>NC_058092.1:28032500-28657500 GCF_020171115.1 Neogale vison | reverse complement strand
CCTTCTCATTTTGCTGCACTTGGCCTTCCTCTGCTTCCTCAGGCCCAGAGTACAGCAGGACCCCTCTCAGACCCAGCAGTTATCTGTGGCCACCTGCAGAAACAGACTGGTATATGGCCTCTGTCCAAATGCCTGGGAGAGAGATCTGATTGACCCGCAGGGTCAGGTGTCTCCTCTTACCCCGTCAGCGAGGGTTGGGGGCATAGCCTGGCAATATTCCGGACGTGGCTTTGGGGCCAGTCTGTGTGCCCGAAGAAGTGATTTCCAGAGAAGGCTGGGGCAATCTCTGACTTTCAGTCAGATGCTGGCATGCTCAAAGCAGTCAGTGGAGGCCCACAGGGTAACACATTGCCCTGGGAGGATGTAGGGGGCATCTCTGTCATGTGTGGGACTGGCAGCACTAGGACATCATTTCCATGAGTCATAAAGTAGCAGAGGCCACACAGTGGCCCTAGTGTCCATGACGGACTCCTGAGAGGTCTTGGAGGCTTGTGGGAGGTGGGAACTGGGTGACAGTAGAGTTCCCCTCAAGTGGACAGAGGGCAGAGCCAGAGAATTGCCAGCTTGTTGCTGTGAGTGTGAGCTTTTCTTACATCTGGAGCTGCAGTGGCTTGGAAAACAGGTCACATTGCTGTGATGCCCGGTGTCACCTTCCCGTGCCCAGTATCAGCTGGTCACGCCAACAGCCCTGGGCATGGACAGGCATTATCATCTTGCATGCATATATGAGCCAAGTGAGGCTCTGAGGGGCCACGCCACCTACTTCCCAGTTCCTGTCACTGACATTTTAGACAGGAAGAGTCCGCAGAGAGCTCCGTTGCCACCTGCCCTGTGTACAGGCAGGGAAACCGAGGGCCAGGACGGTGAAGCGTGTGCTCCCCATCACACTGGGAGTCAAGCAATGGAATAAACCCACTGAGCCTTTTTCTTTAATTTCCAGTTTTCTTTCTTGCATCACCCAATGGAAGCTTGGCTAGCACACCGTGCATTTCTAACCTGAGGACAAATTCCCCCAACCTGTGGGGTGGACAGGCTCCTGCCCCTGTGGACTGTTTTGGGGCACACATTGGTTTTCTCTTCCTGAATCCCCCCATCTCCCCCACATCAGCCCCCTACCCCACCCCCACCGCAAATGTCTCTTTGGGTTTAGCTGATGTGGGGCAGCTTAACGAGGACTCGCCACAGATCCTCCTCAGCTAGAAGATTGTAGTCCAGTTCCTGGTCATTCCCCGCTCCGGGGCTCCCCTCACCTTGAGGGAAAGCAGAAGGACAATAGCCAGCCAGGCAGCAGTGTGAAGGACACCCCCTCCTGGTCAGACGGCTCTTTGCCCAAGCTCCAGCCAGGCAGCCACTCAGTCTTCAAAGCTCGAGCCTGTGTTACTGCTCTTTTAAAAAAATTTTTTTAAAGCGATAAAATCTGTACATTAAACACTTCATCCTGGCGGTAGCATCACTGACTCCAGCAGCCTGGCAGCTTGATTTTGTGGCAGCTCTGCTGGGGGTTTGGGGCGGGGGGGGGGGGCTCCATTACCTCCCGGCTCTGTGGAACTTCACCTCTAAAACACATTTGCAAGGGATATGCTGCGGGTTTGAAGGAGATGCAAAGCAATACTCTTCTCAATAACCCTCAGGTCAAAGAGGAAATCACAATGGAAATAGGAAAATATTTTGAATTGAACAGAAATGAAAATAGGAACAAATCAAAACTTGTGGGAATGCAGTTAAAAGAGTTCTCTGAGTAGGTGTTCTTAACCTGGGGTAAGAACCCAGGGACACTGTGAACTTGGGTGGGAAAATAATGATATATTTATTTAAAATAGCCTGGAGCAGAAATTTAGCATCTCCTTCAATTAGGACTGCCAGTAGAGGACTGCGATGGTATTAGTGGTACGTGTGGTGTCACCAATAGATATCACAGATAATGAATCAACACTGCCCTCCCCAATTTAAGGATCCTGCTGAGTCATTTTCCCCACCTCACAATGTGGTCTCACAATGTGCTCCCAGGCTTGCCTAGATACTGGGGCACAAATGGCAACAGTTTATGTTTTTTCTTGCTTTGTGAGCTATGTCAGCATAAGCACTCAGGAAAGATGTGGCAAATGTTGTCAAAGAAGCGGCATGGGCAAGATTTTCAGGTTACCATACGTAGAGACATCCACAGGTGGACTTTGCAAAAGGGACAATTTGCTGGGTTCTGAGAGCAGCCTCCAAAGGTCTTAGATCCACAATCAGCTTCATTTACTTTTTAGAAAACCTTTTCATTTTGAATAGATATAGATTCACAGGAAGTTGCAAAGTTGGTAGAAAGAGATCTCACGGACCCTTAACCCAGTTTCCCTCACTGGTTACATCTTATGTAAATGTGTAAAAATCAGGATATTGGCATTGATAGACAGTGGTATATATTTCTTTTTTTTTAAGATTTTATTTATTTATTTGACAGGCAGATCACAAGTAGGCAGAGAGAGAGGAGGAAGCATGCTCCTCGCTCAACAGAGAGCCCAATGTGGGGCTTGATCCCAGGACTCTGGGATCATGACCTGAGCTGAAGACAGAGGCTTAACCCACTGAGCCACCCAGGTGCCCCCCCTCCTTTTTTTTTTTTTTAAGATTTTATTTATTTATTTGACAGACAGATCACAAGTAGGCAGAGAGACAGGCAGAGAAAGAGAGAGGACAGTGGTATATATTTCTATGTAGCTATATGTGTAGCTTTATGTAACCACCACAGTCAAGATACAGAACTATTCCATCACCACAAAGGAAGATCGTGCTCCATGCTCATACTAGCCTTCATCAGTAAAGATCTCACTCATGCTAGCCTTCATTACTCATGCCCAGCTGTGTCTATCTCTACCCTCTGACAACCACTGATCCATTCTCCATCTTTATAATTTTGTCATTTCAAGAATATTACATAAGTGAGGGGGTCCTGGGTGCTCAGTCAGCTAAGCATCCAACTCTTGATTTCAGCTCAGGTTGTGATCTCAGCATCCGTGCGTTGGGCTCTGCACTGGGCATGGAGCCTGCTTAAGATTCTCTTTCTCCCTCTCCCTCTGCCCCACCATCCCACTCCTTTTCTAGAGAAGAAGAAGGAGGAGGAGGAGGAGGAGAAGAAGAAGAAGAAGAAGAAGAAGAAGAAGAAGAAGAAGAAGAAGGGGAAGAAGAAGAAGAAGAAGAAGAAGAAGAAGAGGAAGAAGAAGAAGAAGGAGGAGGAGGAGAAAAAGAAGAAGAAGAAAAGGAGGAGAAGAAGAAGAAGAAGAAGGAGAAGAAGGAGAAGAAGAAGAAGGAGGAGGAGGAAGAGGAGGAGGAGGAGGAGGAGGAGGAGAGGAAGAAGGAGGAGGAGAAGAGGAAGAAGGAGGAAGAGAAGAGGAAGGAGGAGGAGGAAAAAGAGAAAAAGATTACAAAAATGGGGTCAGTATGAGACTTTTGAGATCAGCTTTTTTCACTTAGATAATGTCCTTGAGGACCATTTAAGTTGTGGCATGAATCAGTAATTTGTTCCTCGTTTGTGCTGCATAGTAGTTTACCGTATGGATATACCACAGTTTGTTTAACCATTCAATGATTGTGGGACAATTTAGTTGTTTCCAATTTGGAGATATGAGCAACTGTGTACATGGCTTTGTGTGGACAAGTTTCATCTCTTTGGGATAAGTGCCCACAAGTACAAATGCTGGGTTATATGGGTGTATGTTGTTTTTAAAGAAACTTCCAAATTATTTTCCAGATTGCTGCACTGTCTTACATTTCTGCCAGCGAAGTCTGAGAAACATGCATCTTTGTCAGCATTTGATACTGTCACCTTTTAAAGTTTTCAAAAAGTGACATTTTGTTGTGATTTTAATCTGCTTCCCCCATGGCTAGTGTTGGGGAAGCTCATGTACTTATTTACTGCCTTCTGTTCTCTTCGGTGAAATGTCTCCTTGTGCCTTTTGCCCCATTTCTAATTGGATTTTTTCTGTACTGGTGAGTTTTTAAAAATCATGGTAAAATACACATAATATAAAATTTAATCATTTTCACCATTTCTAAGCATACCTCTCAGTAGTGTTATGTATATTGATTGACATTATTGCTGAGCCAATCTCCACAACTTCTTCATCTTGCAAGACTGAAACTCTGCATTCAGGAAACAACTCCCACTTACCCCTCCCCCCATCCCTGGTGACTACCATCATACTTTCAGCTTTTATTAATTAGACTACTCTAGCTAACTTACATGGAATAGAAGGGAATCATACAGCATTTGTCTTTTTGTGACTGGCTTATTTCATTTAGCACAATGTCCTCAAGGTTCATCCATGTTGTAGACTATGCCAGGATTTCCTCCCCTTATTATGGCTGAATAATATTCCATGGTAAAGATACACATTTTTTGTATCCACTCATTCACTGATGATCACTTGGACTTCTTCAGCCTCTTGGCTATTATAAATTATGTTGTTATGAACAGGGATATACAAATAGCGCTTTGAAACCCTGCTTTCAATTCCTTCAGAGAATTAACCAGAGTTGGAGTTGTTGGGCCATGGGACAATTCTATTTTTAATATTTTGAGGGAATGTTATTCCATAGTGGCTGGACCATTTTACATCCCCACCAACAGTGCACAAGTGTTTCAATTTTTCCACATCCTTGCCAACACTCATTAATTTCTGTTTTTTTTTAATAGTAGCAATCCTAATAGGTGTGAGGTGATATACTGTTGAATTTGAGAATTTTTTATTCTAGATGTTACTTCTTTATCAGATACATGGTTTTCAAATATTTTCTCCCCATCTGTAGCTTTTTTCCTCTTAGCAAGATTCTTTTCAGAGCAAATTTTATAATCTTAGTGAAGTTGAATTTATTGATTTTTTTTCTTTTATGGTTTGTGCTTCTGGTGTTCTAAGAACTCTTCACCAAGTCCTAAGTCCAGAATATTTTGTCCTAAAAGTTTTCATAGCTTCAGGTTTAAATTTAAGTCCATGATACATGTGAGTTATTTTTTTATATAAGGTGTTCAGTTTAAGTCAGTTATTTTTTTTTGCCTGTGGGTGGATATTCAATTGCTCCAACATCATTTATTAAAGACTATTGTATCCATTTATTTAACCTGTTAATATGGCAAATTACATTGACTGATTTTCAAATATTGAATCAACCTTGCTTCCTGGAATAAACTCCACTTGACTGTGGTGTACAATTCCTTTTATACCTTGCTTCACACATTTTGCAGCTCTTTTGTTTGGTGCAAGCATACTTAGGATTACTATATTTTCTTGGTAGATTGTCTCCTTTATCATTATATGATGTCTACCTCTGTCTGGTCATTTTTTTTTTTCTGTGAGTGCACTTTATCTGATATTAATGTAGCCAGTCCTGCTTTCTTTTGATTAATGTTTGCCTGATGTGTCTTTCCCATTCTTTCACTTTCAATCTGCTTATATTAATATTTTTGAAGTGAATTTCCTGTTGCTATTGTGTAGATGGGAAAAAATTCATTCTGCCAGTTCTCCATCTTTTATTTGGTGTATTTAGATAATTACAGTTAATGTAGTTGTTAATATGTTAGGGAGTAAGTCTACCTTTTTTGTTTGTTTTCTCTTATCTCTTTTAAAAATTCCTTGTTTTCCCCGCTTTTCTGTGGATTATGTGAACATCTTAAAAAACTCATTTTGAATTATCTATTGAACTATCTATTGAACTATCTATTTTAAAAAGATTTTATTTATTTATTTCAGAGAGAGAGTGAGAAAGAGCATGAGCAGGGGTAGGGGTAGAGGGAGAAAGAGACTCCCCACTGAGCAAGGAGTCCAATATGGGACTGGATCCCAGGACCCTGGGATCATGACCTGGGCCAAAGACAGGCACTTAACTGACTAAGCCATCCAGGTGACCTGAATTATCTATGATATTTTGAGCAATCTTAGCACAGATATTTTTTTAAGTGTTTGTAGTAGGCATTGCATTATATATACACAACCTTATCTCAGTCTACTGGTGTCAACGTTTGTCAGTTTGAGTGATGTATGAGAAATCTTATTTCCCATTGTATCCCTTTACTTCTTACATTTATAATGTAATTGTCTTAAATACTTCCTCTATATATACTGAGAACCACTTCAGTGTGATAATTTTTGTTTCACTATCAAACATAATTTAGAAAACTCAAGAGAAGGAAAGTCTATTTTCTTTGCCCATAATTTTACTCTTCCATTGTTCTTCATTCCTGATGTTTAAAGTTTCCTAATTTTATCATTTCCTTTCTGTATTCTCTTATTGCTCTATCTTCAACTTAAATTCTTTTAGCTATTATTTTAGGACACATCTGTTGGCTACAAATTCTCTTCGTTTTCTTTCAACTGATAATATCTTGATTTTTCCTCATTTTCAAAGGATATTTTTGCTAGATATAGGTTTTTAGTTTGACAGCTGTTTCAGCACTTGAAAAATGTCATGCCACTTCTTCTGGCCTCCATGGTTTCTGATGAGAAATCATTCAAATTGCTTTTCCTCTATAGAAAGAGTATTGTTTTTCTTACTTTCAAGATTTTCTTCTTCTTTTTTTTTTTGTCTTTAGTTCACAGAAATTTGTTTATAATGTATCTTGGTGTGGATTTCTTTGGGTTTATCCTGTTTGGGGTTGCAGCTTCTTAAGTTCATTGGTTTGTGTTTTGGCAAATTCATGAAATTTTTAACCATTATTTGTTTGAATATATATATATTTTCAGCCCACTCTCTTTTTTCTCTCCTTCTTGGACTCCGATGACATGAAATTTAGGACTTTTATTAAAGTTCCACAATTCGCTGAGTTTCTTCTCATTTGTTTTTCAGTCAATTTTCTCTGTTCGGATCTGTTTATTTCTATTCTGAAAGGTCACTGGTTTTCTTCTGTCCTCTCCATTTTACTATTGAGTCAATCCATTGAATTTAAAATTTTTAGTTATTTTTCAGTTCTAAAATTTCCATTTTGGTCTTCTTTGTATGTTCTATTTCTTTGCTGAGAACTTTTTTTAAAAAAATTTTTTCATATGTGTTTGTAATTTTTGTTTTATCACTTTTATGATGACTGCTATTAGATTCTTGTCAGATCATCTTAATATCTGTGTCAACTCAGTGTCAAACTTCTGTTGACTGTCTTTCTCATTCAATGGGAGATATACCTGGTTCTTGGTATGATGAGTGACTTGATTGAAACTGGGACATATTGGGTATATTCTTATAAGGTGCTGGATATTATTTCAATCAGCTGTTTTAGCATTCAACCTCCATTGACAGGAATAGTAGGGGAAGGATATTGCCCCACATTGTGGGGGCAGGAGTGCAGGCTCCCTACTAGGCCTCTGCTGATACCACCCTGGCTGGTAGAGGCAGAAGTGTCTTGTTTCTGCTCTCCACATGGCCTCCACTACCACAATGTAGGTTATGGTGGTGATAGTACTGGTGGTGGAGAGGCCTCATTAAGTTTGAGTGATGGTGAAAGTCTGAACTCCTCACTAATCCTCCTCTGACACCACCTCAGCAGGAAGGGGGAGGGAACTTTGACACAGCTGGGTGGGTGTATCTCTACTGACATAGCATAGGGAAGACTCAATACCACTTAGTGGATGTGAAGGTCCCAGTTCTCCACCTGGTCTTTTTTGACACCACCTGGAGCGGGGGTGGGGGGAGGATGGCAGAAGGCTGAGCACCTCATTTCATCCTGATGAAGATGGAAATCTAGGCTTCCTGCTCAGCCTTTGCTGGTGGGGGTGGTAATGGAGTCAAAGGTTTTCTTTGATGTTTGGTTGGATAGAGTGCTTATTATCTAGAAGTTTACTCCCTTGCTAAGATGCTTTTTTCTTGGTATTTTCTCTAGAGAAAGCAGTCTTTACTCAACTTGTCTTTTGTCTGCACCCATTGACATTTCCAGGTTGCTAGGTTCTCTGGCATCCGGTGGGTTATGTAAGGCCAAGAAAGATCCAGGGAGCTCACTTGAATCATTCCTTGGTTCCCAATATCCTTAGCCAGTATGTCTTCTTTTCACTACCTTTCAGAGCCTTATGTTTGTTTTGAATGTCATGTCGATGGTTTTAACTATATTTAGTAGGAGGAAGAGGGAAAAGCACATCTTTAATTTCTTTCTGGAAGCAGAAGTCCAGTCTCACTTACAAAGACTATGACCTAAGAAAGAAAGAAACACCAAATCAAGCTTTTTTTTTTTTTTTTTTTTTTTTTGCAAATGTTGGGCAATTTGATTATTTTGTTCTAAGACTATGTCAGCAAATTCAAGAGCCAGTCTGCTGGCAGTTCGAGGTGTCCTCATAATTAAGACCAGGACTTGGTGTGATTATTAATAGTGTACCTCCACTGTTTGCCCTTAAAGATTTTGATGGAGTATGTTCAACCTTGAAAGAAGAAACTTGCTAAATAAGCTGGTTTGGGGAGCCACTTTGTCATTAAGATGAGCCACAAATTCCTTCCGCTCATCAATGATTTCACACTGGGTTTTTGTGTCTCAGAAACACTGGCTGGGATCTGGCCTTGTAAAACCAGTGTATAGTAGTGAGGTAGAACAAGCTTTTCAAGGCACTTTCCACCAGATGAGTGTTCTGCGGTAAGGAGTTTCTCCCCCTTATTACAAAATTTACCCATTTCACTCCCTCACTGAGAACGTGAAGGCAATCAGGAGGCAGACCCTTTGAGGTGAAGCATGTAGATGACTGAAGCAGTGGTTCTGGCTCACTCAGAGTGTGCCTGAGCCTGCTACTGCCACTCCTGCAGTTGTGCCTGTCAGAATTTTACCTCCATCTGTTCGCTTTCAACAGCCAATATCATGGTTTGCTCAGGAACTCATATTATCTTGGTGAAATTTTCTTAAACAGTTATCTTGCCATCAAGAAATTTGCATTTAATGTCTTTACAGGCATCATCATTATAAACATAGTGAACAAAGACCAATAAAATGCCCTAAACATCAACATCTGTTCAGTCACACGACTGTAAGGTAAAGAATCCACTTAAGCCCCATCTCCTGACTGGTTGTTCAAATATGTCTTTTCTTTTTTCTTTCTTTCTCTCTTTTTAAAAAGATTTTATTTATTTATTTGACAGACAGAGATTACGAGCAGGCAGAGAGAGAGGAAGGGAAACAGGCTCCCTGCTGACCAGAGAGCCCGATGTGGGGCTTGATCCCAGGACCCTGAGATCATGACCTGAGCCGAAGGCAGAGGCTTAACCACTGAGCCACCCAGGTGCCCCCAAATACGTCTTTTCAAACACATTATAATGTGGTGTTTTATGGTTCAGCCTATAAGGGTATGTTTTTTCTATCTTGGCTGCCCCTTTTGACCCCAGATCTTCAGACACATTTATGGTTTGGTTCCTCATATTCTTTCCCTCTCTCCCAATATGTGGGGTCTTTCATCCCAAGGTGTTTTTTAGAAGATTGTGATAAAATGTACATGATGTAAAACTTACCATCTTAAGTGTACATGGATGGGAAATGTGCTTTCATTTCTTGAGTTAGGGTTTTCCCATGAAGTCTTTGTCTAACTTTTATTTGCTTTGTCAGGATAGTTAGTAGTTTGCCACCATCTTTGTCTTCTCTTCTACCTTCATTTTTTCTGCCTTCTGTTCCTCCTCTCTCTTGCTCCTTCTTTTGGTAGTATGTTTGGTGACTGTCCCATGTAGTGGTGGGCTCTTGCTTAATGTGGAAAATAGACCTTCTCTTTTCTCTAACACAGTGAGTATGCATTCTCTTCAGTACCTTTCTGAGACAGACCAGGCAAAGTGAATTACACACTAATGACCAAGCTCCTAGTGGTATCACCATTTTAGAGTTTTCTTTGCTGGCATGGTGACATACTCAGCACAGCTGCACATTTAGCTCAAGTAATAGTGATGCTGTCACCCAGATTCCTTGGCTCAGGATAAGACAGCAAGACAATGGGAAGGAGACATTCTTAGTGTGTTTCCTCAATTCTAATAGATGTTTTCAGAGAGCAACAAGAAAATATCTCATCTATAAAACAATAAGATATGATAAAGAAAATGGCAGAGGAGTAGGGAAACTCATTGCCAGTGGTCCCCTGAACTGAGCTGGATATCTACCAAAACATCCTGAGCACCCACGAAATCAGTGTGAGATTGGTGGCTTCCGACCACTCTGGATTTTCCTTGGGTTCATCTTGTCTGGGTTGTGGTTGATATTTTGGACTCTGTACATTCCCTCAACCATCCCCCAAGAGAATGACTAGGAGGAGGAACTCCCAACAAAGGAAAAAACTAGAGACAATGGCCTCTGCCACAGACTTAATGGATATGGCTCTAAGGAAGACTTCAAAGTAACATTTATAAAGTTGTTATTTAGGCTTGAGAAAAGTATTAGTGACAGTATAGAATCTCTAAGCGCAGAATGGAGAGGTGACCTTGCCAAAATTAAAAATGCTATGAAGGAGATGCTGTCTAAACTGGATACTCTGAATGGCAGGATAAATGAGAAAGAAGAACAAATTTGAGATCTAGAAGATAAGCTTACAGAAAGGAAGGAAGTCAAGAAGGATAGGGGTAAACAACGATAAGCCCATGAGATCAGAAGTAGAAGGATCAGTGACACCATGAAACATTCCAAAGTCAGAATTATTGGGATCCCTGAGGGGGGTGGAGAGAGAGAGAGGACTAGGGTGTATACTTGAGCAAATCATAGCTGAGAACTTCCCTAATCTGGGGAAAAAAGAAGTATCTGTGTCCAAGAGGCAGAGAGGACCCCTCTCAAAATCAATAAAAATAGACCAATACCCCAGTATATGATAGTAAAACTTACTAATCTTAGAGCCAAGGAAGCTATCCTGAGAGCAGCCAGGGGGAAGAGATTTCTTATCAACGGAGGGAGGAACATCAGAATAACATTAGACCTGTCCACAGAGACCTGGCAAGCCAGAAAGGGCTGGCAAAACACAATCAGGGTACTAAATGAGATGAACATGCAACCAAGAATACTTTATTGAGCAAGGCTTTCATTCAGAATGGATGGAGAGACAAAGAGCTTCCAGGACAGGCAGAAAGTGAAAGGATATGTAATCACCAAGCCAGCCATGGTGGGGGGTTCTATAAAAGAAAAAAGACCCCAAGAGTAATATAGACCAGAAAGTAACAGAGATAATCTACAGAAACAGGGACTTTACAGGCAATATAATGGCACTAAATTCATATCTTTCAATAGTTACTCTCAATGTGAACAGCCTGAAAAATGAAATGCCATAGGGTTTCAGATTGGATAAAAAGACAGGACCCATCCATACACTGCCTATAAGAGACTCATTTTGAACCTAAAGTCACCTCCAGATTAAAAGTAAGGGGATGGAGAACAATTTATCATGCAGATGGACCTCAAAAGAAAGATGAGGTAGCAATTCTCATATCAGACAAATTGGATTTTTAAACCAAAGACTGTAGTAAGAGATGTAAAGGAACACTGTATCATACTTAAAGGATCTATCCCACAAGAAAATCTAACAATTGTAAGTATGTATGCCCCCAACATGAGAGTGGCCAACTACATAAGCCAACTGTTAACCAAAATAAAAAAATCATATTGATAATAATACATTAATAGTAGGAGAGCTCAATACTCTACTCTCAGCAATGGATGGTTCATCTAAGCAGAAGATCAACAAAAAAACAAGAGCTTGGAATGAAACATTGGACCAGATGGACTTTGTAGATACATACAGAACATTCCACCCTAAAACAACATAATACTCATTCTTATTGAGTGCACAAGGAACTTTCTCCAGAATAGATCACATACTTGGTCACAAATCAGGTCTCAACTGATACCAAAAGACTGAGATTATTCCATGCATGTTATCAGAGCACAATGCCTTGAAACTGGAACTCAATCACAAGAAAAAATTTGGAAAGATTTCAAACATGTGGAGTTTAAAGAGCATCCTACTAAAGAATGACTGGCTCAACCATGAAATTAAGGAAGAACTTAAACAATTCATGGAAACTAATAAGAATGAAAACACATTAGTCCAGAACCTATAGGCTCCTGCAAAGACTGTCCTTTCAACAGTGTGGCAGGATACAAATCAAAACCACAATGAGATATCACCTTACACCAAATAAAGGTGGAAGGGCAAAAATTAACAAGACAGGAAAGAACAAGTGTTGGCGAGGATGTGGAGAAAGTGGAGCCCTCTTACACTGTTGGTGGGAATGCAAGTTGGTACAGCTGCTACTCCAGAAAACAGGATGGAGGTTCCTCAAGACGTTAAAAAGAGAGTTAGCCTATGATCCAGCAATTGCACTACTAGGTATTTATCCCAAAGATAAGGTGTAGTGAGAAGAAGGGGCACATGTACTCCAGTGTTCATAACAGCAATGTCCACAGTAGCCAAACTGTGGAAGGAGCCGAAAGGCCCTTCAACAGATGAATGGATAATATATATATATGTGGTTCATATATACAATGGAATATTACTCAGCCATCAGAAAGAATGAATGCCTACCATTTACACTGACATGGATGGAACTGGAGGGGATTATGCTAAGCAAATAAGTCAAGCAGAGAAACACAATTATCATATGGTTTCACTCATATGTGGAATATAAGGAATAGTGCAGAGAACCATAGGGGAGGCGATGGAAAACTGAAGGGGGAGAAATTGGAGAGGGAGATGAACCATAAGAGACTATGGACACAGGAAACAAACTGAAGGTTTCAGAGGGGAGGAGAGGTTGGGGTGTGGGGTTACCGGGTGATGGCACTAAGGAGGGCATGTTTTGTGATGGACACTGGGTGTTATACACAACTAATGATTATTGAACATTACATCAAAAACTAATGATGGCTATATGGTGGCTAATTGAACATAATAAAAAAAAGTGAAAAAAAATTATCTGCCGCTGAAAAAAAGACATGATAAAGTTCTCATGGAAATAAAAACAGTATTTCGCATTTCAAAAATGAGTAGAAGACAAAGTCAAGAAAATATGATATAAAGCAGGACAAAAAGATAAAATTTTGAACAGTAAGAGAACAGTGAGAAGAGACACAGAGTATATGACTTAGAAATCCCACATCTGACTAAGAAGTCCCCAGAAAGAAAGAAAGAAGAGAGGAGAGGAAAAGATGCAGAAGAAGCTGAGAAAAAAGTTTCCAAAACGAAAGACATCAGGCTTCTGATTGAAGAGGCTAACCTCATAAAGGGGACATATCAGAAAGAGAGAAAAAAAGACCCATATCAAGACACATCATAGAAAGGTTTTAGAACCCGGGATTAGGAGACCCCTTAAAAGCTTCCACAAAGCAAAATAATGCAAAAAAAGTCACCCACACATGACTAGAATCGGAATGACATCAGACTGCTCGGTAACAACACCGGATACCAGAAAGCAACAGAAAAGTAGCATCAAACATTTTCACAATATAATTTTCAACTGGAAATTGTGTACCATGCTAGGCTATTAGTCCATTGTGAGGGTGGAATCAAGACATCTTCACCCCTCCTTAGACAATTTGCTTGCTTGAAACTCTTTCACAGAAAACATTAAGAAAATGTTCTAGCAAATCCCAAGGATCATCCAAAAGAGGGGACGTCATGGGATTCAGGCAACCAGGGATTCAACTCAGGAGAGCCTGGGGTAGAAGGTGCAGGTTAACAGCTGAGAGGGACTGCAGCCCAGAGTGGAAGAAGAGGATGGACCCAAGTTTGTGGAAAGAATTAAGGATATGCATACAGAGCATTCTGCAAGTAGAAATGATAATTAATTTTCAAAAACCATTTAAAACTACAGGAAAAGATATGTGATCATATACTGCCCCACTCTGCAGAAAATCATAAATAATTTGCTGTGTATCAGAATGAAGCAAATCCTGAAGTTGGTGAGGAATCTTTGCTTTGCAAGTAACTCAAAGTGGCTTAAACCGTAAAGGAATTCTACTAGGCAGCTCGCAAGATTGGCAACTTTGAAGGCAGGTTAGGCTCCAGATGAGCTCGAAGCAGGAGCTCCCTAAAATCTTTAATATTAATCATCCTCTGCCTTCTGCAGTATTTATTAAAGTAAGATTGCCTTTCCTTGTAGTTCCGAGGTGGTTTCCAGCACCTGCTGGGGGCTTCGAGTTTCCTCCTTCATGTCTATCAAGAGGAGAATACTTCTCTAGAGGCTTCTACAAAAAAGCAAGGAAATTTTGTTCCAGTTTCCACCAGGAAGCCTTTCATTGGTCAGTACTGGGTTGCATAGCTTTCCTTGGCCAATCACTATAGCTTGGGGAATTGGGTTCAGCCAATCAGAGCCCCCCTCCCCCCACCTCCGGCTGGAGCCGGTGTCAGCATCTAGAAAGGGCGGTGCCTGTGTAGAGGAGCTGTGGATTCCCAAATGGAACTCAAAGTGCAGATAAAACGGGAAAGAGAATGGTTGTTACGTGGCCATCACACAGCAAATATGTACTTTATAGCCCAAACTGTTTAACTACAAAGAGTGAACTAGCTGTACGGGGTTATGCAGATTGGGGAAATGAAAGAGTCAAACCCACAGCCATCATAATTCAAAATCAATAGAGAATGTCTGAAATGTATGGATCAATAAAGAACAGTTTAAACAACATTATGTAGAAATATGGAGGTAGCTGGTAGGGAAAAAAAAAGAAAACAGTTGCAAGAGTTATAAAGACTTATAAATTGTTACCTCCGGGGATGCAGGCTGCCCGGGGGATAGAGTGGGATAGAGCAGGACTTTATGGTTTTTCATGAGAAGTTCTTTGTATGATTTGATTTTAAAACTGTAACTTTATTAAAAAAATACAACTGTAACTTTGTGTGTTATTTTGATTAAACGTTAAAAAAAAACCTTCAAGCTTTCATGAAAAAATATGAAATTACAAAAAATGGAAAGCAGGAGGGTGCTGCCTTTGCTTTAGGAGAAAGATGTGTGTGACTGGCGAGGTTCAAAACAGCTCCCCTGCCTCCTGCCAGCCATTTTTCAATGAAATCCGAATGCCACGGGTGTGTGCGGTTTTCAGTGCCTTTATGTCCCCTCCAGTACACCACTGCACATCCCTGGGGGAAGGGGAAATTGTGCCCTAGTTTGAGAAGTATAGAGTAAGACACATCAGGGCAAAGAGTTTGAAATGCTTTAAAAAGGGAAAACTCAAACTTTACCCAGAGGAACTCCAAGGCCAAGGCTGCCTGTGCACAGAACACAATGCAGTAACACAAAGAGGAGTCTTAAAAGACCGTGGTTTGGGGTGCTGTCAAGAGTCCTGCCCTGCCTCCCTTCCTTCCATGTGGTCTGATGGGTACTGCACTGTCCTTCCTTTGTTGCTGGCAGTGTGGCTGCTGGTGTGGTTTCTCCTCTTAGCACACAAAAACCTTTTCTTTAGTTTGTACCACCAGCTTCATCCAAAACGGTTCCTTCCTCCAGGGACTCTGGACCCAGCAGGGTAGCATCCTGGAAAGAGCAATTTCTGGGACAGAAATGTAGGATGCCCCCCCTCCCTTAGGGAGGCTTAGGGGTGAAAGGAATGAGACAGTGGGGGAAATTGGTTTAGGTACCATCCGTCCTTTCCCAGCAGCTGTGTTTGGAGATCACCTCTGAAATATAAAGGCGGACCCCAAAATTGATGATTAGAAGTGGCAGGAAAAGGTCCTGTGTTAAAAACTAAGACTTCCTGGGGCGCCTGGGTGGCTCAGTGGGTTTTAAGCCTCTGCCTTCGGCTCAGGTAGTGATCCCAGAGTCCTGGGATCGAGCCCCGCATCGGGCTCTCTGCTCAGTGGGGAGCCTGCGTCCTCCTCTCTCTCTGCCTGTCTCTCTGCCTATTTGTGATCTCTGTCTGTCAAATAAATAAATAAAATCTTAAAAAAAAAAACTAAGACTTCCTGTTTCACCAAGGTGAGATCTGCATATAACTTTGAGGGCAAATTATGTCCTAATTTAAGACAAATCCTAAAAAAAAAAAAAAAAAAAGAAAAAGGATTTTATTTATTTATTTTTATGAGAGAGAGAGAAAGAGAGTGCAAGCATGAGCAGGGGGAGGGACAGAGGGAGAAGCAGACTCCCAGCTGAGCAGGGAGCCTGATCCTGGGACTCTGGATAATGACCTGAGCCGAAGGCAGACCCTTAAACATCTGAGCCACCCAAGCATCCTAAGACCAATCTTCTTATGGGACTTTTGGTTCCACAGCTGTAAGACACAACATTCTTTTCTGAAATGGAGTTTTGTGGCAGTGAGGAATGAAACTGCTCTTCACAATGGTCTGGACACTTTGTCTTCACTGGGGATGGAGTTACCTGTCAGCAGATCATGGGAAGCAGAGGCTGCAGGTCTTCTCCTCTTGTTGGACCACAGAGGAGACAGGATGGGGACAAGGAGCTGAACAATGGTAGGGAAGAGAGAGAGAAAGCATCTGTGTTGTAGAGAGGGAGGTGACCCTGTTGGTAGAGCCTCAGACTGGAATCCAATGAGAGAGATAACCCCTTGCACCAGAATTCCCCTTTTGCTTCTGACAAGGCTTCAGTAAAATGTTGTGAAATGTTATAGTCTGGTCTCAGCTGTGTTCTGGGGGGAATTTAGTGTGGGATTTAAAACAAAAATTTTTAAAAGATTTTATTTATTTATTTGACAAACGGAGTTCACAAGTAGGCAGAGAGGCAGGCAGAAAGAGAGACAGGGGGAGGCAGGCTCCCTGCCAAGCAGAGAGCCTGATGCAGGGCTCGATCCCAGGACCCTGGGATCATTACCTGAGCCAAAGGCAGACACCCAACGACTGAGCCACCCAGATGCCCCTAGTGTGGGATTTTTAAGAGAACAGAAAATTATTACAAGTAATTGTCATTGACTCCTGGGAAAACCTTAGAGTCCTTTTTTTAAGGAAAAAAAAAGAATCAGAAAAGCACAGAGAATTCTAGATTGGCAATCTTTCCTGATTTCTAAATAACTTTCATGTCATTTAGGATGTCAGATTATTTGCATGAACTACATTTTGTTTGTTTGTTTTTTATGATTTTATTTATTTGAGTGGGGAGGGGTAGAGGGAGAGGGGGAGAGCATTTCAAGCAGACTCCCTGCTGAGCCTGACACAGAGCTTGATCTCAAGATGACCCTGAGATCATGACCTTAGCTGAAATCAAGAGACGGACCCTTAACCGACTGAGCCAACCAGGTGCCCCAAAGTGACCTATACACTTAATGCCTACACTGGAATTTTGCCTTTTGTGTTGACGGCATAGCCCTCCCACAGCACACCAGGTAAGTTTGCTACTGCTAAAAATTTTCATTACACAGAAATAACTAAACTTATACAAAAATTTTGATTCAAATTATCATCATGAAACATAGAAACCCTGACCTAAAGACTGCCCCCAATTCAAATTATATTAGTGGAGTCCCAAATTTGTATACCCAATTTCAGTGATTGAATCCCCCAGTTTTCCCATCATTTTGCTGATGAACAGAATGCTGGCTCCAAAGAGGGCTGAATTTTCAGGGAAATGGCCCCAGCCCCCAGGAAGCCTCACAATGGGGAGCCTGATTGCTGAGCACCTGCTCTGTCTGGATGAGGGACACCTCTGGGGGCTGGGGAGCCCCTCACAGATGGTATTTCCTCTTCCCCTCCCTTGCCTGCAGCAGAGATTCCCCAGGGTTATGGGTTTTCAAGCAGCTGTCCCTTGGAAGCCAACCTCTCCTTTTCTCTCTGGCCCTCTGGTCCACAAGGTCCCTGTTCTTTGCTTGTGGCTGAAAAATTGACAAGTGCCTCGTCGAGGCATTCAATGGGAAGTAAGAGAGGGCCACCATTGAGCACTGCCTTTGGCATCAGAGATCCCGACTCAACTGCTTACCCTCCGTATGACCTTGTGTGAATGATTTCAATTCAGATCTGAAATAAGGGTTCGTGCAGTCCTTGCTTACAGGGTTGCTGATGACTGAGATATGTGCAGATAGCACTTGGTACAGTGCCTGGCCCATTGGTAGGCATCCAATAAAATCCAGTTATGAATATCACTTCCTGCTGGAAAGTAGGGAAAGGGAAATCCTTGAGTTGAATCTTAAATATAAAATCAGTACCTCCGTGTGAACTTCAGTTGATAATAGGAACTGTTAAGCCAAAGCCTCGATAGTTCCCATTTTTGGCTTGTCCCAGAGCCGAAACAGATGAAACAAACAAGACCGAATTGTTCAAGAATGGATTAACTCCTAGTTAATCAATATGTAACTAAGGTTGAAAGGCGAAGTAGACATTAGTCTGGCAGATAAGGGGCCGGGTAGAGACGTGGCTGGGAGCCCGTGCTCCCCTGCACTCCCCAACCTCGCTGTGTCTCCCCTGCCTCGGGCAGACATCACGAATCAATCATAGCATCTTGTCTTGCTGAATCTCGATTCTGCCTTACGATAATTTTCTCTCTCTTTTCATTCCTCCGTATTGAAGTATTTCAGAGCGTATCTCAGCCACTGTGTCATTACAGCCCTGCGGGATATATTTCTAAAAAAGATAGATGTTTTCTTCCATAACAACAAGGCATTATCACACTTAACAATTAGCAAAAAATCCTTTGTATTGTCTGATACTGAGTTCCTAATCAAATTCCTCCGACTGTCTCAAAATATTTAGGATTATGTTTAATGCAGCTGTGCATCAGTGGCCAGGGTTTCAGGCGGGAGAAGTGACGTTTTCAGGCACATGAGTCAGAAGCATCACAAGCTGCTCTTGGAAGAAAGGGAGGGAGGGGCCTCTCCTACCTCAGGATAGCTTCGTGCCTTCAAGGGTTTTTTCCTGGGGTGTGGGAGCATCTGTTGTCTCCCTTCCTTTCTGAGGATTGCCAAGTCCCTGAATCCTTTGTTCTGCCAGGAAGCAAGGGTGCCTTCTTATAAACAGGACTCTAGGACCCAAAGCCCCCCGGGGCTTTTCAAGTGTGACCCAGCTGAGTAGGACCTGTGCTACCATGAGTGGGTGGAGGAGACAAGTAGGGGGGTTATGGGGACCCTCGGTCCTCAGGAAGTTGCCTATGCTACCCTAGAAGGCTGGCCATGGGAGTTAGACCTCCCTGTGCCCAGGCTGTCCCAGGTCATAATCCCCTAGGCACCCCAGGGAGTAGATGTCCTGTGTGCTTTGGAATCTAAACCCAGAGTGGCAGCAGGGACTGGCATGGATTTTCCATTTCCTGTGCATGTTTGAGGGGAGATTGGAGACTCAATTTCAGGATGCCTGGGCTTGCACAAAGGCGGTGATGATGTCTATTGTTTGGGAAATGGTCCATTGTGGAGACGGGGTGGGGGGGCAGCAAATTAGGGAGAAGAATCTCCGATCGATGATGACTGTCTATTCCTTACTCAGGGAACTGAGACTGTGCTCCCGCAGACAAAGGTCTGATTTAGTGCAGGACACACTAGAGTCAGAGAGAAGGTCTTAGGGTGCTGCAGAGGATTTTAACTCAGATCTACAGTCCTCAGTGTTTAGAGAAGGTCAGGGGCTCAGGTGGCAGGTCAGGAAGAGGAGCAGGGCAGCCCAGTAAGGGGTTGCAGGGATCACTGGGAAACACTGGGATGGAAAAAGAGAGCTGAGGATTTGTATGTCGACTTCATGTTCTTTTTTTTTTTTTTTTTCGACTTCATGTTCTTTATGACACTGTCTCAGCCCTTCTACTGAGAGTGGGACATTGATATTTCCTGTGTCTCTGTCCTTTTTGTTTCTCCGTCTCCCTTTTCCTCTCCACTTCCCTCTGCCCCTCCCTCTCTCCACTCCCCTTTTTTCTTACTTCTTCATTCATTCATTTATTCACTCTTTTGTCCAATGACCAATTATCAAGGGCCTCCCTGTATGTCAGCCACTGTACCCACAACTTAGGTTAAGAAGATCAAAGAGGCAGACATGGCTCCTGCCCATTTGGGATTTACAGGCTCAGGGGGAGACAGGCACCAACCAAGTGACACGGAGGTAACTGTAATGGAAGTTGGAGGAAGTGTGGGAGACCATGTGTTGTGATAGAGCACTCCATTGTCTCCTTCTTCTGTTTCCACCTACATGCCATCCACTAGCCTTCTGCAGATATGCCAGATGTGCTGTGCTGACCTGTCCCTTGCCCCTGTCCCTCTCTTCCCTCACAGTTGTGACTATGTGTCTCTCTCCTATGACTTTCTGCTCCATGTTGAGCTGCCTGCCAGTGGTGGGGAATTTGAGAGCTCTGGTCCAATCTCCTGGGACTCTGTGTCCTGACTCCTTGGCTGCTGGTTAGGCCTTGACCTTTAGCCTCAGACCTATTTCTGTGCCAGAGAGCCTGTCTTTTATTTTTAAATTTATACAAATATGTATGTTATTTTTTTTTATTGAGATACAATTCAAACATAGTGAATGAAATACACAGATTTTTAGTTCAATCAATTTTTGCTTCATGTGTTTTGAGGTTGGTATTAGATGCATACACATTTGGGATTGTTCTGTCTTCTTAGTTATTTGATTTTTTTATTGTATGATATGTCCCCTCCTTACCTCTAGTAGTCTTCCTTGTCTTGAATCCATTTCGTCTGATATTAGTATATTCACCTTGGCTGGCTTTCTTTCTTTCTTTTAAATTATTTATTTCATTGTCAGAGAGGGAGAGAGAGAGACTGCATAAACCGGGGGAGTGGCAGGCAGAGGGAGAAGCAGGCTCCTTGCTGAACAAGGAGCCCAATGTGGGACTCGATCCCAGGACCCTGAGATCATGACCCAAGCTGAAGGCAGATGCTCAACCAACTGAGCCACCTAGGTGTCTCTCTCCTTGGCTTTCTTTTAATTAGTGTTTTCATAGTGTATCTTTTCCCTATCTTTGTACTTTTAATCTTTCTGTATTTTTATGCTTAAAGTGAGTATCTTATAAAAAGATATAGCTGGGTCTTGTTTTTTATTGTCAATTTCTGCCTTTTAATTAGAGCGTTTTGTTCATTTACATTTAATGTAATTATTGATTTGGTTGGACTACCATTTTGCTATTTGATATCTGTTTTCCCATTTTGTTATTTTTAAAAGTTTGTTCCCTTTTTTCCTGCCTTCTTTGCATTCTTGAGAATCTTTTGTATTCTATTTTTTCTCCTCTACTAGTTTTTTTTTTTACATCTATATCACTTTTTAAATGGTTGTTCTAGAAATTGTCGCATACATTCTTAAATTATCAAGGTCTACCTTGAACTTATATTACCCCACTGTACACAGAATATAAGAATCTTACAACAGTAGATTTCCAATTTCTCCCTCTTTTGTCCTATTTTTGGGATTTATTTTATTTTTACATATGCTAACTCCCAACATGCATTATTATTATTATTGGCTTTATTTTTATTTTTTTAATAATTGTTTTAAAAGATTTTATTTATTTGAGAGAGAGAGATAGAGATGGTGAGAGAGAGAGAGAGAGCGCACAAGCACAGGGAGGAGAGGGAGAAGGAGACTCCCGCTGAGAACAGAGCCCGATACAGGGGCTCAATCCCAGGACCCTGAGATCATGACCTGAGCCAAAGGCAGATGCTTAACCGACTGTGCCCCTACTTTTTGCTTTAAATGGCCATTTTTCTATCGAAGAATTGAGAAAAGTCTTCCACATTCACTCATACATATTACCATTTCTGGTGTTCTTTACTCTTTGATGGGAATCTTAGCTTCCTTCTGGTACCATTCCTGTTCAGGGGGAGAGGAACAGGGAGCCAATGGGGGGAAGGGAGCCTGGAGAAGGCAGTTGGGGTATCACTTGCTATATTTTGTTTACAGTCTCCCAGTGGGACCCCAAAGAAGGAGGCAGCTGTGTGTTATTGAGCTTGTTGAAGAGGCAGGGAGAGAGGGGGTGCTGGAGAGTGCAATTAGCCAACGGTTTGAGACTGATGAAGTGGATAATGAGAGGTGCTAGCACAGATTTTTGTTCTAAAAAAGGAGACAGAGGAGACACTGTTGCACATTAACTGGCTCAGGCCTGATCTGTCAGGAATAGACTCCTTGCCAAAAGGCCAAGGGCTAGAGGACTCCAAAGCTGGGCCAGTACCTCCTTCCCAGGCAGCCTCCTTGATTATTCCTACCATCATTATCCTCATCAGCAGTACCTGTGGTCATATGGGCCAGGTCTCATGCTGAGCAACTTTTATGTTTTACCTCACTTGATGTCCAAAACAACTCTATGAAGTTGGTTTTATTAGACAGTCTCTCACTTTGCAGATGAGCACACTGGAGTGTGAGGAGTAAAGGAATTTTCCATTGTCACTGTGGTCTAATACCAGTGCCTGATATATACAGTCTTGATGTCTCTCTCATGGTAAAATTATGCTTGGCTCCAATGAGTTGCCTCAGAAAAGCAGGGGCACATCTTCCAGCACCTGCTGTGCATGAGGCTCTGTGCCAGACTCTGAGCCAAGCATGTTACGTTTCTTCTGTTTGGTTTTTTACTTATTTCTAACCACGCTCAATGAGAAAGGAACTCTCTCACCCCAGTTTTATGGAGGAGAAAACTATTAGAGAAACTAAATACTTTGTCCAAAGAATCAAGTCCAGCAAATTGTAGAATATTAGAATGTATTAAACTTCTAGCAAACAAGTGTATATCAAATTCCTACTATGTGCAAGGTTTTATTCTAGGTATTAGAGAGATAGCACTGAATAGAACAGATGAAAATCTTGTCCTCAAGGACTCTTCTTGTTCGTGTGTGTGTGTGTGTGTGTGTGTGTAGGGAGGGCATGTGTAGACAATAAACAAGCCAGATGAAGGTAAATGATATAGAAATATAGAGGAAAATAGGCAGCAGAGGTGGGAAGGGACAGTGTGGTATGGAGAGCATAATTTTGGGTGTAAAATGTTAGGAAGGTCTCACTGAGAATGTGACTTTTGAGTAAACACTTGAGGAAGCTGAGGGATTTGGACCCTGAATATGTATGGAAGAGTGTTTCAAGCTAAGGAAAGAGAAAGTGCAAAGATCTAGAAGCACAGAGTCACCAAGTTGCCCAACTCCATGGACAGCATTCCCAGAGGAAAGCGACAATAGGAGGGTATCTTCTGGTGCTGTGCAGCAAGCGGGCCCAGAGTGAGGCACAGTGGGTGTGTGACTGGAGCAGAGTGATGGAGGGAGAGAGCAGTGGTCACGAGTCAGAGGAGTAACTGCAGTCAGGCATGGGGGGCTGTTTTGCTCATTATACAGACACAGAGTCTTCTCTCATGTGAATAGAGAAGATTGATCCCCAGAAGGGCAGTTGGCCACTTTGATAGCTTCCAACGTGCCCCTGAGCTTTGCCTTCTTCTTGGGTTCTGCCACCCTGCTGCCTCTTGCTCTCTGGCTGTAGTGATCCCACTTTAAATACCAATCAGCTTTCTCCCTTAGCCCAGGTAAGACAGCCTGACACAGAGAAAAAGACTCAGCCCAAACCTGCCACTTGCCCACTGGGTAATCTGAGCAAGCACCTGCCCCTGGGGCTGTCCTCCCCCACCTATTGAGGGCCAGAGGAGCACACACCGGACAGTGCGGTTATAAGGCTTGAATGAGGCAATGCCCAACCTGCGGCAGTGGGTGGAAGGTCATTCTCTTACCCCTGTGACGTGTAACCACTCCCTCCTCTTCTCCCACCCCTGGGAGTTTGGTCTCCTTTTTCTCCACTCATCAAAATCCTACATGCCAACTTTGAAGTCCTCAAAGACGTTCCCCCATTCTCACTGATTAACATCTCCAAGATTCCTAGGCATCATGTTCACTGGATATAGGTAAGGATAAGGGTCTTGCCATTGACAGATTCCTGACTTGCCTCCACCTCTGGGTGACTTCAGGAAGGTCACCGAACCACTCGGGGCCTCAGTTTCTTCATCTGTAGACAAGAATCTGGTCATGGAGACATTTTGAGAATGAAATGAGATGGTGCGTGGAAAGCATTTAGCAAGGACAGCTCAACTCAATGTCACCAGGAGAATTTCAGTAGGATCTCATAACGTGGCCCTCAGATCAACCACCCAGAGTTTATCTAAACCAGAGGTTGGCAAACTTTTTCTGTAAAGGGCCAGATAGTAAATATTTTAGGCTTTGCAGGCCATTCAGTCTCAGCTCCTCAATTCTGCCATTGTAGCTAGAAATCAGCCACAGAGGATATGTAAATATCTTCTGGGGGTGGCTGTGTCCCAGTGTAACTACTCACTAAACAGATGATGGGCTGCGTTTGCCCATCATGGCTTACCAGTCTTTGATTTAGTTCAATCCCCTCACTTAAAAAAAGAGGTGAAAGAAGCCCAGAACCAACAAGGCACCCATTTCAGGTGGTTGAGTCACCCATGCATAGAAGGAGATCAGGCAGGCAGGAAGCCTGCCTTGGGGTTCTGTCCTGAATTGTTCTCTTATTGGTCCATGTGGGTTAGCTTCCTCTCCCCTTTGGTTTGTCAGTTTGTGCACATGCTAGTTACTCATTCAATATTCATTTGATGGGTTTAATACAACCATACATCTTTGACACCACCTTGGAAACATCTCAATTTATCCTTTGGAGATAGCTATGAAAACAGAGGTGAGGAAGGAATCCTGAGCTGGCCCAGCATCCCGGGAAAGTCAGGAGTTCCCCGCTTCCCAGCCCCAGAGGGCATTGTCAACTTGACAAGGACAGTCTTACAGCACCAGTGGGGCAAACCTCTGCAACCGTGAAATCTTTCCTTTGGTTTCTCCAAGAAAACAATCCTCTAAAAAGAAGCTCGTCCATTAATGTGATTATTAATCTGGAAAAAAACCACTTCTCAATAAAATGAATCTATGACAAGACAGATGTAATAAACCTGGTTAGGATTTATGATGTGCCCAGGCAGCGTTTTGCAAAAGATAATGTTCCCCTGTAATGTTGATTTGCCGGATGAGAACCATGTAATTTATTCTGTCAATGTACATAAGAAATGTTATCTGTGTGGGGAATGACTGATGGCCTCATGAAAGCTGGCAGGGAAACAAATAAAACAATTTGTGCCTTAAAAATATAATCATCTAATGATCATGTCCCAGCATTTGCAATGGGGAGAACAGGACTGAGGAGCTGTGTATGCCATGAATTTGCTGTCCAGATTTGGGACCATTTACCCTTGGGCTTGGCACCAGAGGGCAGCAGGGAGTCCTAAGAATCTCTCGACTCCAGATTCCTCCCTCTGGGTCCTTGCTCAGGTTGTTCTGTCTTCCTGACTGTTCTTCCACTTCTCCTTCAAGGTCTAGCTCAGCGGTCTCTCTTCCATGGTGACTTTCTGTGCCTGGAGCTCCCCACACACATCCCTTGGCAACAACGGGGATTTTTCCTTCTTAGGACTCTTGCACTTACCCGCTGGGCCTCCTTTATTCAGCTCAGCACTTGTTCCCTTGGAACTGAATGATTGATGTCATCTCCACTTTGAGAAAGGTTCGTCTCATCTTGGTTCAGCATCCTCCAAAGGAAAGATCATTTCATGAGTGCTCATGGGTGTTTGCTGAGCGAATTAATGCGCAGAGGTAGAGCTAATGCTTGTTGAATACTTCAGATGTGTCAGGTGCTGTGCTAGGTGCTTTATAATAAGGTCACATTAATGGAACCACCCTGGGAGGCAGGCACCATTGTTGCTCCTTTTTGAACTGCGATGCAGCTCAGAGGCCACCCGCCTTGTCAAAGGTCATACATCTAACAAGAAGAGGAGCCAGTTTTCAAATCCAGATTGTAGAGTCAACTGTGATTGGGTATTGAGTGAAGTCCTCACCCTGTTTACCTTCTTCATGGTGACTGCTTTCCTTCTAAAGGCCCTTTCTTCACATGGCTTCCATATTCTATGCTCTCCTGGTTTTTCTCCCAGTTTTCTGACCACACCACATTCTTCTTTCCAGAACCTTCTTCCTTAAATCTTAGTGTCCATCAGGCTTTGTGCTCAGCCTTTCTTCCTCACTCAGCGACATCCTTTCACCACTCAGCTTTCAATGCAGGGTCTTGTCTCTCAGTTTTCTACCCATGTCCCAATCCCTCTACCTGCTGTGAACCCAAGTGCACATTCCTAATGCATTTCAACCCCAATATGTCTAAAACTGAATTTATTGCCCCTGATTCCATGCCTGGCTATTCCCAAAATCTGCTCCAACTTCCATGTTCCTATTCCCAGAGATTGGCAGTACTTCCATCTACCTAAAACAAAACATAGATTTCTGAGGAGAGGTCAGAGTGCAAGACTGAGGACCAGGCAGTGATCTCACGAGGGCAAGGATAGCTGGGAAGTGAAAGAGCAGTCCTGATGAGCATGTGATGGTCAACGTGCAGATGTGGGGCAGGAAAGCCTATATCTCTAAGATACAAGCCTAAGTCCTATAGAGGAACTTGGTTCTGGGAGGTATCATAGGGCGTAGATTGGTAGGTTTAAGACCATCCACCATGACTGAGTCATTGGACCTTGAGTCTGGCGGATATGATTGTATCATTTGAGGTCTGGTGAGAAACAGAATTCACCCAGGATGATCTGAATGAAGAGGTCCTAATGGGTGGACTACTTACAGAGGTAATGGGCAGAATTGAAGGAATCATCAAGGGATCGCTCAGAAAGGCACAGCAGCAGAGAGCTGGCACCCACCCTAGGGTTGAAAGAACAAAGGGAGGAAATAATGTTCCCAGGGTCCAGTGAGAGCTGGATCCAGGAGGATGGCTGGTAAGAGTTGTTAGTCACAGATGGAGGTAGCTACTGCCAGAAACATGGGGACAATGCAGGAAGTAGTGGAAAAGAAATGATCTGTCTTCTTTCTCCTCCTACCTTGCCAGTGACTCCCATTGGTTGAATCCAGTAGCAAGGTCCAATTCCTGGGTCATGGAGCAGTTGAGAAATGGAAACAGAGTTTATCTGGGGATAAGGAGAGACCAACAACACAGTGAGTCATTATTAAGTCTCCTAGTGCAGAACTGACTCATCTACTGGCTGGTCTGTAGGCTGGGCCATAAGGGAATCTAGCTTTGAGATCTGGGGAGGCAGAGGCAGCAAAGGAAGATGGGGAGTCCCCTCATGGAGTGGGAGGTCTCCCTACTTGACCCTCTGTCCTTACCTTGCTTGATTTCAAACAAGGGTCGGATACGGGGTCTGGGCTGTGATGAGGCTGAGACCATGACCCCAGGATTTAGTTTTCCTAAGGCTAGAATGGAGCATTAAATCAAAGCAGCAACTCTCAATGGTGTTGAAACACCAGAGCCCCAGAGCTTAGCAGAGATGTTGGCACCCCAGAGCTTGGCAGAGATGCTTCAAGGATTGGTATGTATGCAGAGGAGGAGGCAAAGAGAGTTGGGTTGGAGAGACCCTTGACAAATGCTGATCCAGCCAGGTGGTTACTGCAGAAAAATCTTTCTTGCATTTGACTTCAGGAGAGCAGCTTGGATGAGCTAAATTTGGAGCATTTCAGCCTGGATCTGGCTAATGCCAGAGAAAGAGGTATGGTAATAATAAAAGCTTTTGGCAAGCTTAGACTGTGGTCTATGATCCAAGAGGCAAGATATTGGGAGGCAGTTAGGATGGGTTCTGGGCCTGGCCTGGAAGATGCTATGCACCAAGACAGATTGCTGCGGGTGGGGGGGGAAGAGAGAAAATAAAAAATCATTCAATGGGGGGAAAAGATATAAACATGTCCAACCAAGTGTATTTCTCTGAGGATCTCCTGGCTGAGCCCTAAGTTTCTATGCCAAATTGGTTGTTTCTTCAGACATAAATGGAAATTCTTTCAAGACAGGTAGAGAGGGACAAGTTTACCAAATTCTTTGATGCATAGAAATGCTGATCTTCAGGGAGAGCACCTGCCAGCCCCCTCAGAACTTTCCAGGCCCCATTAGCACTCTCCCTGGTTCTGAAAAAGGCCCTGTTTGGATCTTCCCCAATGGCAGGCATCTTCTGCTCTCTGCTTGTTTGTACTGGAGTCTTGGGCAGCCAAACTCAGCAACTGTGGCTTTTGCCAGCCTGTCTCTCGCTTCTACTTCTTGGGCCCTCTTTTCTTCCTTATTCTGTTGATGTCACCATGTCAGTGTCTCCCAAGGTTGACACCCTCCCTAGGGTTCTGCCCTGAGCAACACTTGCCCAGTTTAAAAGATTTCACCTCTGACTCCAGGTCTTAGGAACCCTTACCCCTGTACCAGTCTCCCCATCTATCCTGCCAGGTCCCATGGAATTTCTAGCATAAGCTTTAAGTCACAACCACAGGGGGATCTGCTCTTTGCTTCAATGTGCATAGAAAAAAACCCTGAAAAAATATTAATCAACACCTTTGCATGTACAAGATAGTTCAATTTGTTTGGATGTAGCTTCCAATCATAGTAGTGGCTAACAATTATTGAGCAACTACAATGAGCCAGATACCGTGTCAGGTGCTTCACACACATTACTTCAGCCCTCTGAGGGTTGTGCTCTTATTATCCTCAATTACACAAGGGAGGAGATTGAGACCCAGAGAGGAAGTACCTCACCCAAGGTCACACAGCTAAAAAGTGATGGAGCCTGGGTCTTGCTGTTGGAGACTGTGTGCTCAGTAACTATTCGGTATTATTTTGGGCTTGGGGAGGAAGTGCAAAGTTCCTCCACTGCCTCTGAAAGGGCCCTTCTCAGCCACAAATTGAGCAAATGGTACAAAAATGCAGTTGAGTGATCCAGAAAGGCTGATCAATAAGACATCATCTTCAAGAAGCAGAACAATTAACTGAGGGAATGGAATAGCTTTCCTGTCTCTAAAATAATGGGCTCATATTAATTTAAAAATATTTTCACCTCATTGTCCACGATAAGAAATCCAAGTTTGGTTCCTTCTGCTTGGATCACTCCTCCTTGTCTCTTTGCTGGCTGGGCTTTTTTCTCATCCTTCAGGTTTTGGCTTGGATGTCACCTCCTTCGAGAAGTCTTCTGTGACCTTCCAAACAGAAAGTAGGTCTGCCCCAAGGTTCTGTGCTAACCCTTGGTTCCTTTCCTTCATAGCAGTTATTTGCATATCGTGATTTGGAACTGTGTGTGTGTGTGTGTGTGTGTGTGTGTGTGTGATTGTTCTGTCCCCCACTAGACTATAATGCTTGGTGAGGCTATACACGTCCTCTCTTGCAATCACCCCTGTAAACCCCACACCCAGCACCATGTCTGATACGTAGTAGGCACCTAGCAGGCATTTGTCAGAAAAATAGATGAATAAGTGTGATGTATTCTTATTTACCAGAGTTCAGAAATCCGTTTTTATGTTCTCTGATCTTATTTAATAACATATCACTTAAGAACAATTTGATATCCATTGCAGTATGTAAACTGGGAAATCATGTAAATGTGGTTACTACTTTCTGGCTCTCAATGATGCCTCTGTGTTCTTAGAAGGGAGAGATACAGAATAAGGAAAAGAGCATTGCCCTGGGAGTCAGAGATCTGGGTATGAGCCCTGGCTTTGTGGCTTACTAGCTGTGGGACCTTAGATATGACCTTTTCCCTCTCTGGTCCTGAGTTTCCTCAGCTGTAAAATGAGCTTGGACCAGCAACTCCCTAAGGTCTCTTTCAGCTGTAAAAGTTTAAACTCTGAGGATTACATAAACTGAACTTGTATGTGGCTGAAATGATTGGATTGGGGGGCATCAAAGCGTGTTCTGGTCTGTGCTGGAACTAGAATGGTATTTTCTTGGGATCCAGTCCCAACCTAATGCTGGATGGCTTCTTGTGTCATCTTTAGTGTGATAGGAGCCTTCCAGTCCACGCTGTGCAGGGTTGCAAATGCAGTGGAGGCAGAACTGTTCCCCTTCGTCCTTGGTCTCATCCTTTGTCTGACCCATTCTACCCTGAGAAGCCCTGCCAATGGAAGCCTGGTAAGGAAGAAAATGCAGAAGAGGAAAAATTTCCCCTTTGTATCCCCCACTGCCATCTCCTTGTCCTCAGACCACAAGGCATCCAAATGCTACTTGATGACTGGACTTGAAAGACAGTTGGGGAAAATGCATTGTGAGTTCCCAGGCACCATGAACCGAGGAGCTCAGAGGAGGCTGGGGTTGCAGGGTCTGTCTGGGTCAGTGCTGCAATGCCTATTAATCGGTATTTAAGTAGCGTGGTGTGGCTGCCACTGTTGCTGAGCTCAGCCTGGGCCCAAGGAGCTGGGAGCTGGGTTAATAACACCTTATTTAGCAGAAAATTCCACTCCACTGGAGCATGTTTCAGAGGAGTTTGATTTGAATGAGGATTGATGTCAATCCTGCAAGGCAAAGGCGCCTGAAGCTGCTGCCACAGTCACCACCATAAAACGAGCCATTTGCAGTGACCATAGGGATGCACGTGGAACGTTGCAGTGCCCTGCCTCCCTCCACCCCCACCTGGCCATGCAGGCTTGTCCGTCCTGGATGGGTAGAATGGACAGTCTTTAGAGCACTGGCCAGTGGGAACCCTGGTGCATTGGAGATTCCTGGGCATGTTTTTGGCTTTGGATCCAACAGACCAGATTTCAAATTTGGAGTTGCCAGTTCTTAGTCATGTGATCCCGGGCAAGTTGTGTAACCTCTTAGGGTCTTGGTTGACTCATGTCTGCCATGGAGATATTGATGCCTACCTCTCAGAGCTGATGGGAGGATTAAAAGTGCTGGGATTCAGTGAGTTAGGGAACTAACAACTCTTGCCATGGGGCTGACCCTAAATTCACTGAAGTCCCATCTCACTCTTGTTGCAGGCCAAGCTGGGGATTTATGGGCTTCCTTGAACTTAGTGCTAGTGAAGAATCAGACCCTGTCTACCCTCAGCGCCCAAAAGTGGGGTTGGCGGGGCTTGGTGGCTTAGGGTCCAGGGGTGTCCTCAGAGGTCCAGATTAGAGGTAGTATTGTTAGATGGCTGGGCTCCATAGATCTAGTGAGTAGAGGTGATGAATAAAGGTCTTCTCCCCCCTACCCTCTGCTCTTGCTGTATTCTCAACTTGCATTTTACAGCCCTGCATATGCAGTGTGCTGTTGGAGAAAGCAGTCAAAGAGGGAACCAGGAAGCCTGTGTCCTACCATTTCCTGAGTATGTGACTCACTCTGGGACCTTGGGCCCTCCTCCTCTGGTTGGCCTCAGGGGTCCTATCAAAAACCCAAAGCTATAGTCTCCAACAGCTATAATGTTCTCAGGTATTTAATCCGAGCAGGGGAGAAGTTCTGTGTCATTGTCTTCACAGCCTTGCTGAAAGCCAAGTCCCTTCTTCAAGGCAGGAATCAAGAGCCAAGTCTGCATGATTTGCAGCTGTAGAAGGACAGGGCCCTGAGAGTGGGTGCATGGCTCCATTGTGTCTCCACAGAAGGGCCCAAAGCACTTTTCATGTTTATTTTTAAATCTCTCGGGGCTTGCTGTTCTTCGATGGTACTGGTTTTAATTCCTCTTCTGCTCTGACCCTTTCATGTGGGAGCTGGGTGACAAGGCATGGGCATGATCGTGTTTGCCCAAGTCCAGGTAAGATCAGTCTTGGCAGATCTGCTGAGCCCCAGCTGCCAAAGAGAAATGGAACATAATAAACAGGTACCATGGGAGATAAATAAGGAGGATTAAATCTGAACAAAGGCAGGAACATCTGGGACATACAAAAGCTTGTTCAGAGGATTTCTTGGGAAAAAAAGAAATGAAGAAGAAAATAGTGCACTTCACTCTTATTTGGCTTCTCTCCTGGGTTCCAGGAATACAATGCACTCAGGGACAGCCTCGTGAGAGGGGCAGATGAGGCTGGAGCAGAGAAGAATCCATGGTCCTGAAGGATTCGGTGGCAAAGCTCTGGTTGGCCCCCTGGCTGTTCCTACAGAAGAGGCCAAGGAATACTCGGGTTCCCAGTCCCTGATGTTAGCCCTTGTTGTACCTCCCCAAGACTTACTTCACCCCCCATGGGGATCCCCTGAATCTCCTCTCTCACAAAGCCTCCTTGGACTGCCCAGAGATAAGTAAGCAGCCTCTGCTCTTCCTTTCATTGTGTTTGGGCTGATTCTCTTCAGATTTGCTTGTCAGGTAGAGCGTAAGCCCCATTTCAGCTTCTGTTTGACAGGATAGACCAGAAGAAAGGAAGAAAGAAAAAAAAAAAATATATATATCTTATGTGAGTCTCTTGGACTGATCTACTTCTTCACAGTTAAGTTGCTCTTACTGTTTTGGTTCCAGCAATCAACACTTCTCCCCAGTAAGATTCTCTTAACTGTCCTCTTGCTGCCTGTTCCATCCCTCCAATCTATTCTCAATGCAGAGGCTGGATAGATCGTAACAATATGTTCTGATCTTGTTAGGCCCAGTTAAAGTCCTCATGAAAAGAAACAACTTCTGTAATGGAAGAGTAAGAACCCTCAGAACTCTACTCTTCCATAAAAGCAAGGAAAACACTGGAAAAATAGTCAAAACCAATATTTTCAGAATGCTGGAAATTAATAAAGGCTTTCAACAATCCAAAGAATGTCTACTCTGGGAAAATGGCTTAATCTCAGCAAGAACAGTGAGCTTTGTGGCATTTTAACTTGTCCTATTCCTATGCCTCTTTCCGCAGGTCTGGAGTAACCTTGAGAACCAGCAGCATGACAATCACAGTAGCTGTGAAAACCAGCAGCCTAGCAGTCACTGGATGGGGAAATATGAGTTTAGAGCTTCCCCAAAGCTCTATCCTCAGAGAATTTTCACTATTTGATTTGCACAGCAGTTTCCATAAAAGGGCTTGTCTTTATTTGTTTTGAACCAAAGCTTGTTCAGCAAGACACTTTATCTGCACAGCATTTGTCAAAGACAATCATAGGCAATTGTTTAACATTACAGTTACCTGAGGTGGTAATACCTGTTGGGAAAACAAGAGGCTGGCCCAAATACTTAAATCTGGTGAATGAGATGTTCCCATAGGTAGCTTTGAAAAGCTCTGACGTATTCCTGGGAATTTAGAAGGCCACATACATGTGTGGGGCTCTGTGCATCCCCAGGAAAGCCTTAAGAAGGCTCCAATCTCTCACCTCTGGCTGATCTTAGGAGTCTGAAGAAGCAGAAAATGATGGGTTCAGGCAAGTTGCAAATTACCAGAGACTTCAAGGTGTGTACCAACATACACAGAGAACCCCTCAGAAAAAGATGGAAGACTTATTTGTTGACACCATATAAGGAAATCTCTTCAATCATTAGATAAACACTAAGCTAACTGAGCAGAGATTTCAGTGGCTGCACATGACAAATAATACAGGCTTTATAACATTGTATCAGAAAAGCAACTAAATAAGCAGTAATACTAACAACAACAAACAGCAACAATGAAAAACCCTATGTGAGGGAGGGAGTCTTATTTGAAGAGTTGTCACAATATATTATTTAAAATGTTTCATTCTCAACAAAAAATCATGATACCTACAAAGAAACAGGAAAATGCGATCCATACATAGGAAAAATGCAGTCAGTAGGAATTCTCCCTGAGGAAGTCCAGAAGTTGGATTCTAGACAGAGACTTTAACCATCTATTAGAAAGTGTTCAAAGAACTAAAGGAAAACACTTCCAAAGAATTAAATGAACATATAAGAATAATGTGTCACCACATAGAGAACATTAATAAAGAGATGGAGATTATTAAAAAAGAACTAAGTAGAAATTCTGGAGTTGAAAAGTACTATGACTGAGATAAAAAATTTACTAGATAGTCTCTACAACATATTTGAATTTGCAGAAGAAAAGATGAACAAACTTGAAGATAAGTCCATTGAGATTATCTAGTCTGAGGAACAGCAAGAAAAAGAATTTAAAAAAATGGAAGAACCTCAGAGACCCATGGGACACCATTAATAATAGCAATAAGTGCATGGCGGGAGTCCAAGAAGGGGAGGAGAGAAAGGGGCAGAAAGAACATACAAATAAACTTCTAAAACTTCTCAAATTAGATGTAAAATATTAATCCAAGAACCTCAACAAATTTCAAGTAGAATAAATTCAATGAGATCCACACCTAGACACATCATAGTCAAATGGTCAAAGGTCAAAGACAAAGAAAGAATCCTGAAAGCAGCAAAAGAAAAGTGACTTGTTACATACAAAGAATTCTCAATAGATTAAAAACTGGCATCTCATCAGAAACTATGGAGGCCAGAAGGCAGTGAGATGACATATTCAAGAAATGAAAGAAAAAGGTCAACCAAGACATTCCAGCAAAGCTATGCTTCAAAAATGGAGATATTAACACATTCTCAGATAAATAAAACCTGAGAATTTGTTGGTAGCAGACCTGCCCTACAAGAAATACTAATGGGAGTCTTTTAGGATGAAGTGAAAGGACACCAGACAGTAACTTGGAAACACACAAATAAATAAAGAGCACAAATAAAGATAATTACATAGGTTAATATAAAAATAATATAAATGTATTTTTGTTTATCATGTTTTTATTCTCCCTTCTGATTTAAAACTCAACAGCATAAAACAACAATTATAAAATTGTGTTGTTGAAGGGCTTGTAATATGTAAAGACCTAATTTGTATGACAGTAAAACAAAGGAGGGAAGAGATATATTAAAACAAAGTTTTTGCATATTATTGAAATTAAGTTGGCATCAGTTCAAACTAAATTGTTTAAGTTTAGATGTTAATTGCCATTCCCAGAGCAACCCACTAAGAAAATAACTTTAAAAATATGAAAAAAGAAACAATAGGGAATTAGAAATAATACACTTTCTAGTGTACTTCTAACATAAATAGAAGCACAGAGGGCCAAAAACCATAAAACATGTAGAAAACAAGTAACAAATTCCAGCTGTAGTTCCTATCTTATCAGTAATTACTTTCTTTTTCTTTTTAAAAAGATTTCATTTATTTATTTGACAGAGAGAGAGAGATCACAAGTAGGCAGAGCAGCAGGCAGAGAGAGAGCGGGAAGCAGGTTCCCTGCTGAGCAGAGCCCAATGTGGGGCTCCATCCCAGGACCCTGAGATCATGACCTGAGCTGAAGGCAGAGGCTTAACCCACTGAGCCACCCAGGCACCCCCAGCAATTACTTTCAATGCAAATGTACTAAACATCCAATAAAAGGCTGAGATGGCAAAATGAATAAAAACACATGATCCAAGTGTATGCTCTCTATAAGAGACACGGTTTAGATTCAAAGACACCAATAGAAAAGGATGTGCCATGCTAACATTAACCAAACAAGCCCCCCAGAGAGGGTATACTAATGTCAGACAAGTAGATTTTAAGACAAAAATTATTAGTGGGGACAGAGAAGGACATTTTGTAATGATGTCAATTTCTCATAAAGACATAACGATATAAACATACATGCACCTAATAAGGCCCCAAAATACATGAAGCAAAACATACTAGAATTGAATAAAGAAATAGACAATCCCAAAATAAGTCTTGGAGGCTTCAACACCCCCACTTTCAGTGGGATAGAATAACTGGGCAGCAGATCAACAGGGAAGTAGAGGACTTGAACAACACCATGAAACAAATTATCTGTAGAACGCTTTGCCTAGTTAACAGCAGACTACATTCTTTTCAAGTATACACGGATTTTTCTCCAGGTTAGACCACATGTTAGGGCATAAAACAAGCCTCAATAAATTAGAAAGAATTAAAATCATGCAAAGAATGTTCTTTGACTGCAAGGGAATAAAATTAGAAATCAATAACAGAAGGAAGTGCCAGAAATTCAAATATATGGAAATTAAACAACATATTTTCAGGTAACTGATGGATCAAGGGAAAAAAATCACGAAGGAAATGAGAAAATATTTTGAGATGAATGAAAATGGAACCACAACATATCAAAATGTAGGGGCTGCAGCTCAGGCAGAGTCTAGAGAAATGTATGACTATTAGCATCTCTGTTACATCAGAAGACAGATCTTAAACCAATACCATAGTTCCCACCTGAAGAAACTAGTGAAAGTAAAGCAAAGTAAACCCAAAGCAAGCAGAAAGAAATAATGAAGAGTAAATAATAAAGATAAATGAAACAGAGACTAGAAAAATAATAGAGAAATTTAATGAAATCAAAGTTGATTCATTTTTCAATACCAGCAAAATCAACAAACCTCTAGATAAACCCGCCAAGAAAAAAAAAAAAGAGAGAGAGAGAGAAATTGTTCAAATTATTAAAATGAGGAATGAAAGAGAGAACATTACTACAGACCTCATAGAAATAAAAAGGATTATGTGGTAGTACTATGAACAACCATATGCCAACAAATTAGATAATCTAGATGAAATGAAAAAAATTCCTAGGTAGACACAAAGGACTGAAAATGACTTAAGAAGAAAAAGAAACCCTGGGGGACCTGGGTGGCTTAGTTGATTAAGCATCCAACTCTTTTTTTTTTTTTTTTTTAAGATTTTATTTATTTGGCAGAGAGAAAGCACAAGTAGGCAGAGAGGCAGGCAGAGAGGGGGTGGGGAGGAAGCAGGCTCCCCACGGAGCAGAGAGCCCGATATGGAGCAGAGAGCCCGATATGGAGCAGAGAGCCCGATATGGAGCAGAGAGCCTGATATGGAGCAGAGAGCCCGATGCGGGGCTTGACGCCGGGCTTGATGCGGGGCTTGACGCCGGGCTTGATGCGGGGCTTGATGCGGGGCTTGATCCCAGGACCCTGGGATCACAACCTGAGCTGAAGGCAGAGGCTTTAACCCACTGAGCCACGCAGGCACCCCAGCATCCAACTCTTGATTCTAGTTTAGATGGTGATCTCAAGGTCATGACCAAGTGCTGTGTCAAGCTCCATTTTCAGGAAGGAGACTGCTTGGGATTCTCTCTTTCCCTGTGCTGCCCACACCCCCACTCCACCTCAACCCCTCCCCCCAAAGAAAGGAAAGAAGAAAGGGAGGGAGGGTGGGAGGTGGGAGGGAGGAAGGAAGGAAGAAAAAAGAGAAAAAGAAAACTCTGAATAGACCTATTACAAGTTAAGAGATTGAATTAATTAGAAACAACAAACACACTTCCAATGAAGAAAAGCTCAGACCTATATGGTTTTACTGGAAATTCTACATAACATTTAAAGGAGAATTACTACCAGTCTTTCACAAATCTTTTCAAGAAACAGAAGAGGAGGTAGCCCTTGCCAACTCATTCTATGAGGCCAGTATTATCCCAACACCAAAATCAGACAAAAACATCATAAGAAAAGAAAACCACAGACCCAAATCCCTTATGAATACAGACACAAAATCCTCACCAAAATACTGCCGAAATCAATCAAGCAATATATAATAGTGATTATACACCATAACCAAGTGGAAAATATTCAAGGAATGCAAAGAAATCAATGTAATGCACCGTATTAATAGACTAAAGGACAAAAATGACATGATTATCTCAATAGATGCAGAAAAAAATTCAATAAAACCCAATTCTTTTTCAAGATAAAAGCATTCAATAAAAAAGGAATAAAGGGGATCTTCCTCAACTTAATAAATGGTATCTTCAAAAACCCATAGCTAATGTAACAGTGAAAGACTGATTACTTTCCCCCTAAGACTCAGAGTAAGGCAAATATATCCACTTTCATGACTTGTATTTAGTGTTGTAATGGAGCTTCTAGCCAGGGTAGATAGGCAAATAAAAGCAAAAAAGAAACGTCCGATTGGAAACGAAGAGGTAAAACTATCTCTATTTGCAGTTGATATAATATTATGTGCAGCATATAATAAGAAATACACACACACACATAGACACACACAGACAGACACCCTATTAGAATTGGTCCAGTATAGTTACAGAACATAAGATCAATATACAAAAATCAGTTATATTTCTATACACTATCAATAAACAATCCAAAATGGAAGTTAAGAAAAAAAAATGCTGGTTTACAATAACATAAAAAGAATAAAATACTTAGGAATAAATTTAACAAGAGTGCAAGATCTGTACATCAAAACTACAGCTGAAAAATACTATTCAAAAGTTAAAGAGGATCTGAATAAGTGAAAAGACGTTCCATGTTCATCATGGGATAACTTAATTCTCCTCAAACTGATCTACAGATTACATGTCACCCGTATCAGAATATAAGCTGACTTCTTGGTAGAAATTGACAAGCTGCCTCTAAAATTCATATAGAATTACAAGGGACTCATAATGGCCACAAGTACCTTGAAATACAAGAACAAAATACGAATACTCTCAATTCCTGATTTGAAAACTCACTACCAAGCAACAATAATCAAGACAGTGTGAGGGCGCCTGGGTGGCTCAGTGGGTTAAAGCCTCTGCCTTCAGCTCAGGTCATGATCTCAGGGTCCTGGGATCGAGCCCTGCATCGGGCTCTCTGCTCAGCAGGGATTCTGCTTCCTCCTCTCTCTCTGCCTGCCTCTCTGCCTACTTGGGATCTCTCTCTGTCAAATAAATAAATAAAATATATTTTAAAAAAAGACAGTGTGGTATTGGCATTAATATAGATGTATAGATCAATGGAAATAAACCCATATATCAATGGCCAGTTGAATTTTGACAAGGTGTCAAGACAATTCAATGGGGGAAGGAATGGTCTTTTCAATAAATAGTGCTGGGACACTGGACAGCCACATGCAAAAGAATGAAGTTGGAGCCTTACCTCAGTCATTTATATAAAGCAACTAAAACTGGATCAAAGGTCTGGGCTATCCAGATGTCCTTAGCCTTTCCACCAGGACTATGAAGAGAAGCTCTGCAGCTTGGTCCCAGCATATAATATGGCATATATTTTTTTAAGATTTTATTTATTTATTTGACAGACAGAGATCACAAGTAGGCAGAGAGGCAGGCAGAGAGGAGGAAGCAGACTCCCTGCCCAGCAGAGAGCCTGATGTGGGGCTCGATCTCAGGATCCTGGGATCATGACCTGAGCCGAAGGCAGAGGCTTTAACCCACTGTGCCACTCAGGTGCCCCAGGCATATTCATTTTTTTTTTAAGATTTTATTTTTAAGTAATCTCTACACCCAATGTGGGGCGCGAACTAACAACCCCAAGATCAAGAGATGCACACACTCTACTGACTGAGCCAGTCAGACACCCCTAATAAGGCATATTCTGTTGTTATTCAGTACACTTTCCCATTGAGCTCGCGCCCACAATTTTCAAACTCAAGCTCTCCTGCCGCGGAAGTCTCCCAGATGACAGCCTGGACCTTTAAGTTCTGTATATTCCAAATTGAATTCCTATCTTTCCCTTCCGTACAAATCCCTCTGAACCAGCTACCTGTCATTACCCTGATCCTTGGGGCTCTCACCTACCAGCCTGCCAGTCACCCAGGTGGGAGCCTGGCTGTCAGCCTGACTGCGCCCCCCTATGTCAGCTCCCAGCAGGGCATTCTTCCTCCACAGGTCTCTGCTGGCCTCCAGCCTCCAGCTTCTCCCCTGGCCTGTTGCTCTGCACACATTGCTGGGTGATGCTCCCCAGATCCTACCTAGACATCAGCTAAGGCAACCAACATCAGTCAAGGAGCTACTGCGCGTTTGCCGACTGGGCTGAGAACTTGACCTTTTAATTCATCCTCACACCAATCTCAAAAGAGATTTTCATTTTCTCTATTTTACAAACAAGAAATTTGAGGTTTCAAGGGGTAAAGTCACTTTCTTCCATTCCTCACTCTGTATAGTAGGTCAGGCATTAAACTCAGTTCTGTCTGACCCTTGCTCTTTCAAGTACACGGATAGGGTCAAGTCATTCCCCTGTTCAGAGAACTTCCATATGTCCTATGTCTTATTTCCCCGAGATCAAGGCCAAAGTTCTCTCCTTGCCGCTCAAGGCCCTCCATGAGCTGACTTGCCTCATCTGGAATGCCGGCTAAACTGGCTGGCTGGTTGCTCATATTTTCCTTTTGTTCCTCTGCAATTTTCATTTGGCTATTTTTACCTTGCAGAGAAAAGTTCTCCCTCTTCAGGCTGGAATGGTCCCTGAGTGCAGACAGGAGAGCCCCCTTTTGCTCTGTCGTAGGAGAAGGGCTTTGGCACGGTCTGGACACGCTTCTGGGATGGGAGGGGCAGAGGATCCGGGGAGGGAGGGAAAGCGGCGCATCTGTGATGACCAAACCCAACAATCATTACTGGGAATTATTAGGCTGTCTATACAATTTATGATCCAAGGGGAATCACACGTGAGAGTTAAAAGGATGCTATTCAGAATTACTCTGGGAGAATCGGGTTTTGAAGCATGTGGCAGGAATTACTCCAAGCATCTCTCACGAAGCCAGGATGTGTGGCTCCCTCTTGGTCACTACTCCTATTCCGAATCCACCCTTCCCGAGAGAGAGGTCAGAGCTCGCTTTCCCAGCCCTGGTGTTAGGGTCCAGGGAGGCACGTGACTTGGGATCCTGCGACAGGCTCCACTGGTGAGCAGCTTTGGTTCAGAAGACGACACACGGAAGAAGGAGGAGCCCTGGGGAAGCCAAGCTCTCATCCGGGGGCCGGAGAGCCTGCCAGCTTTCAGACAGCCACAGCAGAGCCCTGGGGATGGCACTCCACCCTCCTCTGCCTGTGCGCCGGACAGAGACCCTAAGTGCAAATGGGCCAGCTCCCCAGCTTGAGTGTAGTGTGGAAGACCAGCTCTCTGAGCGTCTCTGAAATTAATTCAGAGCTTCTCTGAAGTTATCTAATAACTTCTGGTACATTTATTTTCTTCTTAAAACCAGTGAGAGTGGGTTGTGTGTTCTGACTCATACAGGAGGGAAATGTGTAGGTTTTTGTTGTTGTTGGTTTGTTTGATCTGTGTGAGTGTGTGTGTGTGTGTGTGTGTGTGTGTGTGAAGGAAGCAAATTTTCCAAAGCGTAGAAGATGGCAGCCTCAGGGCTATAAGGACTAGAGTTGACGACAGCTGTTCACAGCCCTGGGTCTTCCTACGGGGGCTTGTGAAGATGCTTAGGTAGCCGAGAGACTGTGGCTTCCCTTGCCCAGCGTCTGCTCTGCTCTGCACAGCCCGTGGCGTCACGAAACTCACCTTCCGTCTTGTTTTCCCGTCCCTGATCTGCTTCTGTGCCTTTTCTTCACTTGCTGCTCTGAGAACTTGCTGTCGGACCTCAGCGGGAGCTCCCTTGAGGACAGAGACGGTAGAGGGGTCCTGGTCCAGCGGGTGTGTGAATTCAGCTTTGTCCAGTGGCCTCTAGTGCCAGACAAAGCTCCCGGGCTCAGGGTCCCGGGGCAGACGACCCCAGCATCACCTTAAGTGGGTCTTTGCCACATGCTTCAAAACCCGATTCAAATTCCTCCTCCTGCTCCAAGTCTGTCTCATTCATCCAGCTCAGTGTTGTCCCCTTACCAGATGCCACACTGACCCTCCATAGTTCCCAACGTCCCAATCCCACCTAGCAATTAGACATGGTGTCTTGTTTAGAACTGTATCACGATGTCTTCAAAACGATCGCATTTGTCTTGGGATCCTGTCTGGTTTCCTTGAGTAGATGGCAAGCTCTTTGAGGGAAGAGACAATGCCTTGTACTCTTAATTTCCTCTCCTTACCCCACCCCCTTGATGGCATTAACTGACTATCTTCCTTGTCGGAGATGCTCAAAAATATTTGTTGAAAAAAACAAACCCAAACTCAAGTATGAAGTCGAATCAAATGGGAAGTAAGAAGAGCTAAGCCATTTGCTTTGGTTCTCTCTGCTTCTGCATTGTTGGCTGAAGTACTCAGAGGCCCGCTGTGCTCACGTTGGGTTCAGGGTAGGTTCTGTGTGCGTCCCCACGGGAAGGTTCATTCCCCTGTGAAGCCACAAGCCATCCGTTGAGGAACAATGCGACCGAAGAGGATATTCTGCTCTCTTTCACTCCTGGGGACGACTGCTCTTTGGAGCCAGCATGGGTTGTGTCCGCGTCTGCTGGGTCACACCCCATATCAAAGGCAGCGTGGTCTACAGTTTGAGAGCAGAACCTCCAGGGCCAGGCCCCCTGGCTTTGATGCCCAGCTCCTCCACTCTCAGCTGTCACACTTTAGGCAAGTTATCGAATTGCTCTGTGCCTCAGTTTCCCCATGTGTACAATGATGCTGGTAATCAAATTCACTGGGATTGTTGTGAGGATTAAATTAGCTATGGTATGGAAATGCTTAGAAGGTACTTGGAAAAGTGCAGCTAGGAGCATTACTGAAAATTATAACGGGGGCACCTGTGGCTCGGTGGGTTAAGCCCCTGCCTTCAGCAGGTCATGATCTTAGGATCCTGGGATTGAGCCCCGCATTGGGGTTTCTGCTCAGTGGGGAGCCTGCTTCCCCACCCCCCTTGGCCTGCCTCTCTGCCTACTTGTGATCTCTGTCTGTCAAATAAATAAACAAAATCTTTAAGAAAAAGAAAAGATAATGTAAGTGGTGCCTACGTGGCTCAGTCGGTTAAGTGTCTGCCTTCGGCTCAGGTCATGATCCCAGGGTCCTGAGATCAAGCCCTGCATCAGGCTTCACACTCAGCAAGGAGTTTCCTTCTCCCTCTCCCTCTGCAACACCTCTCTCTCTCTCTCTCTCACTCTCTCTCAAATAGATAAATAAAATCTTTGGAAAAAATGTTATTAGAAAAATAAAAAATTTGTGTGCAGAACCAGGGTCTAAAAGAAAGATCACATAACACTGTGAAGAGGTTTACAAAATTCTCTAGCACATGTGTGTCCCTATGCCAGTCTCAGAGAGACACAAGGAAACTGTGGCCCCCTGTAGGGGCCTGGGGAGAAGCCCACTCTCCTGGCATCTGGAGGCTCTGTGCCAAATGACCCCATAGGGCTGAGTGCCTGGCCAGATCCCTATTCGTCCTAAAACAAGTGTTTCTTGTTCCCGAGTTACACGGGCTATCCCAGCAGAAAAGCAGCTTTAGTCTTCAATTGGGCAGGTCTTCTGTGTCTCATACATTCTGTGATGCCTCTTCCCTATGCCCCCCCATCCCCTCCTTTTTCATTTTGCCAGAGAACCCTCATTTCTGTTTTCAGGCCCATGGCAGACTTTGCTAGAGCCCACACGTATCCAGCCCAGCTTTCCTTCTGAACGTACAGAAGACCGCAGCTTCTTCGCAATTACGCACTGACATGTGGCGGGTTCTGGCCCGTGGGATAGAAGAAAAGGTGACAAAGTGCAGAGGAGGACATGATGGTTTTCTCTGCACGTTCCTCCCCTGCCCGCCGCAGGGACCGAGAAGACCAGGCTGCAGAAGGTGGCGTCTCTTGTCCTCCCCCGGGGTCCCTGAGGGAGACTGTAGGGGGCAGAGAGCCCTGGCCCATCCACGACGAGCCGGCAGGGTAAGTGAGAAATAAAACAGGGCTTGTGAAAACACAGAGGCTTGGGGTTTCACTTGGTGTCCTTGTAGCCTACGCTCCCCTGACTAAGCCAAAGACCAGCCAGCGGAAGGCGCTCCTCTGGGAATTCGCGCGGACAGGCACATCCTCCTTGCGCCCGGGCCTGACAGCTCCCTGCGGTTCCCGCAGCAGTTACCTTTCGCAATAGCAACGAAAGCCAGGACGCTCTGCTGGCAATTTCACTCCTATTGAACTAGGTATTGTGTTCACTCTGTTATTATCTCGCTCCCCTCCAATCCATTCTGCACCCAGCAGCCAGAGTGATCTTTTGAAAAAGCACAAAATCAAATCAGATCATGTCACTCTCTTGCTTAGCGCCGGGCAAGTCCCCCTCCACCCCGCCAAGCCCTGTCCCCACGGATTCCTTGCTGTGGGAGAAGAACCCCACCCACTTCTCTGACCTTGTCTCCTGCTCTTCCAGCCACATTTGTTCCTGTGTTATAGTCTTCTGGCCCTGCTGTACCCTCTGCCTGGCTTGCTCTTCCCTCTTCTTATTAATCACAATGCAGCTTAAATGTCATCTCCGAGGGGCCTCGTCTTCCCTGCCCGTGGCTGCTAGAATGCCCCTCACCCACACACTCTCTTCTCTCCTGCACCACTGTTTACAGCTGCTGTGGCCCTGATTGCCGTGGAACAGCAACCGGCTTAATTCTCTGTTTATCTACTTCTCCTCTTTCTTCCTCACTAGAGTATAAGCTCAAAGAGGGCTTGTGCCTTACTGTCTTGTTTACCATCCCATCTCTGGTGGCCAGCACCGTACCTGATACGTGGCGGACGTTCCGTAAATAGTTTTTTCAATGAATGGCTGAATAAATAAACAGATTGTCAGCAGTATTACGACTGATCAGCCCTCTTCCATGAAGCTGCCTGCTTTTGAACTTGACCTTTCTGGTGGAACAGCTAGTTCCTTTATTAGCCATTTTGACCCCACACTCCTTCAGAATAGTTCAGGGCCACTGGCTTTGGACGAGTGATGAGCCATAGAAAGTATCTCCGAGGATGGATGACCCCCCCCTCCTTCTTTTCAGGTAGCCAAGTCCCTCACTGTGGCAATCTCTTCCTGTTGGAGCTCCTGGGACGGGGTTAATTTCTTACTGCAATCCTGACTGGCAGGAGAGCTTTGGGGACATTCTCTTCTCGCTAGGTCAGTTGTGCCTCTGAGCCTTCGTGCTGCAGATGGATAGACAACACACCAGAATCGTAGAATGGTGATCTCAGAGAGGAGCCGAAACACTAATGTGTTTTCCTTTGGCAGATGGGGAAACCGAGGCAGCAACCAGGAAGGGAAATTGTCTAAGGCATTCGGCTCATTGGATCATTCAGCTGATTGCTGTGGTAGGTTTCCCATTCTTGCGAACCCCAGTCCTATGAATTCTCCACCTGATGACTCCCCCAACTTTCATTTGAGGAAATAAAAATGCGAAGTACTCCCAGCGCCAGGGTCTCTTGCCACGGGGGTGGGGGCCCCTGACCCAGACTTGACACCAGCCTCAGGCTCTCAGTCAAGAGTTAACAACATGATGAAGCGGGAGGGACGGGGGGAAGCAAGTTCAAGTTCCCAGAGGAACAGGGGCACGTGGTTGCTGGAGGGGTCAGGGGCCAAGGGTCCGTGGTTGGGGGGATGGTGGAGGAGTCAGCAACAGGCACTCGCTCTGCTGGAAGATGGCAGTGGTGTCTGCACCACAAAAGTCCAGGCAGGGTTGTGCTCTGTGGTCTTGAGCCTGTTTCTCTAGAGCTCCCGGGAGATAGCCTTTGAATACGTTGTTTTTTCCCCACTTAAATCAGATGTAGTTGGCTTTGTTGCTTGCAACTAAGAATCCCGACTGATTTGTTTAGTCATTCACTTAGGCAGTGTATGCTTCTAGAAGACCTATTGTGTGCCAGGCCCTGTGCCAGGTGCTGGAGAGAAAATGCTGAACCAGATGGATTAAGTGTGGCCTCTTGAAGCTCACACGGTAGATGGTTAGATGATTGAATAGAGAAAATACACTAAATTGCATTACACACTCCACTGGCGGACATCTATGGGGACATGGCGGGGGGATTAGCAGCTTGATAACTGATGACAGTAGAATACTTCCTGGAGGAGGTGACATTCAGGCTGAAGGATGAACAGGGCTTTCTGGGCTGGGAAAAGACAGCTGCAGGAACATCTCTGAGGGTCAGAAGAATGGGGATCTGCTCATTGTAGCTGGAGGGGAGCATTCCTGAGAAATGACAGGTCTTGATGTGCCGTACCCTGCTGACCCCACCCCTCACTCCCCACCGCCAAGGTGTCTGGAAATCATCTACAGGACAAAAGTCACTGAAGGTTTTTAAACAGGTTAATGATGAAGCTGGAATTGGAACCCAAGTACGCTTTTCCCCAGCTGTCTGCTGTCCCTGTGCCGAGGGCCTTCCACGTTTCCACAAAAACAGGACCTGGGGCCTGATGCAGCTAAGACCATTTGACACAAGAGGGGCACGTCACACGCGCTTCACAAGGGTCTCGGAGGAAATGCAATTTCTTTGCCTGTTTTTCCCTGTGACTGCAGGACTGTCTGTGCCTTCACAGTCCAAGGTGACACTGCCAGGCCCGAGAAAGCGCGATGACATGGGGAGGAAGATTGAGGAGAGCTGTGGCTGCCTCTGAAGGATGGTCTAGGGACACGGGGAAGAGCTGTCCTCCGGGCCTGCTCCATGCTGGGGGGAGCGGCGGCCAAGGGGATGGGAAGGGGCGTGAAGAGCCCCGCTGGGAGATGGGTGGAAGATGCCCAGCTCTGGGCCAGAGCCTCACCAGGGCCTCTTCGGCAGAGCCGCGGACACCGGGGATGTGGGGACGTGGGAAGGCGGGCCCTGAAGGACAGCCTCCGCTCTCAGGCCCTGAGTTTGACATTATGTAGCAAATCTGAGTTTCCTTCAGAGACTATCTGTGTAAAGCAAAGGCTTTGGAGTCAGTCTGCCCTATGTCCAAATGCCAGCACAGCACTCCTTACTGTGTGGTGTCGGGCAAGTCACTTAACCTGTCTGTTCCTCAGTTTCCTCATCAATAAAGTGGGTATAATAAAAATAATAATAACATCCACTCAGAGGATGGTTGTGCAGTTTAAATGAAATAACTCCCTAAAACATCAACTCTTGACTCTGGTGACCTAGAGGGTGGGGCCTGGCATCGAGAGCCCAGGGGCCCGGGCATTCACCTGCGGCTGCAGTCAGAGCACCTCCATCTTGGTGATGCTCAAATCAGTCCATCTGCTGCTGGGTTGTCTCTCTGGGGACCAAAGTATAGGTGTTCACTCTGCTCCAAGAGAGGGGACAGGAAAGGGCTTGGAAGGTCCCAGACTTTGAGTTAAGAAGGGCAGGGTTAGGGAAGACAGGCTCCTGGTCTAATCAGTTAAACTGAGGTAGAGATTGAGCTGTTACTAGTTCCCTCTGTGCCGAGGGAAGTAAAAGGTGCCACGGAGCAGGGGGCACCCACTGGCATGGGGAAGTCAGGCAAGGCTTTCTGGAGAAAGTGGTATTTTAGTTGAGAACTAAAGGAGAAGTAGAATTCACCTAGGAAGGTGGGCAAGGCAGGAAGGAGAGCATCGCAAGCAGAGAGCACAATGTGTGGGAAAGACGCTGGCAGAAAAAACATGCTTCTTTGGGAAAGGGATATAAATCCAGTGAGACCAGAGATAGAGATGAAAGGATAATGTTGGGATATCTGGAAGACCAGATAGGGCCCTGGGAGCCACACTGAAGAGTTGTAGCAGTAGGCAACGGGAGAGTTGTCAAGAACTGGTTTTAGGGGCACCTAAACCCACCCAGTGGGTTAAAGCCTCTGCCTTCGGCTCAGGTCATGCTCCCGAGGTCCTGGGATCAAGCCCCGCATCAGGCTCTCTGATTAGCAGGGAGCCTGCTTCCTCCTCTCTCTCTCTCTCTCTCTCTCTCTCTTTCTGCCTACTTGTCATCTCTGTCGGTCAAATAAATAAATAAAATCTTAAAAAAAAAAAAGAGCTGGTTTTAAAAGGCAGGTGAATGGCACTAATGGGGATACGTTCTCTAGAATTGTGCAGTGAGCAACCAGCACAACTGTATGAGGTGGTCCTGCGTGAAGCAGTGGGGCAGAGGTGGGGAGTGTTTCTTCCTGCCTGGGTCAGGATGTGTTCACAGGGCATGGGTGTGGTCAGAAGGGTGGTAAGGGCTCCTTAGAACCTCGCAGAAGAGAAGCTGGTGGCCACACGAGGCAGGGAGGGTTCTCATGCGCCCTTCAGAAGAAGAACTGGAGGGCCCCTATCCTCGAAGCAGTCGCTGCTGGGTTAGGGGTGGGGCGGGAGCCCTGAGGGGTGTGGGGAGTCAGCACCGCAGGAGCCCCTGCTGGGCCCCTTGATGGCACGGATGGAAGTTACTATGACGCTCCAGTGATTGACTTCTGGGATCAAGACATTTCTCAGTTTGAAACCCAGTTAAAAAAAAAATCGATGTTTCACATTCAGCGGTGTTTGGTTAAAAAAAGAAAAATAGCTCCAGCTTGTGCTTTAACGGCAGCAAGAGTGAGCCCCATCAATTACAGTGGGGAAAACAACAGTGTCTTGCGGCAGTTTTGTTCCTTCTGCTCCAAAAATATTAAGCCATTTAGCCCTACAAACTGTCCACTTGGCAGGCGGCAATGTCTTCATTCTAAAAGCACAGGGGCTGGCGTCCTGGGGGCCAGGGCTCCTTCTCCCAAACTGGAGTGCGGGGAAGCCTGGCCACTTGCCTGACCTGAGACATGTCTAAGGGAACCTAGATTCATCACAGGGCCTGACCTCATGCCTCCCCCAGGCCATTGACCCCAGGCCCCAAGAGGCTCCCCCTCTGTGCCCAGCAGAATTTAGTACTGACTTTGAGTCCCACCTTTATGAACTGACAAGCACCCCCATTCCTTCAGCCTCTGTCCGGGTTCCCCATGCCTGGTGCCCACCGGAATGCCCTGGGCTTTTGCCACGTGCCACATCACCCTGATCAGAATATATGAGGTGGGACTCTTGCAACTACGTCTTTACAAAAGATCTCTAGTTGAGTCCAATGTGCAGTCAAGGTCAAGAACTAAGCAATGTAGAACTCACCTGGAGGGTCTAGTGTGAGCCAAGTTCTACCCTTCATAGGCTCCAGTTTGTCCTGTTGAAGTTGAGATGTGATGGGTAGCTCTTCTGGATAAGCCTCATTAGGGGCTATACTTTGACAGGAATAGCCTGGTTCAGCTCTACAGGTTCAGATACTAATACGCCTGCAGGGAATTACACTCAGGCAACCACCTTCAACTGACTAGACTCACAGGTGCCATATGTATAAGCCCGTTGCCACTTATTAGAGTGCAAAGAGATGGGAGGGGGTGTATACAACTTTGTATCTATGACTAGAGCTCTTGTTCACCATTCAGAGAAACTTCCTCAGGGTAAAACAAAAAATCTGCTATGTATTTCCTTCCTAACCTTTTTCCATACTGTAGTTTTTTAAACAAACTATAGTCAAATGAGTCTTTAAAGATTTTTTTATTTATTTGACAGAGAGAGAAAGAAAGCACAAGCAGGGGAGCAGCAAGCAGAGGGAGAGGCAGTCTCCCTGCTGAGCAGGGAGCCCAATGCGGAGCTCAATCCCAGAACCCCGGGGGATCATGACCTGAGCCGAAGGCAGCCGCTTCACTGACTGAGCCACCCAGGTGCACCTACAAGTCAAATGGTTCTCACAATATTTCAGTTCTAAGTGATTTCTTGTGTAGCTGCATACTATTCACAGTCATTGTGCAAAAGTGCCATTGAGGAATTATACCATTGGATTTTTAGATATTTTATTATTTTCACATTTTAATTTTTTAGATTTATTTATTTATTTATTTATTTATTTATTTATTTTTGAGAGATAGAGAGAGAATGAGAGAGAGAGAACATGAGAGGGGAGAGGCCAGCAGGAGCTGAAGGCAGTCGCTTAACTGAGCCACCCAGGCACCCCTATTTTCACATTTTATTTTTTTTTAAGATTTTATTTATTTATTTGACAGAGAGAGATCACAAGTAGGCAAAGAGGCAGGCAGAGAGAGAGGGGAAAGCAGGCTCCCTGCTGAGCAGAGAGTCCAATGTGGGTCTTGATCCCAGGACCCTGGGATCATGACCTGAGCCAAAGGCAGAGGCTTTAACCCACTGAGCCACCCAGGCACCCCTATTTTCACATTTTCGATACGACATCATACATGTAGTTCTTTCCATGTTAAGCACTCTTCTTTTAGGCCAGATCCTCAGAAGTGGGACCTCTGAGTCATGATAGGACTCTCTTTTGGACAGTCAAACATCCTGAATCTTCTCTTCACCATTGTGCATTGTGTGTGTGAGATATATTTGACGAAGTCGGTAATTTCCAAATCTTCTAGAAGGTGTAAATAGGTGTTGCTGAAGGGGATGAGGGAAACTGTCATCAGAGTGAAAACACAAAGTTGGGCTAACCAAAGTTAATCATGTAAGTGTCTTTGTGTCTGACCTCTGTGAAAGTTCAAGGTTGAACTTTCAAGGTTGAACAACCTGGGGAGAGGACCGTCTTTGGGACGGGGGTGGGGTGTGGGCGGAGGGAGGCTGCGGGTGGTGGGGAGGCGGATAGCGGGGGGCGGGGGGGACAGAGGAGGAGCCTCTCTGGGCCTTTATAATGCTAGTATGATGCTGGGTGGTTTTCCAGTGGAGCCAGTTCTCCAGGGAAGGAGTTTTGGAAAAAGCCAGACTCAATCTTGGATTCCTACACGCAACCACACTGAGGTTCTGAGACTTTGAATCCAAGCAAAAACCCCGTCTGCCGCCCCTCATAACTCAAGTTCTTTCTTCCAGGGCATTTTCCCTGAGGGGCTGTCCTGAGCCAGGTCAGCATTTCCTTTTACTTGAATTACTCCAGCAGCCGCCCCCTGCCCCTTCTTTCCTCTGCTCTGCCCTCCACAGCTTGGCCGACCCACCAAGCCACACCTCTCTGCTCCTATCATTTCCGTACTCAAGAACTCATGTCCCACCTCCCCACCAGGCCTCCCTGACCTGCCTTCTGGGGTCATACCAGCCTCCTTCTCCTCGCTCACTCCATCAGCACGTGGGCCAGGACCTTCCTCCCAAGGAGACCCAGCCTTATGGCTGCCCAGGGAAGTCTTGAAGGTGAGTGGGAGGCAGTGAGGACACAAGGGGGAGATGGAGGAGGACGGTGCAAAGTGTACCCCCTCCATGCCTTCTTAAGTTGGATAAAATCAAGTAAAGAAGATGCTGACACTGGTGGAGAGGTCAGTGCCTTGGGCCCCTGCACTCCTAATCTCCATGGCAACCAGTGGATGAGGTGTAAATGATGGAGTTGTCGGGGGCCAGGCCAGGTCCTGCACCTAACCTCCTCGAACCTGAGCACACACGCATGGGAGGGGCCCTAGACCTTGACCCTGGCATTTGTACTTCCCTCCTTCCTCTCTCTTCCTGCTCTCTCTGCCTTCCTTTCATCCACATTTATCCAACACAGAGCTGTGGAGCTTCTCCAAGTGCATAAAGATCAGGAAACGGTGTAGGCCTGGTTGCTGGATTTCAGCTGAGCGTTCATCAGGGGCTCTTGTGACACATGTAGACACAGCAGTAATAATGGAGCCCATTTATTGCATCCCTACCATGTTCCAGGCCTCCTTCATATATATTATCTTATTTACTCATAAATCATGAAATGTCAGAGCTAGAAGGGGCCCTAGGGATGAGCACTCCAGTGGTTTTCAAACTTGCTGGCAGCGAAGAACTTTCTTTTCCAAAGTGAAACTTTGCAGCAGAAGCTCTGTACCCAAAGAAGGGGAAAGAAGTGCTGCTTGGTCGAAGCAGGGGAACGAAGTGTTGCTTGGTTGAAGCAGGGTTGCACAGAGCTCTCATGTTTGTTCCCCAGGGTCCCCTTTGCCTTTAGAGGACTCGTGGGCCCATTGGAAACCCCTGGAAAGCCTCTGATTGAGCCCCACCCCTTATTTCACAGAGGAGACCTGAGGTTCCCAGAAAGGAGAACACTTCCAAGGTTACCCAACCAGCGAGAGCTGCCTGGACACCCATGACCCTGCACCTGCTGACCCCACAGGATGTGCCATGCTTCTCCATCCTGTCCAGGGATATGCTGCAGCCTGGGCCACACTCTGGCAGTCCCTGGCTGGCTGCAGAGGCAGAAGCCAAGCCTTCTGTTTATATGGTGACCCAGCTGTGTGCAAGATGGAGAGATGCCCGTTGAGCATGTGGTGTGGGCGGCTTCCACAGATGCCGTCTGGGGTGGCCAGGTGTGCGGGCACCAGATGCCCCTCACAGGGCAGGCTCATCTCTCATGAGGCTGAGATCCACCCGGTATGAGACTATAGCAATTCTGAATGTTTCTAACACCTCCTGAGCGATGGGTGACCCTCAAGTCCCCAGCATAGGCAGGCTCACATCATGTGAGGATGGACAATGGCTGCTCTTTGCCCCGGACATGGCTGATCCTAGAGGCTCTGTTGGCCTTCGGCAAGTCCAGACTCCCAGCACCCTGCCCCCACCCCCAGGGAGGGCCTCCCTCACTAACCTGAGCTGTCATGTTCCCCAGGCCTCTCCTGGAAAAATGTCATTGGCTGGCCTGGCGGCGTGTTCACAAGAGAGCACTGGGAAGTGCCAGAGTGGGAGGGAGGTGGGGCCTTTGCTCATCTCAAGGAAAGAGCTTTCTTCCCAGGCTCCTCAAAGGGTGCCCACCCCCCTCACAGGGGAGGAGGGAAGGACATCCCTGACACTCATTTGGGTAAAGTGAGGTGTGAGGCTGTCTGCAGAGATGGGGATGGCGTGGCTGAGAAATGGAGCAGGGGAAGGAGACCGAGGAGAGGGGACAAGAAGACTTCCTTAGTCACTGCACAGACATAACTCATGACGTTGTATGCCAGACTCTGTGAGGTGCTGGGAACAAGGAGAGATATCCACACTCCCCTCCAGGGCCTTCCCTCAAGCTTTCCCTGACCCTGTTCCGCTGTTACTTGCTCTCAGGACCCATTGGGCTTTTTCTTCGGAGCACACGCCACTGTGTGTAATTAGATATTTGTGATTGATTTCTTCCTCTAGCCACCTCTAAACTGTGAGTTTTGTTCCCTGCTGTACCTTCAGGCCAAGTGCAGTGCCTGGCACATACTAGGTACTTACAAAATATTTACTGGATGAGTAAAAAGAGTCACCTTTGATGATCTCAATATGCACTCCCTTCAAAGTTCCAGAATTTACCCTTTAGAGTAAAGACCGTACCTTCACAGGCCAGGGACAGCACATGGCTGGTCAGGGACAAGCTAAATGAAGGCACTTTTGGATCAAAGGATGGAAAATTCTTGAATGCTGATGGGTGGGGTGGACACCATTGATGGCAGAGCCATGGGGTAGGAGGTCATCTAGGGAGGAGAGGGCTGTGGTCTTATCAAATGGAATCACCAGCTTTTCTTCTGCCTCTGGATCCTTAGTGAGAGAGATTTAGGAATGGGAATAGGAAGTGCATGGGTCAGGAAACCATGGGAAATTATCCTGCTCATTTGGACTTTAAGGGAGAGTAGGGGAAATTGAGGTCTCAATGTAGTGATCATGCACCATTGGCATCTAGATTCTCAGATGTGGGCTGGGCATAGGATAGGCAACACAGCTGTCATAGTGGGGAGGGAGGAATTGTCCCACCCAGGGAAGGAACCATGTGCCTATAGTGTCCACTATTGCACGCTGCTCCAGAATCTTCCTCCCAGAGACTGCAGAGAAGCTTGCTGTGAGGATGGGGGTGGGGCAGGGGCAGGGGAGTCTCCTCAGGTGACTCTTGGCAGTGACTTCTTAACCCCAGAAGCTTGAGGAAACATTGAGACAGACATTTTGAGAGGGAGTGTGACACCTGGATATTACACACTGTAATGGAACCAGCCAAGTGGTAAATGTAGCTTTTAAATAGGTTTTGTGTTCCCCATTAGCTACTCTGATGTTGATTAGCCCTGACAGCCAAGGAGAAGGGGCTGGTCAGCAACTTTCCCCTGACAAGGCCTCCCTGCTCCCCAGGGCTGTGAGAACTCAGCTTACAAATTCAGCCACATAGCGGAGATTGCATGGACATGCTTGAGGAAGGGGGGGTTGTTTTTTGAAGGAATCTGGTATGTGGGTTTAGCCCTGGTGCCTATTTTCTTTCCACCCTTTCCCCTACCCTTGCACCTCAAGTAGAGCTGACCATGGAGATTCAGAACCAGGTGTAAGGGCGGGGGGGACCTCCCTTTCCTATATATGTGTGGAAAAGGGGTCACACTAATGAGGGACTTGCTCAATCTAGAGGTGCCCTGGGAAGAGAATTACCCTCCAGATTTGAAGCTCTTGAACAGTCAACTGGATCTGATATCTTAAATGGCCTTCTCTGCATACACCTTCAGACTTGGTGCTGGAGATAGGTAGTTCCACACTCAAGAGTCAAGGAGGACACATGGAGGATAACTAAGAACTCAGGGACCATGCCACCAGGATACCAGGTTTTCTAAAACAAGGATAATGATTTAAACCATGGAACATTCCAGATATACAGTAACTCCCAGATGTATCCACCTTCATGGGACATCAGAAGAGATTATAATGAAAGAGTCTGTGGGATTGTCCTTGGGGAGAAAGAGGCAGGAGGGGCTGGAGAGATTGAGTCCCATCTAGTAGCTATGATCAGGATTCATAGCTATGTTAGTAGCTCCAGAAGATGCAGAAGAAAGGATGTGCCCTTTGTTGATAGGAAGAAAGAATTCAGAGAAAGTTGATCAGGGGCAGAGAAGTGACCCTAGAGTTTTAACCCCAGGGCATTGAGCTTAGAGGAACAGGTGTGGGGGTTGCTTCTCAGCCTACTATTATCATCATTTATTCTCAAAGCAGGGTTTTGTCAGCTGATCTTGTTTATGTATCAGGACCCCGGCCCTGGGTCCCAAGTATCTGACCAAAGGAGAACTATCCCTTTTATGTGCCTTTCTCTGGGTGAATAGATTTTGGTCAGCCCCATATTTGAAGAGGCAAAGCTGTAAAGCCTAGGAAGTTTATCACAAGTAGCTCCTTCCTCCTTTTGCATCTGTCTCTGTGGGTGGCCTTCCTGTACCTCACAATCCTCTACTCCACTGCTCTGGCAATGTCTACCCCCACCCCATCACCAGGGTGAAACATCTGAGAACTTTTTCAACTCATTAGAGGTAAATAGCAGAGTTGAATTTTAACTCTATTCGATCTGACTCCATGTTCATGCTCCTTCAAGCACCCCATGTGGTTTTTATACAAAAATGCTCATCATAGCACGATCTGTGAAATAAAAAACCTGGAAATAACCTAAATGCTCAACAATTAGGGGGTTGTTTAGTAAATCATAGCACATTCATTTGTTAGAACATTATAGAAACATTAAAAGTATCATTACAGAGACTGCATAGCAACTTGGGGAAAGGTTTATGATAAGAGACTAAGTGAAAACACAATGCAAATACTACAATTGCTTCAATTGCAATGACGGAAAATATGTCAGTGTGTCAACAAGGGCTGAAAGATAATGTGCAAAAGTGAAAAATGGCTGTGTCAGAGGAGAGGAGTAATGGGGTGGGTTTTTTCATTTTAAAATAATTTGCTTCTCTCTCTCCCTTTTTGTTTTGTTTTGTTTTGTTTTGTTTCAGTTTTTTTTCCCTCTGAGATAATTTTTCAAGATTGATATTGAACGTACAGAATATAAGATCAGACAAGATCAGAATCTGGGAAAATCCCACAATGGGAAACTCCCTAAAATAGTGATGTTAACTCCTTCACATTAAGGGGGATCCAGCTCAGACAGACAACCACTATATTGTGGCTAAGAGAATGAGTGCTGGAATCAGAGAGACATGGTCCAGAATCCCATATCTCTTATTACTATCTGTATGAGCCTGAGCTAGAGAAAGCATCCTTAACTTTGCAAAAGTGCAGAGTCAATGCAATCTGATAGAGAAGATAAACCTCTTAATACATTTTAATTCCATAGAACACCTTCTTAACCCTTCTTCTATAATCTACCATGAGTACTAAGTGTTTAAATTTCCCTGCTCTCTTCCAAAGCAAAACCTAATGTCTGGGGGGAGAGAGGAAGGATGGCTTAGCGGTTGCTGTCCATGGTTCTGACTCAATGCTGCGCATAAGTACATGGTTATTTCCCTGGGAGGTTGTGGGGGCTGACACTCACCCTGCCTATCCTATACCTCTCTGAAACTAGATTTGTGCTACTAACTTCAACATGGTCTTCATCAATGGGAGAATAAAACCCATTGGGATTTCTGGAGCTGGGGAAGAAAGGGAATTGGAACCAGCTACAGGTCAGGGACAGGGAAGGCAGATGGCATGTCAGCCCTGCCTGAGTTACAATCCTGGTTAATGGCAATAAGACGTATCATACATTTCAGCAGGAAGTGAGAGTTTTAAGTACTAGTGTTCTTTGTAAACATTGAAACCAGGAGTGAAAAACTAAAGGAAAAACAGTTGGTGTTGGTGCCTCTTCTCTAATCTGCAGTTGTCACAGAGTCTTGGTATATTTTGTAAGGTGTAAAAAAGTGGCTTTGATGATCTGTTTCATAGACTATCTCCAAAATGTTGCTTGATAACAACCAGCAAACAGCAACTCCAGTAGGAAGTAATCTGTGTTCACTCTATCTCTGTCTCTGTCATATTCCTTTTCTATTTATCTCTGTCTTTCTCTGTGCTCAGGTAGAGTCTCTCTCTCTCTCTCTCTCTCTCTCAACTGCATTCCTCCCCCTTACTCCCCTCAATCTATTTTTGCTTGTCAGAAAAATACTATGTAATTTTCTTTAAAAATTAATTCTACGCTACAAAACATGTCTAAAATATTCAAGGGGAAAAGAGTTTCCTTTAAGAGTAGCGTGTATTAGAACTGTTTCTTCCAGGATAATTGAGTTAATGAACACCCCCCTAGAATTTAATGCAAAGTGACTTTCACACTAGTGGTGAGCTTCAAAGATGGGTGAATAGAAGACTAATAACATGATTCCCTTTGGCAACGAAGGTAATCCTGATTGGGCAAAATAGTCCAAGAAAGGATGAAATTAAGTGCAAACAGCCATATTTGTCACCTGTGCTCTTTGAAGCAATGGGAAGAAAAGAAAGGCAATCATGGAAGGTGGAGGGTTGTGAAGCTGAGGTTAGTCACACAAGTTTTCTTTTTGGTCTGGGCCTTACTGGAGAAACGAGGAGGTAGGAGTGACACCTAATTCCAATCAAACCAAGAACAAGAAAAAATTCGTTCCAGTGTGTTTGAATATGGAGGATGGTTAGTCCATGAGTTGCTGCAGCTGGCCAACAGAAGAGATGATTCCACGTTACTTATTAGCCCTGAGAGACAGAGCCCAAGACAGAGTGAACACAATCCAGGTAGGCTGCTGATTTAAGGGCAAGTTCAAAGAAAATCTGCTTCCCAGTCAGACTTTGAAGCCTATAGACTCTATCTAATATCACTTTAATTCACCCATTTTCTCCATTCCCCACTGCCTTCAGTCAAGCTTTTATCATGTCTCACCTGAACTACTGCACAATCTTTCTAACTTATTTCTACATCGGCCAGAAGGGTTCTCCTCAACCACTCAAATCCAGTCAGACCATTCTCTACTTAAATCTCTTGGAAGGGACAGGGATACTTAACATGAGCATGCTTGATACAAACTCTCTAGCATTGAATATAAGGCCTTTCATGATCTCGCTCCAGCCTTCCCCTTGCCAGCCAGGCACACCTCTCATCTCTCCCCGCGTCCTGCCCCACCATGCAACCTGTTATTAGACATTCTGAACAATCTCCCTCTCCACTGATTTCTGTGTTTTTCTCTGGGTTAATCAATCTGACTGAATTCTCTCTTCCTTTTCTATCCATTTCCAACTACCTCATATGCTTTAGGATTCAGATAAGGTATCACTCTCTTGTCTTCCTTGACCACTACCTCCTTCAAAATCTTAGCTGACTGTCCTTACTATATATTTCCTAAGCACCAACACATACTCTATTGTAACCTCTATCACTTTTCCCCCCTAACTTCTGATTTTCCTGTCTTTCTGTCTTTACTATTGGCCTAGAGGACAGGCACTGTGTCTTGCTTCGTGTGGCACTTGAGTTCTTAGCATGGTGCCTGGTATATGCTTGGCACTCAGTAAATGTTTGTTGAGTAAATGAATAAACCCAAGATTTCCAAGGCAAAATTAATTACAGACAAGGTTGAAAGTGAGAAGGGAATAAATCTGCCCCTTAACACTGTGTTTGTTTAAGTCTTTCTTCAAATAGAATTTTCCCCTAATTTTAATATATAATTGAGAAATTAATGTCGCCAATATTTGTGAAATTTCATGCTTTCAATAGAAGAAAAATAGCACCTGTGTACAAACTGCAACTGTAAGTGTGCCCAGGTGGCTCCTTGATTGAACACCTGACTCTTGGTTTCAGCTCAGGTCATAATCTCAGGCATATGGAATCGAGCCCCACACCAGGCTCTGTGCTCAGCAAGGAGACTGGTGGTCCTTCTCTGCCCCCCACCCTTCCCCCTCCTCTCTCTAAAATTAATTAATTAATTAAATCTTTAAAAAAAAAAACCCCACCCAGCAGCTGTCTGTAAATGATGAATGGTGAGAGGATGAAGTGCTTTGGGAGAGCAGAGGAGAGGGAGAGGTCATTATTGAGCATGACAACAGAGAGGTCCTTTGTAGCACTTAGGAATTGCCTACCCTGAGCTGGGACCTTTAACTCACATGGTGCCCTCTCATGCATCATGACTGGGAGCTAACATGCTCAATTTCTGGAACTTCAGCTCTGGTCATAACAGTGGGACAGTATCTTAGTTTTTTCCACCCCTATTCTTATCCTTAGTTGGTCCCAAGCTCTCTCTGGCTTTGGATCCTTCTGGTTTGTTTTTTCCCTCCTGGGCCCACGCTTGTGTAGAATATACACTCTCTATGCCTGCCTTATTGGAATCCTAAGGTTTAAATCAAGATTTCCCTGCTCCTAGATGTTTTGGGTAACCCCTTAGATCTTACATACGGAGTCCAGTTTGTTCCCTGCACCAGGGGTTGGGGAAAAAGGGTCTTAAAGGATGGTAGTAGCATAAAAGACAGAAAAGAAGAATGGGCATAAGGTCTTCAAAACAAGGGAGAAAATGAGTAAACACCTGAGTGGGAGATCAGTGGCAGAGTGCTGATTTGGGCATGGTGTCTAATCTAACCACAGCTGGTGTTCAGCAAGAGAGCATGGCATGAGGAGGGCTGTTGCTGAGAGTAGTAAATAATGCCTTGGTGAATGCTCACCACTGAAGACACTGGGAGAAGAATATGATCCAGCAGACAAGGCAGTGAGCTGCAAGAAGCACAGCCAGAAAACCTGACGGACATTGTGATGGGGGGTCGGGCAAGATGCCAAACCAAGGACAGCCCAACTCTTAGAGCCCAGGAAGCCATTACATACACCCTTCAAACCAAGTTTTTCCCACAGTTAAGAGGTTGAGGGCATGGCTAGGGTCACAGACCAGGATGACACGGTAAGAAATGCCAATTTCCATGGGTTATTTTAGGGCTCCAATTTGACAGGAACAGCCAAGAGACAAAGACCAAGACCAAGAGGGATGTGTGGTTGACCTTACCCCACGTCATTCTGGGGGATCTGTCCCTGTAGGCAGACCTACATTCACTGTGAAGTCTTCTGGATCAGAATCTAGCATCTGCAAACTTAGGGTGGGAGGGTGGCATCCACAGTGCTGGACAACAGAGATAGCTGAGTTTGAGAAAGTCATTGGTTTGGGCAATTTGGAGGACAGTGGGAGACTTTCCAAGAAGAGTAAGAGTACTGAGCCAAGTTATAGGAGGTCAGAAGAAAGGAACCATCCTCCCTTGGTAAGTATGGCTATGGAGGAAGGCAAGAACTAAGACAGTAGCTAGTGGGATAAGTGGAGGTTTTTATGCTGTTATTTTAATAGTTATAGTTTGCATGTAAAACATAGATGCCATGGGTCCATTTCCGGCCGTGCACTCCAAAGGAGGAGCCCACCTTAATGAGGACCTCTGCTCTAGTGGCGCAGCCCAGTGCCTGGCAGGACAAAGGAAATTCCTGGGACTGTCATCTGGAAATTGGGCCCTTGGCTCTGCAGGGATCTGTGAAGACAGCAGGGCCTCCCTTTGTGTCCTTTGAACTATTGTCAACATCCCCCAAAACTCTACACAAAGGATGCATTTACCTGTGATCAGGCTGCACAAGGCTGATGACTCAAATGGCAGATTTCTTTGCTTTTGGCTGGAAGTACAGCAACTGAGTGTGGCAACATGAGCGAGCTCCTGCTGCTCTGAAGCTCTGATTGCCAGTTATAGACGTCTTTGATGAATAAAAAATGGGAAAGCGAATTAATTATTACTTATGAAATGCAGATTGTTTGGTAGACCAATATCTTTCAAACTTTGGGGGCCATCAGGGAGGATAACAAAAGGAACGATAAGAAGGTTGGAGTCCATGGATCCAGGGGCGACTTTGAAAACCCAGCTCCATGATGAATGATGGCAAAAGTCTTCATGTCTCTCCCTCTGTCTCTGTCTCTCTCTCTGGGTTTCTACCCAGGCTTTCCATCTTCCTGATTCTGGCTTTTTTTGAATTTTCCCTGCTCATGCCCTTCTCATTTGGTTCCTATCTTCAGCGTCCCTGAGTCAAGGCATGACTCTGGTTTTCTCATTCACACAGTCTTGGGTTCTCAGGATTCTTGACTACTTTTGGTATCTGTATCGTGGCATCCGCATCTCCTGGTTTCTTTGGTGGTGTTTTTTTTCTTGTGGCTTCTCTATCTATGTCTCCTGTCACTCTATCCTTCCTCTTTCCCTCTCGCCTCCTCCTCCACTTTCTACTCCTTCTCCATCCCCTCCTCCCTCACCTTCTCCTCCACCCCCTTCCTCTTCTTCTCCCTCTTCCTCCCCATCCTTTTTGGTCTGCTCATGGTCTATATGACATTTTCTGTCTCTTCCCTGGCATCTCAGTCTCCCTGGTTCCCTGGTTTTTCTATCAAGTCACCCTATTTTATTTTCATACTGTTATCGGAAGTCATGTTTTGGAAGGTTACTTGTGGATGGTCTGTCTCTCCGACCCTGACCATTACTCCACTAGACAGGGAGATCTGGGAGACCAGGGTTTTGCCTTACTCATGTCTGTATCCGCAGGGCCTAGAATAGTGCCTGGCAAATGCTGGGGGGGGGGGAACATCAATAAATATTTGCTCATTGACGGGGCTCTAGGTTTCTCAGGGTCTCTACTTTTGTTTTCATATCTGTGTAGGTCTCCGTGAGTCTGGAGTCTCTCTCATGATCTCTATCTCTGTCTTTTTCTGTTCTGGGCTTTCTGTCTCTCAGTTGAGGTCTCTCTTTCTCCTTACCTCCTACAGCTTTCTCCTGACCTCTGTCTCTGTCTAACCTGCCATTTACCTCATGTCCATCATCTCTCTCCTCTCTTGGCCATGTGGGAAGGCATTGGAGGGCATTCTGGGCCAGCACAGCACCAGACCCCTCCTCACAGACCTTGCCTTCAGTGCAGCCTACTGCTGGGCCTCCCTCTAGGACCCTACAACAGGGACAATAAAAAGACTCCTCCTTTGCTCCCTGCCCCACTGCTTTGAACAGTCAGAGATTTAAAGGGCTGCTCAGGACGGTGACTGCAGCTGGCTTGCCGCTCACTGGCTGGGCTGTGGTGTGGGAGCCCCTTTCTTAGAAGTTCTTGCCTGGCTCGTGGACTGAATCATGGACAGATACCGAAACTCACAGTTGCCTCTCTGGACCCATTACTCCGGTTGGCTTCATGCAAACATACTGCAAGAGTCTGAACCCAGGGGAAGGGTCAGCCCTGGGGCAATGTGGGATGAGGTTCCCTGTCATCGTGGTTAAGAGCATGAGTCACACAGATGAATTAAAACCCCAGCTAAGACACTGACCTCACATCTCAGTTTCCATACCTGTAAAATGGGAACGGTGGGCTCTGTCTTGTAGGGGGGTTAGTGGATTAAATGTGGTAATACATGGCAAGGATGGTGTCCAGCCCGTGGTAAACACTTGGACAGCAGGAACTATTAGAAATGCTGGAAGGCAGAGGAGTACGCGTGAGGTCTGCTGAAGACAGCTCCTTGATGGCTGTGTGTAGTTTGAGCAGTAACACAGGAACTCTGGAGAGGGAGGGAGCCGCGGCTGGCCATCTGCTCCAGCCCCCTTCCTCAGGCAGATGACTTTGCAGCCCACAGCAGGTAGACAGAGGTGTTCTGTTCTGGAAGCTCCCCAGGGGACAGACACTGCAGCCTCCCTCTGTCCCCCATCTCCAGCCTTTCTCCTGTGACAGTCAAGGAGGCTTCCTCTTGTCCCCATGCAAAGACTCTTGCTTCCACACAGCCTGGTGACTTGTGGCAAGTGCTCCCCAGACCTGAGAGGAGAAGAGCTCTTGTGCTCTTAGCCGTCATGGTGGCCTTCCAGTGACAGTGGCTCCCAGATGGGAGCTTCACAGTTCCCCCTTTCAGCAAATTACAGGAAGTCAAAGATGACACATAGTCTGCAATGCAGAGCCAAGAACTCACTTGAAAATCTCTTAAGCCTTTCCCGAGTTCCTGGAAATTGACGAGTGTTTCTAAGACTCAGCCTTTGGGACTGGGCCAGACTCGGCCCTGCCTTTCTCCCCAGCACCCCTCCTAAACCTGCGAGTGCCACCCCACGCCCTGCGCCTGTCTCAGTGTGGCTCTTCGCCACCCCTGGGCCTGCCACTCTGGGCTCCTCCATGTGGCCCCGCGGATCTCGGCACCTGCAGATGTCTGCAGAGTGGGAAGGGAGGTTGGGGCGAGACTTGTTCCCATCTTTGCTCCAGATGACTCACCACCTGCCTTAGTTTTTCTCTTCCCATCGTTACGTAATCCTGATTCCAGGATTAAAAATACTCCGCTGACTACCCCGTCCATCTGTCATTCTCCCTCTCTCCCATATACTTGTATGTATGTGTGTATATATATAATCTCATTTTAAAAATATTTCAGAAAGAGCACTTTCATCATTCATATTATATCAGAGATGGGTTTCCGAGTCAGCACTGGCTTCCTCCAGAACAGCAGTCCTGGGGGAGTGAGACTTCCCCAAGCCTCTAGGATCGCAGTCTGGTCTGTGTCTTCATTCAGGGGCCTGTGTTTGAAGTGTCCAGTACTTCCCTGGGGGCAGCCCTTTGGCCCTTTGCACAGCCAAGGCTGGCATTTATGACATGGAGTTATCTTCCTCCCCAGCCTGGGAGTTGGAGGAAGTGGTGAACTGGGTTACCTGGCCTAATAGGGGTCCTGGTGGTAGATGACCTGAATCTAGTCACCAGGATGGGGAGCCCCCCACTCTCTGTTCAGCTCTCATTTCACAAACCAGGTCCCCCATCCATGTACCAGAATCATCCCCGGACTGACGGAGACAGAGGGTAAGAGTTAAGCTCTGTTTTTCCTGTTTCCAAAAAGTCTGAGGACTCTCTAGAGCTGGAGGGGACACACTCCTGCTTGGAAACTCATTCATCTTTTGCTCCTCTGATATATACTTATTGGGGGATACTAGGCTCTTGGTGGGTCAGATAGATGGTGCCTGCTGAGAGGCTGCGGTGAAGGTAGACAAGATAGCCCATGAGGATGAAGGAATTTAATGTCACTGATTAAGTGACAGGACCTGGGTGGGGTTCTATCTCTGCCCGATGCCATCAGAGGCCCCAGAGCCCTGCTGTCCTCCTCTGTGCAATGGGCATGACACATTCTGTCTCCCAGGGCTGGCACAACATTCATGGGAACAGAAGTGCCTTGGAGGCAGCGACATTGAGCAGGAACATGTTCGCTGGTGTGCATGCTTTCAAAGCCCAAGACACCTGTCAGAAAAAAAAAAATGCCTGTGGGAGCGGCCTCCCTCCTGACCACTGCCTCCAGCCTCACCTCCTCCGTCCGATCCATGATCCACCCTCTGCAGGGACGGCCGACTGATTTCTCCCTGCTGGTCACTGCAGCCAGTTTAAGTTCCTGAGAATGGTGCTGGAGCCCTCCTCCCTCCCCTGCGTTGCCTCAGGACCCCATGGCTAGCCGAATAGGTCCTGGCCTTCCAGCTCCTGGTCCAGGGATTATGTCCCCGTGTCTCAGTTTCCTCAGCTGTATAATGGGCCAATGAGAGTAGGTCTCCAAGAGTGTAAATGAGCAAGCACATGAAGAGCAGTTAGGACAATGTCTGGCACACGGGTAAGGACCAAACGGCCATCAGGGTTTGTGAGGGGCAGCAGCTGCTCCTCTGTGCCTTGGAAAATGTTCTTTCCTGTGCCTGGAATATTCTGTTTCCACGACCTCCCCTCCCCACAATCTGGCAAACTCTCACTTGCAGCAGGGTTTGTTTTAAAAGGTGAGCCAGTCCTGGTCCTGGCCTTTATGGCGTCCAGGCTCTCAGACACCCAGGCCTGCGCCCTTCTCTGGCTCTCCGCAGATCTGTGCACATCTTGGATTCTCAGCACGCTGTCTTCCACAAATATTTATTGAGGACTTGTCACATGCCAGGCCCCCACCTTTCTCCCCCAACTTCCCCTTTATCTGGTGCTTGCTAAGTTCAGATTCTGTGAGCCAATCCTTGTTTACTTTTCGGAAAGCCTGGGTTGAGCCATGTTTCCTTCCCTCCTAATGGCACCACCGGGCCCCATGAACTCTACTAGGCACCAGGTGATGGATCAGTGACTCCTCCCAGTAAACCCAAGAGAGATTGTCCCACAGCAAAGGTGGGGAAAATCAAGGCCAAGAGGACAAACCTCTGCCCCAAGGGGATGATGTTCCCTTACTTTGCTTCAGGATCATGCACAAGCCTCCTGCCTGCGTGCTCCTGGCCTCCCAAACCTGGGGTGCCTAGATGTGCCTTCTCCATTCCAGCTTCAAACTGAAAACCTGGCAGGGACCCAGCTCCGTCGCCTGGGCAGGGGAGACCAGGCCCCTGTCACTCTGCCTTGGCCCAAGCCATGAGTCTGTCTCTCCAATAATGTGGCCTCCAGAGCAGGACCTGCATCCCAGTGAACCATCAGAGAACCAGAATCAGAGAACCACGCACAGAAACTTCTACTCTGGGTTCACATGACCTGGACCTACTCCAGCTGCCCGTGAAAGGCTGGCCTCAGCTTAGTGGAGAGGTCCTGCAGGAAAAGCAGAAGAAGAAAGGGAGGAAAATTGCTTTTTTTGCTGCCCCAAATATAATCGCCTCCAGGATGTTATATAATCAATAAAATATTAGAGCCTGTGATGGAGCATTGGGCTCATGCCCGCGAGAAGATCCAGCCTCTGTCTTGACCCAGTCAAAGTCTGCTCTGTGATTGTTGCTTGGCGGCTGGGTGGGATGGCCCTCAGGACAGTTTGGTGGTAGAAGGTGGCCAGCGTGCTCACTCCCCTGTCGGGTGAGCTTGCTGCCTTTTCTTCTTCCAACAGCTTTGGCTCTTTCCTCCTCCCTCTGGTCTCCATTGTCACCAAAGCCATTGAAGGCCCAACTGAAGCTCAGTCTTGTTTGTGCCATTTGTCCAGTGGTGGGACTTGAGCAGATGACAGAGGGCTCACGAGGGCACACTCATACCTCTGCTCAGTTGTGCATGCATACACACTCTCTCCTTGCACACACAGCCACACTCACACACAGAGGTGACCTGACCACAGGCCCTCCCGCAAACCTACCCCGAAGCTGGACACATACTCATGCTTGATCCCCTTGCAGACCTTCCTCACATCCCACTGAACCACGAAGGCTTGTCCTTCCCCAAACACAGAGCTCTTGTCCTCTCCCGTTTTTTTGTGGTTTCCATCTCCCTCTCTTCCCAGTGTTTCTCTCTCTCTCTGTTGGGGATGAGAGGGATTTGGCAGCAATATCTCTTTGTCTCTGGCTCGTGGCATCTGCACACACCTTCCCACCCCCACACACAGATGTGCAGGCCTCTCAGTCAGGGGCTCTGATCTGTGGGGTGGCCAGTGAGGGATTCCAGGAGGTGGTCCAGCTCAGAAGCCTGCCAGACAGCCGTGGCACCAGGCTGTCTGACAACAGAAACAACAATGCCCAGAACAGAAACAGAAACACTGGCATTCACGTGGAAGGCAGGCGCAGTGGGGTGATTCAGGATGGACTCTCCAGCCAGCCTCCCTTGGTTTGAGCATGTGGTCCTTCCACTCCCTAGCTGTGCAGCCTTGGACAACTTTCATAACCTCTCTGTGCCTGGGTTTTGCTGTTTGTATAATGGGAACATATCAGCACCCACATCACAAGGTGGTCATGAATTCAATGAATTATATGTGTTGAATGCTTAGAACACCAGACACGTCACACTAGGCACTGTGATAAGCACTATCTCTCTATTATCATATTTAATTCCCCCATCAGCCCTGTCAAGATATTTCCCCTGGGGATGAAATGACCTGCTCCAGGCCACATAGTTATTACTCGAGCAGCTCATTGATTCATAAGTTGTATACTCTGCTACTCGCCCATCCATGAGAGCTCTCCTTTCTGGAGGCGGAATCTGGGGTGGGAGCAGGAAGAGCAGCCTTGCAGAAGGATGGCCACAGAACATGGTAGGAACTAGGGCCTCACCATGGACCAAGGTAAGAAATTCCATGCAGATGCAAGGCTGGGAAGCAGGGCAGAAGTCCAGCAGAGTTGACTGGCCAGTGGCTGAGGGGAAAGAAGGCTTGGACTAGTGATGAGGGCTTGGTAGGGGGTGAGAAGGGCTGGAGGACTTCAAAGGCTCCTGGGGCCAGTTTTGGGCTGCCTGCTGGGGTCAAGTGGACACGGAAAGGGACTTGGGGCTGCCCGCTGCCATCCCTCAGGTACCTGTGTCAGTGTCTAAGACAAGGCATAATCTGCTACTCTTCCTTCTTGGGGACATGATGGGGACCTGGGTGGGTTTGAACATGCAGAGGCAGAAAAGAGCATTGCCAGGGGCAGCTGAAGGCCCAAGGAAAGACACAGAAGCTCACTGATATGTTCTGGGCTCCACGTATGTAATCTTACTGAATGCTTACCAGAACCTACCCACGAACATATTCATTTCCATTTACAGAAGCAGAAACTCAGGCTAAGGGAGCTTAGGCTGCCTGAAAGCACCTGCTGGGCTGTACTTGGGCTCTTTGAGCCCCTGCCTAGGGCAGCCTGGGGGCAGAACTTGGTGGGGGGATGGCTGAGTCATGTCCAAGTAGCCCCGGGCCATAAGGGGGCTGGGTGTGGCATGGCAAATCAAGTGGATGCTGACAAGTCACAATGTCCACCTTCACACCCTGGTCTCATGACCCAGCAGTGGCAGCGTAGGGCTGGGACAGGAATAAAAGCGGCTTTGTGTTTAGCAAATGAATACACGTCTCTTCTATCCCCCAGGAGCAATATTTTTCTTTTGCTTCCCTTCATCAGTGGGCACCGAACTGTTCCTTCCAACCGAGTGGCAGAAAAAGTCAAATTCCACAAGGCAGTGTAGGGAGAGGGAGGGTGAGGGGCAGGCAAGAGGGCCGAATCACCTGTCTCAGCTGCTGGGCACAGGATGCAACACTTGGATGGATTAACATTCGGGCTAATTAACATTTTTTTCTAATCAGCATTTCACATGGAAAAGCAGGGCTCTCGGGGATGGCGGCGCCCCTGCTCCAGTCTGGGACGGAAATGGGTCTTTAGGCTCTTCTGCACAAGTGGAGTTATTGGCATTGTCACATTTACAGTGATGGGCAGGGGGACATGGTGGGTGCTGGGAGGATGCCGGGAGGATGTTGCCAGAATGATGCTAGTGCCCTTGGTGATGGGATCTGGGCAGAAAAGACCCCCTATGAGGATCTCTGGGTCTGGCGGAAAAGATCTCATAGCCCCGCTGTATGGCTGTAGCTCCTACCACCGTCCAGAGCAACTTCACATTCATCCACTCAGGGCAGGCACTGCGTGTTAGTCATCTCCATCTATGTGGGCCCTGAAGACCTACTGTGTGCCCAGAGCTGCCCTAGAGACCTTGACCCCTGCCCCTATGGAGCTTCCAGGCCAGGAGGGGAAACAACCCATAATGACAATACACCATGAGTTCCATTATGCAGAAATACAGGAGCTGAGAAAGCATGTAGCAGACATACAGCTCTGCACCCGGGGCCCAGGCGGTGAGCTCCACAGGGCGGGGACCATTCCAGCTTTCCCCCACCAGGTCCCCAGCCTTTGGCACAGTAGTTTGCACAGTTTAAAAGGTCAGGAGATATGTGTCAAGTGAATGGAAGAATGAATGCTTGATATTCAAATGAGATTTGAAATATGAAGTGTTAACCAGATGAAGGAGAGTGACAGCAGTGTTCCAGGCAGAGGGAAGAACATATGCAAAGGCCAGGAGGCAATAAAATGCATAGCACTGGTTTAGCACTTCTGGAGGAATGGGGGCAGACATGGGGTGGACTTGGAGGAGAGAAGAGGAGCAGGAGATGAGGCCCCAGAGGGAGAAAGGGCCAGACATGATGGGCTTGTGACCCGCTGAGGAAATGAGGAATGAGGGATACACGTGATCTGCCCCACCACCTCCAGCATGAAGGCAGGTTGGATTGGGGTACCCTGAGGGCAGAGAGACACTCGGGGGCTAAGGCAGTATCTGGGAGGGGAGAGGATGGCGGCCTGCCAGGGCTGGGAGTAGGGGTGGGAGGTGGGGAGGTGGCCACGGGGTTGGAAAGAAGAGATGGGAAGGCCAAGCTTGCAGGCAGAATAGATGCCGGGGGAGTTGTGGGTACTCCAAGCTTCTGTTCAGAGCCATTAGACAGAAGGTGGTGTCCGCCCCTGAAACAGAGCAGGCAGAGGGTAGAGGAAGAGGCATGGAGCAAGCATGGGAGCACGTGTGTTGAATGAATTAAACAGAGAGGTCTCTGGACCAGGGATTGGATGTAGACACAGCTCTGCTCAGCTCTCCTCACCCCCCAACCCCAACTTCTCCAAGTAGACCAGAGGGATGTCTTTGAAGCACAGATCTCACTACATCATTCCTAAAAAACCCTCAGTGACTCCCTGGTGCTTCCACAGCAAACTTTCACATTGTTATCGTGTCCCCGAAGACCCTGTGTGATGTGGCTGGGCTCTTGTCCAGGCCCTTTCCTTTAGCTCAGCACCTGGCAACCCTGCAGGCCTCGTTCCACTTCCCCTCATCCTAAGCTCCTCCCTGCCTGGGAGCCCTCGCAGGCGCTGTTCCCTCTGCTGACATGCTTTCCCCCTACTTCCTTCCTTGACCAACTCCTGCTCCTTCTTTACATCTCCAAAATCACTCCATCACTCAAATCTCCAAAATCACTGCTCCCTTCACTCAGGCCAGGTAGGTCCCTCCGGTAGAGCACCCCATACTTCCTCGCCTCTACAGCTGCCCCAATGTAACAAAGCAGTATTTGCATAATTGCACCTGCTGCACCCCACCCCCACCTCTAAGCTCTAGAGGGAGGCAACCATGTCTGCTTAATTGACCCCCGAAGCCCCAGCACCTTGCACAGTGCCTGACACATAACAGGTTCTCAGTTACGATTTGTCAACGAGTAAATGTGCTACGTGATAGATTTAAGATTATTTGTACCACGATGAATGTTTGGCAACAGCTAATCTCCAACATTAGTCAAGTCAACGGAGACCGGAATAGCAGACACATTCCACTTTAAATATAAACCTTTATGGAGATGACTCTCAGCCTGCACTTCCAGCAGAGGCTCTTTCCCGACTTCCACTCTGGGTCTTTAGCTGCCTGCTGGACATCTGACCTAGGATATTTTTGTGTAAATGGCCTCAAAACACTTTGCTGCAGTTCCTGCTTTGGTCCCTGGCCTGTGTTTTGTCTTTCAGGGACCCCACCCCAAACCCAGGCTGAGCCTGGGCTCCTCAGGTCCCCAGCTGGCTTGTAGGACCGTGAATTAGTGACCCTGCACCACCACAAGGTCATCTCCCTTTCAGTGTGTTCCATGCACTCTTGCTAGGGGAGGTGGGATGCATGGAGCAGGAGATGGAGATGCCCAGCAGCAGGGAGTGGCTGAGAGCCCCGTGGCCTCCCCAAGGGACTGGTCAGTATTCCACGAAGGGGCTGGGTTCTGGGCAGGGCCATGAGGCCACAGTGGGAGTATGGGCAGAGGGTGTGACCAAGGAGACAAAAGGGTCTGCAGCTAGAGGCAGAGACCATGCAGAAATGCAAAGGCATAGGCAGAGAGTGCGTTCATTTATTTTTCTATAATTTATGATCTTGCCTACATCCAAAAATGATGCAACGTCACTTGCTACAAATATACTGGTAAAAGCCTACAAGGAGAGTCAAAATAGATGGTTGGAGATCAGCAACCAAATAGATGAAGGGGAAGAAAATGGCATTAGGCGTAAAGTTTGAACTCCCATTAGGACAGCGCTTGTGGTTTCCAGACTTAGTCGTGACGATCCTGGCCTCACGTGACCTCTATGGTGTCCTCTGATTCTACAGATGGCTGGGGAGGCAAAGCCATCCCCATCCAAAATCACTCAGCTGGCCAGCACCAGGCAGGGAGAGGGGGCTGCAGCCCAGAGAGAAGGCCTGGATGAGGCTTTTCCAGAAGTGCCCCCTCCTCCATTTTTGCAGCTCCCCCCTACCCAAGCCAGTTCCCCGGTTCAGGCCTCTGCTCTGCAGAGACATCCTGCCTCTTGGTCTACCCAGAGCACCCTGTATGCAAGGACCGGATTCATCTACTACGATCATGGACCTGTGGTTTAGAAACCCCAGCAACTCTCCATCTGCAGCAGCACCCCTACCCCCCCCATGCCAGCACAGCTCAGGGCCTTCTCTGCTCAGGCCCAACCTGGAGGGTCAGCCTCAGGGCCTGTTCCCCTGCCTCTCCCACCAGGGAGCAGCCGCAGTGGAGTCTGAGCCCCTCCAAATCGAGGAGGGACTTCCCCACGTCTGTGCCTCTCCACTTGGATGGGGAATCTAGCAGAGCGGCCAAGCACACGGAGCCCAGAGCCAGATGGCCCACGCTCACCTTCTCGGTCCACCACCTTAGCTGTACCACCCTGGACACGTCCCATCCCCTCCCTGCTCCTCAAAGACCTCAGCTGTCAAATGGCCACCCGACAGCTGTCTCTTTGGGAGGGGGTTGGGAGGTTGAAGGGAGGAGAGAGTGCCCGCAGAGGGCTCAGAGTTGTGCCCAGAGCTTCCCCGGGCTGGGAGTATGAGCCATGCCTGTCACTCACCCCTCTCTCCTGGCTCGGAATCCATGACTCCCTCTCCCTCCACATCAGCCACTGAGACCCTGAGGAAACATTCTAGGGAACCTCCTCTCCTGCTTCTGTGACCCCCTTTGCTTGCCGAGATGATTCCAGCTACGACTTTCCCACAGTCTGAGACTCCGTCTGAGTCCTAGGATGCTATCTTTGATCAAGAGGGTATTTTCTCTGACTTTCAGAGAGTGTCTTAATCCCTACCACAACGGTGAACTCCCAGGACAGGGACCCTCTCTTATCTCTCCGTAAGACTCATAGCAGGTGCTTTGCAAACACTTGTTGGGTTTACATTTTATGACATATGCCCCCTCTGCCCTGGTAAATCCCTCTGCTTCCTCTCAGAGGGGGATTCTCTGGGCTGGGGGTGTGGACACATTGGACAGTCTCCTAAATACATGTCATACAGAGGCTGCCACGAGCAGCTGGAGGCAGGTGGGGGCAGGTGGGACAGAGGACGGCACTACCAGCCCCGTCAGATGGCAGGGAAGCAGCTTTCCAGACCCAGAGGGTACCGTGGGCCAGAGAGCCAGACCAAGGCCAAGACAGGGCAGGTTGTCCCCACTAAGGACAAGAGTGGCCATGGGAGCTGGGGCCCAGAAGGCTGACAAGAGGTCACGGGACTGGGAGGGAGTAAACAAGGTGGTCATCTCCTATCGTTGTAATCTGTTCTCTTGCTTCATTCATGCTGCACATCCCACTCCCTCAACCCCCACCCACCTCATTTCTTTACTCTCTTACTAAGCACTCTTCAGTTGTAGCCCCAGGTCTGGTGGTTGCTGACCTTGGGAAAATACTTGACTTTTCCAGTCCCACGTATGCAGAGGGACCGACAGCATTCTTCATGGCATTCCGGTGGAAAATGTGATGTGAATGAAGCATTGGTTCCCATATCTAGGTGGGCGGGGGAACACCTCAGGGATTACCTACAGAGGCAGGTAGCAACCCCACCTCAGTTCAACCAAACCAGAATTTCCATGGCAAGAAGCTCATGAATACGTAGTTTTAAAAAAATAATCCACAGGTATTCCAATATAGCTGGTCCTTTTGGGAACCACAAGAAAGAAAGAAAGAAAGAAAGAAAGAAAGAAAGAAAGAAAGAAAGGTAGGTGTGAAAATAATAACTGAGGTTAATATCAGCTCTTCTTTCCTATTTTCCTTCCTACCTAATTAATAGGGTTTCCAGGCTTAATTAAGGAAAATTCCCCTATACTCAATTACTCAATGGTTTAAAAGAACTAGTGCGTGGTTGCTGGTCAGAGCACTTGCCCCATTGGGCCAGAGTGCCAGCAAGTCCCAGTGAGGCCCTCAGAAGATTCTGATCACCCCCAGAATTGAGTCTGCAGGTATGGGAGGGACGGTAGGAAATAGGCTTCTTTAAACAATATTTGCCTCTCTTCAGGAATTCAGACCTGGCCATGATTTTTTTTTTTTTTACCCTACATATTTGCTCAAAAACTCTCACTGATTCAACAGACACAGAGCATCTCCTGGGCACCAGCCTTGGTGAGGCACCTGCTAGGGACCCAGAGATGAAAAAGCAAACACAGAGTCCCTGACCCACAGTCCAGTGAAGCAGATCAGAGAATGAAAGTGACAGATCCTGCTGAAATAGGCTGGAGCCTGGGGGAGGGTCCCAGAAGAGGGGGGGCTGACCTTGGACTAGAGCCCTTCTAGAAAATCTCACACAGCAGGTGCTGTTTGGGTAGATGTGCAGTGTGGTGGTGGGAGGCATGGCCTCCTGAGCCAGGATGCTGGCTTCATATTTGGCTGTGTGTCCTTATGCAAGTTATACAACCTCTCTGCTCCTGGATTTCCTCTGCTGTAAAATGAAGATGATCATTTCCTTCATTTTTTAAGGATTGTCGTGAATATGAGAGAAGTTAACATATGTAAAATACTTAGATCAGTGCCTAGCCCATAGGTAATTGTTTTGAACGTATGCACACATGCACTATTTTTATGACTATGTTGAGAATGCATGAGACCTTCCCACACGGAGAAAGGGAAGTCATGCTGGGCAGGGGACATTGTATGGAATGTCTCACCAAGGTGAGAACATGCAGGGTGTGCTCATGGGGTGGTGAGCAGTTTGGTGGGCAGCAGGTCAGGGGCGGGGTCATATCTAGAGACAAGGTCCTTGGGATGCGGATGAATTTTTGGGTGCTAATAGGGAGCACTTCCCAGTGCCTGCCCATGGTATCACTAACTGGAAACCAGTCAAGGCCAGACTAACCCAGATTTAATGGTGATCTGAATGGGCAGGGCTCCCTTTGGTAGGTATTGTGATCCCTTCCTGACCACTAACCTGAGTCTCCCTCAGCCCTCCAACCCTGCAAAAGGCCCTCAAACTGGACAGAGCTCTTTAAAAAAAAAAAAAGAAGATGATGAAATTATTTGTTTTAGAGAGAGTGTGTGTGAGCATGAGCAGGGGGAGGGACAAAGGGAGAGGGAGGGAATCTCAAGCAGATTCTGCACTGGGTGCAGAGACCGACATGGGGCTCCATCTCACGACCCTGAGATCATGACTCAAGCCAAAATCGAGAGTCAGATGCTTAACTGACTAAGGCACCCAGGCACCCTGGACTGAGCTATTGCCTACCACTTCTTCACCTGATCTAGTCAAGGGCAGGTTCTAAATCAGACTGCTTGGTGTAGAGCCCAGTGGGGAATGGACATTTGCCTTGTTTTCCGTTGTCTAAACCCTTTGGTCATCCTCTGGTGTTTGGATAATTCCCAGTTCCACATGCCCTGTGTGTCCAGGGGAAAACCCTAACTTCTTGCAACAGGGAGGTGGCAATGAGCTGGGTTCTTACTGGCCAAACCCACGGGTCCAGTCTCTCATGGGAAGTGAGAAAGTTGGGAGAGGAGACTCATGGAATGCGTTTTGCTGTGGAGTGGGACCGTCAAGGCTGCTGACTCGGGGTGGCGAGGGTCAACATGGGATTCCTGGGACAGAAGTGGTGTTAATGCTGGAGCCAAAGGCAAGTTCTCAGCCACAGGGGAAGCAGCAGAGTGTGCTTAGCACATGTGGCTTCTTCATCAGGCGAGCTCCGTGGCATGTGTTTGGAATCTCAACCTTAAGCTGGTTCCATGGCCACGCACCACCATTTGGATGACCGTATTTTCTGCTCATGAATCTAGGATCAGCTTCCATTGCTTGCAGCGAAATGCCCTCTTGTTCCACAGCTCTGACACTTCCCGGCTGTGCGTCTTTGGGCAATATACTCAACCATTCTGTGCCTCCGATCCCTCCTCTATAACATGAACTACGAACAGTAGCTACCTTATCGTCTTGTTCCTCAGATTCAGTGAGAGACTTTGTACATTCTTAGCACATTCTTAGCCCAGAATCAATATTAGCTATTATTTTCACTAAATCTGAGAAAGATAAGGAAAATACTTTTGTTTCATAAAGAGGCACAGAGAAGTGGAGCGACCTATTCAAAAGCGACAGAGTGAGCAAGAGAGAAGGTCTCTGGTTTCCAAAACGCAGATTCTTGTCTCTCTCCTGCAACCCTACGTGTGTACGTGTGTGTATGTGTGTGTGTGTGCACGTTCTTTATTGCATAAAGTCACTGTATTATGTGTGCTGTCAGATATCCTATTAAAAAGCAAAGTGGAAAAAACAGTGAGCAGTCTTCCTCTGCCTGTGCTTCCACTGATTACAAAATTAAATTAAGCTCTGTGGCTTGCTGCTGCTGTTTGATGGGGAGTACAATGAATTGCTCTTTGCCTCCCTGTAAGAAGTCCCAGAGAACAGTGCTGTGGGAGCTCGGCCCAAGACAGTATTTCTTCCTCCCAATGCCCAGGGGGCAGAGCCTTCCTCTCTCCAGAAATGTTAAGCCCCTGAACCAGACTGCCTTTTTATTAGGTTAATAAAACACCAGGCCCATCAAGTCTCAGGCTCGTAAAGGTCAGTGAGTCACGTCTGAGTGCAAGGGAGAGCTCGTAGGGCAGCGGCCTGCTCCCAGGGACGGGGACGGGGACGGGGAGTGGGGGGTTGGGGGTGGGAAGGGAGGAAGCTCTCTCCCAGGCCAGCACTGACTCTGGGGCCAGGACCAAGGATGCAGGCAGGGCCACAATGGCAAGATGAACAAGAATCTTTAGGTGCCATCGGGGCTTCTTGGGCCTCGGTCTAGCTGGGCCTCCAGGGAAGGGTCAGGGCCAGGAGACGGCTGACAAAGTCAGAGTAGGCAGGAGAGCAGGAGGTGAGCAGGCAGACGGCAGGGGTCTACACCAGGGCGGTAGCAAATGGAGAGACTTTGGTATTACCTAGTTGGGTGGAAAGAAGCAGGATCTTGGAGTCACTGAGTTCTGGGTTCAAATCCTGCCTCTCCATCTACTTCTCACCAGTTCCCTATTGCTATGCCTCATACCACCCCAAAACTTAGTGGCTGAAAACAGCAACACCCAGTTGTCTCTCAAAGGTCTGTGAGTTGACCGGGCTCAGCAGAGTGGTTCCTGGGTTCCGTGAGGTGGGGGCAGGGCTATCCTCACCAGCCGCGGTCGGAAGCTCAGTCAGAACCCGAACCCGTACCTGGAACGCCTCGTGCACAGGCCTCCCTCTGTAGCTTGGGCTTCTCACAAAGATGGCTGAGTTTCAGTGGGTGGGGTTCCAAGCGGCAAGAACAGAAGCTGCGCACTTTGGAAGGCCCAGGTATAGAAATTACACCGCATCACTCTGCTGCCCCCTATTGGCCAATATAGGTCAAGGGCCAGATCTAGGGGGAGAGGAAGTAGACTGGGCCTCTCTGAGAGAAGAGCAGCAAAGAGCTAGTGGCCATTTTCAACCCTTCACATGCCCTGGGCCAAACAATGATTTTAAAATGTATCCCTGTCCTCTTCTCCCTTTGTTTTTTGATAAATTTCAAACTCCTTTGCCTTGGTGACCTCCAGGGATCGGACCCCTACTTACCTCTCTAGACCTCATCTCATGCTACTCAAGACATTGCTTGTTGTGCTCCAGCCCCACTGGCCTCCTTCACTTCCTCCCACATGGCAACCTCTTCCTACCTCAGGGCTTTTGCACATGCTATCCATGCTATCTGGAGTTAGCCACTCTTTGCCTGATGAGCTCTTTCTTATTCCTCAAATGTCAGCAAAAATGATACCATGTGACTTTTTCATTTAGTCTGCCAGCAAATGTTTACTGTGTGCCTACTCTGTACTAGGGACCGTCTAAGGCCTTGCTAAGAATAGATCCCGTGCTACTTTCTACTTTAGCATCCTCTCCCATTTTTTGCTTTAATTAAAGCCTGTAATTACCATGTTGTATTTGTTTTCTCTCCTCATTATCTATATCCTCCAGTAGAATGAGGACTGTCTGGCTCACCGCAGTTTCCCTTAGCACAGGGCCCATCACAGAATAAGTACTCAACAAACACGTGCTGTTTGAGTGAATGTTACCTACTTAAGCATGTGACCTTGGCCAAGTGGCTTGCACCTGGCTTGGTCCCAAGTTCAAGGGCCCTGGGCCAATGTAAGGCAGATGTAAGGGGCAATGTTTTTGGCTTGGACACTCCTGGAAAAGCAGGTATGAGACTTGGCTTCACTGCAACTTTCTGTGTGACCTCAGGAAAGTCACTTAACCACTCTGAGCCTCAGCTGTCAGAAGGAAACAGTAGTCTCCCATTGCCTAGGACAGTTCGGAGTCAAGGTGACAGCAGGACCCAGCAGGGCATGGACACGGTGCTATATGATCTTGGCTGTCTGAGGCTGGTAAGGACACTGGGTGTGTGGGAGGGGGTCCCAGGTGCCCACTCTTCCTTCAGCAAGGCTGGTCCCTTGGTGGAGGGCCCATGCAGCCACTCTTCATCAGAGTCCATGTCCACCTCCCCAGACCCAACCTAGGCTAGCTGCTGGTCCTCGGAGGGGACAATGAGGTTTGCCCACCAGAGAGATGAGATATCCTGCATCGAAATCCTCATACCTGCCTCCAGCCTGCCCGGTCGGAGACTTGGCTCTCCTCCTTGGCTGGCACGCTGGCCTTGGGCGCTAAGGCTGCTTACCTCCTCCACCTGCATGTGTAAATGTTAAGAGCTGCAGAGGGCAAACACATTCAGGAAGCCCCCAGCTGCCTTTCCATTTACCTTCCCCTCCAGGCAGAGATCAGTCAGTCCACGAGGTGGGATGCAAATTTCAGCCCCGGGACTGCAAGAGAGAGCAATGGCCCAGAGACCTGCAGAGGAGGAGCAGAGAGAGACCCTGTCCTCTGGGAAGCAGAGGAAACCCTGCCTGGGCTGACTTTGAAGCAAGCACCTCAACCCAGGGACCCTCTCCCAAGTTCTACAAAGACACCTGCAAAAGAAGTGTCCTCCTGTGGGCCATGACAGCTCCTCTTGAGGACAGACCTCACACTTTCACCCATATCATCTCAGCTGACCCTCACCACCGTCCTCTGGTGTGGTTACACATCATTGGGCAGAGGGGGAAACTGAGGCTCCTGTGCCCAAGGGCTGGAAGGCGGCAGTGGCTCTTCCCCCAATGCTCATTGCTGCACATCACATGCATGGAGGCAAGAGATGGTACAGGTAGAAACTAGGGCTAGGGAGAGAGATTTTAGATTAGTGCCTCATAACTAGCTATTGGGGTGAATTAAGTGGCCTGTCTCGGTAGTGAGCACTGGAAAATGAAGATTCCAGAATGCCCCTCTGGAGTTGGGAGTCTGGGGAGGGCCAAGGACAAGGCAACGTAATGGATGGGAAAGTGTCTTGTAGCCCGCACGTCTCTCACAGGAAGGCGTGTTATTCTTAAGAACAGCAAGTTCTCAGCAAACAGCCTTTCAAAGGTCAGCATGGGAAGGAAATTCTTTCAGAATCCTTGCCTCCTGAGACTCTGCCCGTGTGTCTCTGCCCATCCCCGTGTTTGTGTGCATCTCCCCCACGTTTCTGTGCCTCTCCCTCCAGCGTCTCTCATCTCTTCTGTCTCTCGCACCTGTCTGACTCCTCTCTGATCTGTCCTGCCTGCTCTCCGTCTGTCCTGCCTCTTCCCCAGGCCCCTCGCCATCCCTTCCACCCCTTCTGCCAGCTGCTGCTTCCGAGTCTGCACACAGGTTTCTCCTGTCCCGAGTGATTTATGGGCCTGGCTCAGCCCAGGAAACGCTGAGTGGAGTCCGTGCTGTTCCGGGAGCTGGTGGCTTCGAGGCAAGCTCCGCCCTCGGTCCCCAGGCAACTGTCTCTGGGATGTGTTCTATTGTTTCTGCTTTCCCACTGCTGGTCCTCACAGATGCCTAGGCTTTGAGCTGCCCCCTCCCTAGCTGTCCCTGCTCTGTCTCTCTGTGCCCCAGCTTTACCTTCTGGCTCTGCCTTTATGTGTCTTTGCTCCTAGCGCAGTCTCTGTCTCTCTCTGTCTCTGCGAGTCTCTCTCCCTAAGCCCAGCCCCATCTCTGAGTCCCCCTCCACCCATCTGTCTCTCTGACTGTTGCTCTTATTAGCCCCCTTCTCGTCCTTCCCTGATTCAGCATACAACACTTCCATGAGGCCAAAGGCGGCAGAAACAACCTGCGAGCATGTTCTCCGAGCTCCAAGCCAGACTACCCTCAGACAGCTCGGACCTAACCTGGGACCTCGGGCCACACTGCCCCCATTCCTGCCCCCCCTTGTCTTTCATGTCACGTTGGGGAAGTTTCCTGAACTCCCGGTGACACTGCTGTCAGGGCCCGACTTACCAGGAGAACATGAATAATTAAAAGCTGTAGCTGAGGCTTGTTCCGATTTAAACTGTATTAGTGTTGCCAACTGTCCTGACCCATTTAATATTCATGCCATTCTTGGCTCTTCTAAAGAGAAGGGAGTTTGCTACCTGATTTAAATTGTGCCTGTCAGTTTCGATTAAAGATCAGGTTGACCACAGTTGCAGGGAAATTAAATGAACATTCTCTTAAGCAATATCATAGAATTTAATGTAGCAATTAATATCTATTGCAATGTGCTGCCCTCACGAGCTGCTTGGAGTAAAATCCCGGGCTTATGGAGGCGAGGCCATCAGTGGCCCCAAATCTCTCGAATCTCCACAAACGGGGCCCCACCTGGGTCTGGCTGTTGACCTGCCTCTTCCTGGAGGAGCAGAAAGGACAGGTAACCGCTGCTGTTCTTGAGGGCCCTGGACTGATCACGCAGCTTTTTGTCCAGTTCACGTTTGGGGAAACTGATGCATGGGGCATCAGAGGTTTATTCAAGACCAGTTTTCATCTGTAACAGAGGAGGAGCACTGGACAGAGGCAGGACCAGCCGCCCCGGCACCAGAAGTGCCCAGCGGGCAGTCAGAGTCAGACGCTGTTGAGGAAGACTGGCAAAGCTTTCAGACAGAAGGGCTGGGAAGGTCTCTGCGCACCTGCAGAAGCAGAGCTCGTTCACAGCTGAGGGGGGCCGAATAGGTTCCAAGGTGTGGGCCAACTCTGATTAATGGCACCTGTCTCCGGAGGGACCTGAGTTTGTGCGCGAGCTGTCAGCTGGGTCTGCCGTGGGCCTGGCAAGGGGTACCGTGTATGAATGGGCACTGCGCCTGCCCCGAGATGCTTTGGTTTCCTCTTCTGGAAGATGGGGAAGAATAAGCGGCCCCTGAAAGGGCCGGTGGGAGGATGAAACGTGCTAATTGAGGCAAACTCCAGGCTCAGGAAAGGCAGTGCTGTCCGAGGGTCGGGGGCAGAGTCTCAGGAGCTGGCGGGGTGAGTATGCATTCTGGCGCGGCCACTTAGAAGGTGCATGTCCTTGGGCAAACGGACCTCCCTGACTCAGTTTCCCCATCTGCAAAATGCAGATGATAACAGTACTTTATCTCATTGGCTGTTCATGGAGGTTTGATAACGTTAGTCCCTGCAGTGTTCAGAACAGGACCTGCTCCAACGGGTCCTATGAGTACTTGCTGTTATGAAAGTGGTATAAGGACTCAACAGGCAAAAAGATGGGGATTTCTTGTCCTTCTAATGTCAAGTTGCTTGTGTGGCACAATACGAGAGGTGTGTATAATACATATGTGTGGGTATAATATGTGTATATGTGTATACATCATGTGTATGTATGTACATACATGTCTTTGACACTATACATATATGATAATAAAATGAACGCCAATGTTCCCACCCAACCAAAGAACTAGAACATTCCCCAACCAATGAAACTCCAACGTGCTCCTCCCCAACTACAATTCCTTGCTCCCTGCCAGGAATAACTTGCTGAGTTTTGTGTGTATCATTCCTTTGTTTTCTTTAGCAACATAAAGTCTGGGGGTTTTCTTCACTTGTTTCGGTAAACAAGAAAGGTGTTTATTTTGCAACATTTTCCCTCCATCTTATTCTTTAAGATCCCTTCAGTCTGCTTGTCCAGCTCCAGCTGCTTGTCCACCCTGACAAGGTGCTCAGGGCTGTGGCGTCTTCCACCGTGTGAGGACAGCACCCCTCATTTGTCCGGGGTTCGGTTCTATGATCACTGCTGCTCTGAGCATTCCTGGCCATGCCTCCAAGTGCCCATGATAAGTGTTTCTTTAAGACATGAACTTGGGGGGGCACCTGGGTGGCTCAGTGGGTTAAGCTGCTGCCTTCAGTTCAGGTCATGATCTCAGGGTCCTGGGATCGAGTCCCACATCGGGCTCTCTGCTCAGCAGGGAACCTGCTTCCTCCTCTCTCTCTGCCTGCCTCTCTTCCTACTTGTGATCTCTCTCTGTCAAATAAATAAATAAATTCTTTAAAAAAAAAAAGACATGAACTTGGAAGGGAATCACTTGCCAGGGGGATGGGGGTCTAAGACAGTCTGATTTTTTTCTGATTTTAATCCCTGATGGGTTTGAAATCACAGGAAAGTTAGACTAGGTCAGTCCTGGTCCCACCAGAGGCTGAGGATGGGTGTAAAGACCTCAGGGCTCTAGGATCCCATAGCACCAGTGCCCACCCTTCTGCTTTTGTCCTATATGTTCCCTTTTTTGCACTTGAACCCTGCATGGAGCTGTATAGGACCCAAGCTCCTTGAGGGATGAAACAAAGGGAGTCCGGGCAGACTCGGCTTCTGCCAAGGACTGGGAGAGCCCCATTTGTCTCTCACCTCTAAGCATCAGCATCAGCATCAGCAAGAGAAAAAAGGCAGCATTCGCAGAAAAATGGAAGCATTAACGACACCTTTTAAAGAGAGCTTTGCCGAATACTTGTAAATCTTATGGTACCACTTCCCTGTCTGTTAAATGGGATAATAATATGTGCTCATAGATAGTTAGGAAGATTGAATGGGTTAATATAGTGCAGTGTTCAGAACACACCTGGCATATAGTAAGCACCCAATAAACACTAGCAATGATATTATCACACACACAGATGCACAAACACACATCTACGCCCATAGAATGCATGCACGCACACCCATGCACACACACGCACGGATTAATACGGCCCATTTGCTTCGCTCCTTGATCTTTCTAAAAACCCTGTGGTAGAGGGATTACTCTTCCCGTTTGACACCTATGGAAACTGAGGCCAGCAGGCAGTACTTGACAATTCAAGCGGAGGCCTCTCCATCCTGGAAACGCAGGCTTATCCTCTCCATGCTGTCCATGCTCTTGGTCCCTCCTGGTCATCACACATCTCCCAGGCGGAGTAGCTCCTTCAATTCGCTAACAATTCATTTCGACAACCCCTACCATGCTTGGGGTGGTGAGTCTCAGGGCTGTCAGAAGTATGTCCTGTAACCATCGTAACTGTGGTAGGTGGTTATTATTTTATCCCCACTTGACAGGTATGACACTACCAAGATGAAATGGCTCACCCCATTTACCCACTCTGGAAGTGGCAGAGCTGGGACTCAAATTCATCTTGTGCCCTGGATCTCATGCGGTCAGCCTTCACACCTTAAAGATAGGGGACAGTAAGAGTCAACATATGCAACAGGTATGGGCATCTCTGCCCTGCTCAGCTGCATGCTGGAGAGGGATGGTGAGGGGATGTTGAGGCAGGATGCGAATCTTCCTGGGAGGACCTCAAGGACGTCACCTAATTCATTAGCTTGGTTCCTGCCTGACCAGTGGCTGGGAAAGCAGAAGTGTGGCCAGAGAAGGACATTGTTTAAGTGCTTCTGAGTGGTCCCAGAGGAAGGTGCCCTATTTGGTCCAGGCAGGCCATCTCTCAGGTGAGTGGACAGGGATGGTTGGGGAAGTCTCGGGCCACATGGCTCAGGCTGAGATCCTTTAAAATCCCCTTTCTCAACTCCCTGGGGGCTGATTCCGGAGTGCCAAGTGGTCTTCAGATGGAAATTCAGTTTCTTTCATTTACACGAGTCCATGGAGAAGGAGTCCTGGCCAGCTGACCCCAGGATTCCACTCGGTCCGACAGTATAATTTCTCACCCTAAAGTGATAGATTGGCTCCTTTGAGTGTGGCTGAGCAGTGAGTGGTTCTGAAACTTCAGGGAGAATAAGAATCTGTTCTAGACTAGACTGCTTGCTGAGATCAGGCCTCTCCAGGATCTGTGTTTCCAGGTCCTCCAAGGTGGAGCCAAGAATGTGTAGTTCTCTCCAGCTTTTGGGGGGATTCTAATGCTGGTTGTCCCAGACCACACTTGGAGAAACTCTAGGTGTTAACCTTCTGTAGTCAGGCTGGCTGAGGCTCTGTAGCATCAATAAACACACTCAGAAGTCTTGGTAGATTAACACAACAGAGGTTAGTTTTTGCTTATACCATGGTCTGAGATGGCTATGACAGCTATCTTAGAGCTTTCCTCACAGAAAAGACTCCAAGATCCATGCTCCTTCCATCTTGCAGTGCTACCATTGCCAACACATGGCTTCCAAGGTTATTGATGAAGGGGAGGAAAAGGTATGGATGATCACCTAACCAGGGGGTTTTATCATACAATGTAGAAGTGCCTGCTATCAATTCTGCACACAGCCCATTGGCTAGATCCAGTCACATGTCCTCAACTTAACTGTGAGGAATGCTGGGAGATGTAGTCTTCCTGCATGTCCAGGAAGAATGCAATGAAATGGGATTTGGTAAGCATATAGTTTTGTCTCTGTCACAAAGCTTGATCCAGTTTGGGTGCATTAATAATACCAAGTTTCAGCACCTACAGAGCTGCGGACAAGTGGCTGGGCTGTGTCTGTCCCTAGGAAGCCCTGTTTTCTCCCACACCTTGTAGGGTAGTTTGAAAGAGGGTCCATCCCTGCTTCAGTTGACCATTCACAGGATGGTCACGACTGTCTATATGGTGAAGGACTGGCCTAGAGGATTCCTCTTCGACTGAGGATCCCAGGATATTTGGGAAGAGGATATTTTGAAAGCCAATTACACCAAGAAGATCTAACAATTGTAAATATTTATGCCCCCAATATGGGAGCATCCAACTGCACAAGAAAACTGTTAATCAAGATTAAGAGTCATATTGATATGAACATTAATAGTAGGAGATCTTAACATGCCACTCTCTATAATAGACAGATCATCCAAGCAGAAAATCAATAAAGAAACAAGAGCATTGAATGACACATTGGACCAGATGGACATCATAGATATATACAGAACATTCCACCCTAAAACAACAGAATACTCATTCTTCTTGAGTGCACATGGAACCCTCTCCAGAATAGACCACATACTGGGTCAAAAATCAGGGCTCAATTGATACCAAAAGATTAAGATTATTCCCTGCAAATTCTCAGATCACAATGCTTTGAAACTGGAGCCAATTTGGATTCAGTGAGCTAAGTTCCGTGATTCAGTAGTGATGTCTGCCATGGGCTGGGAGGGGTGAATGGTGGCATGAATGCTACACATTTACCCTTGTCATGGCCATTATTAGGGCCAAGTTTGACTCCGCAAAGACTGCAACCACTCCTATACATCCAAATCTATTCTTCTGGGAGAAGAGTTAAGAATAAGTTAGGAGTGGCATCTGGCACACAGTATAAGATCAATAAATATTAGCTGTTATCCCAGGTGGATTCTCTGAACACAAGCTAGTCTCTGATTGTCTCTCATGGTAAGATTTCTCAGAGTTAAATTTAACTTTGTTGATGTGGGCTGATCGAGACAGTAGAACAGGGTTTTCACCTTGTCTTTTCTACACTCTACCTCTATTCTTCCACCAAAGACTAGACTCATTTTTTGGTAACATCATTCTAGTGAAACACAGTGATCTGTTTTCTAACCCCACAAATCTGTCTCATCTTTATTGCCACCAAGCCCTGTGTCTCAGCCTCCCTTGTCTTTGTTCAGGTTTTCTTTACCTGAACGTAGAACTTTGCATTTACTCTTGTTTTATTTTATCTTGTTCAATTCGCCTTCCAGATCATCAAGGTCTTCTTTTTTTATGCCATGAATTCTCTTTTGTCTGCTCTTCAATTAACTTTTCACAACCAGCGTGAAGCCTGGGTTGGCTGGCAAAGAAACCCGAGCTGTAAGAATAATAACAATTGTCTATCCAGCATTTTCTATGTGTCTAACATTGTGCACTTTACATACCTTATCTCATTTGGGCTTTACAACAACCCATGAGCTACATATTACATTCACTGCTATTTGATAGGTAGAGAAACCTATCTCAGTCCCAAGGTCTCATCAGTAGAAAAGAACCAAGCTGACTTGAACCAATGTCCTTGTGAAGCTAGAGTGGATGCTCCTTACCAGCACACATACAGCTAGAGAGGAAGGAAGTCCAAGGGAAACCCGCTGCTATCTTTTGCAGACAGAGTCTACTCCAACTGCTTGAAATAGAAAGGGATTTATTCTAGGAATTAGGTAGCACACAGGATTTCTTGGAAGGTCAGGAAGTAAAGCTAGGAGGAATGTCCTGCCATAAAATAGAGCTGTTCTAGTGAAGCCCCTTGGCCACTGCCTCCCACTGCTCAGCACATATGACTAGAAACTTCACTGTGGACACTTAGCTGGAGCTTCTGTAGAACATCCCATAGCTACTGCCTCCCCTGGCTCATTTTCACCTTCATGCCTCAACCGAACTGTCTGCTTGGCAAAACCTAGGTCACATGAAAAACCTAATTAGCAGAGGATGTCTATTGAACAGGAAGACATCTCTACAGGGGAGAGTGACGTACCTGCCATCCTTGGGACCCTCTGGGAATTTAAGGACAGTTCTGGCATCCTGCCCTCTGAATAAGCTCTTACTCAGCTGACCTGTCACTTCCTGGGTGAAGCCTGCTCTAATCCCTCAGACTTGACTCAGCATGCCTTCCATGGCCCTCTAGAATCCTTTATACTCACCTCTGCTAAAAACTACTGCACTGTATTTTATTTCTGTGTCTCTATGCCCCACTAGCTGGAGCCTTTCTCAAAATCTGGACCATGTGTTTTTATCTGTATCTGAGATACCCAGCACACGATCTATCAGAGAGTAGGTACCAACAGACGTGTGTTGAAAGCATGGATAAATTGGTGGGTGTTTGTAGAAGATTCTCCCCTTTCCTTCCTGTTTTCAGAAGTGTGATTCCTGCAGGGAGGAGTGTGGCATGCTGTTCTCTGAGTATGAGGGCAGTGCGGAGATTTGACCACTCTTGCCAGGAGTGCGTGTCATCTTTATTGTACTCAGAATACAGAACATTCCTTGGGAAGCCTGGAGTGAAGTATGCAGTGATCATAACCATCAGTCTGCCTCACAGAGTCTTAGGAAACTCAGTTGATCTCATAATGCACAGGGACCATGGGTCTAGGCAATACTACCTCTGAAGACCAGCCCATGGAAGTGAGCTTCATAAAAAAGTACAATTGTCCAAATCCTTTCCTTGTTTGTGGCTGCCTGCCAGGTCAGGCTCTCTCCATGGCCACTGCTAACTGTATCCCACAGTAGACCATACTAAACCATTATTCCAGGGAGTTTTTGTGTTCATCTCAAGGGGTCCCACCCCACTGTGGTCTTTGCAATGTGCTGGTGTAATTTCATATATGCTCTGTGTATGTGCATTGTGATTGGTTCCTGGTTGCAAGTAATAGAAACTAACTTCAAAAATGTAATAAAAAGGGGGCTTTATTAGAAGACTCATGTGATAATCGAAGGGATGCAACTTGGCCTTGGGGAGGACTAGAACTGCCAGGTTTTCCTGTCTCTCTGTTTCTCTGACTCCCTCACCTTCATCTTTGTCACACTCCATCTTGCTCATCTTTTTTTTTTTTAAATTTTATTTATATATTTGGCAGAGAGAGAGAATGAGCACACAAACAGGGGGAGCAGCAGGCAGAGGAAGAAGGAGAAACAGACTCCCCACAGAGCAGGAAGCCCAATGCAGAACTCAATCCCAGGACCCTGAGATCATGACCAGAGCCAAAGGCAGACACTAAATCAATTGAACCACCCAAGTGCCCCCAACTTGCTCATCTTTACATGCCAACATTGTCCTTGCCTCAGATCAACTTCCTCCACATGTCAAGAAACGATCACTGACATATTCCATGCCTTGCACCCCAATGTTTAGCTACCACCAAGGACCAGCCCTCCTTCCCTTACCTCTAGTCCAGAACTCTCAGGGAGGACCTCCCTGGCCCAGTGCAGGTATCTTGTCCACGCTTAGTCAATGTCTGGACACAGTGCAGCTGTGAGGTAGTTGCTATGACTGGCAGCCCCCACAACCTCATTGTGAAGAGAGAGGAGGAGTCATCATGCCAAACAAGACTCAGCTGCTCCCAGAAGATGAGTGGTGTGCTGGGGAGACAGAAATTAATGAGCCCCATCCAAGCAGCACTTGATAAGACTAGGAGTGGATCAGGTATGCTCAGCCTTCTGGGGCCAGACTTACTTCTTGGAAACATCAACATCTTTGAGAGCCCTGTACTAGTATGTCAAAGCTAAAGCAAAGGCTGAGTAAACCATCCTTTGTGTTCAATAGTGGGAAGGTCAACAATTCTCACTCTGACCCAGCTTAATCAGAAACGGAGCTTATAATGCAGACTAGCAACTAGGCTTTATTTCATGTGTGGTTGATTGTGGCTAGCTGGAGCTCTAGGTTGAAGTAGTCTGAATCTACATCCAGCCTTAGCAAGGAAGAGTGCTGGGATTGATTAGTGATGTCTGCCACAGACAGAAAATGGAGGACAGTCGAGTATGCCACGTCTGCTTTAAATTCTCCATAACGGAAGGGATTGTGGGATGGAGCCCCAAACACTGACAGGAATGGGTGCATGTCTAGGTGTCCACTGTCAACCTTTGCAGTCTCAGGTCTGTCTCAGTGCACAGTTAGCCACAGTCCCGTCTGGGATTCCTCTTCTTTGGCCTCCCCTGTACTCACAAAGGCTGATTCCCAGGTAGAATTGTGGCTTTGGCTGTGCACATGGATCTGGAGGCACCTTGTGATTTAAAGTAAGCCACTCACATTCTGATTGCATAGTCATGGGGTCCCGTAAGTGGTACTGAGATGACTTGGCTTTTCCCGTGGGCTCGGACTCTAGGGATATCCTTAACAGATGATTGTCTTTTTTGCTGCCCTAATTCATCCTAATGGCCGAGGGTGGAGGGGCTAACTGAGCAAGTGGGAACCCTTGTCAGGCTGAGCAGAAGCCCAAACAAAACTTACTCCGTGTGTTCTGGAATAATTGCAGTAGTTTTTTAGTAGCACCTTGTTGATGGCTCAGCTGCTCAAAAGGAACTCTGATTCCAGGCTTTCCTCTTAATCAGTTAAAAATAGTCTTGAGTCTTTGATTAGATTGTTCCAGGAAAGCAAGAGGCTTGGGCACTGAGTGGCGATGACACCCACATCCAGGTTCTGGAGCATTGGTTGGAGCTGTTGGTGAGCTGGGGCCAATGCTGGCAAAGACAGTGTGCACAGACGTGGTCTGCATCCTGTCCTCTGTGAGCTGAGGACTCTGTGGTCCTGGTCACGAGCGGCCAGCATCAGGAGAAAGGAGGATATTGTCCCCAATGACCTAACTGGCTCCTAAACCAATGAGCCTTGAAAGTGGTTTTAAAGCTCTGCTAGAGATTTGCCCTTGACTTCCACGGTCAAGTTCAGTCTGGCTTTCCAAGACCTGAAGAGTTTTCCTATTGCTAGAGACTATCTCCACTAGGAGCCCTCAGGGTGTGTGTTGTCATCTAAAAAAACCCACCACCCAATCTTATCAAAAAGGAGTGTGATGATTGATTGGTGATGTCTGCCACAGGTGGAGGATGCAAGATTAGCGAGCATGCCACCAGCTGGGCTCCATCTCCCTGGTCCTGAGCCCTCTGGAGCTTGTGTCACTTGTTTGCCTACCTCCCTCTGAGGGAGGGAGGGAGGATCTCTGTAATCAGGGTATCCATTTTTTTCTGTTTCAGGGAGAAGAAAGAACTGGCCTACCCCTGGGCTCTGTAGGATGGTCCATTCATGAGAGCCTATAGGATTCCAGGTCATATTCTGTCTGTCTCTTCTCTGATCTCTCTACATCTGTCTGTCTCACTCCAGCCAGTCCCAGGCCTTCTCCAACCACAAGCAGCACTCCCAGAGTAACAGGCCTTCCCCTCCCCAGGCTGAGACCTCTGGGTGGATGGACCAGAGACACCCCACTCAAACCTGCACCACCCAGGTTTCTAAGTCCTCCTTTGGGACAGTGGGCATGAGGGATGCCACAAGGTAGTATCTGGAGCATTGGCAAGAAGCCTGGTCCCCAGCAGCAGGGAGGCCCAGGAGGAAACTTCCAAGTCCTCTGCACCACGGACTGTGGAGTCAAGTTCCTTTGTGTGTGAATCCAGTGGCCGCATACTAGCTCTAGAGCATCATGAGGTTGTGAGCTCCCTGTCAATGGAGGTTTGCAAGAGGCTCTGGCAAATGGTTTCTTGGGGATTTCTCACCAGGCAGAGATCCAGTACACTTATTGTCTTCTATGTAAAAGGAGCATAATAGCATTGACCTCACAAGGTTGTGTGTGGGTTAAATGAACTGTACTCAGTGCATACTGGGTCCCTCTGGGCTCTGCAGAAGATAGTGGTCCCCTTGGGCTATAAGGCCCCACCTGGTTCCAAGATGTCACCCCAGCTTTGCAGCATTCTCCCAGGGCTCTTCTGCCCCACCCCCTTGCAGGGCGGGTGCTTACCCAGTGGGCAGCTTCTCCAAACCTCCTCCTGCAGCTGTGAATTCAGGTCTGGCTTCCCCTCCATTCTGACTCTATCTACTCTCCTCCTGCTCATCATTTGCTTCCCTCCCCCAGGCCTTAATCTTTCACCCACTGTTTTGCTTCCTCCCAGTCAACCTCCAGCCCACTCCCAATTTGCATTTAATCAACCTCCTCTACATAGAACACCCATCTGAGGGCTCCTGAATCCTGGGAACAGGTGCGTGCTACTGCACAGTCCTCTGGGAAGGACTATGCACCTCACTTTTTCCCACTTCAGGGCAACTCACTGTCTTGACAGCAAAGCCCAGTTATCCTGCTGCTGTTTATGTTAAGAGATATGGGAGGTTGAGGAAGCTATAAGCTTTATGTGAGCCAACGGAGCAATGTGGCTGTGAGGCTGTATTGATAGAGGTCTGATGTCTGGAATGAGGGAGGAGATGGGCTGTTCTGGCCTTGCCCTTGCCTGGGCTTTTAACACCACGTTCTGGAGCATGCCAAGCTCAGCCTGGTAAGGGCTATTATGGCATCCTTTGGGGGGAGTGCTGTGATGGCCCCATTTTACAGATGGGAAAATAGACTTGGGGTAGTTCATGTACCACGTGCAAGGTCACTAAGGTCGTGACTAAGGATTTGAACCTCCACAGTCTAACCCTGGCCAGATTGTCTTGGGAGAGAGCCAGGGAGGGCTGGGCACTCTGGATCCTTAGTGCTGTGAGGACAAGTACTAAAAGGTACTGTGGAGTGCTTTATTAATAGACTGGACTGCAAGTCTCATCTTTGCCATTTCCCAGCTGAGTGACCTTGGGCAAGTCACTTAATTTCTCTGAGTTCTGCATCAACTGTAAAATATGGGTGATGTTGGTCCTGTGCCTGTAGCTGTTTTAAGGACTAAGTGAGTTCATGTATGTAGAGGGACCAGCACAGAAAGCCTGGCCCGGGCACACGACCTGTGGGAGTCAGAGGTTTGTCCCCACATTGTCCCATCCCGCTGTCATCCTTGTGGAAGCTGAGCACAGGAGCAGAGGGGCGGAGGGAAAAGAGGCCTGAACTGATTGCTGCTTCTCCTTCTCATCCCGCAGGTACCTGAGGGCTCGGGAATCCTGTCTGCCTTTTTCTGAGGGGTCTGACAAGTGTAATCACACAGTTAAGCAGTAACACCAAAGAGTCTTTGGGTAGCAGGTTCTTCGCTGGCTGCGAGCAGGGCTGGCTGCAGGCACTGCCTCCAGAAGACACCTGAAGACACCTGCAGGGGATTTCTACTCGATTCCCAGCCCTACCACTCTCCCCTCCTCGTCAGAGCTGGAGCTGGCCTGATGGGCCGGGCACATGCCGGACAGGGTCGGGACCTCTGAGCCCTCCTGACTTGTTTCTGGAGAAGCTCATCACAGGGAAAGCTAAGCCAGCCTGTGGAGGGGCTGCATGCTAGTGGGGTACTCTCGGGGCCCCTAGAGTCCTGGACAGATGTGGGAGGGACGGGCAGCTCAGGGTAGAGGAGGCTGTGTCCTTCTTACCCTCAGTAAGTCAGGATTGATGCAGGGAGGGCCTGCCCGTGAGCTGCTGGACATAAGTAACCTCGGGGAGGAATCGGCTCTGACCCCTCCCCGCTGCTCCTCATGGTCAGTTGGCCACATTCCCTTTTATGTCCCTGAGAAAACCGAACAACCCGACGTGGACTTCGGGAACACCTACCACCACCTGTGCAGAGCTCCCGGGGCTCCATGGTCTGTCCTCCTCCTGTGACTATGGAGGACCCAAGTTGCTCCTGTGCCAGACCACGCCCTGCCCTCGCCTCCTGGACTTCATCATCTTGAACGACTTGTGGAGATGGCCCTGCCATTGGCCTCTGCTATGTCATCTTTCCCCACCACGACTGGATCCTTCCCATCAGAAATACAAAGCTCTAACCCTCTACCCAGTCTTCTAGAAACTGATCTCTTGACCTCACCATTCCCAACAGCTCCAAGCCCCCTTCCCTGACAGCTTCCAGAGAGGGGGCTGGTGCTCATTGGGTCCAGACCTTCCCATCATGTTCTCACATGAGCCCGAGGTCTTGGTCCTCCTCCCCCTCCATGCTGCCAAACCCAGTAGGCAGTCCTCCACCGGCGACAGGTGCCACGCCCACCATGCCCTTCTGCCCAGTTCCCTCTCTGCACTGGATTTCCTCTGTGGGATGCTCCTCAACCCCACTGGCAGGTTTCTCATCATCTCCCGGACCTGAACATCGGACCCCAGAGTGTGGGTTGCAGTCCATCCTTCTTCCCATCTGTACACAGCCCCTACATGATTCCAGTCCATTCCAACTGCCCCTCCTGCTTCCAGTACCTTCCCCAGATCCAAGTTCCCACTGCGACCCCAGGACATATGCATGATCAACCCCCTCTGATCTCATCTCCAACCATGAACAGTTGTTCCGTGAACAAGAGGAGGTCATGACATCCAAGCCAGGATGCCACACTCCCTCCTTCCTCTCCAACCCTCCAGCTGCCCTGCCTCTGAGTTCCCTGCCCCAAAGAACCTTGGAGCCCCTTTCCCTGTCCTTCATGGGATCCACCTTCTCAACGCCCAGCCCAGGAGCCTCCTCAGATGGTCTTGCTGGCTTCCTCAGCTGCTAGGATATTCCCTTTATTCTCTCTTTCCATGATGGCCATGAGGGCAGCTGGGTCAGTCCAGGTCAGGCTTCCTCATACCCCTGCCCCTTTGCACCTGTACATCTGCCTGGAGTGTCTTTCTATCCTGGCTGCCCCTATTCTTTCTGCATGACCCAGCTCAGGTGTGGTCTCCTTCAGAACCCCTTCCCTCAGGCACACCAGCAAGGGGTGCCTAGGGGACCTCATTATCAGAGACCCTAACTCGCTGTTGGAAGCTTAGAGATGTGGGGAGACTTGTTTAGAACTCCTCTCAGCCAGTGTCCTGGGAGACATCCTTTGCGAAACAGTTGGGGGTATGGGTGTCAGTGGGGAGAGGAGAGTGGGGGGATCTCTTTCATTGTTGGGCTTTTGTTTTGAGAGATGGGAAGGCACGCTGGGAGGCAGAGCTGAGTTGTTCAGAATCTGGAGGACAGGCTGAGGCTCCGGTCAGCACATTAATAATACTGGTCTAACTCGTGCCATATCATGTCCTCTGCAGGCTCCCATGGGTGCCCATTGGCTCTGCTTGCCTGACCTCTCCAGCCTGGACCGGCAGCCCCCAGTTCTCCACTCACTTAGTGTCTTCCATCCCAGGGAGGGCTGCATCCACTGTGAACTTCGATCTACACATCTGTCTCTTTCCTGGACTCTGGCCCGTTGGAGGCTGGGTCTGTGTCTTTCCTACCTTCACAACCCGAGCTACTAGCCTAGAAGGCTGGCATGCAGTAGGTGTCTAATAAAGGTTAGGTGGCCTGATTTTCCCCTTTCTACCCACAAGTACATAGGCTGATTTCTTCCCACATGTGAGGCTTGAGGCTGGAATGGCTTCCAGCTGTGTGTGCTGAATTGCAAGATTAGACCCCGCCTGTGTTACCAGACGCTTAGGGAACCCTAGAGAGGCACTGGACTCGGACCCAGCAAACACAGGGGCCTCCCCACAGTGTGGTCTCGAGATGGCCATTTTCCTCTAAGGATGTACCGCTCCTGAGCAAGAAGTTGGACTGGCGTTTCTCAGAGGTCCTCACTCCGGGAGAAGCTGTAGAGGAGGGGAGGGCTCCCAAGATTTGCAGTCGAAAGAGCTGACTCGTCCTCTGGAGACCCGTTTCCCCGTCTCTAAAATGGGGGCAGTGGCAAGGATGTAACCCCCTAACACATGGGCACTGGTTTGCTGAGCTACGTGGGGCCCCTGGGCACAGAAACAGCTGTGGGCAATGGTTGCCACACATGATCCCAGCAGAGGTCTAGCAGGTGCCATCTGCCTTGTACCTTGTACTCTAACCCGGGTCCATGGCCCTAATGGCCTCGGAAGCCTTCATGCGTACTCTCACTCTGTCCTCCATGTCTTCGCACGTTCGTTCCTTCATTCGCAGCTTTTACTGGTGCCACTCTGGGTTAGGCCCTGGGGGACAGCTGTACAAAACGGAATGAAACCGAGGATAGCTCCTGCTCTTAGGGGCCAGTGGCCAAGAGGGGTGAGAATGGCTATTACCATTGTCGGGGCTTCCGTGCCAATCCCTGAGTCAGAGGCTTTCATCCTCCTGTGTCACTGGCTCCATTTCTTAGATGTGTAAACTGAGGCACAGAGAGGCTGAGTTCCCTGCCCAGCTAGAATGGCAGGCATTAGATTAGAATCCGGGTCATTTGCCTCAAAAGCCTGAGCACCCTCCTATCGAGCTCTACAACCTCACAGGAGGAGCGTGTGACATCTGCCAGGAGCACCTGTCCTCCGCCCCCAGGAGTGAGGTGGCCCAACCCAGCCCAGGGGCAGATGCTACACAGGGCCTCCTGCGGAACCAGCCTTCCCGGGCCCTTGAACGCCTGCTCACCAGGGTGAAGCAGCCAGGACCCACAGTGAGAGAACCTTGGCCGGTGCCCTTGGGACACCCCCCCACCTCGAGTGGAGCATCCCCTCCCTGCTGCACCCACGGCACTTCTGCCGATGCCTTTGTTCTTGCTCTCAAGTCACTAAGTGACAGTGCGCTCCTCCTTCCCTGGGAAGCTGGGATCTGAGTCAACACTGGGGCAGGCCTCTGCCGGAGCTGCTCAGAATTGGGGGGGTGGGAGGACAGAGTGCTGAAATCTATAAAATAATTTTGTGGCAAATACCTCACACTCCCAGACTCTCCACTGGCACCAAGAAAGAGCCCTCCCCCACGCCCCCTGAGATGGAGGTACCCTAGGGTAGGGGTTAATTCCCACTGTTGTTTCCTACAAGCCCTTCTGTGAGTAAGCCGGGGTCTGAAACCGGGCATGCGCAGAGGCATGCCCATGTGTGTGCATGGGGCTGTGGGTGTCTGTGTACATGTCTCCGTGCGTAGGTGTCTCCCTGGATGTGTTTGCTGGTGAGCTCTGGTTGCGGGCAGAGCTCACTAGCTGCTGGTGTCCATGCATTGGGACTGCGTAGGCTTGGCTGATCTGCACTGGGCTCGGCACCACATGTCTGTCCCCTCCTGCTGGGACCAGCAGGCCAGCCCAGGCATGTTCTTTCCATGGTGTTGGCACGAGGACGAGAGGGCACGTGGAGGCCTCACCCCGGAGGTGGCCGTCCATCGCATCTGCCTGACTCTGTTGCCCAGAGCCAGCCATGTGGCCAAATGCAAAGTTAAGGGGTGGGTGCTCTGTTCTTCTCAGTGGGAGACACCAAAAAGTCAGGCAGCGAAGGACTGGGGCTCACACCGTGTTCTACCTCACCTGCATGTCTCTGTGTCTGCACAAGCTCACGCACGTGCGGGGAAGTATTTGCACGTGAGTAAGAGAGTGGGCGGATGCCTGCGTGCACAGCTGCCTTATCACACGTTATCACACAGGCAGAACACTGTACGTGTACGAGGACACTGAGCTGAGCGTGTGCTTGCCTAGAGCCTCCCTCAGGCGCACGGAGCTGTCCCCCAGCCAGGGCCTGCCAGAGGAGTGGACAGGCCAGCCCCGCGGTGTGAGCTAAACCCTCGCAGAGATACCTGTGGGACCCTCCGCCACGTCTCGTGCCATTTGCACGTGCTAAGGTAGATCTGGCCCCCTCGGTGGCCCCGAGAAAATGCACTGGTCAGTTGCCTTCTAGTCTGTTATTACCAGATGTATGTGTGTTCCAAACAATTGTTTTTAAATTGCTTCATTAGTCTGTCTCGGCAGACCCAAGCCTGCTACATACACTTGGCTGGCTCAGACTCTCCGGGACGGAGCTCTGGGAAGGCAGCTCGCTTGCTGATGCATGTCCTCGGAGGGGTGCCGAAGGGCCTGTCTCCGGAGGTGAGGAGGGGAAAGTGCCCCCGCCCACTCCACAGAAGAGGTGGTACGAAAAAGCGTGGACTCTGGAGTTAGAGAATCTGCCATTTACAAACCGCATGACCTGTGTACGCTCTTTGAGCCCGCTTTCCCCTCTGCAAAATGGAGTCATTGTCCCAATATTGTGGGTGGGGGCAAGGATCAAAGGAGATGATGCGGTGTGCAGAGCCCCTGCCCAGCCTAGGGTCCCCCTGCCTGGGCTCGAATCCCTGCTCTCCGCTCCTAGTGCTGTGACCTTGGGCTAAGTGAGTATCTTCTCTAAGGCCCCTTGTGCTCCTCTGCAAGCAGGGATCCTACCAGGACCCAACTCACATGGAACATTTTCCACATAGTCGAAGCTCTTTCCCCAAACCCCTGAAGTTCACCTTATTCTCTGGGATGAAGACCATGCTAAAGTCTACCCCATCCCTGCCTTGCCATCCAGGGATCTTGAAGATACAGTCTGTCTCAAGAACTCAGGATACTGATGTTGGCACCCACTGTACCGTGCAGGGAGACAGCTCTGGGCTTCTGAGTTGTCACCTCCTCCTGTCACTAGCTGTCATGTCTCCAGCAGCTGGGGCACTCCGGAGAGGTCCTTGCAGCCCCGCTCCTAATCCACGGTGGACACCTTTTCTGTAAAGGGCCACATCATAACCATTCTAGGCTTTGTGAGCCACATATGGTCTCTGCCATGTATTCTTGTTTAGTTGTTTGTTTGTTTGTCTCAACCCTTTAAACATGTAAAGCCCACCCTCAGCATGATAGCCACACAAAACCACCATGTGCTCGATGTGGCCCACAGGACGAGCTCACGGACTCCCGGAGAGGCAGGTAAACGTGCCAGTTAAAAATGTTGATTCAAGGGGCGCCTGGGTGGCTTAGTGAGTTAAATGTCTGTCTGACATTAGTCCCTGAGCTAGGTCGTGATCCTGGGGTCCTGGGATTGAGTCCCGCATCAGGCTCTCTGTTCAGCGGGGAGCCTGCTTCTCCCTCTCCCCACTGCCCGTGCTCTCTCTCTCTCTCTAGCTATTTCTCTCTCTCTCTTTCAAATAAATAAATAAAATATTTTTTTTTAAGTGTTGATTCAATAAATGTTGTCTTGGCTCTGGGTAGAAGTACGGCCTGGCTTTGGGTCAGTAATTTCAGGTAGCAGGGAGAGGCTGTGTTCCCAAGGCTTCGCGCTCCTGAGTCTGGCATGAATGTGGGCTGATGGTCACCAGCAGCAAACATTCATTTGGTTGGGGCGATGCATGAGGCACAGTCCTGGGGCCTCCCCATCACTGATCTTGCTTGTGTCTCCAACAATCATATGACGTCAAAATCCTCATGCCCATTTCATAGACAGGGAGTCAGAGCTGACATCCATTCTGGTCACCCCACTCCAAAGCCATCACAGCAGACAGACTCCCACATATGTATTTGGGGCGGCCACAGGGAAGGGGTGGGGAAGGGAGAGGGAGGAGGAAGGCGGACACTCTTTCAGCCCTGGTCTTAGATTATAACACTGATTAAATTGCACAGTGGGTTTTTGGCAAGCATTTTTAAGGTTTTGTTGTTGTTGTAAAATAGGATACGTGCTCATTGTTATAAAAATCAGTCACAGAAACAAACCAAGAAGAAAGTAAAAAATCACCCCGAGTCCTGCTCCCAGAGAGGAGCCCAAGTACTCTATCGGTGAGAGTTCTCAGGCACCTCTCTCTGATTACAAACGCATATGCACACGGTTTTAAATGAACAGGAGCAGACTCCACAGGCTGTTGTGTAAAACGCCTTTTCCTCTCGACAATATGTTGTGGATATCTCTCCATGTCAATAAATACAGAATGGCGGTTTCGTGTTAAGTGGTCGCATACTGTTCTCTCCCATGTGCAGTCGGGATGCGCGCACACACACACACACACACACACACGAAGTCCAGTCCCGAGGGGCTACCAAAGGGAACGTTTGTGGGACTGTGCTTGGGGGCAGCCCTGGTGGCAGAACCACGCCACGGCTGCCACGGTTGCCATGGCTGCCTCGGCAGGGATCTCGGACTCGCCAAGTGAGAGGGTGAGTCCCTCGAGGGTGGGCCCCCGGGGCGGTGTCGGGCAGGGCTGTTGGAGAGGGTGGGTGGCCCCAGTCGGCTCCCTGGAAAGGCATCACTGTCCTCGAGGACCCAGCTCCCCTTGGGGTTCTTTTTGAGGTGCCGTAGTAAGGCATGGCAGATGTCTCCATTTTATACAAAGACCATGCTATTCCAAACCTACATGTCGGAAAAGCAGAGACGATTTTTCCTTGGGAGAGTGTGGTTAGTGATTAAGAGCATTTCAGTGCTTTTGTGATCCTGGGCAAGTTGTTGAAATCTCCAAGATGCAGCATTCCCACCTGTAGAGTGGGCGTAACAGTGGTCCCTAAGCCACGGAGCAGCTGTCAGGAGTAGGTGAGAGTCTGGGACCAAGTCTGATCCTCTGTCTGGCATGTGTTCAGTGACTGTCGCTTCCCTCCACCCCAGCCATGCCCCAACCCCTCCTCTTCCTCCTCGTCCTCCTCTTCTTCATCTTCCCTGGAGATGTGCAGCTTTCCTCTGACACCAGCCTAGACAGACGGGGGTTGGGGGCGGGGAACAAAATCTCCACTCTGGGATGGGCTTCTCCAAGGAAGGCCTAGGGGTCCTGGGGGTCAGATGGGAGGAGACAAGCCTTTGGGGCCTGTCATTGTTTCTCCAATCCCTGTAGGAAGCCAGCAGGGGAGATGAGGGACTCAGGATCAGACCTCCATCCTCAGGGGAACTGCTGGGTCTCCCAGGATGGTCAGTAAGGAAGGGCAGAAGGGGGGGTAACAAGTACCCATCGCTGCAGGGCTGTGGGCATAAGTGGGGATGAGCTGAAGGAAATCTTTCAAGAGCAGTCTGCGAGAACAAAGGTCAGTGGACGCTCCCTGCTGAAGCTCTTGATGGGAAGTGGAGGGTGCAGGGGACAAAGAGGGAAGGTGCTGCTTCTCACCTGCTCCCGGGGGGCAGGCGGGGCCCCAGCTGCCGCTTCTGTGATTTGCATTCAGCCCTTGTCTCTGACAAACTCAGCATGCGCAGCCTGCTCCCAGAGATGTGCTATTTTAAGTGCTTCCCCTCCGCCCCTAAGGGTGCCATGTGTTTATCTTGCTTTCGAGTTAAAAGGGAAAATCAATTTCACTCTTACCTTAGGAAGGTTTGGGGGTGGGGACTGTGGGGTGGCTTCATTTTATTAAGATGAAAGCGGGAGTGGGGGCAGGGAGGCCTTCGGAGTCCCCCCCACCCACCCTGCGGGCTAGTTATGAATAGACAACAGCCTGGTCCACCCAGATTGTGGGGTCCCTGGAGGCCTGGGGCTCACCTGTAACCCTGGGGCTAGAGCTAGTCTAGGGATAGATGGATAGATGGGCCTGGCTTAGACCTGAGCTCTGGGCACCATTCTTTTGGATGGACAAGGGCTCTGGTCTGGGCTCTGGGTCTTAGCTGGGATGTTTTAAGCTTGGTTAGGCTAGGCTGGATCAGGCTATCTTCCTTGGTCCCCTCATCCCCCCACCATAATGGCTGCCCCCTTTGGTATCTGCATTTCTACCACCCATCTTCTCAGCAGCTGATGAGGAATCCCAGCTCCAGCCTTTGGTCCAAGGAGGCTGCTCATGCTGCCTCCTGCTCTGAGACTCAGGGCCCAGGGGGCTGTCCTGCTCCAGAGAGAAGCTGAGGCAGACAAGGGGAGCTTTCTGTCCACAGCGCAGAGACAGCTGACCAGAGAAGGACCAACCAGAGGTCCCTCTTTCCTGTCTCTGAAAGTTTTCACTGAGAAGAACATTTGGAGTGGAAGGTATAGGGAAAGGGGCTCCTTGGGGGGATTCTGGAGAAGGGGTCTTCCTGCAGAGCAGTAACCCTTGTAGTAAAAGGCAGTCGTCTTTCCCCAAAGATCACCAACCCTGATTAAAGGCTGCTGGGTTAGAGCGTGGGTTTGTGAGTTGCTTTTCTTTCCCATCCATCCACTTAGCTAACATCTAGGGAGAACCTTTAGGTTCCAAGTCATTTAAAAATCTCCTTACCTTCCTACTGAATGTCCCCTCCCATCCATGGGGCTGATAGGGACTGCAGCAAGGGCCAAACAATGCTTCTGTCCTCAAGGAGCTTCTGATCCAAAGGGGACCAGACCCGGGAACAGACTCATCATGTCAGGTGCTCTGAGAGTGACATGAACAAAATGCTGTGGGAATGCACATGTGGTAATGATTCCCTCCAATGGAGGGAGAAGAAGAGGGAGGGAGAAAGGCTCAATGGGCGGAAAGAGAGCTTCAGCTGTCCCTGAAAGGGTGAGCCAGGATTTAAAAGTGCCAGAACAGGTGAGGAGTGACCCAGCCTAGGGGAGTGGCCCTGACAGATGTTCAGTGATCTGAAGTGTGTGGTGGACAGGTGGCAGTGATTGGGCGGGGGCAGGAGCGGGGGCAGGGGCAGCGGTGGTGGTGGGAACATGTGCCAGAACCATGGTATCCTGAGGCCAAGGGGATTTGGTACTCTGCTTTCTCATTTTATCCTTGTACCTATCCTTCAAGGGCAGCATGAGTGTCCCCAGTTTACAGATAAGAAAACTGAGGCCCCCAAAGAGCAAGTGACTTACCCAAGGTCAGTGAAATGGTAAGTGGCAGAACCAGGATTCAAATTTGAGTGCCATCTGACCCCAGAGGTCCTGTAGCCAGAAACAATAGGTTTAGGCATTTGGGATTTATGATGGAGGCAATTGGGAGGGACCAAGAGTCTTGAAGGTTTTGAGGAGAGGAATGGAAGAGTTTCAGCTGTTGCCTTGAGAAGATCACTTTGTAAGATTGGTGGGAGATGGACTGGCTCCCGGGAGAGCAGATGGTTTCGGGAGCCATCACTGGGCTAACAAAACAGCCCAGGCTAGAGAGAAGGAGCGATGGCAGTGGCAGTGAAGGGTCTGGGGAGGGTAGGAGAAGCAGAGCTTTGTGATGCCAGATGGAGGGGAAGGGACAGGACTTGTGGAGCTGATAGTGGTGGGGTTCCCGCCACCATCTCGCAGAAACCACGGGTTAGAGGTACCCACAAATTCATACCCATAAATTCATGCAGTCCACGCTCCCGTCCCTGCCCCTGTGCCTGAACCCCCAGGTAAGCCACCTGGACTTTGGGAATCCAGGGAATGGCTCCTCCAGGATTCAAAAACACCTGAGCACTCCACCTCAGAGCGGTGTTTACGTCCTTCCGGCTGTTAGAAAGGTCACCTTTCAATTTAAATGAAACTTGCTTCTCTGCAGCCTCCCTTGGTCTGTCCAGTTCTATTTCTTGGGACAAAACAGAAACGGTTTGATACATATATCATATGCCTGGTCATCAGATACTCGGTGACAATTTTCCCGTCCTCCCAAACTATTTTCCTCTCTAGGCTATATAGTAAAGATGGTAATAATGTGAATAGTTACTGTGCTTTTCCTATTCCGGGGCTGGGCTGAGAGCTTCACATACGCTATCTGGGGGCTGGATCATGAGTAGCTTTGAAACAACTTCATAAGGGGTTCCGTCGTAATCCCAAATGCATGAGGGCTCATTGCAGAATTTTAAGTAGGAGACGGGATATTTTGGGAAGACCACGCAGGTGGCCAGTGTGAAAAGTACCTGAAGGGATGAAGTCAAGTGGGGGAGGTTGTTGGTGAGGAATAAATAGGGTCTGAACTTGAGTGGTGGTAAAGAGTGTGACAGACAGGGATAATTAGAGGAACATGCAAGGGTCAAGTCGATAGAAGCTGGGGAGTGGTTGGACATGGGGGATAAAGGGGAAGAGGCCAGGGTATCTTCAGATTTTTGCCGTAGGTGGATTCTATGAAACAGAAAGTCTAAGAGACGTGTCTGGATCATTTTGAAGGTGATGAGAAGGAAGAGAGATTACATTTGGCTTGCCCGTATTGTTTAAAGAATTTTTTTTTTAATTTTATTTATTTATTTGAGAGAGAGAGACAGTGAGAGAGAGCATGAGCGAGGAGAAGGTCAGAGAGCGAAGCAGACTCCCCATGGAGCTGGGAGCCTGATGTGGGACTCGATCCCGGGACTCCAGGATCACGCCCTGAGCCGAAGGCAGTCGTCCAACCAACTGAGCCACCCAGGCGTCCCGGCTTGCCCGTATTGTGCTGTACATGTCAATGGGATAGTATGTATTGATTTTTAACAGGCCTTTATTGAGGATCAGCTATGTACTAGGCACTCTGCTAGGTGCTAAGGTTATGAAAATTTGGGCACTCTGTTCTTAATGGGCTTATTATCTATATGGAGGGAGACATATGTATAAATTGTTCGGTATAAAAAAAATTCGTATTATAAGATTTTCTTTAGTAGGTGAATGGATAACCTGTGGTACATTCTTGCAAAAACATATTATTCAGTGCTAAAAAGAAGTGAGCTATCAAACCATAAAAAGACACAGAGGAAGCTTTAGTATATATTACTAAGTGAAAGAAGCCAATCTGCAAAGTCTACAAACTCTATGATTCCAGCTACCTGGCATTCTGGACAAGGCAAAACTATGGAGACAGTAAGAAGATCAGTGATTTCCAGGAGTTGGGGGAGAGAACAGGATGAGTAGGCAGAACATAGAGAACTTTTACGCAGTGAAACTGCTCTGTATGATACTATAACGATGGATAAATGTCACTGTACATTTGCCAAAACCCTTAGAAGGTACAACACCATGAATGAACTCTAATGTGAACTATGGGCTTGGCGTGATAATGACTTGTCAGTGAGGTTCATCGATTGCAACAAATGCACCATTCTAGTGGGGGAGGTGGATATAGGGGGGAATGTGCATGTGTGGGGACTGTGGGTATATGAAAAACTATCCATAATTTTTGCTTAATTTAGCAGTGAACTCAAAACTGCTCTAAAAATAAAGTCTATTTTAAAAGTTAGTATTACAAGATGTGAAGATTGAAATCTGTGTAGGGAATAGAATTCTGAAGGGGGAAGGGTGGTCAGGAAGGGCTTCATTATGGAGGGGATCTTGATTTGTGAGGGTCATTCAGTGGAGGCCAGTGGATAGCTCAGGGAAAGGGCTCTAGGTAGGTGATAACAATTCAGAATTCATCAGTGGAAGCCAGGGAACCTGAGGAAGAATGAGTCAAGATCAGAAGAAAGGAGTTATGAAGGTGAGATCCCAGCTAGGCCAGTGACTGGGGGGAGGGAAGACCTTGGAGAGGATAAGACAAGAAGAGCACGAGATGAAAAGAGGGTGCTGGCAAGTGGAGAGTGTACTAGAGTGGGGCTGGGTACCTGGGAAATGAGGGAAATAGTTAAGCCACTGAGAGTCATTTTGAAGCCATGGACTAAAGGAGAGATATGCTGGATCATCTAAAAATGAAAAATAGCTCAGGGACCAGGAGTCCTGGACTGTAGCCCATTTTGTATGTCTAGGAAATCTAAAATAAGAATGTGTTAGCCAGAAGGAAGTCGGTCACAGAGCAGAAGAAAGGGAGAGTGGCCAGAGAAAAGATTGGCAGTGGCCATCCCAGGGCTGTCTAGAAGAGAGGAGACTTTGACTTTTGTTCTTAGCAAATTCAGCTCCTAAAGACAGGTACAGAGGGTTTAAGCCATAACACTTTGAGTTTTCTTGTCCCAATGCACGACCATCTCAAGGACAAGATGGATGGATGCAAAAGGCTGTGGTGGCCTCTAGATCCTTCTTTTCGCCAGCCATTTTTGCTGTGAGTCTATTCATCAAGCAGCCATCCAGCACTCATGCAAATTTGCCCTTAAGTTGCCAGGTCCTAGTCTAGCCTTTCCCAGTGGAGACTGAGAAATTGGAATTTGTGTATTTACCTCCAGCTGCTCACCAAATCCCCCACATGTCTTTTCTTCTCACTTGGTCTCATATTTCATTGACAGAACGAAACTCCCTCATCTTCCACCCTCACCACCACATCTGCTAATCTACAGACATTTGTGTCTAAACCTATAGTCAGAGTCTTCCCTTTCATAACAGGGATGAAGGACTCTTGCCTTTACGTCTTAATCCTCCATTTATGCCCTGGACTCATACAACTCACCTTCTCAAGGACATTATTCCTTCCATTTCCTCCTGTCCCTCTGCCAAGTCATCCTCACCTGCAGATGTACAAGTTCTGGAATAACCCATCTTTTGAAAACCCCTCTAATTGACCAGACATCTCCCTCCAGATACTGTCCTATTTCCATGATTCTCTGCACAGCAAACCATATCAAATACATAATTAGCTACAATCACTCTCATCATTCCTCCACCTCTGATTCTCCCTTTGAGCTTTTCTAACTTGTCTTCCGTTCCCACCATTCCACCAAAACTCCTCCTGTCAAGATTACCTATGATCCCCATCCTGCCAAATCTGACAGTTGTTCCTCATTGGCACTCAACCCTAATGACTCCTCCCTCTTCCTTAAAACAGCTCCTCTCTTGGCTTCTGGGACACCTACTTTTCTTGATTCCTTCCCACTTCGTGGCCTCTCTTCAGTCTCTTTGGCAAGCTACTCATCCTTTACTTGTTGGATGACCACTAACTCCCCAAACAATGTCCTCAGCCTTGACTGCCACTGAGCCTCATACTTGACCTGTCACACCACATAGTTGACAGCTCTCCATGGATGTCTGTCAGACCTCTGGGATGGCACATAGCCAAAGCTGACCTCTTAATTTCCTCACAAAAACCTGTGCTCCATCTTGGGAATGGGATCACCAGCCTCCCCAGTTCTCAAACCAGACACTTGGGAGCCACATTTGACTCCTCCCATGTTCTGTCCTACAATGAGGCCAACTATGAGTTCCACTGGTTCTACCCAGAAATGATATTCTGGTTCTGTCTGATGCTCCACATTTCTCTAGCCACCACCTCTAGTCGATGTCATAACATGCCCAGGCACTTATTCCTCCAGTGGCTTAGTCCTTCTCCAGGAATTCCTCTCAGCTGAAGAGAACCCTCTTGCCCAAGGCTGTGTCCCCCCCCAGGCCTACATCCCACCATCCAGGGACAGGTTGATTCTAAGGTGTGAACATCTGACCCTCTGTCCTCCATTCAGGACAGCCCTGCAGGGGTCTCCCCCAGGTCAGGGGGCATCTTTTGCTATGGGCTGAGGACTCTGCTGTAACTTCTTCACAGCTTGATTTTCTCCCTGTGCCCAAACCTGTTTTTCTCACTCCCCTACAGGGGTCACACCTGAGTGCAGTCCCCAGAAAATTACCTGTATGCAAATCACAGAATTCCAGAGTCTGTCTCCTGGGAAACAATCTATACCATTCTAGTCAAGATCACTATGACTTTCCCCCACAGCAACCACTCAATTAGTCTCTCTGCTTTGGCCCTTGCCTCCCTATAATCTATTCTCCGTGTAACCACCAGACTGCTCTTCGTAAAACAAAAATTGCATTGACTCCCCTGCTTAAACCTCTTTCCATTCACTGTTGCACTTCTACTAAAATCCATCCTTCCCACCACTGGGCCCAGGATGGTCTGAGGTTAATGACATCTCTAGCCTCATCTCCCACCACTCAGCTGCTCATGCAGCTCTGCTGCAGGCATGCTGGGCTTCTTCCCTTCTTTAGACATCCCAAGCTGTTCCCCACTTTAGAGTCTTTGCATTAACTGCTCCCTTGGCCTAGAATGCTCTTCCCCCGATCGCCCCATGTTTTGTTCCTTATTTTCATTGAGACCCCAGCTCATACGCCACCTCTCTAGAGAAGCTTTCTCTGACTACCTGGTCTAATGTAGGTTCTCTATGTAGGATGCCTTCCCACCCTGCCTTATTATCATCATAATACTTACACACATGAAATCTTACCGTTTGTCTGTTTCTTGACCTAATTTAATCAGTGCCCTATGCCTCAAATGCAATCTTCATTGAGAGTGAGGACTGTGGCCATGTCATTGAGTGTTTTAGTGCTGTATCTACAATACTCACAAGTGTGCAAGGGGTAAAAGGATAAATGAACAAATGAGTGAATGAATGAAGGACAATTTCCAGGAGCCAGCATGCCAAGATCTAATCACTCTTGAGTCCTCCCTAAGAGGTTTAGATACAATGAATGTCTCCCTAGGACAAAGCTCTAAGCCCCTTTGGTCACCAACATCAAAGCCGCAGAGAAGTTAAGTACAGGAAGGACACAAATCATTCATCAGATTCAGTAACTAGGAGATTATTGGTGACCTTGAGAAGAATAGCTTCAGTGGAGTAGAGGAAGCAGAGGAATTAAATTGTGGCAAAATGAGAGGGCAAGAAATGAATACAGAAAACTTGTAGAAGGAATTTGTCAGGGATGGAAAGTAAAGGCTTACTTGTTTCTGTTGATTGTCTGAGATGGGCTTTGCTTGGTTATAGGCTAGGGGAAATTTACTGACTTGGTAACTTTAGGAGCATCCACTAACACTCATAGCCTACTGGGCAGTGCCAGACTGTCTTTTAAGCTCTTTATGTGTGTATTTGTTTTCTGTTACTATGGAACAAATTGCCACAAATTCAGCAGCTTAAAACAACACATATTTATCATCTCATAATTTCTTTGGGTCAGGAGTCCTTATATGGCATAGTTGGGTCCTCTGCTCTGGGTCTCACCACCTACAACTGAGGTGCCAGCTGGGTTGCATTTTCATCTGGAGGCTCAACTGGGGCAGAATTCACTTCTAAGCTCACTCAGATGGTTAGCATAATTTATTTTCTTGTGTTTGTAGCACAGGGGGCTATGGATTCCCGTTGGCTATTGGCTAGAGACTCCCCTGAGGTTCTAGAGGCCAAGTGCAGTCCCAGGTGGCCTGAGGATGTCCAGGGTTCCCTGGTGTGGCTGCTTACTTCATTGAGCCAGCAAAGAAAGTCTGTATCTCAAGTCTTCTAAGACAGAGTATTACATAATGTGACATAATTATGGGAATGACATCCCATCACCTTTACCAAATGCCATTGGTTAGGAGCAAGTTACAGGTCCTGCCCCTACTTCTGGAAGGGGATTTCATGATGGCCTAAAGAATAGGAGGTGAGGATCTTGGGGGATCTTAGAGTCTATCCACTTAACTCATTTAATCCTCACAAAGCACTATGAGGTAGATCTTATTGTTACCTCATTTTATGGAGGAGAATGCTGGCAGTGAGAAAGAAGGGGTGACAGGCAGAGCAAGACACCTCAGGCACCAGGGATGGGGACAACACAGAGCATAGCTGGAGAATTCTTCTGTAATTGGAAGAGAAATTCCTTGGCCACTGATCCTGGAGAAGAATGAGGGAAGGATCCAGATTAGCATATAATATTGGGGTAAATTCCTAGGTATCTACCCAAAAGAAATAAAAATATGTGTCTAAAAGATGTGTATCAAATATTCACAGCAGCATTGTTCATAGTAATCAAAAAGTGAAAACAACTCAAATGTCCATCACCTGGTGAATAGATAAACAAAATGTGTTTTATCGGATGATGGAACACCATTTTGCAATAAAACAGAACCAACTTCTGTTGCAGGCTACACCATGGACAAGACTGGAAAATGTTATGCTCAGACACAAAGGATTACATACTGTATGATTCCACTTACATGAAATGTCCAGAAAAGTCAAGTCTAGAGAGACAGCAAGTGGATTTGTTGTTGCCTAGGGCTGGGGGGAGGGATGGAGCATGACTGGAAGTGGGCACAGGATTTCCTTTTTAGGTGAGAGAAATGGTCTAAGATTAGAATGGGTGATGATCGTACAATTCTGTCAATACATTAAAAATCATTATATTGTGGGGCACCTGGGTGGCTCAGTGGGTTGAAGCCTCTGCCTTCGGCTCAGGTCACGATCCCAGGGTCCTGGGATCGAGCCCCGCGTCGGGATCTCTGCTCGGCAGGGGGCCTGCTTCTCTTCCTCTCTCTCTGCCTGCCTCTCTGCCTACTTGTGATCTCTCTGTCGAATAAATAAATAAAATATTTAAAAAATTAAAAAAAAATCATTATATTGTACACATCAGCAGGTTAATTTTATGCTATGTAAATTATACCTCATTAAGCTGCTAAAAAAAAAAAAAAAGATTGGGGCAATGAATTGGCAGAGTACTTCCCACCCCTGCCAATTGGTCTTTTTCTTTGCCATGGAAGGAAGGTCATAGGCTAAGAGTGAGGGGTGTGGTGTGCGGGGGGCGGGAGGAGAGGGACTGTCCAGAGGTCATGAAGACTCAAAAGCCAGGAGTGGCAGGGGCACCTGGGAGGCTCAGTCATTAGGTGCCTGCCTTTGGCTCAGATCATGATCCTGGGATCGAGCCCCACATTGGGTTCCCTGCTTGAGGGGAGGTCTGCTTCTCCCTCTCCCACTCCCCCTGTTTGTGTTCCCTCTCTCACTGTGACATAAATAAATAAAATCTTTTTTTTTTTAAGTCTAGATTAAAAAAAAAAAGTCAAGCCAGGAGTGGAGACGATAGATGAAGCTGATGTGTGGAAGGTCATCACCAGCAGAGCTGAAGGTCCAGCCCTGGGGGAGACAGTCAGTGGTCATGCCCCAGTCTACAGTATATTTTATAAGTCCCTAAGTGGAAAAACAAAAGTCACCGGATTAAACTGGTGGCATTTTGCTGGATGAGATGGGGAAAAGGACAAGGAGGTTGAGGGCATTGGAAGAAGGGGATCGATATGGTGGTGACAGCATCTCAGATAGACAGGGAAGGAAGAGATGCCGGGATTCCAGGAGTAGCTAGCTGATGGATGGGACCCTGAGGAGAGTTCAGACAGAGGGGTTGCAAGAAGGCCAAGGGCCAAGCACAGTGGGAGTGGGAGTCTGTAGGGGCAATCAGAGGTGGTGTTGCATATGTTTTTCCTTTCATGAGGCCTGAGTGTCCCATCCCAATGTGCTGTAACCCAGACAGAACAGAACAGATGGCCACTTCCCTTAGGATAGGCCAAGTTTAAATAGTCTTTTTGGCAGCCCAAGCAATAGGCTTTGTCGCCAGCTTGGGTATATTTCAAACCCTGCTTCCACCACTTTCTGGGTTCCTTGGGAAAGTTGCTGACCAGCTCTCAGCTGGTTCGTTTCCTGGCCTGCAAACTAGGAATAATATAGTATTGTGTCTTGTAGGGCCATTGTGAGGAACAGATGGGACTTGGCCAGAAGCGCGGGGTATGATGCTGGCCTGAAGGACACCCTTACCAAGTGTGTGTTGACACCAAGTGTCAGTCACAGCCTCAGAGTTACATGGTGGGTGCTGCTGTAAGCCTGCAGTTGGGCTTGGGACCCAAGAGCAAATTGCACACTTATGCTTGAGACATTCATCTTCTCAATCTCAGCCTGTTGGTCCAGCTTCAGGACGTCTGTCTGATCCCAGCTCCTCGGCCGTGGGAGACTCCGTAGTCTGCGCAGACTCCCCCTGCCTGCAAGCAGGTACCTTCTGGTCTTCTCTGTCACTGGTGGAAATGCAGGCTCCTGGGCCGCCGGGGCTCTTCATGCTGACTGTGGCTGGGGCCCTTGGATCATCCATCCGAGGAAGGAAAATAAAAAAAACGCAAGCCCTTGGATCTTCAAATGCTTGCTTGGGGAATGGGGTGGGGGTGGTCTCCCATCGAATACCTCCCTGGGGCTTAGAATCTCCTCTTGCCAGCCAGCTGGGCCTTTGGAGGAGAAGGCGAGTCCACCCAGCCTCCCTTTCACGCTCCAAGTCCCACAGGAAGGAGGATCGATGCTTTTTGCGTCTCCTGGAGACAGACAGCACATTCCTGCAGGCTATTGACGGCCTAGCCGCTCTCTCGTATCTTCCATACTTCATTTGTGAAAAGAACTGTAATTACCCTCAAGGAGTCATTGGAGAAAAGTGTACAAATTGAAAAGGACTGGAAATGGGCACCTCTGGCTGCGGAGAAAACACTTTCCATATTGAACCGTCCTCTCCCGGGCCCGTGTGTTCCCATTTGCTCGGCCCTTAACATTTCTGCCGAAAACTGTGGCAGCCTTTGTGCAGACCCCGACAATGGGCGTTTGACATGGAGGGCAGAGAGATTAATGAAAGACCCGAGTTTTCCATTTCTCCCTTCCACAGCTAACTACTTTCCTTTCAATTCCTACTGCTAAATAGCTCGGACAATTAATAAAGCTCCGGTTGTGCTTCTTTTTTTTTTTTTTTTTTACTCCCTTGTTTTCTTCCCAGAGTTGGTTGTTGACGCTGCCTTAACCTGACCATTCAGTGGCCTTGTTAACTGGTCCAGAGACTCAGGTCTTGCCAAGTGTGGAGAGTTATAGGATCTGGGGAAGAAAAGGTCCCTGTTATGGGGGCAGTTATCTGAGGTCAAGACTCTGAGAGTTCCGTCCCAGGTCCTGAAAGGTGACCTTGGGCCAGGGCCAGCCTCTGAACTCCCAAGCCAGCTGCCTGGCCTCACAGTGCACTTGGCCTTGAGACTTTTCTGTTTGGGAAACTGTACTTGTTTCCTGGGGATGCTGTTAACAATGGACCGCAAACCTGGTGGTTTACAGCAACAGAAATCTATTCTCCTGAAGTTCTGGAGGCTGGAAGTCCAAAATCAAAGTGTCGGCAGGGCTGGTTCCTCCCGGAAGCTCTGAAGGAGAATCTGTTCATGCCTTTCTCCTCACATTTGTTGCTGTCCACAACCTTTGGTGTACTGAGACTTATACCAATCTCTGCTGTCCTCACATCACACCCACCCCTTCCCACCACCTCCCTACTTCTCCATGTCTCTCAGAAGGACATTCGTTTGTGGGTTTAGGGGCCACCCTGATCTAGGATGATGATCTCATCTTGAGCTCATTACCTTCATCACTTCGCCCCAATGCTGGCCTCCTAGGGAAATTTAGGGACTCCACCTGTTCTCCTTAAGAACATGAAAGATTCCTGCTTGTGCTCACTGCAGGAAGGGATGGCCTTTCAAGGTCCCTTCAATCCTGGCTTTTGTTGATTCTAGAAATGGTGAGGGTTTGGGAGTCTTCAGAGAAGGACTAGGGATTAAAAGACAGAGTTAATTGCCCTGGTGGTCATGACTACTGCCCTTGGCTTATGTCCACTCCTTCTTCTACAAGGAAGAAAGGAAGGTAATGAATGAGGAGAGCCAGAGAGGGTAGTTTGTTCTGGGTCCCCTCCCCTCCAACACGAGCATGTACAGTGATGGCGAAAATCTCTGCATTTCTTTAACAAGAGCTCCTCTCTGCCTGATTCCATAATGAAGGAGAAAGGACCAGATCGTGTCATTCTCAGGGGAAATGTACCCACTCTCTCTAAACATACAGTGGCTCCGAGGCGCTGGCTGCTTTTCATCGTCTGCTATAATCGCTCGTTTTTTATTGGCACATAAAAGGCCTTCCTGTAAAACATATTAAAGCTTCCAATTCTGAATGAAAGGCACTTGATGTAAAATCTCTCCGTGAACAGGAACCACAGTCAGCGGGGGCTGGTGGCATCTCCCCTGTGCAGGAGGGTCAGAGCAGCCCGGGGCATGACCTGTTCCCCCCACCCTCGTCCCAGGAGCTGGGGGCAAGGAACCCATCCTGGGGAAGACACAGCCTGGCCAGGCCCCCCACAAACCTGGGCTTCTGCTCCCTCTCCTACAGCAGAGCCCTCCCCAGATGTGTTCAGACACGTACCAAGGAGGATCCGAAGCCCCAGGCAAACATGATACATGGCTCCCGGATGCCTGTTTTATTAGAAGATTCAGGGAAAAAAACGTTATTATCTTTATGTGCAAATAAACATGGCAATATTAGGGAGTAGAATACAAAATATGTATGTGTTTTTAAGATTCAAACGCAGGATTTCAGAGAAACCGCCTGGCTCTGGGCAATCCTCCTAACTAGTAGGGGCCCTTTAGCGGAAAAGTTTGAGCAGCATTGATGTTTGGGCCCAAGCTCTAATTCCTGAGTGTTCAGAATCCTTTATGGCCTGGCTTCATAGCTGGGGTGGATAAGTCCACTGCCTAGAACAGAAGCTTCCTGAATGCAGGAATAAGAGAACTCTGGCTCAGAGGGAGAAAGGATTCCCACTTCACACAGCAAGCAGATCATTGAGCTGCCTCTGCCCTCACTGAGGCCCCCTGCCACAGGCCAGCCCCAGCTTCCCTGGTGTCACAGTTAAGAGCTCTGAGCTAAAGAGCTGTTCGGGGGTGCCTGGGTGGCTCAGTGGGTTAAGCCTCTGCCTTCGGCTCAGGTCATGATCTCAGGGTCCTGGGATGGGGCCCCGCATCAGACTCCTTGCTCAGCAGGGAATCTGCTTCTCCCTTTGCCTGCTGCTCCTCCTGCTTGTGCTCTCTCTCTCTCTCTCTGACAAATAAATAAACAAAATCTTAAAAAAGAAGAAGAAGAAGAGGAAGAGGAAGAAGAAGAAGAAGAAGAAATAGAAATAGAAACACATGTTCTCGGTCTGCACCCTGGATCTCCTGAATCAGAAAACCCAGGGCTGAGGAGCCGGTGTCTGTGATTTAGAAAGTCACCCCAGTTGGTTTCGTTTCCTGCTAAAGTTTGAAAAATCACTGCTTTGGAGGGTTAAAATGAAATAATGTTTACAAAATTCTTAGCACAGCATTCAACAAATGTTGGCTATTATCATGACCGGCTTTATTTGATAAGAGTGAATAAACTGTTGTGGGGAATATAAAAAAACACCTGCCTCCTTGGTAAAGCGCCATAGAAAGCAACTTACACTGGCAGAAAAAGAAGAAAAGTATTCAAGCGCGCGGGGGAAGAGAGATGCCGACAAAACCATCATGGCACACCTGCCACCTGGAACTAGATCCAGTCCAGAGAGAGGCAGCCCCTCCAAAGGGGCAGAGCCCATTTTGTCATTTGAAGGACACGGATGCCTCCTCCGTGAACTCAATGTGATTTGCTTAATGTGCTGGCCCGCTGAATCGCCGGCTGGCTGCGGCGCTGGACCCCAGTCCCGAGTCCCCTCCTGGGCACCCCGATCCCTGCCCGCATGGCGTGCCAGCTCAAGACACGGATGCCACACCCCTTAGCCCCCTATGCGTACTCAGATATCATGCAGTCCCTTCCCTGTGGGCGTGACCTGTCCCTCAGTAGGGTGATGGGACTTTCTGTCCCTGGGCCGGGTGTGTAATTGGCCTGGCATTCCCCAGCCATCTCCTGGGAATTGCTTCTGTCAGGAGCGGAACAAGCTTATCTGTTTAGCCTGAATTATGTCACCATGTGCTCAATGTAAATCTGACCGCCTTCCCGAAGCGCTGGTCCTGGATGGATTTGTGAATAATTTTGCCACCACAATTATTTTACAATTTTGAATCTTCGCTGGCAACTTAATGCATAGTTTGCAGCAAGAAGCTGCATAAATCAGGACTTCAAACAAAGGCTCTCCAATCAGGCGAGGAGCTCCCAGCGCTGGGAGGGGGGCGGGGCGGGGGCGGGTGAACCTCGGAACTCAGGGGGCGGGGGCTGGGCTTCCGGGCCCACACTCCCCCAGAGGCGCCAGGGCCTGGAGCTTCCATGTGCCCATGGGGCCTTTCCAGTGCTCTCCAGGCTAGCTTTTTCTTGTGATCTTAGTGTTTAAGTTGATTTCCACTTTTATAAATGGGAATGCGAGGGGGAGGGTGGTCTCACCTTTCTTTTTCCTGCTTCTAGAGTTGCCTTTCCTAAGCTCCTCACCCTCCAGGACAGAACCTAGCCCATAAAGATCATCTGTTCCAGCATTTAAAAAAAAGAGATTTATATATTTTAGAAAGAGACAGGGGGAGGGGCATAGGGAGAGGGAGAGAAGGAATCTGAAGCAGACTCCTGATTTGAACTGGGGGCCGGGCTTGATCTCACGACCTTGAGATCGGGACCTGAGCTGACATTAAGTCAGTCACTCACCTGACTGAGCCACCCAGATACTCCTCCAGCATTCTTTTTTTTTTTTTTTTAAAATATTTTATTTATTTATTTACAGAGAGAGATACAAGTAGGCAGAGAGGCAAGCAGAGAGAGAGAGGAGGAAGCAGGCTCCCTGCTGAGCAGAGAGCCCGATGCGGGACTCGATCCCAGGACCCTGAGATCATGACCTGAGCCGAAGGCAGCGGCTTAACCCACTGAGCCACCCAGGCGCCCCTCCTCCAGCATTCTTAAATGACTGTCCTCCAAGGTCCTAGAGGTGCCTCAGGGGCTGCCCTGGGGACAAGGGCGGTGGGGGAGAGGCTCTGGGCAGTTCCCTTTGGATTTATTTCACACATTGGGGTTCTGTCTGAATAGAAGTGTTCAGCTGCTAAGCCAATGCTGAAAACCTCTAGTCTAATCTAACCCTTTTGTTTTACAGAATAGGAATCTGAGAAAGTGAGTTGCTAAGTGCATTCGCTGTGAGAAGTACGTTCTCACCCAGGGGAGAGACACAGGCTCTGGCAAAGGCCCCCTCCACAACCAGCTTCTTCCATTTCCTGGCTTGTGTGACCTTGAGCTCAGGCTGCTTTCCCCCACTCTAAGGCTCCGTTTCCTCATCTGTGAAATGGGAATAAAGGGCAGATTTGTTCTGTAGACGGAAAGACGTCCCGTCCAGAGCACCCAGCCTATTGTCGGGCACACGGTAAGTAATCAACAAATGGATAAATGTGAGCTCGGAGTATAACTTGGGTGGGCTAAATCCCCACTCCAAGAACACACGTGGGAAACTGTGTGTCAGGAAAGAAAAGACTGGCGTGAGCAGAGCACCTGCTGCCTGCCCGGGGCTGTCATTTCTTCTCCATGCCTCTGGCCTGGGGGTCTCCTCTTCTGCGTTTTGCCGGGGAGGAAACTGCACTCCCCAAGGCAGACGGACTGGCGCAGCCTCCTGGACGGAGGTCCACCCTCCTGAGACCAGACATGGGCTGGGCAGGGCTCTGCAACCATTTCAGTAAAAGGATTTGGCTGGCACCCAAGCTGCGTTGTTAGCGGTTTCTTGAAACCCCATGAGCTGTGCTCCCCAAGTACATTTATTAGCAGACTTCGGTGTCTCTGCCGCCTTCTGACTGTGTTTACTTTTCTAGCATTCTTTTCCGGCAGTATGTTGTTCTACTAGCTCCCTCTCCTCCCTAGTTTTGTTTTGTTTGGATACTCTCTCCACTTTCCTAAGCGATGAAAGAGACCCGTGAGGGGCCTCTCACTGGGGAGGGAGCCCCGGGAGAGTGGATGATGCGGAGGTTTACAAGTTTCAAGGCTGGAGACACAGGAAGGGTGTTCTTTCTCCGCACAGACAGAGAAATTCATTCCATTACTTAGCAGGTCTTTGTCGAGCCCCTCCAGGTGCTCCTTGCAGGGGTGGACAGAACAGACCTGGAACTGGGGGCCGGTGGGGAGTGGGAGAGGGCAGATAGACTAGCTGCAGGTAAATGGAGCTGTGTAGCTGGGAGGAGGAAAGTCCTTGGTGTGGTTCGGGGAGCACCTCACGGGGGCCCCACCTCTCACCCAGCTCAGGCATGGACCAGAGGAGGTCTCAGGAAAGATGCTGAACCAGGACTTGTGAGAAAATCCTAGTGGCATCAGCTCCTCACCTGTGAGCCCAGACCTTTCCCTGGGGTCCACAGGCAGTGTCTGCTCGGGTCTAGAGGCATCCAAGGGAGCCCTGGATGGATTTTTGCTCTGCTTGTCTTCAAGCCAGTGTCCCGTGCCCAGGCCATTCTGGGGACCTTGACTTTCCTTCCCTGGAGTCTGCTGGACATCTGCGAGATCCCAGCTAGGGCAGGGTGAGTCAAAAAAATAAAATTTCTGCCATTTCTCATACATGTAGACACAATTACATACATGTATGGGTCTCTCCTAGCTGCACAGACTTGTCACTTAATTGTTCTCAAAAACCTGCATACACCAGACTCCATTCAAGGCACAGGGAATAGCAGGGTTTCAAAGAAACATGCCATATCCTCACGGAAACAAAGAACAGGCGAGTTAACGCAGAAATAAATGTACAGTAACAAATGCGCCTAAGTGCCTTGAAGGAAAATAATAGAACGCAATGAGAAAAAAGTGCAGGGACTATGTTCTTTAAGTTGGATGAGGAGGTAAATAGCAGAGAAAGTATTTCGGGCAGGGGAGCATCCAAGCAGAGGCCTGGAGAAAGGAAAGAGTTCCATACATCCAAGGGGTCAAAATACAGAATCAGTGTTGATATGAACAAAGACCGTGCATACATATGTACATACGTACATAGGAATCTACACAGATGAGCCTGTGCACCAAGCACATGGACCCAAACACATAGACAAGTGCATGGAGCACTCACACCAAGTCTGGTGCACATGTATCAGTGGGGATGAGCACACGCGTGCACACACCTATGAGTATATGCATGCACCTGTGAGCACACATGTACACACACCTATGAGCACACTCACATGCACCTATGAGCACATGTGTACACACACCTATGAGCACACACATGCATGCACCTGTGAGCATGCACACACACACCTATGAGCACACGTGTACACACACCTATGAGCACACACACACACACACCTATGAGCACACACATGAATGTACCTAAGAACACATGCACGCACCTCTGAGCACACACATGCACACACCTATGAGCACACGCATGCATGCACCTATGAGCACATGTATGCACATGCCTCTGAGCACGCACATACCTCTGAGCACACACACACACACCTATGAGCACACACACACATGCACCCATGAGCACACGTGTGCATGCACCTATGGGTACACACAGGCACATACCCATGAGCACACACATGCACACACCTATGAACAGACACATGTACACACCTATGAGCACACACATGCACGCTCCTGTGAGCACACACATGCATGCACCTATGAGCACACACACACGCATCTATGTATACACATAGAGCAGTACCAAGGAGTACATGGAATCACATGTGTTGCTGGCCTTGGGACAGACATGCACAAATGGACAGAAGAACGCACCTAGAGGTCCTAAGCACATACACGGATCTGCCCATAATCATCTCCCCATGTGACATGCACACACAGGCACACACAGTATGTTTGAGGAAAGAGCACGTGCTCCAGAGCATCAGAACGCATGGGGGTTCCCGGCCCCGGATCACTAAAGCCAATGGCCATTAAGGAGCTGATCCCTCATTTAATTCCATGAACATTTGGGGGCATCATCGGTGGCTCCCTTCCTTTCTACACAGCTTTGGAAGGATTTTGGAGGGTGACATGAGGGAGGGAGATTGGGGTCTTAGAGCACGAACATTAGTAAGCCTTTCCCGCGGCAGCTCTTTACCCCCCGCTGCAGGCAGAGGAGCTCTCATGTTCCAGAGCAAGCTTGGCTCCTTAATCCATTTTCCTTGGCCTTTCTGTGGAGATTAGCCAAGTGCCCTGTCGGCCACCGAGGTCAGCTAACGTTCCCTGGGGACCGGAAGCTTTCTTTTTCCAGCTGGGGAGGTATTGCTTGAGCGTCTAGACATCCCTTTCTACTGCTGGGGGTGAGCCAGGCAGAATCTGGGAACCTTGCTCTCTAGGGACATGAGGGACCCAAGAGAGGCAAAGTTCAATTCACAAGGTCAAAGAAGTGGCCACGTTTAAAATGAACCTTAACAAAATCAAGTGAGCCCTGTCTGGGAGCTGCAGTAGGAGCGAAGTGTCAGCTGAGCAGCCCAGACAGAGTCCCTTATGCTTCCTTGCCTTGATTTTGTCCCCTGTAAAATGGATTTCTTCATCTGATACCTTGGCTCTCACCTCGCTAAGAAGACTGGAGGACAAATGGGGTAAGGGACCCCCAGTTTCTTTGCTGGACCTTCAAGGCCCCTCTGACCCAACTCCTCTTACTGTCCTCCCCAATCTCAATGCTAACCTCCCCCTCCCACTACAGTCCAGTTACACAAAACAACCTGAAGTCCTGCAAACACACTCTGGTCTTCCTTGGTGCTGCATCTTTGCCCATGTCCTTGGAATGCCCTTTCCTTACGTGTCCCCTCAACAAATTTCTTCTGACTTACCAAGATGCCCCCTGAGCTGAGGTGACCCCCTGAAGTGACCACTTGCAGGGAACCTGCCCCGATCAACCCACACAGCAATGGACATTTCCTCCTCTGTGACCCTGGCCAAACCTCTGCCCCTTTGTTGTAACTGGTCACTGTGTGGGGTGCCCCATGGGGAGCCCTATAAGGATAGAGACCATGTCCTGGCCATCCCCCATCCCCAGGAGTCCCTAGAGCTCATCTGATGCCTGTGGATGATGAGTACACTGAAAATGTTGGGGCATATAGGTTTTAAAAAGAGAGCAACTGATTTCTTAAAAAACAGATGCAGAATTCCTCTAACAACCACTTTTATTTAGCAGTTATGTTTGGGGAGTGAAAGGTGATATTTGGAGCGAAAAAAGTGAAGTTCACTGCCATCCTCTTCATCTCAAGACGTGGTCAGAATGGGCTAGAGAGAGAAGGGGAAGAGGGAAAGAGATGAATTGTTCTACAAAACCGAGTGGAAGAATTTGGAGTTTCTGGAGCAGCTAGGAAAGAGGAAAGCCAAGAGCCAGGAAGGGGCGGTGGGGAGGAAGACCTCCCGACACTGTGGGCCGTCAGGGCTCCTGGGAGGAACCCCAGTCTCTCTGATGCTCTCAGAGTGGACTTCTGGTTTGTGCCTGGTGCTGGCCACAATGTAAACCTCCCCAGCCCACCTTCCAGACCTCAGTAAAGTCAGCCGCACACAAACACCACGTGTTGGTGGTCCTTGGAGGACACCAAAGGAAAGGGGCCATGTTGGGTGTGTGTGTGGCGGGGGAGGCCAGCAGTTCTAGAAGGAAGAGGATGCTGCAGACACCATGAAAACCTATCTCCGCTGATGGGCCCAACCCAGGTGAGGCTCTCACCACCACAGTGGCTGGGGGGTGCGGTGCAGATCCAGCACCTGCTGGGAGGACTTGGGGACACTAGGCAGCCAAAGGTCTATTAGCGTGACCATAGGAATCACTGGTCTGCAGAAGCCCTGTGGCCTGGGGCGTGGGACTGAAGTGGGGGTGGGGTTTGGTGGAGTGGGGGAAGGGACTTCCCGAGGTCACATGCCCAGGCCTGGATGTGCTCTCAGGAGGAGGACCAGAGCAGTCTAACAATTCCTGAGGATCTGCAGGGAGACTAGCCATGCTGAGCCTGCAGTTAATGGGGTGCACTGGGAGGCAAGCAGGAGCTATGCTGGGGGCCTACAGATCTGGGAGAAGGGCAGCCTACTGGGGATAGGCCCCCACATGCCCCCTGGCCCAAATGGGCTGGGGCTCCATTAAGGCAGCTCCAAGCTGTGCAGCAGCCTCTGTTCCAGCCCCCCTACTGCCGCCTCCCTCCCCAGGGGACCCACACAGCGAGCAGGAGTTTCCCAACATGTTCATGACGCTTGCCCCTGGGGAGGCTGCAGAGAGTACCCAACTCAGCCATTCAGCACATCCATGAAATTAGACTGAACCATCGGGCTGTATTAAAGTGATGCGGCAGGAGTAAGTCATGCCAGCCAAGGGGTCCCCATCCCTACTTACACAGCGAAGCCATGCTCACAACCACAGAGCATTGTGCCTCCCCTGGCCCATGGGCACTGGGGTCCTAGGAGCTCAGGTCAAGCTGGGGAGAGAACTGTCCGAGAAGGGAGAATGAGAAACATGAACCATGGAGGGAGACAGCTGGAGGCTCTGAATCTGGTTGATCAGAGAGGAGGGTGCAGGGTATAGCCATAACACAGGGAGTCTGTGAGGCGCTCCTTAAAATCTACTCATTTTCAGGAAAGGAAAAGAAAGGGCTTCATTCAGTCCCCAAACATTTCCTTGGCACCTGCTAATGTTCCAGTTCTCGGCATCCATAGGAGTTCAGGAGAGCAGCGAGGCTGGAATTTCAATGTCTGCACAAAGAGCAGAGACCTGAACCTGAGCAGCGGACTTGAGCCCCACGTTCGCAGGCTCCAATTTCCTCGTGATCCAGAGAGTTCGGAGGAAGAATCCTTGGCTTGATGGGGAGGTGGGGACCAGGAGAGAAGCCAAAGGTGGAAGTAGGAAGTGGACTTGGAGACATCTCTAGCAGCCTAAGGAGTCTTCAGCGCCCACCCAGCAGAGGTGGCTGTGCCTGTGGCAAGGCCACGTGTGTGCTGAAGACAGCAAGATGAGAGGACTGGGGAAAATAAAAGCAAAAGGACAAAAGGCTCACTTGGGGCAGTGGCAGGAAATGGAGGCAGGGCTCGCAACCCTTTGCGGGATGAAAACAGTGTGGAACCCCCTTTGGAGGTCCCTTTTAAGACCTTGGTCCAGCTCTCCCAGTGCGTCCTCGGGTGTCCCCAAGTTCCATCTACCCCTTTTCTACTGTCTCCTCGCTCCTACCATGACCCCATTACTTTCTCTGGGCATCTCTCCGAGCTCAGCCTTGAAAGGATGTTCCGAAAGCAGAACCCTGGGAAGAGGGGACCCCTGAGATGAGGGTCCCATGCTGCACCTCCAGACTGCAGTGCAGGGAGGGCTACTGGCATTCAGTAAAGAGCGCGTGGAAGAATGGCTGTCCCCATGTCTGAAGTTGGTCCTCATCTTTCTCCCACTATCGGCGACTTTCTGATGTCCCCCACAGCACCTTAGTGCCCACAACAGGTTGTGGTCAGTGTTAGGGGGCACTTCTTGTCAAAGATTTACAGTCTCCAAAATTAGAGAATCCTACCCCTCCCCCACGTCCCTGTCCCAGCCGCATCACTGGCTCCTCTTCTAGAACTGCATTGATTCATTCAGATGCACTTGGTTAGAGTGCCCCTGTGCGTCAGGCGCTGTCCCAGGTGCTGAGAACGCAGCAGTGAATAGAAAAACGCTAACCTCCTTGCCCTTGGGGCACTTGTCTTCTTGGTGGGAGGAGGGCCTGCAGAGCGACAGACAATAACAAGATAAATGTGAAAAGGACATTTTTGGGGGATATATAGGGTAGTGAGTGTTGTGGGTGGGGAGAGGATATCAGGGCTAAGTCGGCTGCCATTTTAACCAGAGAGGCCAGGGATGACCTGTTGAGAAGGTGACATTTGTGTATTGATCTGAAGGAGGCAAGGGGGTGAGCTATGGGGATACCATTGGGGTGGGGGAGGAAACTTTCAGGCAGAGGGAACAGCCAGTGCAAAGTCATCTGCAGTGAGGAACTAGGGAGGGGAGGCGAGGTGACGTAAGAGCCAAGGTAAAGGGGACAGGAAAGGAGATGAATGTGACACCTAGCAGGGATCAGGAGTGACCTGGACCAGGCTGGCGGCCGTGGAGGTGGTGAGAAGTGGTTGGGTTCTGGATGCACTTTGAAGGTGGAGCTCATAGGGTGGCTGTGGTGTGAGGTATAAGAGAGGGGTCAAAGATGCCACAGGCTTTTGGTCCTGAGGCCCTGGAAGGAGGGTGTTATCATACACTGAGTTGACAAAGCTGAGCAGGACTGGTCTGAGAAAGAGAGGAATTCCATTTCAGATGTGTCAAAGCAAGATGGCTGTGGGATGTCCGATCCAATGGTCAGTGGGCAGTACGAGGGATAAGTGGGGAGGCAGGGCAGAGCCCTGCTTCCAGAAGACTCGACATCCCTTTACCAGCCACACCCCCATGGGCCTTGGGGCTCAGGGAGAGCAGGAATCATTGCCGAGCATCTTGGTTTCTCAGTGCCCAATACAGGGCCTGGCCCATAGGCAATAGTGAATGAGTGATTGAATGAATGCTAGAGAAAGAAGAAGGTGTCCCCTTGCTGGTCTGACCTACATTGACTGTGTATGGACAGAAAGGAGGAGTTGAAGCAAGGTGTACATGATTACAGGCCCATTTTTGGAGGGGTCTGTCTAGAGACAGTGACCCATTCCCCTTTGAGGACTCTCCCAGGTGGTCGGGTGAAACTTGACTAGTGGGGTGTCAGAGAGGGTGACAGGGGTCAAGCTGGGTTCAGGGTGCTTGTGCTGACATCATTGCCTCTGCAGCAGCTCATCAGCCCCAAAGAAGGGAGCGAGACCTCTGCAGAGGGCCTGGTATCTGGGCAAAGACAGTGTCTCCTTTCCCCCGAGGTCTCCAGGGGCCTCCCTGCTCTCTTTCCGATGGTTTGGTCCAGCACAGTGGTTTTCAAACATTCTCTTTTTAAGGTCATGGAGCCCTGTAATAAATCTCTCTGGGAGGGAAGAGGGTGAAGAGAATCCCTAGGGGTGGAAGGATCCCCGGGGGCACTGAGCACAGTAAAAGGAAGGCAGGGTCCCCAGTGCCGGTCAGGGACCGGCTATATTCTGCCACACAGAGTCCTAGGCCCTGCTGCAGAGACCCTGCATCCGCGGCTGTTCTTTGCCTGATGGGTAAGTTCTCAGCCTCTGGTTTCCAATCCTGTTCCCCAAGATCCCCTTCTCCATCCTGAGCCTCAGTTTGCTTCTCTTATAAAAATCCAGATTCTGGGAGTACCTTGTTTATAGACGAGGATTCAGCAAGACAAAGGCCCTAAAACTTTCTCTATTGTGATTCTCAAAAGTCTCCTCCAGGCTGAGGAGCTGGGAAGCCACCACCCCACGGAGGACACCATTGTCAGATTTCATGAAGCATCTCCACCATCTTCAGAGCGTTCAAGCACTTTCCCGCAGCTGCGATGGTCTGCCTCTCTCCTCGCCCTTCCTCCCCCTTCCTCCCTCCCGCCTGCCTCTCACCTGCTTCCTCTCGGCCCCACCCTGACCCTGGAGAGGGATGCGGCCGTTCTGCACAGCATCACCTGTGAGACTAGCAGGTGCTACGGGGACAATGGACTTCTGGCGAGGCCTCCTCTTCCCGAAGCCTCTCAGAAATTGGGGGCAGCTTCTGAAGATGCTGTTTTTGGCCCAGGCACCAACCAGCACAAACAAAGGCATTCTCTATGGCTGCTGAGAAGGCGACAATTGTTTTCATTCAGCAAACGTTCACTGCTGATGCCAGTGTTCCCTCTTGGAAGCCAACGTTTGGTGGAGCAGACAATGCCAAGCTCAATATTTTCTCTGCATAAAAATCCCTTTAATTTTTTAATCGTTTGGCAAACAGCTCCTTCCTCCCTCCCCTCGCCCTTCTGTTCTTCTCCCCTCCTCTCTCTGTCTCTGGCTGGGTCTCTGTCACACTCAACATCTGGGCTGGAAGGGAAAAGTTCAGTGGACCACACAAGCGTTTCTAGACCTACAAAGGGTGGGCTTTGTTCGGACTCACAGCTGGTTGACATGTTCACATTGTTGTTTTAGATGTTTTATCTGGATAATTGAAGTTGATGCAGCCTTTAGCCCCCTCCCTGTCCCATTCCAGCTGCTTATTTTAAGCTCTGGCTAAGAGAGGCAAACCACACAGCGGTGCGGGGCCCCTATGCTGCCAGCCAGGGCTGGGACGAGGGTAGTTCTCCATCACTCTCTGGCTGATGGCTGAAGCAGCTGTGGGTCAACAGGCTCCTCTTGCTTCCTGAGTACCCCCTGGGAAGGATACCCCCAACTCCCTCTCTGTGCCTAGATCCAAATGTTCTCAGAGGTCTGGGCTTCCAAATTCCCTAGATCTAGGAGAAAGAGTGCCCTGCCCTGTGCCCTGCCATGCCTCCTTCCTAACAGCACCACAGCTGAGCCTGGACCATTCTCTCCCATCTCTATCACGGTGCCCGTCCTTCTGGAACTGCCCTCTCACATACCTGGTATCAAACCTCCTCCCCATCCTCTTCAGATTCTAATGTATACCAGGAATACCTCAATTTGGAGTGGACTCCTGCCTCCCCCCCCGGAAACTTGTGTGAACACAGCCCACAAGGAATCATGTATCTGGGCAAGAATGCATATCTGCAAGAATCTTGCAGAAGGAACGGATTAATGGGTGAATAAGTCCAGGAATGGATGGATGGATGAACACGTGAGGAAGTGAATAGGTGAGTGAATGAATGACCCACACTTAGTGTGGGAGACCAAGTGAATAAATGAACTCAGCTTTGTGTTTGTGCCCAAGGGCACTGTGTGCGCCCTGACACTGGAGCTGAGCCCGATAAATGTGAAATTGTGGGGAACGGGTCTCCATGGAGCTGGTAAAGGGCAACTGTGTTTGTTCCTCTTCATTGATAAAAGCTCCACCATCCGCAGGAAGAACACCAGCTTTGGACACGGGACCTTTGCTGGGTTCGACAGCTGGCTTTGTCATTTTTTTGGCTTGTGACCTTAAGCAACTCGCTTCACTTCCCTGAGCCTCAGTTTCGTCATCAGTAAGACGGGATGAGTGGGTACCTATCTTTTGGGTGGTGTGGAGGATATAAAGATTTTAACATAAGGCACTTGCTGAGTGTTCTGGTCTCCCTAAAGGAGGGTGAGGTTTTCAGGTCAGTGGAGAACATGGGCTTTGTGGCAAGACAAGGAGTAGCTGATCACTGCCTGGCAGTGGGTGAAGACCACCTTTGGCTCCAAGGGAACATCTCTCTCTCTCTCTTTCTGTGGAAAGACATCTGGCTCCAAGGACATCTGATGGAACACAGATATGCCCAGAGGTCACTGCCAGACTCCTCTGTCTTTCCCCTTTCTGTCCTAGCTCCCGGGGGACTAAGCCAGAGTGGATGGATTTAGGATAAATCCTTCTCGATGTGAACGATGGAACTTCCTAGGAAAAAAACACTACTAAATATTAGCAGGGGCACACCAGACAGAACGTTTGGTTCACTGGGGCTGAACAGGCTCATTGCCAAGGCTTACTGTTAGGTCCATTATTAAACGAAACGAGACTGAGACAAAGTGAAAGTTATTTAAAGCTTTATTTTATGATAAGTATTAAAGTTAGACTGATTGGTCAGGGGAACGAGACTGAGACAAGGTGAAAGTTATGCAAAGCTCTATTCTAGGCCAAGCATTAGAAGTCAGACTGACCAGCCAGGGCCGTCTCTGAAGAGAGCGACCACCCCCAGCTTACAGGCTCAAGAATTGACTGACTTACCGGTCAGGGCTGCCTCCGAAGAGGGCGACCCCTCCCCATCTTACAGACTATCTTTTATAGAGCAAAAGTCTGTCCACACATAGGTGGCCAATGAGATTGTAGTCATGTTAGGTAACACACAGGTGGCCAACTGAATTACAATTTAACCTATAGTAGCTGTTTGACCCAGCCTATTTCTCTGGTCAGAATTGGTGCTCAAGGTTGGAGCCCAAATGGCGGGGTTTACATTCTTTGGTGGTTAGGGAAAAAGTATATGTGTTTCTTACTGATTGGATGCCTCCATCTGGCCCGACTCCTCCTTGTATTTTGGGCTCTGTTATCAAGAACTGGCTGACCTGGCCTTGTATTCTGGGCTCTGTTATTAGAAACTAGCTGACCAGGGTGCCTGGGTGGCTCAGTGGGTTAAGCCTCTGCCTTTGGCTCAGGTCATGATCTCAGGGTCCTGGGATTGAGTCCCACATCGGGCTCTCTGCTTGGCAGGGAGCCTGCTTTCTCCTCTCTCTCTCTGCCTGCCTCTTTGCCTACTTGTGATCTCACCCTGTCAAATAAATAAATAAAATCTTAAAAAAAAAAAAGAAACTAGCTGACCATATTTTGCTGGTTTCCCAGACTTGCTTCTAAGTAAGTTTCTCTGGGGGGAGGGGAGCAGGGTCAGTTTAAGTTTTACTGCACAAACAACAAAATGGCTTTTAACCAAGACGGAGTCGCTCTGGCTAAATAGGTCCTTAACATCTACCATAACCATGAGCACCATGATGGAGAGCCTGGACACCGCTGAGGAGGTGCTCCCTGGATTGTGGCCTTGGCCATGGGATTTCGAGGGTTGACCTCTGTTGACTTGATGCTTGGAGTAGAGCCTGGCACACAGCAAGCGATGTTGCAAGTGTGAGCTAGTATGGTAGATGGGTTAATGTGTCTTCTTGTGTGGGGATCAAACAAGCTCTTGGACACGTGACTTGTTTTGACCAATGGTGCCTTGGTAGGTGGGACAGTGTTCCAGTTCCCAGAAGAGCTTTTAAGAACATCTTCTGATGGCTCTCTTCCTCTTGCCTCTCCCATGACAACAACATATTCTAGACACTGGTTTTCTTCAGCCTAGGACCTGGTACAATGAGACACGTGGAGTCCAGCCAAGTCTGGCCAAGTACAGGCAAGCTGCAGCCCCCATGCAATGAAAGCAAGAACAAATGTTTGCTAGGATAAGGCATGAGATATTGGTGTTGCTATCACTGAAGCAAAGCTGACCCGTATAGCTGCTGTTACTGTCATCCCCATTTTACGGACGAGGAAGCTGAGGCTCTGAGAAGTGAGAGTATTTGCCCACAGCCACCCAATGAGTAAGGGGCACAGATGGAGTTCACACTTAGAATCACTCATTCATTCCACAGCTAGCAACTGGTCCTGCAAAGGTAGGTGGGGGGGCCCTGCTCTCGGAAGCTTACATTGGGCTGGGCAGAAATAGAAAAATACAAGCCAACCAGTAAATAAACAAGAAAACTGGGGGCAGTCATAGATGATTGAAAGGATGTAAAGCAGGGTGATGTGATCGTGCATGGGGAGCGGTGAGGGAGGAGCTCCTACAGGACAGTCAGAGAGGATCCTCCATCACCCCACCCCATAAAAGTCACATCTCCTTCAAGATGCCAAGGGTAAGAAGGTGGCTCTGAAGACAGGGGTGCAGGGGGAGAAGAGCCAGTCACCTGTGCTTTGTCATCCCTGCTCCAGAAGGCGGGTGGCAATGTATTCTGAATGCCTGGAGGATTCTAAGCAGAGGGCAGATGTGTTTGCATTTACATTCTAGAATCACCGTGATTTTGGATGGAGAAGCCTTGCAGGAGGCCAGCTGGAGACTATGGCGGTCATGTAGGAGGTGCTGGTGGTTCGGCCGGGGTGTCAGAGTGGAAACAAGCAAAGCGAACTGACTGTAGGTACAGTTTAGAGGGAAAGGCTGCTTGTTCTTTGGAGGTGGAAATGAGGTAAGGAGGCAACTCAAGGATGACCTTCAGGTGACCTTGGGTGAGGGTATTAGACTCTGACCTGGGGAAAGCTAAAGTCCAAATAGATCTGGAGGGAAAGCAGTGCCTTGGGGGGGGGCGGGGTGCCTGGAGGGGCCTGTTTGCCACCAGGGAACTGTTAAGTGGGCATTGGGCTGTAAGGGCAGGGTGGGAGTTCAGGTCTAGAGGCACATAGGTATAATTTAAAGGGACAAGATGTGGGCACCTGGATGGCTCGGTGGGTGGAGCATGTGGCCCTTGATCTTCGGGTTGTGAGTTCAAGCCCTGTGTCGAGTGTGGGGATTACTTAAAAATAAATCTTCTTTAAAAATACTTTTTAATAAAAAAATAAAAATTAATAAAATAAAATGATAAATAAAATAAAATAAAATAGTTGGTTGACATTACAGGAGCCAATAAAACAGTCTGAGAAGGAGAAGCCAGCAAGGTACTTCTGTTCAATTCCAGAAGCGGGACTCCTTATTCAGAAGCTCTGTGACCCCTGAAGTCTGAGACTGCGCCCTGTCTGATCCAGTAGCTGCCAGCCACAGGTGGCCACTGGGCACTGGAAATGTGGCCGGTCCCCGTGGACATGCACTCAAAGTGTAAAACCCCCAGTCTCCAAAAACATATTGTGACAAACAAAATGTAAGATATCTCATTAATAATTGTTTTATTGATTACATGTTGAAATGTTGATATTTCAGATGTATTGGGTTAAATAAAATATAAGGACACAATAAATTTTACCTATTTCTTTACATTTATTTTTCATTTTTATTATGACTTTTTTTTTTTTACCTGTTTCTTTACTTTTTAAAACTATAGTTAACCGGAAAATCGAAAATCACAATGGGGACCCCATTTGTGGCTTGCACTATCTTTCCACCGGGCTCTGTTATTGTAGAAGGACCTCCGCGGAGTGCCCCCCACAAAAAGGCATAATTGCTGAAGCATCGCCCAAAGACGTCCCTAAGATTCTCCTCCTCTTGTCCTCCAGGGTCCCTGGGCTCCTCCAGCCAAGACGAGGTGTCAGGTTTCTCCATAAAGACTGACAAGTTCTCGCTCCAGCCCCTCCGGACCTGTTTCTGCCTAGAAACCACATGCAGTTTCCATCAGAAAGAAAAATACACACAACATGAAACTAAAGAAAGGAGCAAAATTTCCCTGACGCACTGCCAAGCAACTGTTCCATTTCCCACAACGCCCTGCAGTTTCTTCAAACACAAAGACGTTTGCCACATGGTCAATGAAATCATTTGGGAAAGAGTCAAAAGACCATCCACGGCGCTGGGAAGTTTTGGAGCCCTGAGATTTCCCTATTTCTCTCAATAGTGTTGGGGTCATTTACTTAGCTCAGAGCTCCCCTCCGGGGTGGGGGGGTCCCTGAGATCACACCCCTATAATTCCACACCCCCCCCAAGACCTTGCACTCACAGGGATTGCCGCTGAGGGTCCGCATGAGCCCTGGGGGCACCTTGGGACTCTGAACAATGATCATTTCTCTTCCATGGAAGGTATTTGAGCACAGCAGGGTCAGGCAGGCTTTGAAAAGTGTCATATTCCATGCCTGCCCACAGCCTAGACTGGATAGGTCACCTTGCCCTGGGGCTGTTAAACAAGGTGGACTCTCAGTAAGTGAGACAGAGACCTTAATGTTATAGGAGAGAGACAGAACTCCAAGAGATCGCACAAAGAGAGAGCCCAGAGGCAGACAGAGGGAACACACAGCAAGGAGGACACCTTGGGTACTTAGGTAGGGTCAGGCCTAAAGAAAGCTCAGAAGGGAGTGAATTCACTCATTCATTCACAAAAATGGAACTGAGTATCTTTTACGTGCCAGGCACAGTTCTAAGCATGGCTAATTAAGCAGAAAGCATAGCAGATCTGGCGTCTGACCTCACAGGCTGGCAGACCTGTTGGGGAGATTAAACAAAGGACGTGTGCATATATTTATAATGAAAACTGTAAATGCTTTGCAAGATAAAGATAGGACGCTGTGAAATCCTGACCAGAGATGTTTGAGCCAAGCTGGGAGACCAGGAAAACCTTCCTTGAGGAAACAACATTTGAGCTGAGATCTGAAGGGTGACTTGGGGTTAAATGCACAAAAAGGAAAGTGAGCATCTAACCAAGCAGAGGAAATGGCATGTGCAAAGGCCCTGTGGCAGAGGGAACAGAGTGAATTTGTGGAACGGACGGCAGAGCTAGCTAAGGAAAGCTTGGTAAGAGATGAATCTGGAGATGAAGGCAGGGCCCAAGACCACATGGGACTCACAGAGACTTCAGAGTCAGGTCAGAAAGTAGAGTTGAGATTCTGAAGCCACAGGCTAGAAAGAGGAAGAGACTTGTTCATTGCCAAGGAGAACAGGTGCGTGGTGACACATGATGGAAGCAGTGATAAAAGTGGGGACTATGCTGGGAGTCGGTTGCACCTGCAGTCAACCATATCTGGGTTCACAGCCCCAAGGTAATTTGTACTTTATGGGGGTATCCTGATGACTAGAGGAAACAATGCCTGGAATGCACTTGGCGGAGTGTTGGCACCTGGTGCATGAACACACTATAAGCAATTACATATTGGTCTATTATTCATATTGTGTAGATGGGATAGCAGACCTGGACAGGGAGCCCCACAGCAGAGCTGAGAACTAGCGACAGGATGGTTTAGGTCCATGGAGGAGCAGGGTTGGTGAGAAACAAAGCAGTCAGGCATAGGGTGACAGGCAGGGCACTGCCAGGCGTCCCCAGTCCTTGCCACCCTAGTCCAGGGACCTTGGTTCCTGCCTCCCCTTCCCACCCTCCTGGGAGTAATTTGGTGTTTCCATGAGGGTGGCAGACAGAGGCGATGTCCCGGGGCTCTGTCCTGGCGTCTCCCCCTAAGGATCTCAGCCTTGGAGTTTGAATTGAGGAAAGAAGATCCTTGTTCCTCCTGTGACCACCCTGGCACCAGCTTCTTAGTCCTACCCTGGAAGGCAGGTGCCCTTTCCCTTCTGGGTGGAGCCTCCAGGGAACCTGTGAGGTTAAGCATCAGGGATGTGAACAATGGCCAGTGAAGCACCCCAGGCTTCTTGAAGATCCCAAACTTTTACTCTGCCTTAAAAAACATTTTTTTTTCAATTTCTAAGGTTTGGGGCTTTTTGGATTTTTGTTGTTGAGTTAGGTCAGAAGAAATCCAAATGAAAGAACCTGGGGATTCGAGAGGCAATTAGTATACATGTAATTTTTTTTTGTTTGTTTTCCCTTAATTATAAAAGTAACATATACCCAACCTGGAAACTTGTAAAACACAGAACAAGACAAATTAAAAAATTGACCTAAACCAATTTTCCACAGATATTCACTGTTAACAGTATTAATGTATAATGTATGTGTGTGTGTATATATATATATATATAGAGAGAGAGAGAGAGAGAGAGAGAGAGACAGAGAAAGTTCTTAATAAGATCGTGCATAAAATGCTCCAAGGGAAGTGGGTAGTCTATCCTGTAATAAGAACTTTCTTATAATTTAAAGGGACAAGATGTGGGCACACATTTTTTTTTAAGACTTACTGACTTTATTTATTTATTTGAGAGAGAGAGGAAGAGAGAGCACAAGCAGGGGGAACAGCAGGGGGAACACTGAGCAGGGAGCCAGATGTGGGACTGGATCCCAGGATGCTGGGATCATGACCTGCGCCAAAGGCAGATAGATGCTCAACTGACTGAGCCACCCAGGCGCCCCAACACACGATCTTATTTTGTCCTTACAACAGCCCTATAAGGTAGTAGTAGTATTATTATTCCCATTTGAAGGATGAGGAAAGTGACTCTCGGGGCTTCTATACCGTTTGTTCAAAGTCATTCATATTAGATGAGGAGAAGTAGGTGTGGAATCCAAACCCAAGCCTGTCTGACCCTGAGCCCCACCCAGACCACCAGCACAGCCAGCTCCGGACGTGGGTCACGACCTTGCCTTCTTCCTTTCTTTTTTTTTTTTAAGGTTTTTTTTTTTTTAACTTTATTTGACACAGAGAGAGAGAAAGCACAAGTAGGCAGAGTAGCAGGCAGAAGGAGAGGGAGAAGCAGACTCCCCACTGAGCAGAGAACAGGACGTGGGGCTCGATCCCAGGACTCTGGGATCACGACCTGAGCCAAAGGCAGCCACTTAACCAACTGAACCACACAGGCCCCCGCCACCTTCCTTTCTATACACACACTTAAACACACCTCTAGTAATAGTAACCCTTATATTGATTGCACGACCCAGATTATTTTGTTTTTTCGCTCTACAGCATGTCGTGTGTATGTTCTCAAATCAACGATATTCTTCTACGGCGCCGTTGCGAATGTCTGGACAGCAATCTACGGTGTGGACAGGAAGCAGTTCTCAAACCCTGGCTCTGGTGTCATCTGGGAACTTGTTGGAAATGCCAATTCTCAGGCACTACCCCCAGACCTTCCGTATTAGATACACTGGTGGCAGGGTCCGGAAATCTGTGCTTTAATAAGCTGTCGGGGGATTCTGACACGGCGGACATTTAAAAATGGACCCTTCAGACGTTCTGGGTTTCTCTGAACTAATCCCCTATCATAGGCGTGTTTCGATGATTTCCAGGTTTTGGTTATCCACAGCCAGGCAAAATAAGCATCTTCATTTGCCCACATCCGTGAAGATCAAAAAAGCTGTTTTAAAATAAAACAGGTGTTGAAACCAAATCCAAACAAAGGAAGAAACATGGATTACTAGATGTTATGCTCAAAAAAAGGAAACTAAAGAAAAGCATGAGAGGTTTTGGTCAGATCCAAGGAAGGACTTTCTTTCCTGGCAGGACGACCTGGCAGGAAGAAGGTCTCCAGAGCACAAGAATTGCCTGTGCGGACAACTCTGTCCCGTGGGCAGCCCAGGAGGCACCGGGCACGGCTTTTCACACTGTCTCTGGGCTTTGGAGCGGATGGGCAAGACGTTTATGAAAGAGACAGCTGCTGTCTGGGCCCACCCAGTGGGAGGAGGGCAGAGGGGCCGGGAGCCTCAAAGACAGATCTGGAGGGCAGGCTGGCCCTTCACCTCCCAGCTGGTGATTTCATTAAGCAGGCGCCTGATGAATGGGCTCTGCCCCATTGCTCACTGCAGCTCGGCCATGGCCATACCACATGGGTGGCTAGCCTGAGTCCAAGCCCAGACTTCAGAAATCAACTCCAGGTTGCTCCCTGGGGTCTCGGAAGACACCCTCCATCTAATGCCGAGTGGAGATTTGTTCTGGAGCGTCGGGCTATCACGAGCGCCTGCCAGTTCTGATTCCTGTCTGCCTTTCTAGCCTGCCTGTTGGCAGGAAAACTTTCCTGGAACCTGATGCGCCTGAAGAATGCCTTAACAAAGAGTTAAGAGAAACGATTTCCCCTTTCCTGGCATGTCTCTGTTTTCTCGCCTGTGATGTGGGAGCAGCAATCCCCATCCGGTGAGAAAAGGGACTGCATGGGGGTTGTAAATGGTAAAACTTGCCTATTATGTGGGGTTTGGACGTCGCTGCTGCTCCCTGTGATTCTAGAAGGTGCTGTTGTGGCTGGCTCCTAAGAAAAGCGCAGATCTTTGGGGACATGTTGGCCTGGGGTCAATAGAACTCTTCTGCTTAGTTACTGTGAGACCGTGGGCGAGTCCCGTCTCCTTCCCGAGCGTCCGTTTCCCCGTGGGCGAACAGAGGCAATGAGGTCTCGCTCACAAGATGACGGAGAGTGCCCCACACAGCAGGATGCTCGGCAGCGTCCGTCCCTCTGTCTGGGAGACGGTGAGACACAGCAATCTGTGTTTTGACCTCAGACATCTGCAAATATTTTTAACTGGCTTTTCCAGTTAGTGGGCAGCTTTGGACGCATTACTTTGGCTCTCTGTGCCTCGGTTTCCCTATCTGTAAAATGGGGGGGGAATCACCTACTTTGTGGGGCTCTTGAGAGAATAAAATAAAATGGTATCCTTAAAAATGGGGGTGAATGTTCAGTATCGTTATTACCATTTCTCCAGATGTGGCCCAGCCTGTAGCAGCCAACACCTGGAAATAGGGACACCCCGGGAGAGCCCGCATCTCGTTGGGATTGACAGGACGTTGCATCGGCAGAAATTCATCAGCCACTTTCTGATCCCTGGGTACCTTGAGTTTGGGGTTTGTGGAGGCCGTATGGCAGAGAGGCCTCAGGACCACACAGGCAGGAGGGTACAGAGGGGTCCCTGTGAAGGTCAGAGGAAGTGCACGGACCTCGACCACCCTCCCACAAGGAAGCGGAGCTCTCTGCTGGTGTGGTTGTGTCTCAGGGCCCGACAGCCCCTCTCCCACAACCTCCGGGAAAGCAAGACCTTGAACAATTGCAGGTTAAAAAATCAGCCCTCAGATTCCACGGGAGGTTATTGAAGGGAGAAAAAGAATAAAAAATCAATGCGAACCCAGTCTCTGGTTCTGAGAACCAGTCGCATCTTGTTTGTAACCTGAAGGGATCAATAAGAGATGCTTCTTTGGGTCCATTTTTAAGCTCAATACCATGGATGCAATTTGGTTGACAATTATGAACAATCAATTATCTTGTAGAGCCTTGCTCCCACTGCCAGCCGGCCATTCAGGCAATCATGAGCTATTACTGGGATGGGGGGGTGGCGCTGGGTTGGCGAGGGGCTGCCTCCTAGGATGCGCTCACCAATGATCACTCAGAAGTAAACAGAATTTGCTGATCAATTAAGTCGTTGGGATGGAGAACTTATGAGTGCTCCAACGCAGAAGCCTCGTTTTTTTTCTGTTCGTATCCATTAGCCAAGACTAGGTTGTTATTGATAAAATGATCTGTCTCCTTGGCATTGGCAGTCACAGGGGCCAAGTGTCTAGGTTAGGATTCACAAGAGTTCAGAACATCTAGTGCCCCTTGCTGCCATCAAGAACACAGAGGGATAGTCGCCTTCATGACACAGAGAGATCTGAGTTGGGTGGATAAAAATCTACGGGGTGCCCCTTGGATGTTAGGCTTCCCACAGTGGGGCCTGAGCTAGGGCTTGGCAATGCCCTGGTGGGGAGCTTTCCTCCAAGATTCTTGGCTTGTGGCACACAGGAGGTGCCCTAGGCAGAGTGGGTGAGCGCCGGATGAGTCATGGGCTGCTTTGAAAAACGGGCACAGGCTCTTCATCCTTTCTCTAGAAAATTGCTCAGATCACCCCAGTTTTGCATATCAAATTAAGGCAGCCTATGAAACCCGTGATAAGAATGTAAAGCCAAAGTTTTTGGAATCCAATAAATCTGAATAATTCCTTCCCATTTGCAAGCCATGGGATCCTGGGCCGGCAACCTTAGCTCTTCAGCCCACATTTCCTCCCTGTAATGAAAATGATAATAGTACTGACCTAATAGAATTGCAAGATGGCCCATGTGAAGCAGTGATCCACATGCTTAACCTGTAGTAAGTTCTTAGTAAACATTAACCAGTATCATTATTAACATGAATAATAACTACTATAGGGAGTAACTATAAATCATTTACTCTCTCTATGCAGCATCTGTAAAATGAGGATATAATGGTTCCTGCCTCTCAGACACATTTAAGGAAGTTACTTAAAGGGATGTGTGGGAAGCACTTAGCCCAGACCTTGAACATTGTAGGTGCTCAATAAATAGTAACTGTTTATCATGATTCTGATTGTTCATAATTTTATCCTAATGAATAGGACTGATTATTTCCTGACATCCCCTGCTCCCCGGTCTCCCCAGAACAGGCTTGGGCTGTGGGGGATTCTGTTGAAGGCCTTGGCAGCTGGCCTATGACAAAGATGGTGGTGTTCATGATGGACTGTAGTGGGGGATAGGGAGGCCACAAAACAACCCCATGATGCAAGCTCCCATAAGCTGTGTGACCTTTGCAAAGCCTCTTTCCCAACCTGGCCAGCACTTCCCAAAACATATGCTGGGCAACAGAAGTTGATGATTTGCAATGGTCTACACTGCAGTTGGCTCAGCCCATCTAGTTAGTTGCTGGAGAGATTTCCTGTAGCAGACTGGGTCTGGACTGGTGTGCCCTGATGCCAAGGGTGGACCGTGGGGAGGCAATAACTTGACCAAAGGCAAAGAATGCCCCTCCTTTGCCTTCTTTCCTTGGGAAAAATAGGGCTCACTGACTACAGGTGTCTCTGGAAACCTCCTGGCCTTTGTGGGTCATCTCCTTCTATCACATCTAGAAGCTTCAAGTTGGGCCAAGATTGCCCCTGTCACTATCCCAGCAGGCCAGGCAGCCAGGTCCTCTCTCCATTCTTCCCCAGACTTACTTGAGACCAGGAACCAGGGGCTGCCTTGTGCTCAGTGCCTTGCCAGGGTGTTGGGATTCCCAGCCTGTGCTGCCTCCACCATTTGCTTACAGATCTCTGACGGCCTTCATTTCTCCTTCTGGGGAACAGGATGAATAGTCCTTGCCTCGTCTTATTTCTGTGGCTCCACGTGGAGCAAGAATAGCAATGTGACCACCAATGAAGCCACCATCTCCCTGAACAGCCCTTGGAGTGAGCAGGTGCACCCCAGCAATCTCTCTTTAGGGTCCGATGGAGGACCAGCTGAAGGTGGTGTAGACGTTGTTTCTCACCCTGGGTTTGCTCCCTCCAAGGCCAACCCCCTACTCTGGAGTGTTTCTCTGCAGGAAATTCCTAATGCCATCCCTCCACCTCCCTCCTCCGTCTCCCTGCCAGTCCCTGATTCCATGTTCACCCTGTTAACCCTAAAAATAAAACTGCTCGTTACTTTACCAGGAAAAGATGGGTTTATTCAAGAACCACAAGTGACCATCAAGAATACACAGGCTATGGTAAAACCACAAGCAAACCAGGAAATGAAGGAGAGAAACTCTCTTTTATAGAGGAAAGTGGAGAGCTGGGAGGGGCAGTTCTAAACAAAAAGTCCATTGGAGTTAACCTAGGAGCTGGAAGTCTAGTGGCTTTTCATTAGCTGAGTCGTGGTGATGGGTCATTGGCTGGGTTGTTGCTGGGGAGGAGGAAGCCTGCTTACTTCCTGCTGGGACAGTACAGTAATGAAAGTCCTTCTCTTTCTGCTGGGTCTGCCGTGGACTTCCAGTGGTAGGACTTGTGAACTCTAGACTCCATTCTAAATGAGGTTTGCCTTCATGAAATTTCACAATCCACACCCTTTTCCTGGCACTGCCTCAGCTCCCACACTGTTCCTGTTGGCCAGCTCCCGACCTTCCATCTCAGGATCCCTACCCTAGTCCCAGGTCCTTCCTTGGGCACTATTTTCATACGTGTTCACGGCCAGTGTCTCAGTCTGTCTTCCTAGGGCAAGTGAGAGCAAGAAGGGCTGGGGTGACTCCAGATATCCTGGGCTGCATTGTTAGAAGCATAGTATGTAGGAGGAGGGAGATGACAGTCTAGCTCATGGCTCTGATAGGCCACCCAGGTGTTATATTCAGTTCAGGTCCCTTGTTACCACTTCCAAAGAACTTCCGTTTAGAAAACACGTCTCACTGTCTGTAATTATTCACTTCAATGACAATTTTTTCATGTATAGCTTCCTCTCTAAACTGCACGCTCCACGAGGCGAGGGGCCATATAAATGGGTGTAGTTCACCTTGTGTTTACAGTTCCTGCCCACATGTTGCCATGTAATAGGTACCAAATATCAATTTATTGAATATATGAATGAGTGGTAAAATGGATGGAGAGACAGGTTAAGAGGTAAAGACTTTCTGTAGAACCAGCCCCATACAGGTGAGTTTAAAGGAAGTTACGTTAACCTCAAACACAAAGCTGTCTGTTATTTTTGGAGCAAAATTGGTTTATTTGGGGATAATAGAGAAAGGCAATTCAAGACAAACAAGCTATGCCAAAACCATAGGCAAGTCCAACAAACATGGGAGAGGAAACTTTATGGAGAAGTGGGAGGAAGCTGTGAAGGGTTGTTTTGGTAAGTCCGCTGCAGAAAAGCAAGAGTTCCGGTTGATGGTGGTTTCTCATTGGCTGAGTTGTTGGGGTAGTTGATTTCTTCTAGGAAATGTAATCTACATCTCTCCCCATTAGGACAGCTAATTGATGACTCTTTTCTCCTAATGATTCTCCTGTTGAGGTCTGTAATTGACAATTCTTCCCGAAATTGAGGTTGAATGGTATGGCTCCCCCTCCAGCCTCCCTGTCTAGCTTCACAAATCTACTTTAGTGAGGTTTCCTTTTCTTAAATGTCATAGTTAGAAGGGGGAGGAGCCCTATATGCAGAGGTCAGTGTTCTGTGCCCATCTGGAAAGGCAGCCCATCTCTGAACCAGAACTCAGGTCTCCCCTCCCCCAGCTCAGGGCATTGCCAGAAAGAAGAGTCTGGACCACAGGGTCCTGGATATGCTTCTTCCCAGCCCCAGACTACCACCACCACCACCACCACCACATTATCCCATGGGATGGTAACCTTGTGCCCCCAGCCATCTTGCTTTCAGGAAATTACATGATCCTTTTAGGAACACCTGAGACTCAACTGGATTCCATTCTTGGGGTTATTTGCATTTTAATGACCAGGAGAAAATGACTTCAGTCCAAGGGATGATGCAGTTGGGGTGACAGCAAAAACCCTTGCATGAGGCTCTTTAGGGCTTTAGAGAGAAGTCTCTAGGTAAGGAGGGCTTGATGGCTGGTGGTCTGGCTGATGTCCTACTGGTAGTTTTGTTGGCCATGAAGATTCTCATCCCAACCCCTGTTCCCAACATGTACTGTTCCAGAAACATTCTTTATTTCCAGAACGGGGCTGGTTTCTCAATGGTGGGCACCATGGTCAGAGCCCAGCTGCAGCCTCTCCTTTTCCTTTTTTCCCCAGGCTAGGGCTCCTCTGCATGCCCAGGCCACCCAGGCTGGCCAGAAGCCCCAGTGCAACTCCTCCCAGAGATGCTGGCTCTGCACAGGGACTATAGCTTTTGCAGAGATGGGACTGGAACAGCCAGGCTGCTAAACAACCAGGAGTGGGTTTTCAGCAACCCCTTACCCCTCCCAGTAATTAGGCAGGCCCTGGTGGGAAAGAGGAGGGGAGTGAGAGCAGGCAAGCAGCACCAGGCATCAGAAAAACCACCACATGACGTGCCTGGGAATTCTCAATGTAAACAGTCTCCCAGAAGGCCCAGATGGCTATCTGTGTCCCCAGAGAGCACCCTGGGGTCCTCTGGGGAGGGCAGAGATGGGTTGAAAGAAAGGGGCTTTTTCCCAGCTGACCGAGGTGGGTGGAAAATGCTCTCGCAATAAAAAGCAGACCCACTTGAGCCTAAGTGGCTGGTCTGTGTAGCACATTCATCTGGCATTCCTGAGCCTGGCATTAGCTCTAATGGCAAGGCCCCGTGGGCTGTGATTGCGATACTCAGCACAGCCATGCCACCCCCTTCTCGGCCACTCTGTGATTTCCCATCAATGAAACAAATAGGCAGAACTCAGATGACAGTGGCCTGGATGGCCGGGCACGGGCATACACACACACTTACACATGTCCTCCGCACACAGAGGCACGTTGGCCTGGGTTCTGACCCAACACCTGGATGAAGAACCCAGCTAAAGATGCTCAGGGACCAGCTTGGGAGCTGCTCCATCACAGAACACTCGAGAACCCCAAACGGAGAGCAACGGACTTGCAGTCTAGAGAACCGGGTTCGAGTCCCAGCTAAGAGCTCAGAGTTGCCAGGGGTTACTGTACCCTAACACCGTGCCACGGGCTGAGTGTACCTTCTGTCCTCACGGTCTCAAAACAAACGCTCCAGCAAATGTCCTCATCCCATTCTACGGATTAGGAAACTGGGATCAAGAAACTTGCCGGACGTGTCAGAGTGAAGAGGCAGTGCTGGGATTCAAATCAGATCTGTCCGAGTCCACTGGGACACAAGCTGGTCCTGTCACTTTGCTGCCTACTCACCCCACACCCTGCCGGAGTCTCAGGCTCCTCCTCGGCATACCGGAGGTACGGACGTCCCCTACCCCCGTGCATGGGACTGTGACGACGCTAGCAGGTTCCACACATCCGTCTCCTCACACTGAGCTTGTTAAGTCTCTTGACGCACAGTAGATTCTAGGCCAGAGATTCAGACTGTCTGAGCTCACAGAGACCATTTTCACTATGAAAACTCTACTCTAACAACTCGAGAAACTTGCCTTTCCTCGTGAAAAAGAACGTGCCAGAAGCAGCCCCAGGCAGTCTTGGCAGGGCCTGAGCCCGAAAGGACTCCAGGGGATGAATTTCGGTGAGCTTGCCACTTGGCCTCCCTTATTCATTGTCTCTAGGACAGAAGAAGGAGCCAGGGGGAGGGGGTCAGAGGCAGCTGACCCTCCAGCAAGCTCCCCCCCAACTCTGGCCCACACTGGAAATAGGGGAGCCGCCCCTGCCTTCATCCGTGAAACCCTCTTTGTCTTGGGCTGTCTCCCGGGCCTAGAGCAAAGGACACTTTTTTTTTTTTTTTTTAAGATTGTATATATTTATTTGAAAGAGAGACAGTGAGAGAGAGCATGAGAGGCGAGAAGGTCAGAGGGAGAAGCAGACTCCCCGTGGAGCCGGGAGCCTGATGCGGGACTTGATCCTGGGACTCCAGGATCGTGACCTGAGCTGAAGGCAGTCGCTTAACCAACGGAGCCACCCAGGTGCCCCAAGGATGCTTATTTTGTTCATCCCTGAATCCGCAGCCGCCAAGAAAGCAGGAGGGGTCTTTCTGGGAAGAGGGCTGGGTGGCCAGGAGGCTGAGTTCTCCCGTGTCCTGGTGAGCTGTTTTCCCGTGATGGCTGAAGCCACCAGGTCTAGGCTGAGCTGACAAGACTGAGGTGGCAGATTCCCATCCCGAACAGCAGCCTTCTCCTTGCAGCGTCCTGAGCACGAGCGAAGAAGCCCCAGCCACCTACGTGGTGGAGTTGGAGGGCTGCCCAGCCTGCCTGTCTGGCAGCTCCACCCCGAGGCCTCCCAGTTACAGGCACACGGAGACACATGCGTGCCGCGGGCCACAGGCACAGGGAGACACAGCCGTGTGACGAAGCTGAGCTTCTTGGGGAGGCCACGGCCTGGGGAGGGGGTGGGTGCGCACAGCGCTGGGCCTCCAGGAGCTACCATCTGGCAGATGCTCCCCGACTGTTTTCTGCTCGGGCCCCAGAGCAGAGGAGTCAAGAGTCTCCTTGTCTTGCTTCACCGGGAAGCCTCTTCTCACTTCGCTTTGTCAGAGATTTTGCCCCAGGCATGCATCTGGTCGCATCTGGTTGTATGAGCCAGTGTGCATTTATGAAAATGTGCATATATACACTTATTTGTGTGTGTGTGTGTGTGTGTGTGCAGATGTGGGCAGGCTGGTGTGTGTGTGTAGGACACATGGAAGTACATGTGTGTGCCTACCAGTTGTTGCAGACAAGCACAAACCTGTGTGTTTGCATGTGTGTGTGCGTTCTCAGCCTGCCTGCCCCCAGACTCTTCACCCTGCCTGGGTAGGGGGACCTGCAGGCTGCTTCTCTCCTGGGTCTACACTCGCATAGGGGACTCATCCTGATCTGTAGCTTCTTTTCCTCCCCCGTGAGGATAAAACTCGCAAATCCCCACCTCCAACCTCCAGTCTCTTTCCCAAGCTCTAAAGCCTTGTTTCCGATGGACGACTTGTGTACCTCTCAAAATCGAAGGTCCCCAACTGTCTCTTATCACCCGTTTCGCCAAACCAGTTTTCCCTCTAGCCCCGAGTATGCCAGGGACTGGCATGGCTGCCCTCCCAGCCTCCTTCATCCCTCACGCCTTGTGACAGAGGCCTGTGGCTCCTTCCTGTGAAATCTTACCTTCTGATTTCCCTGCTGCCGTCCTAGGCCAAGGCGGTATCACCAAACACCCATCCACCCACGAGCCCTTCACTTGTCACCTGGGATCCAATCTCCGTGGCTCCACTATGCCCAGTTGCGGTGAGTGTGGCTCTTTTTAAAAGCACAAGTCTGGATCATACCGCTTCTATTAAAAACCTTTTTAGTAGGTTTTTAGTAGAAAATCTATTTAATTTAATAGAAAACCTGGGTTCCTCTGGCCTTTGAAGTCAGCTACACCTGAACCCAAATCTGCCCCCTGCTACTTGCCCCTGTGGGACCGTATCCACCTTCCCAGGTCTCTTTGAACCACACCATGGTTTTCAGAGTTACGGTCAAAACTAGCACGACAACATACAAAAGTGCTGCAAAGTGTCTTTTCTGTAATATATACATTAAGAAATATGTTTATATATATAGTATAAATATGTGTACATATTATATAAAATATGCATTTTCTTAATTCCAGTTACTTGGTTTGGGGGGAGAAGTAGGCGCCCGTGCATGTGTGAGTTTGCAAATATGTAGGAAAATGAAGGTTGCATAAACTATATGCACACAAATACTCTTATTTATCTCTCTTGTCATTCATTCATTCATTCATTCATTCATTCAGCATGCAAGCATGACCCTACTCTGTCCCACGTGTTGGTTCAAACTATAGACAAAGACCCAAGCTCTAGCCCTTAAGAATTTGGTATCACATTTGAACTTCCTCTCAAGTCATATACCCTGAGCAAAGTCCAGAGTCATCTGTCAAATCTCACTTTCCTTGATGAGTCCCAGTTCAAGGAGGTGTGATTCTGTTTTCCGGGAGGGCAGGCCGTCCTGGTCCCTCCATCCCTGAGGGCCCCTCACCTGGAGTTATTGGTCTTGGAAATCACCAGGCTCCACAGAGCCCTTCGGGAACCTGGCCAGCCTGTCTTCAGTCCCGCTTTGCTCTACCTACGGAGAGGCCGCAGTCCATACAGACAGTGGCCAGCACCAAGGGGCCGAGGGCCAGTGAGGGCCCTCTCCACAACCTTCCTGAGAAAGCCATGCTTGCCTTTGTTGGGGGCAGGGAGGTGGAGGTCGGCCAGACTCCATCAAACGGAAGGCTCTCCAATTTACTTTCAGGAAGGAGCTCCATTAACGCGAGCGTTTGGGGAAAAAAACAAAAACACTAATCACCATCCGAAATGTACATGCTATTTCCCATCTGGTGTGCGGAATTGGATCGTCTCGGGAGTCTCGGGAAAATGCAGCAGATGGGCTGGGTTTGGAGCTCGTCTCCCCACAGGCAGTGGGGAGAGAAGGAAGAGGCTTGGCACAGGCAAACAGCCTGCATGAGGAATGGTGGGCCCCGCCGGGCCCCCATCAACTGGGTCCTGGAGGAACCCTCCCCACTGTCACAGGCCTGCTGCAGCCAGAGCAGCTGTGTTGGCTGCCCCTGTGGCTTCTGGTCCATTCTGGGAGGCAGTGGCCTGTGCTCACAGTTTGCAGGACCTCTATGGCTGCTCAGGCTGCAGTGGAGACAGGGAACATTTAAGGGGCTCAGACGCTGGCTGGTACTGCTTCCTAGCTGTGCAGTATGGGCCTGTCACTCTCCAGGGATCATAACTGGTGCCTCCCAGAGTCACCGAGAGGCTCCATGGGGCCAGGGCTATCACCCCACTCTGGGCCCGCACACATTATTACTTGGTTGGGATGCCCCCCAGATGGGAGATTTAGGGGTGCTCCAGAGAGGATGGGGGCATGATTGTAGACCTCTTTGGGGAGGAGGCCTTAGCCTCCAGCTCACGGCCAGGTCCCCACGCTGCACCCCATGCAGTAAAGGGGCGTGTGTGTCGCAGACAACAGCTCGTCCTGTGACCTGTGAGTGGAGTCAGGAAGGAGAAGGGCAGGAGACCGGAGGAGCTCCCAGCAGGTGGACAGAGAGACACTGGAAGGGAAGGACAGACAGGGTTGGGAAAACAGATCTCCTGCAGAGAAGGACAACAGAGAGAGAGAGCAAAGCATGAGATATGCTCTCAGAATTCTGCGTGGTGGGGTCCCTTCTGGAGAGGGGTTGCCCCCCTCCTCCACGTGACCCCCACAGATGACTGCTGTCCTCTCCGGTGGCAGAATGCCGACTACACCTTTCTTGTCTGCAGTGACTTTCAGTCCCCCTCCCTGGGCCACCCCTCCCTGCAAGATCTAATTAAAAGGAGGAAAGTAATTAAGGAAGGGCATGTAACATTCCCCGTAACACTAAACTTAATAACGCCCCCGCCCCTCCCCCACTTCCAATCCATAAATATGACACACAGAACAACTCGCCGCAACATCAAATTGTTTATTGCTTGCTAAGCTGGAAAGCACTTGAATTAACCTCCTGCATAAGTGGAGTTAGGAAAGATCCAGGCATCTTTAAGTGGAGGGAGGACGTGAGCCAGACAGAGTCCTTTTCTGGGAACCCGGAGGCTGAGGCTTCACTCACTCTCTCACGCACTCATTCATGCAAGCGTTTGAGTGCCCACTGGGTAATAGAGCATTTGGTCGTGCTCGGGACACAGAGGAGAATGAACCGGCATCATCTCTGCAATTTGACATGTGTTGCCTTCTGCAGCTTTGGGAGTGGCAGCTCTGAGCCAGTGAGGGGAGGGGACCCTCCTGGGGTGGGGGCTGAAAGGAGACAGCGGGACAGCCCCTTGTTCCTGGCAGGGCCATTGTTGTTCACCAAGCCTATCCTATATGCAGGCACCGTGGGGGGTCCAGAGATGAAGCAGCCACTGTCACCTAGAGAAGCTCACAGTCAGGTTGGGGAGAGGGACTAGGACTCGGGGTAAATCCCAGCATTAACACTGCCAACACTTAATTGAGACATGTGCCGCGTCCCGGGAACACAGAGGGGTAGAAGCATCCATTTTGTCTGGGGGAGTCTAGGAAGGATCCCAAAGGGCCTGACATTGAAGGTAGGTTTTGAAACATAACTAGGAATTCCCAGCGGGGAAAGGGGTGCGGGAAGAGCTGGGTATGAGCAAAAGCTGGTGCAAAAGACTCAGAGGTGTGAAAGGGGAGGTGACAGGCTTGGCTGAAGTTGAGAGGGGTGGGGACAGGTTGGGGAGTGGGAAGGCATGGAGGTAAGAGAGAGGAAGATGCTCTGTCCTAGGAAGAGAAGTAGGGTACGGTCTGCCGGTCGGGCTGCCTGGATTCAAAACCAGGTTCTGGCACTTCCTAACTGTGTCCCAGTTTCCTCATCGGCAGAGTGGAAAGGATAATAGCACCTACCTTATGGGGCAATCGTGTGGAATAAAGTAGTTGAGATCTGTCAAGTGCCTAGGACTTCTCTCGGCATGACACGGGCACGACTAATGCCTCTGATTACTGTCTGTTTCCTCACCAGCGCCCTGCCCCACACGATTGTCTAGCAGACAGCCGTGGGTTTTGGACAGAAGGACAGCACCCTCTCTTTGCATGTTGCATTTCGGAGAAGTCTGTCCTGCAGCTGTTTAGATACATTGTGTCCCCGAACATCCCTGTCCCCGAATCCCCTAGGAACATGCTCAAAACCATATTCCCAGAGCCCCCCCCCCCAAGAATGACCGAGTCAATGCCCCTCAGATAAATGGGCCACCAGGGGTATTTGGGGGACGACAGAAATGTTCTAAAACTAGATTGTCATGCTGGGTGCACAACTCTGTAAATTGACTAAAAGCTGTTGAATTGTATTTTTTTAAAAAGATTTTTATTTATTTATTTATTTGACAAGAGAGAAAGATCACAAGTAGGCAAAGAGGCAGGCAGAGAAGGGAGGGGGAGCAGACTCCCTGCTGAGCAGAGAGCCTGATGTGGGGCTCCATCCCAGGACCCTGAGATCATGACATCAGCCGAAGGCAGAGGCTTAACCCACTGAGCCACCCAGGTGCCCCATTGTATTATATTCTTTTTTTTTTTTTTTTTAAGATTCTATTTATCTGTTTGACACACAGAGAGAGATAGATCACAAGTAGGCAGAGAGGCAGGCAGAGAGAGAGCAGGGAAGCAGACTTCCCGCTGAGCAGAGAGCCCAGTGCAGGGCTTGGACCCAGGATCCTGAGATCACGACCTGAGCCGAAGGCAGAGGCTTAACCCACTGAGCCACCCAGGCGGCCCCCTCCTCCAATTGAATTATAGTCTTAAAATGGATGAAGATTATGGTATGTCAATGTTGCCTTAAAAAGCCATTGAAAACCAATTCCCCAGGTGATTCTGTAAGCAGCTCTGCCTTGGAGGTGGGGGCAGGCCGGGGCGCAAACTCAGAGCCTGACTGCAGAGCTGGTGGATGAGGTGGAGGAAAGGGACGGAGAGGTCACGGAAATCCTGCAGGCGGCTAGTGCCGCACTCGCCTGGATTTGAGGCCGCTTCGCTGGGCTTAAACTGCTCTCTCATCTTTATCAAGGAAGCCATTGGAATTTGCTGAGGGTTCTCCATCCTCAGGGTTCCCCCAGCCCCGGCTTAAGTCCGCCTGCCATGAGCACGTGGCCCCACTGGCGGGCTGCTCTGCTTCCAGGCCTGGGTCCCCTCCCACCAGTTCCAGGAGCTCCTCAACGTCAGGTGCATGGGGGCACAGACTAGGTAGTCCCCTATCACATAGCAGGTCTCCGCACCTATGACTCCCGGACGTCTTCTGTATGGGGTGTGGATAGTGCTTCAGAGTTTCGGCGGAAAAGGCACTAAACGTGGCCTTCACATGCTGGTTACTCTAAAACCACTCTCCTCTGGCCATCAGCTTTATCTGTGGCGTGTCTCTTCTTCAAGGCCGGGAGCTGCTTTGGGGAGGGAGGGAGATGTCCCCTCTTGGGTTCCCAACTTTGTCCCCTCTGCTCTCTCCTGAGTTACCACCATTTCTAGCTGTCTTTCTGGGTTCCAAGAGCTCCTGCTTTGGATATGGCTCCTTGTTTGCCCCTTCGTCCCCTCTTTGGGTTTTCAAGTTCTCACCTGTCCCATCAAAGTCTCCACATGTTACCCTTCTGTGACCCTATGATCTCTGCCTGCATCTCCTCTGTCCCTATCTGTGCCATTGGGCCTTGGCCACTTGTCGCCATGAATGCCACCTCTGACCTTACAGCCCTCCCTATAACACCTCGGCCCTTCCTGGCCTCCCTGGGACAGAGGGTTGCCAGCAGAAAGGAATAAATGCAGGAATAAGGGGAGCAGCTTGGCAGAAATTTGGAACTAGCTGCAAGTATGGTTGGTGTAAAAGGGTTTTCCATGGAATTATCTGGAAAATTATTTCTATTTTTTGCTCAGTGTTATGTGAGAAGATACAAGCATGGGCCTCAACACCACACCATGCTCTGTGGAATTCTTGTCCATACCCTTGTCCTTCTGCCTTGGCCTCTGGTCACAGGACAAGAATCAGCAAGATAATAACCACGTAGCTAAGGGCTCTTGACTCCCTGGGGCACATCCCACACATCAGCTCTCTCTGAGGACATCCAAGGAGGGGGTGTCATGGAAAAAGCCATTTGGGGCCCTTTTAGCTGCTCTGTCATGCTCCTCTCTTCCCTGGGGCGTTAAGGACACCATTAAAGACCCAACACATAGGAGCCCTCTTGTCCTCGACATGGAGAGCCTGTGAGCCATGTCACATTCCCTCGTATCCCAGAATGGGCATCAGAACCTTGTTCTCTGGTTCCCAGCTCTCCTGAAGCTGCTCAGACCTTCTCTGGGCTTCTCTGGGTGTCTCTGAGCATCCTGGTTCTTGGAAGGGATGCAGACGCATGCTTGAGAGCAAAGGGACCCAGTTGGCAGAGTCAACAGAATGTCATAAAGTCAGATCAGAGAAATGAGGCTGTGGCCACTGGCACCTATTCCTGCCCAGCCCCAAGAATTCAACCCATCCAAACCCAGGTTGGGGGTGGGAGAATGGGATTAACTGATGGGCAGAACCTAGACCCCCTGGTGCCTCAGAGATAACACAGAGCTGGGGCTGGCTCTGGTAGCCAGGCCTCCTCCACTCCAGGTCCAGGTTACTGCCCAAACTAACTCTCCCTGCTGCATCCCCCAGCTGCACCCCTTCTGTCCTCAGCATTAGCAGCAAGGAAGCTAGCCTGGGGACCCCAGTCCTCCCTGAGGCTTCTGAAAGCTCCCAGTGCTGGATGGGAGAGGCAGGCATTCTCTTTCTAAATAGGATCTCCTGAATTGTTTCTCAGGCCAGAGGCCAGGGAATAGCCCTGGAGATGAGAAGATGCTGGACTGAGATGCAGGGAGAGCACGTCATCAATGTCAGGACTGAGAGGCAGCCCGGGCTGGTAGGGGTGGGAGCTTGGTGGGAAGGAGCCTGGAGAAATGTCCAAGCCTGGCAGCAGGTTTGGGGTACAAGCACCCCTCCTCCTCCTGACAGTAGCCAGTCTGCCCACTACAGAACATGAAGACCCCCCACACCAACCGCCCGCAACCCCAGCTTCTATGGGCATTCCATGCAGTGTTGGTGGGTGGGGGAGAGGGGGAGAGGGTCTGGTGGACACAGCATTCCTTCTGAGTCCTTCCCCAACCCAGGAACCCTGGAAGGCCTGGAGTGTGAGTGATTGTGTGTGTGTGTGTGTGTGTGTGTGTGTACACACCATCCTTCCTACTAGATGCTTACAAGAGAGGAGGGTTTTCTCCCACAGCCTATTCAAGGCCCACCATGGCCATGCAGCAGAGCGAGTTAATAACTAAGAACAACACACTCTGACCAGGTGTTGGGTACTATTCTAAGCACATCACATGTATTAACTCATTTAATCCTTACAACAAGCCTGCAGGAAAGATATTAGTATCGGTCCCATTCTGCAGACAGGAAACAGAGGTAAATTGCCCAGAGGCACTTAGCTAGGAAGATACAGGGCAGATGGGAGCCAGTCCGCCCTGATCCAGAGTTCATGCTTTCCAGTAAAACAGGCCTGCCCAGCTCCATTCAATGAAACCTTGAGGAATCTGTCCCTTCTCCTTCCCCCAGAGGAGTCCGTAGCTCTCCCCTGCCCAGGCTGCCCCTGCCTTGGACCAGCTCTCTGAGGATGGTGCTCCGTGTCACTGTGTCCTTGCTGTCCACGGACGAGGCAGCAGGAACAGCCACAAAGCAAAGACATGTCTGAACTCTGAGTGCTGGGTTTCAGGATGAGCTTGTTTTTAGCCCCTGCTACAGCTGGAATTTTGGCCACCCCCAGACCTATTCCTGGTGCAAACACCAACACCTTCTGCCATGTTGGGCAGTTGCTAGAGGAAAATCTCTTGCCGGAACAAGGTCGGGTAGGGGCCCTATCACAGGGGATCTGCCGCTCCATGGGGTGAGGGCTGGGACTGCCAGGATCAGAGCCCGGGACTGGCCTCCTGGGGAGTTTAGGACTATCCACCCTGGACCTGGATCAGGGAGGCACTATCTCTTCTTTTTTTTTTTTTTTTAAAGATTTTATTTATTTATTTGTCAGAGAGAGAGGGAGAGAGAGCAAGCACAGGCAGACAGAGAGGCAGGCAGAGGCAGAGGGAGAAGCAGGCTCCCTGCCGAGCAAGGAGCCTGATGTGGGACTCGATCCCAGGACGCCAGGATCATGACCCGAGCCGAAGGCAGCTGCTCAACCAACTGAGCCACCCAGGCATCCCGGCACTATCTCTTCTTGACAGCCCATCATCCTTATCTCCTTCTGGGTCCTCCTCTGAGCGTCGCGGTCACGTGCTCCTCTTCATGCCCAGCCTGGCTGCCTGCCGCCTTGTCTGTCTTGCGGGCAGAGAAGGGCCATACCTGCGTGCCAGAGAGGCACAGGTGTGCCTGCGCCGCTTACACAACGTACCACCTGCTGGAATCTTGGCGGAGGGTGGACTTGGGATGGGATCCACGGGAGAGACAGTCTGTGGCATAATTAAGAGGGAGCAAAACACAAAACAAAACAATGTTTTCCTTCCTCTCTCTTTTCTACCACTTGCTCTAATTATTTTCCCACTTTAAAATTCTACATCAACTTTAATTAAGCTGGCCTCGGGCAGGGAAGTCTGGCAAACTTGGAAAGAAGTTCACTTGTTTATTTTCTTATCACTGAGTGATTGGGTTTTTGAGGCTCTCTCTCTCTCTCTCTCTCTCTAAGGGAGGATGATGGCAGCCTCCTGCCCGCGGGGGGGACAGGTGCAGACAAGAAGGGCTCTGTGCGGCCTCTGAGGGAGGCATTTCCCCAGAAAACTGTACTGCTGGCCCGCTCATGCTCTCTTTCTGCCTCGCCTCCCCCTCCAACTCTGCTGTTACCCTGCAAGGTCGAGGTGTGGTAGAGGGGAGCAACAGTTGAGCAACTGGGAGAGCACTGGGCTTGGAGTCCAGAAACTTGGGTCAGAAGCCCCGTTTTGCCACCTGTTCGTTGGGCACAAGTCGTTCTTGCTAGTACATTTGTTAATTCATTTGCTCATTGATGCATGCATTATTCCCCCTTACACATCCTTTATTTGTTCATTCATCCCTATCTCCCTATCACACGGAGCCAAGGTACACGCTTGCTTCTGCCACACCCGCCCCTAGCAAGTTATGTGCGGGAACTTGACGCTCTGAGCCCATTCCTTCAACCCTGGGTTGTTTTAAGGATGAAGCCATCGCGTGAGTGGAAGCCAGTGTGGTGCCTGTGGCCCGGGGAGGTGGCATCAGGTGACACCTCTAATATTACACCCAACATCAGACCTGGGCTCTGGGTTTTTGTGAGTCCTGGATTTGCTGGCAAGTCCAAACCCAAGACCGACTACCAACTCCACAGTCAGAGGTGTGAGCCGGATTCTGAAGACTGCTGGATTTCGTGATTCAGCAGGAGACAGGAGAGCTGGGGGCCGTGTAGGGGCCAAGAAGCCCGGGTGGCTGACCAGGGAGGGCTTAGGACACCGCGGGGGCACCCCAGGCCATCCCATGAGGTTGGATGGTGTCGGACACCCAGCATGAAAAGTGGCCCCGGGGACAGGAGCCGCAGGTGGGTCTCTGCCCGGGGCTGGTGGGCAGAGAGTGCATGAATGACTGGGCGAGGGAGGGAAGGAGTGGGCGTGTGTGTGTGTGTGTGTGTGAGAGAGTAACTGAGCGAGTGGGTGATCGGGCAAAGGACTAAATACATGAATGAATGCGTGGACAACTGAGTGATTGAAGAGAAGAGTGGATGAGTAAGCAAATGAATGAGGGAAGGCGTGAGCAAGGAACTGAGGGGATGACGGAATAATGGGATGAACAAGTGAAGGTCTGAGCGAAGCACTGAGGGATTGAATGAAAGGATGGGTGGACGGATGGATGATGGAAGAATGGGGAAGGAACTGGGTAATAAATTAATGAACGAGTGAATGACTGAGAGCATGAATAAATCAATTAGGGAACGACTGAGTGACGGACTGACTCTCATCCACTCACCAGGAATCAAGGCCCACAGGACAGGGAGGTGACCCCTTGCTGTGGGCATTGTCCCCTGCTCCCCTCCCCCTCCCCCTACAGCAGCGGAGCGTCCAGCCCATCAGCGGTTATGTACAAATACAAACAGGATCGCGGCGTGTCATTTACCCCTCCGCCCACTGCGCCCGCGCTCCTGAAACGCACGTGTCAGTAAAATAACATATCTCTGGTGGCTTGTCTACCTGTCTCCCTCACTGCTGAGAAATAACTCACAGCAGCGGGTTAAGCTGACAATAAACACAGGAATTGACTTCAGTGGGAATGAACTTGCTTGACTGTTGACAAAAATCTAAGGTGATACAACCTTTGCGGGGCTTGTTGCCTGCTCAGGGGACACCAGGGCCGCTGCTGTGCTTCTCCCTTCCTGGGACAGGGACGAAGGACGAAGGCCCCAGGCTGAAGAATGAGTCTTCTGTCCCTGGGCCCAGAGGCAAGTCTCTGTGTCCTGTAAAGGGCGGAGGCTTGGTTTTTGTGTTGGGCCCACTTCCCCGTGGAGAGAATGCTGGCGAGCCAAGCACGGGTTTAGGGACGTTGTCTCCCTCCTCCTCCCTGCTCTGGCAGTTGGCAAAAGATCCGGGGAGGGCTGACAGGGGCCTCCTTCTGGTCCAGGCCCCCTCTGGGGTAAGAGGGGGTGAGGCAGACTGTTCCCTCATCCTCTAGGAGGCACCCAGCAGGCAGGTGTGCACAGCAACAGCTGGGCGGGTAGTGGGACACGGGCAGGAGGAGGTCTCCAGCATCCAGCCGCTGCCAACAGCCAGCCGCTGGGGCAGCCTGAAGGGAGATGACAGGAGGCAGGCTTCAGCAGAGGGCACTCCAGTGCTAGGAATCTGCACTCAACAACCGCAAGCCGGTGCTCGGTGGTTTCCCTGGGAAGCGGAGATCATGAATCTCGGTAACTCGAGCCCAGGGCCTCATCACTCACCGTGATTGTGGGGGGATTGAGGGCTGGAGTGGATCGGTCTAAACAAAATGCACACATAGGGGACTCGTCCAAATGAGCCTGCTTGGCCACCCCTGGGAGTCTCCTGCAGAAGCCGGGAGGGGCCGGGAGGGGCCGGGAGGGCCCAGGGCGGGTAGGGCTTCTTCCTCCCCTACCCCCACCTGTGAGCCAGCGGGAGACATGAATCTCGCTGGCAGGGACTTGGGCCAGCTCAGCCATTTTCGGGGATGTTAATGAAATGCGGGAGCACTTGTCCTTTCCGACAGCGGCCCCTTTTATTTTGGAATGAAAAGCTGCATTAGTCTGAATGAGGTTTGGAGGCCTCATAAATCCGGCGCTGGCTGCCTCGCGGGGGAGCGAGGAGCTGAGCCCTGGCTGGTGGGTAGACTTGTTTACCAACAATTCGAAAAGCCAGGACTGGTGGCTCCCAATCCCATGGGATGCAGGTTGAGAGCCCGCCAGCCTCAGTGGCTGCTGGTGGCAGGACAGCCTGGAAGAGGCACCACAGCAAGGGAGAGGGGGCAGCGGGCTTCTTTACCTGAGCTTGGGGGAGTTCCAGTTCCCTCTAGTAAAGGGCCCAAATCCTCTTCTACTCTAAGCCTTTCCTTCAAGCAGCCAGAAGCCCCAGTGGGCCTCCAGCAGAGCTGAGGAGATCTTCTGCTAGAGCCTCTCCTCTGCTCAGTCCAGGCAGGACAAGACAAGGGTCAAGCCTACAAGCTTAAGAAGCAGGAAGGACCACATGCAGACCCAGGCTCCTCTCCCACAGACCTGGCAGTGATGGCCGATGTGTATTATAGGAAGGAAGGCGGAAGGAGAGAAGAAAGAAGGAAAGAAGGGAGGAAGGAAGGAGGAGGGTGGAAAAGGGGGGAGGGAGGAAGGAAGAAGGGAAGGAGGAAGGGAGGGAGAAGGGAAGAGGAAGAGAGGAGAGGAAGGAGGAAGGAGGGAGCAGGAGGGAGATAGAAGGGAGGAGGGAGGAGGGAGGAGGGGGGAGGGGGGAGGGGAGGGAAGGAAGAAGGGGGAAGGGAAGAAGAAAGAAAGGGAGGGAGGGAGGAAGGGAGGAGAGGAAGGGCGAAGAAGGAAGGTCACATACTAGCTGTGTGACTTTGGACCTCTTAACCTTCCTGAGGCTGAGTCTTCACTGAAAAACGTAAGCATTACAAGGATTCTAAACTGCCAGGCTGTGGACAGGGTTAGATGGAGCGATGCACACATGTAAGGTAGGTTGCGTGAGTACATAGTCTGGAATATAGAAGACATGTAATAAATACTAGCAGTCATGATTACCATTGCTGTTGTTTCTGTTGTTATAATGCAACCCACCCTTTCCCAGACCGGAAGGGAGCCGGCTGCTGTCAGTTTGGGAAGACCACCATGGTACCAAAGGGCTTGCAGCTAGGTCCACAATAAGGCTCAGCTCTGGGTCAGGGACAGCTGGCTTCCCTTTAAGCCCAGGGCTCCCAATGGGGTGTGGGCCCCATTGAATTAGCCCCACAGCCTCTGCAGCTGGAGGCTGTTTCCCACCGCAGCCAACGTGGCAGCAGAGGGAAGCCTCCCTCCGCAGAGCTCCCTTGCTAACAGCCGCCCACTCTGGGATGCCGCAGGAGTGAGGCCCAGCTCCTGCTCCTTCTCTGGACCAGGCGAGGGTCCAGGGAGGGTCCCGCAGGGGCCAGGGGCACATCATGCCCTGGGGCCCTCAGATTCCCCCTCTGCCTTTATCCATTGACTTCTCTAGTCCCTCTCTGGTGCTGGTTTTCTTGGAGGCTGCTCCTTCTCCTGCTCCCCAGCTTTCATCCCTCCCTCCCTCCCACTGGCTTTTCACTGGCTTCTAATCTAGGGTGCAGATCTGCCCATTCCCTCCAAGTCCCCCCTCTCTCCTTCCGCTTGGGCAGTTTCCCCGCCAGGCCACTTCTTCCCTGCTCCCTACCCCTCTCCTGGCAACAGGCTGCTTGCTGGACAAACAGACAGAACTAGCATCCAGGCTCTCCCCTCCTACCCAATCCCTACCCATCCTGGGGCGCTGTTGGTGGTACTCTGTGAGCCCTCCGTCCGTCCCTTGCCTTAAGTTCAGGTCCTGCCAATCCCCATTCCCATCCCCCATTAGGACACTTGGATCTCCTCCTTCCTTAGAGAAGAGCCAGGATTTTTTGGTTCCTTGGAGCAACTAACCCAAGTGATGAGGATGGGGTGTCCCATCTTCAATGAAGAGGCTCCCCGGCTTTGTCCTGGAGGTTGGGGCCCTCTGCTCGCCTCTCATGTGCTTCCTCCTTGCTGGTGCCCACTGGGGCCCATTACTCTCCACCAAGAGGTGGTGGCTGCCACTTCTCTGGCTCTGGTCTGCCTGGCCTTCCTTCTGGTCTCTTGGGCAACATTTTCCAGTGGCTGCTTGGGGGAACCAGTGGCTCCTGCTGCCGGGTGAGGAAGGCCCAGGTCTGGCAAAGAAGGTGGCTTTAAGGATGGCCTCAAGACCTGTACACCTCTTCCCCTTCTCAGAAGAGCCTCAGGGAAATCCTCCTCCCACCACCAGAGCTGCCTCCCCCATCAGGTGGGAAGGAGTCCCCTTCCAATGGGTAGGATTGGCCATGATGGAATGTTCACATCTCCACACAATGCCAACGTCCCTTACTTCCAGAAAGCAAGGGAAAGTAAAGACAGGGAAATTAACAGCCGGAATAGAGCTGGACTGATGGGCTATTTGTAAGAAAATTAAAGATTCGCTTTTCAGATGTTGGGGGCCACGCTCTTACCAGACAGCTGGCAAATGGGAGAGATTGGGAATGATGGAATAGATCAAATTATTTAAATGAGAAAAATAAATTCACACACAGCCTAGCCGCTGCCGGGTGACAGATCCGTTTATTTATCTACTGTATCGGCACCGCTTTGTCTCTGTCAAAAAGGTCATTAAACTCGCCTAACTGCGTAATTCCCAGCCTCCTGCTCCAGACTCGCTCCACAGCCCTTCCTTTCCCTCGACACCCAGCGCCACTTGAAAAAAAATTTATTATTGCTAATAAACAAGGTTTTTTTTTTCTTTTTAACCCTTTCTAGTTTGCTCCCCGTGGGTCTTGCTCCATCTCACGGAAATGACAGTTTCTCTTTATTCTTTTCTCAGGGGGGGAAGACGAAGGGGGCTAGCCCTTCCTGCATAGTAGGGGAAAGGCGGATGGGAAGTACCAGGGTGCATCTCAGATGCCCTCCGAGTCCAAGGATTTAGCCGTTTTCCTCGGAAAGCCCTGTCTGTGGCTGCAGTGCGCGGTCAAGTCCTGCCTTCCTCGGTAGAGGGTCTGGCCTGGGCAGTCCCACCCCTACCAGATCCTGCAGCTCCCCTAGCCCAGCGTGCACAGTTCTCTTCGAAATCTGTCTCCCCGGAGCCTCAGCCCCAACTGTGCCTCCCCGAGGGCTGGACTTCGGAAGGGCACCCGCTTCCCGGGTCGGTCTCCCGCCGCCGCCGTCCAGCCTGCGCCCGCTGCGTGGGAGCTGGGAAGAGAGACTCCGCAGACGGCGGGCTCCGCGTCCCTCTGCTCCGGCGGGCGCGTCTCCTCCAGCTGGTCGGGCCGCTAGGCTGCCGACGTCGCCCAGCTCGCGGTGCCAGCTCTCTTGCTCCACGCCCGGCTCCCAGGCTCCGTGCCCTCGCAGATGAAGGGACTGGGGGCGGCAGGGCGGATGGGGACATCTGGGAAGCGAGGAGAGTCCTCGTTCTCCGGGCGTCCCCCTAAACCGGGTCCAGGGTCCCCTTCCCCGCCCCCTGCGCAGGTGTGAGCGCGCGAGTGTACGCCTCGGCGGGCGTGAGTGTGAAGTGTGTGTGCGCGGGGGAGTGCGCGGAGGGAGCGCGGGCGGCGGGCGGCGCGGGAGGCGGGAGGCAGGGCGCGGGGAGGGGGCTGGGAGGGAGTGTGTGCGCGCGTGCAACTCCACTCCGGGGCTTTGTGCGAGCCCGGGCTATAGCATTGGCGGCGGCTGGAGGAGGAGCGGCCGGAGAGGCGTGCAGCCCGCCCGCCAGCGCCCGGCAGCCAGGGCAGGTGGGAGCCCGCGCGGGAGCCGAGCCGAAGCGAGCCGGAGCGGAGTCCGAGCGGAGCCCGGGCGGAGCCCAAGAGCCTCGCTCGCGGGCGGCCCGTGGGCGGCAGCCGGGCGGGGCGGGCGCCGGCGGGGCGGCCCCCCAGTAAGATGAGCGCGGCGCCGCGGGGCGCCCCCCACTCACAGCGGCGCTCCGGAGCCGGGCAGCTGGGCCAGGCGGCGCCTCGGGGGCTGCTGCGCGCCCGCGCCTAGAGCTGCCGCCCCAGGGAGCCCGCCACGGCCGCGCCCCGGGCACGCTCGGCGGCGCCCAACGATGACCGCTCCCTGGCGGCGCCTCCGGAGTCTGGTTTGGGAATACTGGGCCGGGCTCCTCGTGTGCGCCTTCTGGATCCCGGACTCACGCGGGATGCCCCACGTCATCCGGATCGGTAAGGGCTCCCTGGAGCCGCGGGTCTCTGTGCGACCGGGCGGAGGCGGGAATGGGGGGGGCCAATGAACGCGATCCCAAGAGATTTTCCCGATCTCTCCGGGCAGCCGGGGCCAGGTGACCACCGGCAGCTCAACCCGGTGAGGACAAAGTTCCAAAGCCGGGGTCACGGGGCATTACTTAGTGGGGGAGGAGGCTGCTGGGCCGAGGCGGGCGAGGGGCCCTTGGCCCGCTAGTGAGAGGCCAGACCCGGCTGAGAGTAGCGAAGCGTTCCAGCCCCAACCCGAGTGGCGGGCGCATTCCCCCGCGACTGCCAGCACGACCGGCCGCAGACCGAGTTCTGGGACCCGGTTTCCCCGCGGAGCGGGAACCCTGGGGAAGGCGCCAACTTCTCTTGCCTTCTGGCTCCCCGCAGACCCCTCGCCCCCACCGAGGACACGGCTCCAGCGGCCGCGGCGGGGACGCGGGCGACGGCTTCGCAGGACGGGGGCATTGGGTCTCCTCTCCCGGCGGCCGCCCACGTCCTCGGGGGCCCCATCCGGCCAGATAGCTTGGGGCAGAGTAGGGGCAGCCCCCCGCCGGTCGCTCCTGCGGTCGCCCGCGGCTGGGGGGAAGGGAGCGACCGAGCCTAGCCGCCGCGGCAGGGAAGGCGGCGGGAGGGATGCGAGCGGCTTTGAAAGTTAGCCGAAATCCCTCCGCAGCTGGCGGCGGCTGGCGGGGCTGCGCGCGGCTTTCCGGGGCTTCCGCGTCTCCGCTCTCTTCTCTTACTCAGGGCTTTAACTTTGTTGTGGCCGCCCCAGGCGCCCTGTAGGCAGCGCTCTGGGCAGTGCGGGGGGCCGTGCGGGGGACCCTCCGGTGCGAGGCCCGTGTCCGCCAGGGCTGGGCCCGGCCTGGCCACGCGGGAGCCTCGGCCACGCAGGGCCTGCGCCCGCCGCCAGACCGGACACTTGGGCCGCCTGGGTTCTCGAGGCGCCACCACCACTTCTGGCCCCGGGCGGGCCGAGCTCTGCTGAGCCAGGGCCACCTTCCTCCCTTGTGGCTCTTCTCCGGGCGCGGACTGCTAGAGGCTTGAGGGAGTGCAGGGAACCAAGGTGGGGCTTCGTTTCGGTACTTGAGGTTTTCCTAGGAGGCGGTCAGGAATCTGGGGATGGGGGTCTGTCTTCGTGGCTTGCTCTTGGGCCCCACAATCTCTTGAACTCAACATCGGGTTGGGGGTACAGCGCAGTTCCCAAGCGCTGCCCACGCTGGTGTCTTTCAATCCATGCCGACCGGACTGGCAGACTCAGATCCAACCCCGAGGCAGAGGAGTCCAGGCACGGGGCTCTGGGGACAACCCTCAGGGTCAGGCTTAACCCTTTGCAGTTCAGGCTGCTCTTGCAAGCCAAAAAACAAAACAAAACAAAACAAACAAAAAAACAAAAACAAGCAAAAAACCCCCACCGTCCTCTGTCTCAGTTCTTTTGCCTGCTCCAGCTCCCAGTCTGGTCACCATTCCAGGGGCAAAGCAGTCCCTTAGTAGTGGGCCAACACTTCTTTTATTCCATCCTTCCTTCCCTGTTTTTAGGGTGCCCTTGGGAGGAGGGAGGGGAGACCAAAAGGTGCTGTGTGCCCATCCCACGCATTGCAGGTTCCTCTTCTGTGGTTCTTCCCTCTGCAGGGGGAGTGGGGGGAGCTGGCTATGCTGTAGCCCTGCCTCAGGGATGGAGGTCTTTTGAGGGCCTGGGAAGTCAGGAGCAGATGAGGACAGCCCCTAAGGATGAGCCAAGGAGGGGCAGAATGATGTATCCTTACCTGCCCCCTCTTACTGTGAAATTGACTTGCACTGGGGGCTCCTCCCTGCTCTGAGGGGAAGCCCCAGCCTGCCTGCCCTTTCTTGGGTTCAGCTTGTAATAATGCAATTAAGGATGGCAAAGCCCTCCTCTCTTCTAATCTTCTTCGTATTAAGCCCCAGGATTAATTAGCATGTCGGCCCAAGCCATTTATATCTGAGAGCCCTGCCCCATTTGATTCCCAGCCCGAGGACTGGGGTGCTGTGCAGATGCCAAACGTGACCGCCGGAGCTGTGCCAGCTTGGATGGAGGATGGGAAGGCTCTAAGGCCTCTGGGCTTCTCTGGAGCTTCCTGGGGAGCTGAACTCCCATCGTTCTGAGCCTAGGCTGGAGCCTTAGCTGGAGCCAGGGAACCGCAGTGGACATGGTGTTTGCATGTGGACATGGTGCTTGCACACACACACACACACACACACACACAAAATTGTATGCCGAAACCCAAACATACCGCCTTGGCTGGGTCTGACACCATCCTTCCTTTTCTGATCCACTCATGGGATTCCAGGGCTCTGGCTGGGGCTTCAGGAATTGAGGTTCTGGAAATTGGACTCCGGAGCATGCTGGGTGCTTCTGGTTCTCCAGATGGGTGCCTGAGCCCCCTGTGCCTGAGCCTCCAGCAGGCAGGCATCCCTGAACACCAGCCTGGAAGTGGGTTTTCCTGCAGGTGTCTGAGGGGCTCTCTGGGCCAGGGAGCAGCGTACCCGCCCCTCTCTTTGTGCCGTTTTTTGGGGGCTGAAATTTCCTCTTAGACAAGGAGATGGATAGCTCAGCAGTGTGACAGAGTGTTCAAACAATCCATCTTGAATAGATGAATTGCATTGCTCTGTCTTTTTGTAATTGTGTCTATCAGAGGGAGAGGTCAAGGCATTGATTGCTTGGATGGTTTGCAAGTAACAAAGGAGAGCGAGGGAGAGAGCGAGGGAGAGAGAGTAATTGGATTGTAGTCTGCGGGAAAAAATGATCATTGATTATTTTTTATGAATATGTGGAAGATGTATCTGCGTGTGATTATCAAGTGTTGCTCATTGAAGGTTTTCAAGGCATATTGTTCAGCATTTTATTATTACTGTTATCATCGTTATTATTGTTGAGATGGATTCTGGTCTTAACTCATGGAAAGCAGTTTAATGTACAGGTCCTCTCAGCCAGACGGGCTTTACTGACCTCACGTGGGAACCTGGATCTCCTGGTTACGTGACCTAGAAGCTGAAGCGGAGGGGCCCTAGGGTGGAAGCTAGGAGGCCTGGGTTTCCTGCTCTGTCTTCTGCCCATTTACTAAGCCATTTTGGTCAAATCACACTGTTCTCCCCAGCATCAAGCCTCAGTTGCTTCATCTGTTACCCGTTGGGTTGGCTGTGACAGTTTGAGGTATTCTGTGGCTTTGAAGTACGTCTGACAGCAGACTGGTCGGGACTGCCCTGTCCGTGACATTGTAGGTTTCGTGGTTCCCTGAGGCGCCCTCGTGTTATATGCACACTGTAGGATCGAGGGCCAGCTTGGGACTTGAAAAGGGAACCAGACAGTGGAGGCAGCAGCTGGGAAACTCTAGTGGATGATGATGCTCTCTAGCCAGGCAGGGGGAGGTTCAGAGCCAAGTGACTGCAGAGACATAAAGCAGGTGTATGTGTTGGGGTGGGGGTGGCAGGGAAGGGCTGACTTAGCCTGAGAATGTCCGAGCATCCACAGACAGAGCAGGACAGATGAGCCTCGAGCCCCACGCCTGGGCTGGGGAGCCCAGTGGGCAAGCGCAGCAGTCTGTCCCTAGGGAATGAGATCCCATCCCCCGAGTTCCCCCCACCAGCCCCGTCCACTGTCCACATCTTCTGCGCTCAGTTCACCCACATGGTCCTGAACGTTCATCTCCTGAGTTTGGGAGCCCTGTGTAAAACAATGAGGAATTTCTCACTGTGACTGGTGATGCGCTGAGACATTGCCGCCTTGTAGGAGCAGACAGGAGCTGAATGAAGATCAATAGGGCTTTCCCCCCTGGAAGTAAATAGCTTCAGACAAGACCTGGGAGTGGCCCGAGGGGCCTTGGAAAGCATTAACTTGAGGAATTTCTGCCTCCACTTTACAGCCCAACCACTCCTGTCAGCCCGGGCTTCCCTCCTCCTCCAAGCTGGAGTTTAATTTCTTCTTGATGCCTGCCTCGCACTGCGCTAAACAGTCTTTCGACGTCAGGATGATCTGGGGTTTTTGGAGGTGGCTTATGCAGGGCGAGTCAGGCATTGTGTCCTGCCTGGGCTCTTCCAAGGTCACTTGCATCCCCCTGTTGCTGGCATGACAGCTGACTTCAGAAGTCCAACTCGCTGTGCTATTTTGAAAGGGCTTTGAGGGGCAGCTCTTTGTCCCCCACCCCTTCAGAAAGGCAAGGCTGCTTAGCTGCTTTTAGGATCCTTGTGGGGCTTGTGAGCCTCCCTGAGTCCCTGTGTTCCACAGACTCTCTGTGTTCCGGCTCTCGGAAACAAAGTCCCCCCGAGGAAGAAGCACAGAGTCTCCTGTGGATGTCAGAAGTCTCCCTCCTCTTAGGGCTGGGCTCCAAGGCCGTATACAGGGGAGGTGGCCCGAGGCTGCTTGGGGTGCCCTTTTGGAAGGAGACTCGGTTGTGCTCAGCAACTCGGTTTGTTTATGATCTGCTGAGGCCACACTTCCTCCATCCCATGACAGACAGCTGCCCCTGCCTCCTGGGGCTTGAGCCTGAGCCCCACCTGGTTTTCTCCAGACCCTCTAGAGGGACAGTGGAGAAACTAGAGCCAGGGCTCCATTTGACTGGGCAGCAGCAGCAGCAGAGAAGAGCCTGGAGCGCTCCAGGCCCTGCCCAGCAACAATGAGAAGCGAAGTTCCAGGAGCAGGATTTGTCCTCCTGAGGCCAGTGTGACTGGACTGGAGCTCTGCATGGATGGAGGGGCCCTAGGGCCAGGTGCACACAGCGTCGGGGACTCCTGGGCTGGAGTAGCCCTTCTCCCAGGTGCCAGTTCCCCCTCAGCAGCACCAGGGGGCAGTGTGCCTGTGTTGAGGTCTCGGTGTGTGTCTCCTGCCTGGGGCCCCACCTGGGGCTGGAGCGACATCACATCACACACAACAGGGACAAAACGAGGGCTGCAGTTTACAGAGCACTTACAAGTTTCCAGGTACCATGGGGTTCCCAAACTGACCAGCCACGCGAGGGGATATTAAGCATTCAGTAAATGCAGCTGCTGCGATGTTCCCCACCCCCACCCCCGCTCCCCCATCTTACTTAGCCTTCGCTGCCCAGAAGGCATTGTTTCCTTTTTGCAGATGAGGAAACTAAGCTTGGCAAAGTCGCTTACTTACTTGCCTGAGATCACAGGGCCAGAGAGAGAGAGAGAGAGACGCAGGATGGGAACCCCTGGCAGCCTGACTCCAGGTCCTGTGTGTCTGACGGTGTGATTGGAAGTGTGAAAGCACCAGGTGGCAGAGGTGCTGAGCGGAGCTCCCCAGCCCCCATGGCTCTGGGTGCTGCATGTGGCCTCGTAGGGCTGGGCTCTGTCTGGCCTGGGGTTGGAGAGGGCTGTGTGGATTCTGCGACGTTTAACCCTGCCAGTGCTGGTTTGCAGAGTCCCGCTGTCCTTGCGGATGGCCGCGTGGCAGATTTGCTCCGTCTAGAGGAAAAGATGGGTGGTCTTTGCCATCCCTTCCACCAACACACTCATATGGACTCCATCCCACCTTGTTCGGCCTTCTGGACTCTGTCCAACGCTTCAGTTCAAGCCTGAAATGAAGGATGGCCTTTCCCTTGGGGATGGCTGTCCCCCCACCCCCCAACCCCTGCCATAGGAATCCTTCTGCTCTGGGGACTCCTGCCTACTCACTCTCTTGGCAGCCACCAGGCTGTCCTCACAGACATCGTCAGAGCCTTGCGGAAAGGGCCCCATGGCTGTGTCTCCCCCCACCTCCATCCTTCAGCCAGTGAGCTGGCAAGAGCAGGTGGTCGGTGAATTGTTCTTTGTTCTTCCTTTTCCCCTCACCTCCCTTTACCCTCCCCAATCCCAACCCCTCCCCCTTCCAACATCCTTTCCAGGCTAATAGGTTTTATGGTCATTTGATTTTTTTAAAGCAAGAGTCACATTCCGACCTTCTAGATAGAGCCCGCTTGCCAGGGATTGAGACCGGTGGACAGAATGCGGGGCAGGCCCACTGACGCTGGGCTCTGGAACCTGAACTCTCTCCCAGATTCTCTGGGCTGGGTGTGGGCACCTGGGTGCAGCCCTTCTGCCAGGCCACCTCTACAAGAGCAAAGGCAAATTCAAATTTACCTTTCTCGTTCACCATGTTCCTTCTTCCTGGGGGATGCAGGGAGACTGGGGTGATGGTGGCCACCAGGGATGGAGTGGTTCTGAAAGTGGGGGAACACTGCACTGCTGAGAGCCGCTGGAGAGGTGACAGATTTGAAACAGGCACAAGCAGATGGGTCATGTTATTTCCCAGGACCTTGTTTTCCCCATCTGTAAAATGGGGATGATACCATCTGCCTCCCAGAATCAGAGAGGTAGGATGTCTTTGCAGAAGAGATTAAATGCTGCCCAAAGACTGGCCTTTCTTCTTGCTGGTGTTCATGGGGTGTGACAGCAGCATAGGGCCTGGATGAGGGGGAGGTGAGTGAGCAGGCTGGGGGGTTCAGCAGGCTCTCACATAGTGACCCTGGGCCGGTGCCCCTGACTGCAAGAGGGGGCCCTTGCTGAAATATTGTGTCCCTGAGAGCCTTGTGGGCTGGACCAACACCTATGCTTGCTCACGGAGTCTCTGCTTTCTTCTGCTTCTCCCTGTGCCCCAGAGACAAAGTTCTAATAAGAATGGAAGTGTGGAGACTGGGTGGAGGCCCAAGGTGTTGGGTTTGATGACCACAGGTCCTTCTGATCTTGCTTTTGTTAACCTTTGGCCCCATTCTATGGCAGCCATGACCCAGAGCAGCTCAGCACCGCCCCCCACCTGGTTTTATTTCCTTTGGAGTTATGTCTGGGGTCCCCCTGCCTCTGACTATAAGCCTGGCAGTCCCCTCTCCCCAAAGGTCACTCTGCCACTTTCTCCGGCTTGCTTCCTTGGATCTCTCTGTCTTGTTTACCAGGGCTGACCAGCCTTGGCCGGGGTTAGGCTTGTGGGTGTGTCTAGGAATTTCTCCTGGGCATGAGTGTCCTGCCACCCCCATTGGACAAGAAGTTGCTCCAAAGGATAGAAGGGCGCCTCTCCCACCATCACTACCAAGAGGCGGAATGAGTTGTTTTGGAGTCAGATAATATATTTCGTTGGTTCTAAGATGGACTTCCCGCCTCCACCTTCTCACTTCCCTGAAGTCACTGTGTGTCCCATGTCGTAACTGGGATCACATACAGGATTTTTTTCTTTCTTGGCCCCTCAAAACATTAGGGTGCATCTGGGGTTTGGCAAAATGTGGTGGATCTGAGTTAGGCTGTGAGTCTGACATGTCTGCGCCTTGTGATGTTGGGCAAGTCACGTGACCCCAGAGCCTCCATTTCTTCCTCTACGAGGTAGAAATACTACTATTAGGCAGAACCGTATTCAGATGTTTTTGACCTGCAAAAATTTCATATGGTGGAACCTTACAGTATCATCTTCCCAGAGTTAGTGTGAGGATTAACGAAGATAAAGTGTCTAAAGCTGTTTGCACGGTGCCTGATGTTTAATAAATGTTAGGAAAGAAAGGATCCTCTTAGGGTGGGGGCTATGTCTCTGCCATCAGACTATGAGCTCTGAGGCTTACGTACCCTCTGCCTTGGGGCCAACCCTGGTGCCCAGTACTCCGTGCAGCCCAGTACATGGCATTTACCCACTGCTTGCACACCTATGTGTCCCACAGCAGAAATGGTAGGATCTGGCTGCCTGTGACTATTATCCACGGCATTAGGGGGAGAGAGAGAAAGAGGTGCCCTTCAGGATGCTTCTGCATGTTAGCTCCCAGACTCCTCCTGGCTTGCTATTTATCACATACCTGCAGCCCATGGGCATATTTGCAGCCTTTTCGTTGAAATGCATTTTGCATGTGTTCAGAGCTGAGAAGACCCTGGTTGTGGGATGCTCTGTAGGAATTGATCCCGGGGAGTCCTGATCCGTCCTTCTTGGAGATGAAGTTCCATCTTGCATCTTGGGCAGGCGGGTGCAGCCCAGAGAGGGTCTGCGGCTGAAGGCTGGACCTCAGGGGATAGACGCTGCTGTCTCTGCTGGGAGACATCAGGTAATGAGGCCACGGCAAGAGCCGGGGAGGAGAGAGTCCCCATGGTGATCATACAGATCGGAGATAATGAGATGGAGTGAGATCCGGGGGGAGTGGCAGCTTCGACTCCAAATCCTTTGGTGCCATGCTGAATGGTGGCTAAGGAAGGCAGGGGAAAAAAGGGAGCGAGAAGGAGCTAAGATTCTAGTTTGTGTGAAGAGGGTTCCAATCCATAGGAGACAATTAAGTCTTGCGCTATTAAAGGGACGGATGTAGATAGGCTGCTGATGGAAGGGGGTTTATAGAGTTCTCAGAACAACTGCAGGGATGAGCTCTTTAAATATGGGAACGAGGGGGACTTGTGCAAAGCCTTCCTGCATCTGCTTTGCAGAACTGAAATATGCTATTCCAAAAAGCCTGCCCAATTGGGCGGAAAAGCAGGAGCAGGGAGCCAAGGACTTCCCAGGGCTCCACGGCATCACAGCATCACATCTCCTGTCGGTGGTGGAGAATCACAGGATTGAGGCTGAAAAGGACCCCAGGGGTCATTCTAGGCCTCTGGTTCTCAAACATCAGCATGCATCAAAATCACCTGGAGTGCTCGTTAAAATCCAGATTGCTGGGCCCCACCTGCAGAGCTTCTGCTTGGGTGGGTCTGGGAGAGGCCTGGAATTTTACATTTTTAACAGGGCCCCAGATAATGCTGATGATGTTCATCTGTGGCCTACCCTTTGAGGACCACTGTTTTAAGTCACTGCAGGACCCCCCCTCCTTACAGGTGGATCTCTGGTCTCTATTGAATACCACCTGAGGCAGGAAGCTCACTACTTCAGACTCTGTTTTGCTCCTGACTGCAAATATTTTGGCTGATTATCATCTTTGTTGCAAGTTTCCCCCTAAAATTCATCTCCCCGCAGTTCTGGGGAAGGCCACAGAACTTGGATGTTGAGAGTGTAGGTTCGGAGAGCCTGTCTCAGTTTAAACCCTCTTCGTCCTCCAGACTCTGACACTTTGGGTAAGTCACTTAACTTCTTGGCCTTAGCTTTCCTCACCTGACAAATGGGGATAACAATAGATTTGACCTCACGGGGTCGTTGTGAGAATGAATCTGCCTGGCACCAGAGAAGTTGTCCGTGCACTTTCACAGTCCAGTATTGTGGGTCAGTTCGCTGGTTCTGGAATCTGCTAGCCCCTGACTTCAAAGCCTGCTTCCATCATGTACCCCCCTTCCCACCTCGGGTGATCTTGGGCAAATTAATCTCTCATAGTAATGATAATAATAATAATAACAACAATAATAATAGCAACCGCCTCGCAGGGTTGTTGCAAGGCTTAAATGAGTTAATGCTATACAGTGTTTAGACCACAGCCATGGTGAACACTTAACAAATGCTGTCCATTAATCTTATGTTACAATCCCCATGCCCACTGATTCTGGTTCGTGTTTGCTTCCTGTCCCACCATGCAACCCTATGGAAATGTAAAGGCATTTCTCCAAATTAAAATTTTCCAAATTGAAGATGCTCAGTTCTAAAAAAAAAAAAAGTCTTCGTTCTTCCCCCAAAAAAGATGTTCCGTTCTTCCTCCGAGGTGTTGAGAGCTATCCATGGTGCTGCCAGTGAGTCGCACCCAGTGAGTGCACCGCTTCCTGGGGTCTCGGCTGCCACGTCTTCTTGTACAATCCAGACCACCATCTCCAACCTTTCGGCAGTTATTCCGCCTTGCCGAGTTATGCTGAGCTGGTGGTCTCTTAAGATCACCTGGTCTTTTGCACAGGCATCGCTGCTGATCTATAACTTCTCTCATCTCCCCTTTGGCAGTTGATATTTGGAGACTAAAGGCAGGACCTGTCCTTTATCCTCAGTAAATCCTATCATTGAACCTTCAGGCAGTTATTCTCACTTGTTGTTTCTGGACCACCAAAGCCCATTCTGGGCCCTCCATCCTCAGGAGGTAGACATGAATTTCACCCTCTTGGTCCTCCCGCCCCAGGGGTCTGTGGTGGGGGAGAGGCTGAGTGGTTGTGGGCCTACACTACTGTTGGGGCTTGAATCCTGTGCTCTGGGCGGTACAGCTTTTGTGGCTCCCTTTCCGTTCTGTGCCGTTGGAACCTGGGATGAACCCACCTGCCCTCCCTTCAGTTGTGTCTGCCAACAACACGCCAGGCAGGGTATGACCAATGTCAGAGTCTTGGCTTAATTCAGTGATCTTTGGGCCACTATCCTATACTTTAACCAGCTTCAAGCGCCTGGGTGGCTCAGTGGTTTAAGCCGCTGCCTTCGGCTCAGGTCATGATCTCAGGGTCCTGGGATTGAGTCCCACATCGTGCTCTCTGCTCGGCAGGGAGCCTGCTTCCTCCTCTCTCTCTCTGCCTGCCTCTCTGCCTACTTGTGATCTTTCTCTGTCAAATAAATAAATAAATAAAATCTTTAAAAAAAAAACCCCACTAGCTTGCTTTTTGCTTTCAGATCCTTCATCTTCTGGTCTGGTTGGCAGACTCAGACTCTGTCTCTCCTTGCCTTACCCATACTCTCTGCTCCACTCTGCCGAACACCCAGGTCTTCAGGGGTCACTGTGCCTTCCTTCCCACCATGGGCCTCTACTCTTGCTGTTCTTTCCAAGAAACTCCTAGTCATCCTTCAAATTTCAGCAAATGTGCTTCTTCTTGCAGGAAGCTTTTCTTGACTACTGCCCGCTTCTGTGGGTCCCCACAGCACCCTACATTCCCTTGTCATAGCATTTACTATACAAGCAGGGACCCAGATGGCTTATTCCCAACTTTATCCAGTGTCTCTAGTTAGTACATGACTAACAACTATTTGTTGAATAGATGAACGCATGGGTGGATACAGTCATTTGAACAGAAGTTCACCCACCTGCTCTGATATTCAGCTCCACACCTTTTCCATCTGGTCAGCAGGATTGTGTGAAAGACACCATTCAATTCTTCTACTAAGTCAAAGTTCTAGTGAAGTCTGTGGTGTCCTGACATGCTACAACACCCTCTATGCTAAGACTTTTTCCACGTAGTTAGCTTGGGCAGAACTGGACTATTTAGAGGAACAGGTCCTTCTTTTCCCCAGGCCTAGACTGGTCTTTACATCCATTGTCTGGTTTGTATCATGATGATTCTCCTCTTGAGAGGGACACAAGCTGTCTACTTCAAGGAGAAACTGAAGAAGAGCTCACGGCCTCACCCATCCCTCCTCCCCACTAGCCCCTCAGCATCTTTCCTGCTCCCTCTGGAAAGTGAGCCAAGAAAGGGAACTTCTGCTGTTTGTCCTTACCAGGCAGACCACTCTGGATGGCTGGCAGGCAGGGTTAGGCCTGTCCGTTTTCTGTCTCACCATGTCACTTCCTCCTGCTAGGGTGTGTGTGTGGATAATAGGTCTCCTTGTCAGCTCTGTGTAAAGCAGAGGTGTTGATAGTTGACCTGGAGATTCAGGCTGTATAGACAGTCAGATTGGGCCCAGGGATGTGTGGCATCTGGGTTTTTGGGAGTGTGGGTGTGTACACATGTATGTGTTTGTGTACTTAGAAGAAATGACCAATTGAAGGTTTGCTTCTCTAGCATACACTTCCCAAAGTGTGGCTCAACAGCCATTCTTTATCCAAATGAGCCCAAAGAGTGACTGTAATGACTTTCCTTTGGGTCAGTGGGAAACTGAAGACTTCAGTGGTGCTCCCAGTTCCTGGCAGACTGGGCCGATGGGTCTGCCATATTTGTGTAGCCGAGAGTGAGGCCGGGCCAGGTTCATGCTAGAGCCCTGGGCTTCCCCTCTTGTGCTGCACAGCACCAGGCTCTCCCCTGAGGCCATGCCCTCCCCTTTCTTGCTTCCTTCCCCAAGGAAACAGATGACACATTATGAGCAGAAAGAGCCTGTTGCCTACATGGCCATTTTTCCTGCCCAGTTTAATAGAGGTGACAGCCGTCTATTTTACTTGTCTCGTAACATCGAATCAGTAAATAAAATATGGGTGAACTCTCAGGTTTAGCTGAATTATGGCTGGTCCATGGGGACGGAGGGCTGGGAAGAGCTGAGCAGAGAGATTGAATCCCTAGCTTGTTGCAAGAGAGGCTGAGCCTTGTGTCCTCTTCTGGCTCCAGGAAATCTTTCAGTGCTGAAGAAAGCCAGGCAAGGTCATCCTGTTGACAGTCTCTGAGTTCACGGAAATCCAGAACACAAAGAGGGGGTCCCCAAGTATTGGAGCTAGAAGAGTATAGGACCTGTTTTTACTCTTTCCTATCATAGATTGGGAAACTGAGGACTAAAAGAGGGACATGCTTTGTGCCTCATCCCTTGGGGAGCCATAGGAGAATCAGATGAAAACATGGGTCTCTGACCCCCAAGTCTATTGAGAAAACTCCATCCCCATTCCTATCTCACACACACGCACACATGCACATAGGCATGCACACATTTGAAGCTTTAAATTTACAGTCTTGAGATAGAGACTCATTTTTTCCAGTGCTGAGAAACAGACCTATGAAACATTTTTCCACATTGAGGGGGAAATACAAAACCAGATTCATACATGTTTAGAAAGGCTCTTAGATAATTGATACACCCTATGTAGTTCCCCAAAAGACCAGGAGATTAAGGTTCACCCCTAACCTCTGGGTTCAGCACCATGGAGAGCAGTCAGGCCCTGGGGTACGGAGTGGGCATCATCTCCCACTGACTTTCCTAGCAGGGGTGATGTGGTTGTTGTCAGGTCTTGCTAAACAGGCATTCTTTTTCCAATTGCTATTCTTCTAGGACTCTGGTGTTCATAAACCAGACTGAGATGTTTAGCAGGCACACAGTAGGCTAAGAAGAACGATTATTTGTGGTCATTTAAATCAAGTAATTCACAGTAAAAGAAAATGAAAGAGAACAGATAGAATTTTCTCCCTCCTCCCCACACCCCCAACATAAATTGTTCCTAAGCCTTTGGTGCCTTGTACGGCTTGTCTGCTAGGGAGCAGTAGCAGATGACAAAACGAGTGAACATTCTATTGTCAAAGATCACACCTGATACCAAGCGTCTTTGCTCAGCTTGTCAGCGTCAGCTTTCACATTGCATTTGGTAAGCAGGCTTGTGTTATGTATTTTTATCCTGCTAAATGTGATTCCTTAAAAGTATTTTGTGTGTTATTATTTCCTGAGTTGTGGAACCCTGCATACCTATAATAGAGCCACATTTTCTGCTAGTAAATAAAATTACTCCTCACTCAGGTGATGGGAATTAAACGTGTCACAGCTTCGTGGTTTTCCCCAAAGAACCCCACAAGTCCCAGGTGCTCCGCCACCTGGATGTGTCTGAGAAGCCTGGCGATGGGGCTGGGGAGTGACAGAGGTCTCTCCTAGACAGGAAAGGCACTCCGGGAGTGGCCTCCACCTGCCTCAGAGAAAGGGAACCTTTTGTCAGTCACTGAGATGCTGGGAGCTGGCTGGAACACCTGGCCTAGAAGCCCAAGGGCACAGGATTCTGAGAATATCTGAGTGACAGAGTCAGAGGAATTGGCACTTGTCTCTGAACAAGGAGCGACATTTAAGCCAATGGGTTCTGAGGAGGCAAAATGGCCCCTTTCGGTCAGAGCAGATTGATGTGGATTAGGCAGAGGGGACATGGGCTAAGGTGCCTGCAGAACAGGACTACTTCCAGGCCCTGGCTGGAGAGATCTCAGTGAGAGGGGATGGAGGGGATGAGGGTTTTTTTTTTTTCTCCTTCTCCTGCTTGGATTCACAGAATCAGAAAAATTTGCTTTGAAAATGCGGCTATTTTTATGCTGTTTGTAATTTAGTATTTATTTCCTGCTGTTTTCACATGGACTCTGGGATGACTCATTGATTCACCAAATATTTATGGAGCGCCCACTCCGTGGGCTGTGGAGTGCACAGGGAAGGGGGTTGTGGAGGGTCTGGGGGTGGGAGGCAGCCTCCCTGGACCTGGTGGTAACTCGTTGGCCTCTTGGTAAGTCCATGTAGGTGACTTTCAGGGATAGCTCTGGTTACTTGAACAAGAAGATACATGGAATGCAGACCAGAGCCCCACACTGAGATCTTCCTCCCTCTCCTGGGTGCTGGGGAGGAGCTGTAAGGCTCAGAGAGGAGAAGGAACAAGCTAAAAGTCACACAGCACAGCCAGCTGGGAAGCCATGTCTCTTCCCTTGCAACGTTCATGCCCATACTCCTGCTTGCCTTGCTCCTTCGAAAGCATGTTACCCCTTCCATTGTTCGGAGACTTCCTTCGCTCCTGAGCTGTCACACCCCATTCTCAGATACCCACTCAAGGCTCATTTGGGCCAGTTCTCTGTCTCATGTCAGAATGGAACCTTCAACTTTTCTAGATGGGACAGGTGCATGCATAAGTAGGGAGGAGAGGTAGGGGTAGGGAGTGGCATCCCATTTTTGTCTCCAAAGAAAGGCTTTTCTTTCTGGCTGATTCAGATTCTTGCTGCTGCAATGTAAATCCGTCTCATCCATGACATGATATGGCCATTTGTGGAGTTTGGGAAGGAACATCTCGATTGGGAGCCTGTAGCTTCGGGGACTGTAGCAAAGAAGCTCTCAAACAATTAAGTTGAAATGGCTACACTTGCCCTCATGGGGGCTTGGGCAGATTTATAATATTTTCTTTCTTAAAAAATTGGGATTTTTTTCATGGAGACAATGATTTATGGAATAATCAATTTCTTTATCTACCTAATACATTGGAGCGATCCGTCAGCACAGGCATCCATCTCCTCCAGAGGCTGGAGAGGGCCGACAGCCTTTGAGCCTGACTCACCCAGCAGAAGGTGGCTTTTTCTGTGTGCTGCTTTGATCCCAGAGTGTGGATCTGAGGCCTGCAGAAAGGAAGGTCTGGGTCTCTTGCAGTCCACTCTTTGAGCACAGAAGCTAACGCTTTCTCCTCCTCCATGTCAGCCCCACCTGGAGAGGAGTAAGGTCCAGCACTCGCTGGCCCCATAGTACAGGTACAGAGACTGAGAGGAAGGTCAAAACCCAAAGCTTGGAGATGTGAAGGCAAGGGTTGTCATCCCTTAATCTCTGAAGGCTGTTGTGTAGGAGGGTGAGCAAACCTGGTCTTAGAAGTCCCAGCAGAGAGAATTGGAGCCAGTGGGAGGATGGCTCAAGAAGGCAGAATTTGGTTCAATACTAGCCATCTCATAGGGCTATTTGAAGATTAAGTAAAATAACCTCGGGGGGGGGAGTATGGTAGTGAGCTTCCTGTTAGGGGAGGTAATCAAGAACAGATTGGCCAGGGATGTTACTGAGGGGCTCTGGATTCCTTTCACTGTGAAACTGCAGGCACCCCTAGCTGGGCAGCTAGAGAGGCTATAAAAACCCAGGCTTTCTAAGTTGCCTGGAAGGAACATACCTGGTCTGTTGATACAAACTCCTCGAACTCACAGACTCTGAGCTCAGAGGGGTGGTTGTGAGGAGACATCTTAAGGTCAGACTCTTCTTGTCCTGCCTATCTCCTGGAGCAGTTTGTCCCTTGGCAGTGCCCAGAGGTCAGGAGGAAACTGGTGGCTACAACCAGCTCCAGGAAGGACCTGTCAACAATTTTGAGCAGTCTAATGCCAAACACACTGGCATGCCTGATGTCATGGCGTCTCTGTGCAGTAGGTGTGATAACCTTGTTTTGAAGAGGTAGGAACCAAAGTCTACAGGAGATGGATGGTCCAAGGTCATACAGCTGGTGGGGGTGGGCCTCTGTCTCATTCACATGAGTGCACAGTGGCTATTTCCTCCTCAAGCCTTTACTGTGCACATACTACGTGCCAGCCCTGGGCCAGGTGCTGGGACCATCAGGATAGCAGTATAGACATGGTCCTTGCCCTCATGGAGCTTGCAATCTGGCAGGAAAGACAGACATCAAAGAGTCACTGCAGGTTCAAGGCATGTTATAGAAGGGAGGTACAGACTGCACCGGAGAACATTGGGAAAGGCTTTCTGGAAAAAGTGATATTTGGGCTGAGACGTGAGGGAGAAGGAAGGCACAGTGACATCACAGTGATGGGGAGAAGTGAGGGCTGTGTTCTAGGTGGAGGGCATAGCCTGTGTAGACAGCCAAGGAACAGACAGTTGTGTTGAGTTGAACCATGCAAGACAATCAGCTCGTAGGTCGAAATGTGGCCAAAGAGCCGCATTTCATGTGTTCCAGACTTGTATTTAGAAAACTCAAGGAAGAGTTTTCTAAATGGAGGGGATAGAATAAAGGGAGGGGGATGTAGAAATATAAGCCCTTAGTAGTGGGCCACATGTAAGCCTCTATAAGCCATGGGAGAAGGCTAGAATTTTATCCCAAGGGTAAAGGCTAAGCCATGGGAGAAGGCTAGAATTTTATCCCAATGGGGAGCCATTGAGAACTGTCAGAAGGGAGCAACACAATCAGATTTGTTCCTTTGCAAAGTCATCCCTGTGGCTGTGTGGTGTGACTACAGGGGCAGGGGCTGTGAAAGTGGAAGCTGGGGGGCCATCAGGAAGTTGTTTAAGTAGTCCAGGTGAGAAAGGACAGGGAGATGTGTGGGCAGATGGAGGGTTGTTTAAGAGATCAGGTGTCCTCATTCCTGGTCCAGGACTCTCCCCAGAAGCCAGCTGTTCCCTTGGCCCCAGGCCTGAACCCAGGAAACCAGGCCATGGTACATATGAATGGACCCTCCACAGAACTATGCACTTGTTTTCTGAGCCCTCTGTCTATGGATATCACATCCGGTTGTCTGACAGCTCAGCTGGGCCTCCAGCCCCACTGCATGGTTCCCTGATTGGACCAGAAAACCCTTGGTGTGTTCTGTCCCATGGTGTGCAAGACAGTGAGCACTCCATGGGCTGTGGGCTGCTCACAGTCTCTTCCAGCAGGCCGATGGGACTTGGAAATGTGGTCGCCTGGCCAGACCTTCTGCAAATCCTAGGTCTTTCTGACAGCCTGGCCAGGAGGCTTGAGAAAAGAAATCCCGTCTGTCTCCACTTTCCTCTTCAAAATCTATGAGGGGCTGGGAGCTTCTCTGTGGGTGAGCTGAAACCCTTCTCCCACTGAGGACAGAGCCCTCCTTCTCCTTGGCAGAAGATGGAGGGAGTAAGAGCTCAACCTGCAGGACAGACGCCGGGGTCAGTGCCCCCGAGGACTGCAGCATCAGGCAGGGGTGGGGGGGGGTAGGGACAGCCACATGCAGATCTGGCTGGGCTGTGCTTCCCTTATAGTTTCCATCTCCAGCCCCAGTTGCTAACACACTGTTACTGTGCTCCTAGACATAACAAGAGTGATCTGTTAGAGGCTCGTGATGTGCCAGACGCTGTGCTAAGCATCTTCCTGACATTCATTCACTTAACACAGCAAATCAAAGAGGTAAGGACTTTGTTCCCACTTTAGAGACAAGGAAACAGAGCCTGGCGGAGTGCATGCAGAGAAAGCATTCAGAAGTGTTCATTGATACCATCATTGTCATCCATCATCATGGCTGGCAAATAACGGCTCCAGGACCTGTCACAGAGCCTGGCATAAAGTGGGGACTCGGGACATTTCTTGATTTTGCTTATACAGATTTGGGCAGAAAATGGGGTGAATGGCCTGGGTCAGGAAAGGGGGAAAGCTTAGGAAAGGGGTCTTTCCAGCTTTCTAGATCATTGAGAATCTCTTGCTCCCATCTCCCACCCCTGGCAGGTGGGGCTGTTTCTGCCTTCTAGCATCTTCTGTGCTTCACACCTGGATGCCCTCCCCTCTGGCCTCCAGCCAAATTTCTGTTTTCTCATACTTCCTGTTCTGTCACCTCCTCCAGGAAGCCTCCTCTGATGCACCTGGGCAGAGGAACGACTTCCTCTGTGCCTCCTGGAACCTCACTCCAGCCTCTTTTTTACAGCCTCCTTTTTACAGGTGCAGAAATGATCTCCTTCCCCTTGAGCCCCTGGTGGCCCCAGAGCTCACAGGGAAGCTTGGGTACCTTGTGTATTTGCTTCCAACTGTTTTTTTTTGTTTGTTTGTTTGTTTTGTTTTGTTTTGTTTTGTTATTAAAACAACAACAGCAACATCTTTGGCTGGTGCTCTCTTGAAAATGAACTTCTTTGCCTCAAATTTAAGGAATTCCACTCCTGAACTCTTTTTCTAGGTTCTGCCCTCTCCCACCTGCACCCCCATCAATTTAATTTTAAGCTGAATTAGTTTTCTAAGTTGAGTTAGCCAACATTCCAAAATTGGGATGTTTTATGTAACAGTTTAGGTTTCTGGCTTCTTTTACCCCGTTGCCACATGCCACAGCCCCCACCTGTCCTTACAGCACATCCCCCGAGATAGGGCCATTCACGGTCATGGTCAGGCACGAGCTCGCATGCAGCAGCACTGAGAGGGAAAGGGGAAGCATTCTGTATGACTGTGTTTTTATTATCAGGAGCAAAGAAGAGGCAGAGCAAGGGGGCCGTCTATTTCAAATGTCTGTGTCTCGCCAGCCCTGCTTCCCAGTAGGGTTCCTTTTGTCTCCCCACAGGTACTGGGTCCCTGACCCTCACCAGGACCAGGAGCTTCTCAAAGGCAAGGACCTTATCTCATTCCTCTTTATCCTGATGGTAAGAGCGAGTGTTCTCAGAGCCTTCCCATTCCCCTCTCCATCTCATTTAACCCTTACAAGGTTCCTAAGGTCGGTGCTATTATTCCTTCTTTCCAGTGGAGGGATCTGAGCCTAGCACAGGGAAGGACCCATTCGGGGAGGGGTGGTTGACGGATCTGGATGCTGGCCTGCCTGGCTCCAGCTTGATTCCCCTGAGCGATCCCAGCATCTCACCAAGCGAAGCCCACAATAGACAACTCAGTGCCTCACAGATCACACTGAATCCCAGAGTCATGGATGGACTGGAGCCTGGGATAGGTCCTCCCAGCGGTGGGCGGTGAGTGGCATGTTTGGGATGCTCCTGGCTCTTCTTTGGGCGCCTGGATGGCTCCAAGTGGTGCTGTGCGTCTCGAGGCAGCATTACCCAGAGTTAAGTTAACACGTTCCAGGCAGAAAATCTGCTGCGAGTCCCTTCACATTACCGTGTCTCTCAGGCACCAGGAGATGGTGGGAGCGTTCTAATAGCCTCTGTCCTTGCCTGCTCCCTGTAGGCCTGGCCGTGGCCACAGGCCCACTGCGCCGACACAAATTCCAGCCACTAACCAGGCCTGGAGAAGAAGCCACGCGGACACCCACTCTTTCCCTCCTGCCTCCAGGCTCTGAGCAGGAGACACAAAGTAGGAGGCCCCGCACAGCCTCCATTTCTGCTCGGCCAGGGTTGGGGAGAGCGGGGAGAGGCTGTGCCCGCAGCCCGGCAAGGGTACCTACAGGGAGAGGGTGAGCTGGCTGGTGTCATGGGTCAGGCAGCAGCTGCAGAGGGAAGCTTTAGCAAGGAATGAAGGGCCGGCTCTGCCTGGGAGAGTGTCTGTGAATCTCGCTTTGACCAGACACATTCAACTTGAGATTCTAGACATCTGGCCTTTCTGGGGCTGGCAGCGGGTCCCCTCACGGGGAGGGCAGCCGTGGCTGATGTTGTTAGATAGACATCACTGCAGGTATGAGGCGTGGCTGCCTTATTCCTGCCACCCCCTTGGAGCCTGCCTGAGGTCTCCTGGCTGCACAGTCCAGGGCCTCCGCCCCCGGGGGTCTGAATTCAGCCCCGCCCCGCCCCACGGTGGGACCCGAAGGTCTCCATTTCTGGAAATTGTGGTGGCCCTCCAGGTCTGATTGTGGAAGTCTGCTTGAGTAGCCTTATTTCTTCCCAGCGCTAAGCGGTCATGCAGGGGTCATCCAGCCCCAGCACTACATCGGTGGATCTCGGGTTTCCACCTCCCGGGGTCTTAGGCCTGTAAGAGGAGTGAGAAGACCATAGAACATGCCACCTCCCTCAGAGTCAGCACTTCCCGTGCCAGCTGGAAGTGACTTGGGAACACTGTTAAAGGTGAGACACAGCCCCCTTGCCTGGGGTCATGTCAGCCCCTCAGGGGGACATGAGAAGAGACCAGGCAGGGGACCTTCCAGAGCCCCCCAGCTTCCCTGTGCTTTTAGCTCATGGTCTCCAGGGAGACAGGCTTCCTCTCCCTTGGGGTGGGCAGCATGGCCTCTGTCATCAACCCATCCCTGCGGACAGGCTCCCACTTAAAACAAAGAAGCAAAAAGAGAACTGATAGACCAGGACCAGGAAAAAACAACCCCCAGTGCTTACCGGGCGCCTACAGCTCTGGGTGGTATAGAGCAATTCCGAGTGCTCATTCTTTAGTCCTCATCAAGACCCTGTGTGATGGCCCAAGTATCCCCATGTTGCAGGTGAAGAGCTTGTTGGTTCAGGGAGATGAAAGGATGGGCCGGGGTTACTCCGCCAGCAGGCGGCAGGGCCTGGGTGCGTCGCGTCCTGGAGATCATCCTCCGAGCCCCGGCCCTCAGCCATTCACGCCAGGCCTTGACTACCTCCTTAGAGAAAACCCGGGATACTGAGGAGTACGGATTTTTCCAGATTCCTGAACCTAGAGTCCTGATAAAACCCAGGCAGGAGCTTCCTGGGCTTTAGGATCCCTTGATGCTAAGACAGGAACAGGATGTTTAGACTCTATTTTGAGCCCACTGTTTTCATCCCCGAATGAACCCGTGTAGATGAATTCTGAGCAAGAGACAAAGAGTGAGTCAGGAAGAGGAAGCCAGTGTTTGAGACAGAGACACTCAGAACAGAGGAGACAGGGAGAGAGACAGAGAGGAGAAAGGGAGACTAAGCACGTTCAGTACCAAGACAAACAAGCTCTCAGTCGCCTGGTGGGATCAGAACGACCTCATAGTCAAAAGGGCAGGCCAAGTGTCTAGATGCCCACTTGGGATTGCCTCTCTCTGGTGCCCCACCAGTGCCTCAGGCTTGCCTGCTTATCTCCAGCTGCTCAGCAGAGGCCGCTGGGTGTGGCTTACCTTCTGTTGGTGGATGGGCACCATATGCAAAATCCTTGAGTTTGTACCAGCCTGGCAGGGCGGGGTTCACTGGGTTACAGACAGAGTTGTCCCGGAGGAAACAGTTCTTCTAAAGGGGATCTACGTGAAGAGATGTCTGGGAGTCGGCCGGAAAAGGAACTCTTATGCCTGGAACACACCCATGCTGGTCAGTTCTCAGAAGCTGGTCTGCAGCTCACCTCGCTCCTCTGGCTCCTTCCTGCCTTTCTCCCTCCCCACAGCTTTCCTTCCTTCCATAAGTGCTGGTCGGGCATCACTATGCGCCAGGTGCCCCAGGTGCTGGGTCTAGAGGGACGAGGGTCCCTTCTTCATGGGATCTTGTCTAGTCTATCTGGGATGATGAGCACTAAGCAAGTAAACAGGCAAGTAAATGCACCGTTGGAGATTAGCGCAAATGCTTTGCAGGAACATACTTGAGAGGCCACTCTGTGCTTCTGGAAGCAGGGAGGGCCTCCCTGAGGAGGTTGCATTCAGGCGGAGGCCTGCAGAGTGGGAGGAACGGCCATGGGAAGGATGCAGGGGAGCGTTCTCAGTAGAGGGAACGGCCTGGATGAAGGCCTTGAGAGTGGGAAAGAGTGTGTGGGCTGGCCAAAGAACAGAGAGAAGGCCCATGGGGAACAGAGCGGGGAGGTGGTTTCCAAGGTTCTATGCTCAAGACCATAGAACAGGCCACCCAAGCTGGCCCAAGTTCTAGGCTGAGGCACTGGCCGGCCTCATACCACAGATCATTGGTTTCTCTTGGAGAGTGACAACTTTTCCCAGCATGGGGGCTCACCCAGGCCTGCTGGGACAGCAGTGGAGGAGCCAGCACTGGCCCACAGAGTCCCAGGCTCTCTACGGTGGGGTGGGGGGGAGGGAGTTAAACACGGAAGACTCTGATTGGCTTGTTCCATGCACCGTGTGCCAGAATGTGTACCTAGGCTTGGCCCAAGCCTCGACTGGGGGGGGAGTCCCCACGCTCTTCGAGGCATCTGGAATTTTGGGGATGGGTCACCAGGCCATCTGGCTCAAGCCACTGATAAATGATTCAACACATATTAGGGCCTGGGTCCAGGATGGGGGCGCTTTGGGGAACCCTAAGAAGAGGGTCCATCATTTAAGGTAGCAGAATTCTCTCCGGCTTGCCAAGTGCATGCACGTCTGTGTCTTTTTCAGTGCTCCCAGCGGTGAGCTCCGCAGGCAGGGGAAGACGGAGGCTCCCCAGTTCGCTAGGAAGAGATGGAGGTTCTGTGAGGCCGGCTCATTAATTCAAAGTCACATGAGTAACATCAAGAAAACCCTGGTTTAGGTCTGAACAGTGAGCCACTCCTTCACCGTTTACGGGCTCTGCGACCTCAGGAGCACAAGGTCGGCCTCATTTTTCCTCATCTGTAAACGCAGGAGACATGCTAAGCATAAAAGCACGTAGCTGGGGGCCCAGTAAAGAGTAGGGGCTTTGTAAATGGTCAGCTCTGCTTCCTTCTGGCCCTCTGACCCAGCTATGGGGGCCTGGGCCTCTCCGAGCCCATCCCTCCTTCTCTGCCTCGGGAGTTTCAGGTTCATTGTTGTGACCTTGCACAGAAATGTCTTGATATTTGCTGCCAGGTAGACAAAACATCTGGAAGATTGGCCCATCTTTTTCCTCTCCATCCCAATGTTTTGGTGTCATGAAGATAAAGCCACGGAGACGAAACTGCCAGGGCCTGGTTCCCAGAAGGCCATAAAACACGGGCGGTTCTGCCTGGCGCCATTCCCCACAATCCAGTAAAGTGCTCCTTGCCTCCAACACATGGTTATTTTTTACAAAATCGCTGAACTAGCCGTGTTAGCTGTATTGATCAATAAATTACTTTGATGAAAACTCAGTAGGCAGTGTCCCCTTGGCACTCGTTCCTACACAAAGGAAAGGCTCTCCACACTTTTCACTTCTCAAAAACCTTGGTGCCATTTCCTGTCCCATTTCTCTTCTCCGCGTAGGGCTCCTAGGGCCACTGGCCAAGCCAGGACGCACCCAGACAGGAGAACAAGTATTCTGGGACCACTGGCCGGGCTCCGGTCTGTGGCATGGAGTCTCCCTCGTGGGACAGTTTGTTGCTCCATCCACCTAGACCTCCAAAAACAGATTCGCTTTCCAGGGCACGTTGTACCCACAGCCACCTGCTGCTGGGTGTCCTCCCATCTGTGAGAAACTCCTCATTAGTGGCCCTACTGCGGGGAAGACAGCCAGTTACAGCATCAGCCTTCTTGCTTGGAAGAGCCAGGAGCCAGAGCAGACCCACGGTCTTTCCTTCAGTTCTCTCGTTCTTTCATTCACGTGACATACTTTTGAGCCCCTGCTCTGAGCTGGGAACTTTCTGTGTCATCTTACCGAATCATTACCGAAAGGCAGGTGTTGGAAGTTGACTTGGCACCCCCCCTTCCTTTAGGTGTAACAATACCTTTATTGCATGTTTAAGGAAAGCAGGTGTCCTAAGCGTGCCTGCATTGGGCGAAGCAGTGGGGCCTGCTAAGCAGGAGTCCAGACATGGGGCTTTGCTGCCTGGGTTCAAATCCTAGCTCTTGACCTTGGGCACGTTCTGAACTTCTCTGTGCTTCAGTTTCTCCATCTGTAAAATGAGGATGAGAAAGAGTTTACCTCCTAGGGTTATAGTACAAACTGAGTCACTGTGGGTAAACACCCCGTGCCTAGAACTTCTGAGCCCCATGCAAGTGTTAGCCACTCCCAGCTGGTGATTCAATGGGCTAATATGGCAGAAGTGCTTACAGCAGTGTCTGCCACATAGAGCTTGGAGCATGTAAGCTAAAGTCAGTCTCATCCGATCGCCCCAGCCATACTGGACCAGGAACACTTAGCCTCCCCGTGTTACAGATGAGGGAACTGAGGCCAGGTAGATCACCCAGGATGTTGGAGCAGGAATCTGGCCGTGGCTGGTCTGATCGCAGCCTCCGGGCATTTTTCTGTGGAGCGATCGTGTGCTATTGTGGGGGCTGGAAGGCCCCTGGGAGATGCTTGGGCCAGCAGAGTACACGTGGTACAGAGCGGGGAGTCTACCAACCAGAGGGGTAAAGTGACTGGCCCCTTGGGGGGGGGGAGTGACTCCTGGGTGCTTCCTGCTTGCATTGTAGGCAGGGACCATGTGTCTGGACATGGGCTGGGCTGCCATGGCCACGCATGCTCCCCTACCCTCCAGGAACATCTTGAGAGCTCCCAGCGTAGCTGGTAGGCCAGTAGGTTCTTGAATCAGACTTGCTGGGTTTGATCCTGGTCCCACCACTTACCTTCAGTCATGCTTTCTGTGCCTTGGTTTCCCTTGCTTATAGAAAGGACCGGGCAGGAGAAGATGCCTGGTGTGTAGCAAGACCTGGGTAGATTTTACCTCATTTTTATTTGCCTCAAGAATAAACACTGAAATAACAAGAATAAACGTCTCTTTGTACAGCTCTAAACATTTACAACTCCTCCTGACCCTCGGACAGCTCTGGAAGATAGAACGGGTACTGCTGGGTCCTTGGTAATTTGTAGCTGAGTGAAGAGAGGTCCGGCTTAGGGGGCTTAGGGGCTGGGTCACACAGCGTGCGGGGGTGGAAGGACAGAATCAAACGATCCACAGGCCTGCAGAGGAACCTTCCACCCTGCCGCTGCAGCTGCCCCCCTACGGAGGCTCCCAGCCACCCCCCAGGACACCCCCCACGGAAGCTGGTCTCCCAGGCGGCTTCTCACCACCCCCCGCCCCTGGTGTGGGTACACTCTCTTGCAGGCACAGTGCCACCCTGTCACTAGGGGTGGGTGGCCCCACTCTTGCCCCCTCTTCATTATGGGGACATTGGCTGCCGCCGAGCTCTGTCTTCCCCTGCTCCCTGTCCCCTGCCCCCGCCCATCTGCATCCTGGGGACTGTGGCTGCAGGCCAGGGGACATTTTTCCCAATTACTGCTATCACCCAAGTTCCTGATTCAGCCTGGTCCTGCCCAGCCCCATTTGCATACCATTAGCTATGATGCCATGCATTATGGATTCATATTTAATTTTAGTACTTTTTGGAGGCAACTCTAACCTAATTAAAATCTCCTTCTCCAAGAACCTGACATTTCCCCGAACTCTGGTAACATGGGTTCTGCACAAATGGACCACACACACACACACACACACACCCTCCTCCAGCCATAGACACACACTGCCATTTCAGCCCCCGTTTCTTAGATTCTTTTTTTAAATGAAAAGGGAAAAATGAAAAAAAGTCTCTCTCCTCCAAGTTGATTTGTATGCAGACTTATCTCTGCGAGCCCCCTGGGGCTTGTGCCTGGAGAGGCTGCCAGAGCTGGGCTTCACGGAGCATCTAGGGCTGGGGGAGTGAGGGGACCCAGGCTCGGGCTCAGCCTCAAGCTGCTTCACTCAGAGAGTCACCGTGCCTGCCCGTGCCTCAGTTTCCCCTTCTCCTTGAGATCATTGCAAGATAAAAATCTCAAGTCCACATCGTACCATTATCTTTTGCCCGTTCGCACTCAGGCAATCTGAAATGAAGTATGTGGAAATCTTTTTCCTTAATCGAATGAAAATAAAGTAGTGGGGAGGGGGAATGGAGAGGGAGAGATGAGTAAGTGGCACACAGGGGATTTTTTAGGGCAGTGACTGTCTTCTGTATGATACTACGATGGTAGATGCAGGTTATTACGCATTTGTCAAAAACCACAGGACATACAACACCAAGAGTGATGTCAGTGTAGGCTCACGGATTGTACCAAACCTACCCCTCTGACTGGCATTGTTGATGGGCATGGAGGCTGGACACGTTGCAGGGGTAGGTGGAAACACTCTCTGTTTTCTGCTCATGTTTTCCTATGAACCTAAAAAATACATTTTTAAAAAAAATAATAAATAGCTCAATATTTCTTTATTTTAAGACTTATCTATTTTAGTGGGGGAGGCTCAGAGGGAGAGGGAGGGAGAGAATCACAAGCAAACTACCCACTGAGTGTAAGTTGGACACTAGGCTCGATCTCGTGACCCTGAGATGATGACCTGAGCTGAGCCCAAGAGCTGGACCCTTAACCAACTAAGCCACCCAGATGTCCTGAGCTCAGCCTTCTCCATATGTTAAGCATTTCATGTGCACTAACTAATTAATTCTCATGGTAACAACTTGAGGTCACTGTATAATTTTGACACCCCCACTGGGTAGATGAGGAAACGGAGGCTTGGAGGGGTACATGGCTTGCCCAAGGTCACACAGTGAGCAAATTATAGAGATGGGATTAATTCCTAGATAGTCTGTGGCCTTGACTATCACCCAACTGCCTCCTCCTTTTCACCAAAGAAAGAATCAATTGCTTCTTTGTTCCAATTCTGTGGTAATGACTTCCTTCTTGCCTGACTTGGGAGCAAGGGATCGGTCACTCTCCAACTCCCGGATGCTCTTCAGAAATCAGCTGGTCAGAGTTTTCCAACCATACATTGGAGGTGCTCGAGGTGCTGAAACACAGACCCCACCTGGGCAAGCTGGGCCCTCCCTTGTCTGGGATGGGTGCGGTGAGAGCACAGACGTCCCCGGGAAAGGGGGACCATGCACCATCCCCAGGCTTTCACCATGACCTTCCCACGTGGAAGAGCCAGAAAAATGCATCTAAGTGGGTGGCTTGGTCTAGGGCTGACCCTAGGTTTGCAGTGTCAGGGGAAGAAAATAGGGTATTGATTTTCCCCCAACTTTTTTTTTTTTTAAAGATTTTGTTTATTTATTTGACAGACAGTAGGCAGAGAAGGGGGGGAGGCAGGCTCCCCGCTGAGTGAAGAGCCCGATGTGGGGCTCAATCCCAGGATCCTGAGATCATGACCCGAGCTGAAGACAGAGGCCTTAACCCAATGAGCTACCCAGGTGCCCCTCCCCCAACTTTTAATGACAAAAAAAAGATATATAAAAATGTACAGAAATGTTGAAAGAGTTTGACGTGAATAGCCAGACACTCATGTGGTATCTCTTTAGTGATCGTCTGCCTTGTGCTCTGGCATTGGCTGCCACTGTGGACAGTCATTTCAGCCCTCGAGCACGACCCGGGGAGTAGGGCTTCTCACACCCACTTTACAGATGAGGATACTGAGGTTCAGGCAGCCAAAGTTGCCTGTCCAGTGCTATCCGGCCTGGCAAGTATAGAGTTGTAACCAGAGCTCTCTTACCCCCAAGGCTGCTCTTTATCACTCTTCTGTCTGTTAACCCATGAGACTCCGAAGTCCCCTTTCTTTCTTTTCTTTTTCTTTCTTTTTTTTTTTTTTTAAAGATTTTATTTATTCATTTGCCAGAGACAGAGAAGGGAATACAAGCAGGGGGAGTGGGAGAGGGAGAAGCAGGCTTCCCGCCGGGCAGGGAGCCCAATGTGGGGCTCCATCCCAGGATCCTGGGATCATGACCTGAGCCGAAGGTCGACGCTTAATCAACTGAGCCTCCCAGGTGCCCTCGAAGTCCCCTTTCTAATGGCAGGCAAAGCCGTCCTCACCCAGGCCCCTTTGGGTGCCAGGAGGACATATGTGTGGCAGTCAGAGAGCAGAATGGAAGCGGAGGCAAGATGCTGGGTGTTCCTCTCAGGCAGACTTGTGCTGGGCCCATCACCCGCGAGGACAGGCGCTCCTTCTCCTGAGACTCTTGGCCCCGGAGGGACCCGGAGCTCTGGAGGGCAGTAGAGGACTCAGATGACTGGGCAGCTCCCGGGCTCCAGGGTTCTCCCACCTTCCCAGAGCTGCCGGCTTGGCTTAGGGTTAGGGTTGTGACCCCCTCACCGCCCTCTTCAAAAGGCTTCCCTGACTCCCACTATGCTCTATGTGGGACAGCCGTTCTTCAACTGTGATGTGAAGAAGTGATTGTTGGACCAACTGCACGTGGTTGAGGGTGTTGAGGAAATGCGTGGAAAGTGCCTGGCCCGGGCCTGGCACCCAGTGTGGGAACTGTTCTTGGGGTTGGCTGGAGCTTCCCGAGATTCGTGTTCCTGTCCCCAGCCAGGCCCGACGGCTCCCCAGTACCACTGCACATGCAGGCCTCCTCTCCTGTGCTCCTTTGGTCCTCCCTTCCTGGAATACCTTGCCCAAAAACCATCAAAGTCAGATCTCATCTTCTCTGGAAGGTTCTCCAGTGACCCCCTCTCCCTCCCCTGGCACGAATGACTTCCCTCCTTGCCTTCTCCCTGGCCCCTGAGCTCCATGAAGATGAGCACGGTCTGGTCCTGGGGCTGTGTGGCTTGACTTTCACCTCTGTCACTTGGTGGTGGCCTGACCTTGGATAAGTTACCTGGCTGTTCTCTGCCTCAGTTTCTTCATCTGCAAAATGGGTGTGATGATAGTCCCTCCCTCCTCATGAGACCTGCCTGAGTTAATGATGTAAAAGAACATTTGCCCGGGGCCCCAGGGAGTGGGGGCGGCGGGTGGGGGGAGGCGGCCTCCCATGCTTCTCTGCAAAGCTGAGCTGACTCTGCATTCGCCTCCCCACCCCCACCCCATGGGAAACTCCGTGAGGAGGAGGCCCCACAGGTAGACAGAAATGTTCCCCCAGATGGCAGGATGGCAGAACTCAGGACAGCCCATAGACAGGGGCGGGGAGCAAGCACAGCGAGGGGAGGGGTTGAGGCAGGGCCCTCTCCTTGAAAAGGTGGGCTTCCTGGGCTGCAGGACTGGGAGGTGGGGGGTCAGGGCTGTGGAACCCCAGCTCCAGTGCCTGTAGGCCCGAGTTCAAATCTGGCCTGCACTGCTCTTCTGCTGTTGTGGCCTTGGGCTAGTTTCGTGGCCCCTCCCAGGCCTCAGTTTCCTCTCCTGTGACTGGGAGGAGCATTCGGACCACCTCCGAGGGGGTTCGGCGCAGCAAAGCCGCAGAGCTTCTCACCCTTTCCATGGCTACAGTTGGGCTCAGGCCCATCTCGACTGCCTGCCTCCCTCACCGGGACCCTGCCGGTGACTGTAAGCAGAGCGCCGACGTGTGACCCACGTGCCTGGTTTGCATGGAGACCGCCCTTTGTCCAGAGGGATTTCGATTTTTAGATTTCTCCCGAAGAAGTTCACCTGAGTCCTGCAGGGCATTGACCGGGAAGGTCTTTGACTCGAACCTCCATTAGCTGCCGCCTCCTCTCACGCTGAGGCTTTTGCAGAAAAATCATTTAATGTTTTCTCTGTGTTTAAAGAAAGCTCCGAGGACCCATCAGGCTCAGCCTGGCTGCCGTGATCCCGAAACAAAGTGCGGTCCCCAGAGGAACAAGCCAACCTCTGCTCTTAAGTAAATTCAGGGGAGCGTTTGTGCACGTGGCCTGGCTGGCTATATTTAGGCCTTGCCAGGCCTTTGAGTTCCTCCCCACTGCATTATTAAAGCCGCTTGGAGCTGAGGCGCACAGGACCGGGGCGGGGGAGCCCCACCCCCGTGAGCAGAGCTGGCGTTTGCCCGGGGAGGTCTGGGATTCACACTTGGCTCCGACAGGTGTGTGTTTAGAGACAGGAGAGAGGGCCACAGACCCCAAGGAAACAGATGGTCTTCCCGAAGAGGTTCCCCTCAGCATGGGCCTCCTGAGTTCTCCTTTCCCTCCCCATTGACTCATTTGCACGTTCCTTACGTTGCTCCGATTTCATCCTTGCCTCGACCCAGGTCGCCTTCCGTGTCAGTGATTCTCAGTCTCTGGTGTGTCTCTGCAGGTCAGCTTATCCTCACTCAGACACCCTTGAGGGCTCCCCAGTGCCTGCACGATAAAGCCTAGCCTCCTCAGCCCAGCATGCAAGGCCTTCCATGATCTGACCTCCACCTACGTCTACATTCTATGGGAATAGCGGCTTTTGTGTGCTTTATTTACCACAATATGCTAGTGCCTTGAGGACTGCCTGGAACACTGGAGGTGTTTGATAAATATTTGCTGAATGAGAATGAATGAATGAGTGAGTGAGTGAATGACTAAAAGAATGAGTGAATGAGGCCGTGATCTGCAGTTTCCCTGCCCTCGTGTTTTTGCTCTGCCAGCCATGTGTTGCCTGGCAAGCCTTCCCACTTCATTGCCCACCCGTGTTCTACCCTTTAAAGCCCAGATCAGGTCTGCCTCCTCCAAGCCCCCTTCCTTGCTAACCCAGCCCCTCAGTCCCTCCTAGTAGCTTTTGCACCATCTGTTGTTAGACACCCAGTGCCTTCCTTGTTATCTGGCTTTCTGGAGGCCCCAGCTGCCGTTTTCCTTGGCCTCACACCACTGAGGTCTAGGATGGGCGAATGAGCCTCCACTCCCTTGTCCCTCAGTGCTTTCCAGAGTTCCTGCATGGCTTTTAGCATATGAGAGGGAAGGGTGGTCCAATAGGATGAGACCTGTTCTGTCCAGGAGGGCAGAAGTGGAAGGTGGGGGCAGAGAGGCAGCCGCAGGTGGGGAATGGGCTTGGTCCTTTCAGGGCAGAGCGCGCTGTCCAGAGGGGTCAGCCACAGACTTTAGGTGGGGAGGAGTCTTAGAAGCAGGTGAGGTCAAGAGCTTCAAGGCCACAGACAGAAGTAGGCCAGGGTTAGGGGGTGCTATCACTGGAGAAACTGTCCTTAGGGGGAAGAGACTGTCAGGCAGGTGTCCAAGACTGGCCCTGAAGCCCAGGAACTAAGGCAGCAACCCCGTGTCATGCTCGGCGACGGAGGTTAGCGCTTCAGCTGTCCAAAGGGCAGGCTCGGCAGTGGGCTCTTTCTGCTGTGCTGGGCTCCTGGGGAGGGCCCCAGAGATCCGGAGAGCTGAGCTGGGAGGGGATCCAGGAGTCTCACAGGGGAAGGCAAAGGAAGAGGCCCCAGGTAAACACAGTAGGGGTTTTGTAAACATGGGTTTCAGACACTGCAGATACGGGTCATCCGTCCCCACCCCCACCCCCACCCCCCACCAAACCACACATGGGAATTCTCCATGGGAAGGCATTAGGGGACGAACAGGTGCGCACACACATGCGTCTACGTACACACAGATACACACACATGTACGCATGTAGAGAGAGACACAGACACGCACACAGACCCCCCCCCATAGTTCAGTGGCAACAAAGAGACGCCAGGCATGGAGCACAGGGAGGGACCAGACGACCGCCGATGCCTCCGAGGGCCCCTTCCCTGAAGCTTGTTGATTCAAGGGTACAACTGTGAACAAAGGGAGTGGGGAAGGGGGCTGAGAGCCTCCTGGACAGGCCCCCCCAGGCCCCTACTCCACTCCAGATCCTAAAACTCAATATTTCCCTGGTTCTTCTGGGGTCACTTAGCTCTCAGAGGCAACAATTCTCTGCTTCTTTGTGTGATTCTTTATCCTTTTTCAAAGCCCTTTTGTGCACCGTTTTCAATTTGATACCCCCCCACCGCTGCAAGGTGGGCAGGTATTCTTATCTCTGCTTTATAGATAAGGAAATCGAACCTCAGAGAAGGTGCCTGGCTTGACGGGGCCCCTCAGAGGGTGGGCTGTGCAGTGGGGATTAGAACCAGGAATGTGGGCCTTTCTGCCCCATCGAGTTGGCCTCTGCCCTCTGATGCATGCCTGTGTCGGAGGGCCGCCTCCTTCAGCTGCAGGCTTCTCTGCTGTTGTTTCCTGGGGCGTGTGTGTGCGTGTGTGTGTGTGTGTGTGTGTGTGTGTCCCCGAGAGAGTGCTGATGGCTGTGCTGGGGTTAAGTGCTCCCCCTCCTTCAAGTTGGCTTTGGGGGTCCTGTTGGCAACAGGTACCCATCCCAGCACCCTCGCTTCCCCCCTCCCCTGCCCCTGGGTGCAGCACTGGGAAGAAGACAGTGGGAGCTGGTGAACCGGTAGGGGGTGATCACAGGGATGGTGGGAGGAGAGATGGCCTTCTCAGCCTGGAAGGGTGGCAGCTGGTGGAGCCAGACTCAGAATCTGTCAGTCTGAGAGAAGCAGAACAGCCCCGCTCTCTAGGAGCCACTGTAGGGGTCTGTCTTGGAACCCAAAGGACAAATTCCAGGAGAACTCAAAGAAGATGTTAAAATTCTTCCGGAGAGACGTGGGTTTCAGTCAATTGCCTAGAAAGGCCAAGAGTGGATTTAGGGTACAAATGAAAACAAAGTGAGCGGGCGTTCTATCTGGATAGAATTCTATTTGGAGGGGCAGCGAGGTGGGGGCTGGGGACCTCTTGGCCAGACCCAGGCCCCTCCCCCACTCCAGATCCTGAAGCTCAGCCCTTTTCACCTGTTGAGGCTGATCCCATGGACATTAAGCGAACATCTTTCTTTTTCTCCCGTGCAAGGCAGACTCAGCGTCTGAAACTTCATGGCGCTGACCTAGGAGGGCATTGTTGATATTTTATGCTTGGGTCCAAAAGTGCAATTTGGGCTATCAGCTGGGATTCATTTTTTAATTAATGAATTAGGAATTAGTCCATCTTATTCCACGGAAATAATTTGAGGCTGTTTACCAGAATTACCTTTAATAAGGTCGCTAACTTATTTTTCAAAGAACCCAGGACCAGGAAAGATATAAATTTGAAATTACTGTTTGAAATACTGTTGTTAAGTCATGAAATGAAATACTGAATGAAATACTGTTGTTAAGTCGTGATGTCCATGATTGTCACCGCAGTGGGGCCAAATATTTGACTCTGCGCTTCCTAGTGGCCAATACTACTGGTTATAAAAATTTTACCTTTTCTTTATAGAAAGATCACCCTGGTAGCTCCAGGACAAAATAAAGCATTTGTTAACCCTTGATTTTAGAGTAATGTCTTCATCTAGGGATTTATATAGAAGATGCTGAGAGTTGCAAAATCCTTCTAGCAAAGGACAGTAGCAGATTTCCTAAGACTGAGGCTGGGTGTTGACCACGCTCCTGGTCTGCTGAAGCCACATGACAAAACTCATAATGACAAGATGAAGCCAGGAGCCTACGTATGCTCCAAGCACACAGCTTGATCAAGGAGAAATGCTAGAACGGCTGGAAGAATGGATGGCTGGCCTGCCCAGCCTATTCTCCAAAATGCTGTTTTTCCCCACCAGGCTTTGGGTTTGTTTGGGCAAGAGACGCATCCCTGGGAAGATCTGACAGCCAGGTGGGTGGTTGGTCGGGGGCTGCTCCATTTCATTGCAAGCGGGGATTGCCAGGATTCTTTGATTAATCACGATCACACCCCTACTATCAGACTTTTGCGTGCACCTGGATAAATGTTGCTTATTCTTTATGTATTATATATGGGTATGCCCAGCTCTATATGCTATGGGCCTTAAACCTTACGCGTGGAAATAAGTAATTGAAATGGATGAGATTCAGATCAATGTAGGTAGAAGCTAATTTACATATATAAATATATATATATACATGTATATATATATATATATATATATATATATATATATTGAGAAAGAGAACACAAGTGGGTTGGGGGGAGGAGGGGCAGAGGGAGAGAGAGAATCTTAAGCAGGCTCCCTGCCCAGCCTGGTGAGGAGTGGGGCTCAGTCTCATGACCCTGAGATCATGACCTGAGCTGAAATCAAGAATCAGATACTTAACCCACAGAGCCACCCAGGCACTACTAGAAGTTGATATTCTTATTCCTCTTCCTCGTGCCTTGTCCGGTGTGCTCTCTGGTCTGGGCATCATCTCCTTTGGTTCTTCTGCAAGGCTGGACTGCTTACCCATGCCTGCAGCTCTGGCTAGGAGCAGGACCGTGCAGTGAACCCTCCCCCACTGGCAGACAAGGGCTTCTCATCACTACCCCTGCCTCCTCTCCCCTCCACTGGGATAACCCCAAGGCGGGTTCCCTGCCGTCTCCCAGATGTTCCCTATGGCGGCTGGGTTGAGCCCAGCTGCCCACAGTGGTAATTCACTTGAGAAAGCATCCTCTGTAAGCCACCTCTACCTCTGTCACTTCCCTCTCCCTACCAGCGTGGCCTGAGATCCCCTCCCAACTAAACTATTGGCACTCAGCCCTGTGTCTTGGATTCTGCCTCTGGAGAAATTCAGATCACCTCCAAGCTTTCTTTGGAGGGACTGAGGAATCTGTCTAGATTCTCCTGGCCTTATTTCAGCATGAAGGGGGGCCCTGAGTTTTTCTTCTTTAAAACCAGTCCTGTGTCTCTTCCCCCAAACGGACAGTCCTAAAGCTGGCGTGATAGAATCCGACCTTGGAGATTTCCTGAGCAGCCATCCAGTCCCCTTCATGAGCAGGAAGCAATTCTGTAATGTTCCCAAGGCAGGCTGGCGACAGAGCCTTGTGTCTTCCTGCCAGGGGAATCGGTTGCAGGACACCCTCCCCACCACTGCCCAAGTGAGTAAGTTAAGTTCCCGGCCCTACATAGTTATTGAATATAAACTCATTAATTTTAAGAGGACAACTGCCAAATGCAATTGATGTTTGCTTTAGATCCATTGATCTCAGACAATTCCTTCTGACAATAGGTCAATGAAGGACCCCTTGTCCGGAGACTCCTGGTTTGTGATAATATGCCGGAGCCATTGGTTCATCTTTCTGAGTACGGTGGGCGGCGGGGGTCCCCGGGAGACACAGAACATACCTTTCTAACACCTAAAGGTATTTTGGCTCTTGAAGTTGGGAATGAAAGTTGCTGGTTGGTAATCCCAGGAAAACCCTTGGATGGTTATGGACAGAATTGAAGTAGGAGCTGCTGTAGCCAAAACCACTTTACTCGTTCACCTCTGCAGCCAGGGAAGGTTGTCAGCTTCCCTCCCTGGGGATTCTGTAAAATCAGGGCCCCCCCAGCACCGTACTTTGGTGGGTGCCCGTGGATGTTTGTGGAACGTGGATTTTAGAGGTGGAAGAACTGCCCACAAGCATTTTGACCCAAGAAAGGAATTGGGATCGAGGCCATCGTTCCAAAGCTTACCATCTTACCCACTCTGATATCTATTCCCTCTCGATGTGGTGGGAAGCTTCCTGCCCGGGTGGGCATAGGGGATAGTATTTGGATTCAGAGAGAGGTGGAGTTGAATTTGGATTCAGAGAGATGTGGGGTTGAATCTTGGCTGTGCACCTTGCTACATGGGTGACCTTTTGACAGGTCACTGCATCTCTCTGGGCCTCCGTTTCCTTTTCCATAAAATACAATCATTGCCGTGTAAGAGAGTCATAAGCATTAAATGATGTAATGTAGGTGAAGCACTTAGCGTGGTGCCCAGCACGTGGCTGTGTGACCTTGGGCAAGTGACCTTACTTCTCTGAAGTCCCCTTGGGTTAATAGCACTTAACCTCCTAGGGTTGTTGTAAGGATGGCCGAGATTTATGTGTGTACAACAATGATCACTGGACCTGGCACCTAGGAAGTGCTCAATAAAGTTGGCTATTAGCGCTGTAATTATTATTCACTCCTATATATAATTATTATTCCCTCCTATATGTGATAGCAGTCATAAAAGGAACACCTGTCTTGCCGACCTTAACGATAGGAAGGCTGGAAGGTCACATGAGACGGCAATTCCTGAAGGTCATTCATTCAGCGGGTAGCTTTTGAATGCTTACTGTGTGCCTGGTCCTGTCCTGAGCACTGTGGAGTGAGCAAAGAGCAAAACAGCCAAAGTCCTTGCCCTCAGAGAGCCAACATTCCAGCAGAGATATTAACCGCAAGCATAATAATTACAGTAAAATACGGAGTGTGCTTCATCACATCAGGTGATTAGGAGACAAAATAATACAGGAATGAAGACTAGGAGGTGGAAGGGGGAGGTCACTTGAAATCAAGGTCCGCCCCCTCGCCCCCCAGGACCTAGAGAGAAATCTGTCTGAGCAAAGACTGGAAGCATAAAATAGAGCCTCAAGGCAGAGAGGGTCCAGGGGCAGGGGCTGGGCCTTCCCTGCAGATGTCTTCTAAGAGGTGTGGGCCAAGGGGCCAGTCCAGTCTCCAGGCCCAGCCAGAGGACTCTGCCTGGGACTAGCTTCTGGGGTCGGGGGAGGAGCTAGAAAGTCTAGGCTGGTCAGGGCAGGGAAAGAGAGCGCTTCCTAAGGCCCCTGTCCTGCTGCCTCCAGCCTCTTTGGGAAACTGACTTAGATGTGGGACCTTCTGATCAGAAAGCAACTCTGAAGGTCAGATGCAGAGGGCTGTGCTCCCTGCCGCCCCTGGTGCTCATCCGGTCTGTCACACCTGGCTCCTGACTTGCACTTTTCCTTCCTTCCGAGACGGGAGCTTGGGTCATGGTGTGGGAGAGTGACTTGCTCCTCCAGCTGCCCCTGCAGCTGTCCCTGCGCCTTGGTGCCCCTGGGCCCCTTCCCCAGACTGTGCACCTCATTATCCCAGCTCTGTGTTCCCAAGCTTCCCTCTGTGATTCCGGGGTCCCTCCATGTGTAATGGGTTCACCTTCTGCATCCAAGCCCCCCAGCCTCAGGCCTCGGAGCCTTCTGCTCTGTACCCCATGTCCTACCTCTTCCCCCGAGCCGCCCTCATCCCCGCTCCTTCCCTCCCCACCCCCCCAGCACACACACACACACACACACACACATCCACATGCACCCCACTTCTGAGACTCTGCAGAGCAAGCCCAGGGGGGTGGGGGATAGAGGAGGTGTGATGGGAGCGGCAGACCCTGGGACATCCTGGGATACAGCAGGAGGCAGAAACCCCTGGGGCTTTAGCAGGAGGGGCCCTTCACTGGTTCTGGGGTCCTAGGGACTTGCCCTGCCCTGCTTCCTCCTCAAACTGACATTCAAGCTGCCTTTCCCAGGCCGGGGGAGGGGCTCCCTTCATCACCAGCTTGATTTGGGAAGAACAGTGGAGGAGGAAAGGGAGTTTCTCAATCAAATGGAGATGGAGGCTCCTGGGCAGCACAGTCAGCGAAGTGTCCAACTCTTGGTTTTTGGCTCAGGTCGTGATCTCAGGGTCGTGGGATTGAACCCCACATAGGGGCCCGTGCTGAGCACAAAGTCTGCCTAAGTTTCTCTCTCTCTTTCTGTCCCTCCCTGCCTCGTGCTTTCTCTCTCTCTCCCCACCTCACATAAATAAATAAATCTTCATTTAAAAAAAAAAAAAAGATAAGCAGACATCACAAAGCTGTCGGGAGAGCCAGGTGATGTGGGCAAGGAAAGCTCTGCGCACAGCCACTGGCCTGCGGCGGCGAGGGTAGCCAGTGACAGGTGCGGCGAAGAGGCTGCTCGTCCGTGCACCTCCCCCGTCGGGTCCTTACGGATGCCCCTCACAGGCACGTAACGTCTAGATCCTCCCTGATATGGGAGAGTAAAGTAGATGCGGGGCCGCTTCTCAGGGAGACCACGGTCTTACTGCGGAGGCGGTGTAAGGCTCCTGGGCTGTGTGCTCAGGTTCTCCTGGGAGTGAGATGGAGAAGTGCCGGGGAGATGGGCAGTAGACGAGGTCAGGGAACAGCTCCTGCTTGAACCTGATAGGGAGGGTCCCTCATGGTGGGGTTTAGGCCGCTTTACGGCCTTTTTAGGAGGCGACATACCAGCCAGGGCTCTCCAGCCCTGAATTCAGATCAGACTCATAGCCGCCTGTTTCTCTTGTACCCTTGACTCCTCCAGTCAGAAACCTGGGCTGAAGAGAGTGGGCTCTGGTCCCTATAAGATGGGCCCAGACACCACTGCCTCCTCCCCTGGACTGGTCAGCGCATGCCTACTGGGTGCCAGGCATTGCTTTGTGCTCCGAGGCTCCGGCAGGGAGCCGAGCAAATCGGGGTCCTTGGCTTAGGTTGGTTCTAGTTTGTTCTAGCTGGGGGAGAGATGACCAGTAAGTGGGCACAGGTACCCTTGGCCCCTCCCAGCCTGGGTCTGGCAGCTCTTCTTTTCTGCAGAAGTAGCCAGAAAGGCAGGAGCTGGTAAGGGCTTCAGACTGGGTCCCTCTGCCCAGGGGCACCTCCGCCGCTCCCAGCATGGTAGCAGCCGGTCCCTCGTGGCCAGCGTCACGGCGCTGGGGGCCAGTGGCTCCCCCTCACTGTGTGTGGCATTGAGCTCTGGAATTATATTTCCTGATTTAACAACTGCAAGTGTTTGCTGCGGCTTTACTGCCTTAAAAATGTTTTCTAATAATCCCCAGGTGTTTCTCTCGCATACAATAGCCTGGCTTGTTACAACCCAATTAAATCCTTATTTGAGACGCTTAATTAAAACTCTGAACGGAACAAGCCATAAAGCTTGCTCCTTGCCAGCTTCGTGCCAAAAGTGCCTGTCCCTGCCCCCGCCCCCACCCCTTTCCAAGGCAGGCCTGCCCTTGGCATTGGCAACTTCCGGGTTTGTCTTGGTGGAGGGGCGCACCCAGTTTCCTGTCGGGGGGCAGGGAGGGTGTGTGAGTGGGCTCTGATTCTGAGCTCCTGACCTAGAGACGGCGGGATGGGCTCCTCGAGCTCTTGGTTCCCAGTTCCCCCCCCAGAGTCCCCAGACTCAGCCTCTTCCAGCAGCCCCGGAGCTGGGGCTCTCAGCCTCCCAGCTTTGGGCCAGATTCTCCATGATGGGCTGCTGTCCACAGGTTGTACGGTGTTTAGCGGCCTCCCTGGTCTCTACCCAGAGGACGCCAGTGGCACCCTCCCTCGAAGTTGTGACAACCAAAAATGTCTCCAGACATTGTCCAGTGTCCCCTGGGGGCAAAATACCCTCCCCCATTGAGAACACCCTATCCCCCTTTGGGAACGGCTGTTTTAAAGGGAGGCACCATCCAACACCACCAATCCCCAGAAACCAGGGCCCAGCTTGGGAGCTGCCAGAAATTCATTGTCACCCCTCTCCCCACATCAAGGGCTAACAGAATAGGGAGATACACGCGACAGAAGTGCATCTCTTCCCACTCCAGGACACTGGGAAAGGGTCTTGTGGGGAAGCTGAGAGAGGAGGACGGCCCTGCCTTGGAGCCCACAGGCGCACATCTCTGCCTGAAGAACCAACCTGTCTTCACAGCTTCTTGGTCTGCCTCTTTTCTCCCGTGCCATGCTCAGCTTTGGACAAAACTGAGCCAGAGCTCATGGAGGAGACCCTCAAGGGAAGGCAATGAACTTGCCCTGGTTTGCTGTGACTTCTCCAGTTCTAGCCCTGAAAGTCCAAGGTCCCAGAGACTCCGTGGAGCCAAGTGGGATAGTGGGGAAGGTCTGTCCATTGCTCATCCCACCACGGGGCCCATCAGGGGCTAAGAGAACTGCCCTGTAGGAAGGAGTTCTTTCTGAGAATCCATGGGCCCTGCAGGCATCAGCTCCCTTCATCCCACAAACTGGTGGGCTACAAGCTTCCTCTTCTGCATGGAGAAACCGAGGCCCAGAGAGACTTGCCCACAGCGACACAGAAAGCAACAGAGATCCAGGGTTTGAACCAGGCTGGTCTTGCCCATGCCACTCTCCCAGGCCTTTTCCATTAGTTCCTGGAAAGGGAGGACTTGGACACTCTGGGTTCCAATACACGAAGCTTTTCTCCTTGGCCTTGGCCTTGACCTTGGCCATGGAGGAAGTGGAACGTCTTTCCTGGTGTTACTGCCCACTGATGCAGAGGCAGGAGTGGTGGGGACAGGGGAGCCGGACCTCCCGCATCAGCTGGGTGAACCCCTGGTTCTGCACAGAGCCTTGGTGCAGTTCTAGACCTGCCTTATGATAGTTGCAGCTCCCGGAGCAAAAAGAACGTGACCAGAAGAGCCACTCGGGACCATATTCTCACCCATAAGAAGATGACTGGTGAAGGGACATAATGGGGACCAGCTCTGTTTGTGGTTCCTGGGGAGGCTGCAGCCTGACTTCAGCAAGGAACATATCAAAGCTCAGAGGACACGTGAGCCTGTGTCCGTGGTCTGAGTCCATTGGTGGCGGAGTGGGGAGGGGGTGCTCAGAGAACTGGGACCATTGCAGGCTCCTGTTTCTGACACGGTATTTGCAAACTGACCCAAGGAAGTAGAAGGGGTCTGGGGCTGTTCCTAAGGAAACCTGTGTGATGGCTTAGGGAGCATTCTGGATAGGCTAGGCTTACAGTGGTTGTATCCCAAGGATGGAAAGAAGAGAGGTTAATTGAGAAGGCACATCAGAACAGATCTACTTCCCGGAACCCGTCATTCCCAGGAGGAGTGTCAAATGCTGAGACTTGAAGCAGTGTATAGAACATGTTTAGAGACACGTAACCGTAAGTCATAACAACAGCCATTCTTTATTGAGTGCTTACTGCATGCCAGACAGGAGGCTAAATGGTCATGGCTGGAACCATCCTCACAACAGCCCAGGAGGCGGGAAGGGTTGGCCACCCTGGTTTTTTAGATGAGGAAATGGAGGCAGACAGCGCCTAGTCCGGGGTGGAGGCAAGATTGCAAACCCACAGACCTGGTTTCAAGTTACGATTTGGTCACTTCCTTACACGGTGTGTGGCCTTGACTCAGTGGTGTCTCGTTTCTAGATCAAGGGTTGTTTGTTCATCCACGTCGACGTGTGAACACAGAGATGGATCTATAGTCTGTGTCCAGGAAATAGGAGATCCCTTCCGTGTAAGGGCCATGGGAATGTCAGAACAGCCTCAAGGGGGAGGCCCTGAATGGGCTGTGGAGCAGAAGAAGAAGGGAACAAAAGTAAGGCAAGAGGAGAGTGCAAGTCTTTCCAATTTCTGTGCAGAGCAAGAAAAGGATGTCATGATCATGGGTGAGAAGGGACTCACAGGTGACACTTCACACCCCTGAGGGGAAGGATGGTCAGCCTGAAGGAGTCATCCAGACCTCAGGGGGAGAGGGCCCCAGGGTAGTCACGGGCACGGATACAACGTGCCGCATGTATCCCTGAACCACAGATTGTTGGAGAACGGAGGACGGGAGAGCTCTGGGAGACCAGGAATGGCGGATCCCAGAAAGGAGAACGGTTTCCAGAAACTACAGATCAGGGAGCTTGCTCGAGGCTGAGGTTTATGAACAGTCATAGCCCAAAACGAAGCTTTCTTAAAGACCTGTCATGGGTCACATGTCAGGTGTAGGTTCAAGTTCTGCTCAACTTGCTCTCCTGGGAAGAGACATTAAACTTGAGACCAGGGGCAGGCATTTGTCTGAATTCCCCAAGCATTCAGATAGGCTTCTCAACTGTCCTTGTGGACAAGGCAGAGAGGCTCAGATATCAAGAGGGACAGCTAGGTGCGTGTGTAACTGGCCTGGTGATTGCATTCCAAGCATGCTTGCTTATTAATTGTTCTGACCACAGATAAGGGGGTTTCTGCTGGAGAGCCTCAGGGCTCTGTCCTTGGCTCACAGGTATAGGGTATGGGCTGCTAGGTTTCTGTGTGCAGGACCCAGGAACTGTGAAAGAACCAGGGGTCGCTCAGGGCAGGGGAGAAACTGAGGGGTGGTTCAGATCTCTGACCAAGGTCTGGAGACCTCAGCCACAGTGGTGAGGCAGGTTCCCCAGCTTCTGCTCTGTCTTCCTGACTGGCTATTTCTTCCTCCCCTTATTCTCTGGCTCGGAGCCTGTGCTCACGTGTTGTTCCTGGTCCCCTGTGCTTGTCACTTCCGTGTGGTCTGTCATGACCTCTCCCTCCTGTCCAACCCGGTGGCCTTTCAGCTCCCATGGGCAATGGCTTCGTGCTCAACACGGCCTTGTTGACACTTCTATCAGAAGGAATCTGATGGGACTGTCAACAGTTCACACGGGGCCCTTGTCGGGGGCCTTGGCCCCACTGCAGACTGGCCTCCATCCTTAGTCAAGCATATGAAGCCCTGGAGGATGAGGGCTGGAGGGGTCACAGGATGCAAATGAGAGGGGCCCAAGGGCTGCCCTTTTGGCAGGAGTGGTGCATTGAACGAAACCACCGTGAACAATAGTGATCAGTTGTCATTAATGGCGGTGTGACAGGTACAAGGATGTTAATTTCGCATTGTAACATGAAATCGTGGGAAATTGCAATTATGTCGGGTGACAGCAGCAACATTCATGACGCTCTTGATGGCTCTGTCATTTTCATAACCAGTCCTCCCCCCGGAGGGGGCATCTGCACCGCCTGTCACCAGCAGCACATTGTCTGTCCCCACCACTCTGCTGAGGTCACCGGCAGCGTCTGTCCATCTCATTTGTGGGTTCTCTCCACCATCACGTTCATGAAGGGCTTTCACTGTCGTTTCCTCCAACCAAATAGCAGAGGCCTGACTGGGATGGTGCCTTGCACGCAGGTGCAGCATCCAACCTGAGTTCAGAGGCAAAGACACGCGATGAAAGAATGTGTGCGAGTGTTACAGGAGGCTTGCATATCTGTGTCTGTTTTCTGCCAGGAATCCCAGAATGAGGCTCAGTGTGTGATGGCTTAAAAGCCCCATTCTCCAAAAATTCTGGGCAGATCCTTATTCAAAGTAAAGGATCTGAAAGGTAGGTGATGCGCCTACACCTCTCAGCACAGGAAAGACCACGGCTCAGAGTAGTGTGTTTGATTCTGTGTACCAACTGACGAACAAGTTCTGAAAATAATGGCTGACATTTATTGAGCACCTACTGCATGCAAGCCACTGTTCTAGGGTTCTCTATGAGATTGATGCCATTTCGCAACTCTTAAAACCGAGGAACAGAGAGATTATGTAACTGGCTTAAAGTTGCTCAGCTTAAAATAACTTGAAACCTGGGCATTTGTATAATTACCTTGAGAAATTGGGAATGAGAACATGGAACAAGCAGATGGTTGGAAGGCAGAACCCAGGTTACATAGAAGGCAGGGCAGGAATATCTTAAGAACACTTAACACCTATGAGCAGTAGGGGTTACTGGGCTGATTTGATGGAGGAGGAGGCCAACGCTCACCGGCGTAAACTGACATGTCCAAGGTCCCAGAACTAAGAAATGGGAAAGGGGGTGACGCTGATGGGTGTTCACCACCCGGCTGGATGATGTGTGGGACCCTCAGAGCGGCCAAAGCAGCTGCCTGTTGGAAGAACCCGATACTGCCTGGGCGGAGCCACTGATGGTCTCGGCCACCCAGGGAGGTGGAATCTCCATCACCATCACCGATGGAGTGGGCTTGGTGAGCTCCTGGCAGGATGTTTATCAGGAATGGCGCTTGGGACCCACATCTGCAAAGGGAGGGGGTGGGATGCGGGGCTCTGCTGAGAACTGTGTTGCTGTGGTGTATTGGCAGCCCGGGTCCCATGAGCCCCACAAGGTGCTCCAGAGCTGGGGTGCCCCTTCCACGGCCCTACACCCTTGTGCTAATCAGGTATTCTGCACAGGGCCACCCCTGGAGGCATGACCTTGGGCAAGGCCGTTTTCTACAGGAGAGGATTCCCAAAGCAGGCTGCTGTCTGGGGGCTGTTCCCACAGTGGGGGATGGTCTTTCTTATTTCTAATAATCCCAGCGGCCACCACACCCCCTCCTTGTCTTGTACACACCTTGCCCAGGCTCCCATCACATCGCCATTACCGTGAGGGTGCTTATTAATATCCATCAGATTTCCTGTGAACAAAAGGCTCTTCAATGTTCTGTTGCATCTTATCCTCCCAAAAGCCCCATGAATGGAGTATGATTAACGCCCCCACTTGATAGAAGATGGGCTTGAGTGCTCAGAGTTAAGATACTGGCTCAAGGATGCACATCCAGCAGGAAGTAATGCAGGGCTCCCTGCCCCCAGCTGGAGCGCTCCTTGCACCAGGCCCCGGGTGCTCCCTCATGGCACACGTGTAGATGGCACCTTGGACTTCCACATTTGGACACTTTGCTGGCTTTCCTATATGGCTGGCCTGTTGACCCCCGCCCCCGCTGTCAGGCTTTATCTCTCCTGTCTGTGCTCATGTCTCCAGAATTCCCCCATCCCTGCTGAGATTCAGGCACGCATTTTCTCCCTCTTAAGCCACCCGGATGTCCCAGACACAACTTGTACTTGTACTTGCCATATCCAGCACTGGCCTTATCATATGACCTCACGGCTGCAGGGCAGGGAGGTGGCAGGAGTTCAGGCCCTGGGATTCAACTGGGTTCTCATCCTGGCTTGCCACTTAGGCACCATGGCCTTGGGAGGCTACTTGCCTCTTTGTGCCTCAGCCTTCCCATCTGTAAAATGGGGATGAACATGGTGTGTACTGCCTCATGGAGGTGTGAGGGTCAGTTGAGCTACTGCATGCAAAGTGCTGACAGCTGGGCCTAGCTCATAGTTAATGGTCTGAAAGTGCGAGAACCATGGTGCTTACAAGTGCTGCCGTCCGCCGAGTCCCAGGTAGGAGCAGGTGCTGCCTCATCCTTAATGCAATTGGTCTCTGCCTCCCATGTCTTGGGCGCAGGTCCCTCCTGGCCTCCCCCATCAGCACTGCCTCAGGGGTAGCCGGCTTCATCTTGCACCTGGACTCAGTATTTCTTCGGAGGCCGCTCAATCCATCCCCAACTATTCAGGTACAGAATTTGGCTTTTCTGATGTGAATATTTGATCATGGCTCTCTTCGGCTTCCAGGGCTTCCATGGCTCCCTATCACTCTCAGGGTAAGGTCCAGCCTCCTGAGGAGGGTGTTTGTGGCTCTCTGCCATCCCACCCACAGCGCCCCCCCACCTCCAGCCTCATCCTGCCCACGAAGGCCCCCGATCCTGCCTCTCTTAAGTGCCTGGCATCTCTCCTGCCTCGTGACCTCTCTCACCTGGGTGCCCGGCCTGGAGGTCAGTCTCCTTTTCATCCCCCTACTCCAGGAAGGGCGGACAATGGTATATTGTTCGTCTCTGTGTCTTGGGGTCCACTCGTTATAGTTTAGTAAACTTGAGCACCAGAAGAGTGAACAGTGGGAGGGGTGCCGTGTCCAAAGGAGAGGTGGAGTGAGGCTGTCTGCTGGGCACCATCCCTGTCAAGCCCCATCTCTTCCAGATCCCCAGGCCCCGTTCCAGTCCCGTCTGTCTCCCTGGCAAGCCGCAACACTCTGTGCTGCTGGGAGCAGCTGAGCACTGGCCACATGGGCCAAGCCTCTTCCACCGCACTGGGATAGGGACGGCAGGCCTCTTGATAAGCTCGCTGTTGTGCTCCCCCTTTTGTTTCCTGGGCCTGGGCTGAGCCTTCCGCTGATGAGAGGCAGACGGCCAGATGCTACAACCCTCCAGGATCTTCGGGCTCAGCTGGGAAAAGGCGGATTCCTGGGAAGAGCTCCTTTGGGAATCCGAGAGACTGGGGTTCAAGTCCCAGCCCTTCCCCTTGCTGGGGGTGTGCTGAGGGTGAGGCACAGTGCTTCTCCAAAGCCTGGTTTTGTCATCCGTAAAATAAGGGCTGTTGCCAGGAAGCTCGTAAATCAGCCTCTTGTGGAGGTGAGCCCAAGGGGGCAGCCGGGGTGCTGGGGATCTCGGTTTGAGTCTGGCCTTCTGCCACTGATTTCTGTGTGTTTGAGGCTGCTCACTGCCTTTCTCTGGGCCTTCCAAATGCAGGGCTGATTATGATGGTTTCTGTGGCCACTGATCTGTGATGGTCTAGGACTCCTGCAAAGGGGAATTTGAGAGAAGTGACAGGAAGAGTCAAGGAGCTAACATTTGAGAAGCACCAACGAGGCACCAGCACTGTGCGGGGTGCCCTTGGTGCCTGATCATCTGATGAGCTGAGGGTTGTTATTCCTAGTTTACAGATGAGAAGACAGGCTCAGAGAGATGCGGTGGCTTACCTGAGGTCACACAGCACGGAAGTGGAGGTGCTGATTCTGGGGCCCATTTGCTTCCCTCAGGTAGCTCAGGAGAATCTACAGCCCCATTTGCCTGCACACACCCAGGAAGGGGTAGCTGGGAAGTAGGGGGAAGAACAGGTGGGTTGGGACCCAGGACCCAGTCTCCATACCCACATGGACTATGGAGGCCAAATCATTGTCCCTTCCCAGGAAGCTCATGACCCCAACGAGGCCCAGACTAGACCCTGCAGCTGAGCACCTTGCCTTCTCTTCTGATCCCAGTGGCCCTTGAGATCATCCTCCCCATTCCCTGGGACTCTGGCTTCCACAGCCCTAGGCTTGGAGGTGTGCCACTGCCCAGCTGTCCCTAGTGACCACGTCCACATTCACGAAGGAATGGTGACATCCATTCCCTTAACAGAACCGAAGATCCTGTAAATGCCTTTATTTGCCATTAGAGAAAATGAATTTTGTTTTGTTCCCCTCTACCTTTAAAGATTTATGTATTTGTTTTAGAGAGAGAGAGACTGGGAGCTGGGGGAGGGGCAGAGGGTGAGAGAGAGAATCTCAAGTAGACTCCCTGCTGAGCACGGAACTCCACACCAGGCTTGATCTCCTGGTCCTGAAATCATGACCTGAGCTGAAACCGAGAGTTACACGCTCAGCTGACAGAGCTGCTCAGGTGCCCCTGTTTTCCCCTTTTTAAGTTGGACCCCAGCCCTGGCCATTCCTTGGAACTCAAATATTAAAAACAGCAAATTAATGGGAACTTTCTGGCTGGAGCCCTGTATGGGTCCAAATGCTTCCCTGGGACTTCTCACCAGCCCTCCCAGTGGCCTCCGTCTGGAGCCAGCAATGCCTGGACTTCTCCCAGCCACCCGGGATGGGGGCCCATTGCTGGCCCTGGTGCTGCCGGACCAGGTCTTCCCAGCTAGGATGTCAGGCAGGATCTCGTGATGGAAGAGCCAGAGAGGGTAGCTGTGGCTGTGTGGAGGATGTGCCCAGAGAACGAAGCAGGATGCAGGGGGGCCGGGGTGGTGGGGGTGTCCAGACTGGTGGTTCCAAGGGCTGGGCAGGTAGCTCAGGGTTTGAGCTCCTAGGTCTGGGCTCTGCAGAGCTATAGTCACAACGGGTCTGGCAGACCAGCGGGGACAGCCTTATCGAAATGTGCTGGTTCCCTAGGGCATGTGCTCTGAAGCTGGGCTGTTGGGGTCAAATCCTTACTTTCTGTTACTTGGTCTAAGATCTTAGACAAATTACAGAGTCCACCTGGATGTCGTCGGCTCCCCCCTCTGGAAATTGCAGATGAGAATAAGTATCTGCTTCACGGAACTTCAGCGAGGCTCGGGGGTGTGCTGTGGGGATGAGGCTTAGCATGGTGGCTGGGATGAAGTCGGGGTTGGGGGGGCTGTCATTGTCATTGTGCTGGGGGTGCCATACGGGAGAGGCTGTGATTTAGGATGACCTCAGGCCAAGACTGTGGTCAGGACATGCTATGGTCCCAGCAGGACATGCAGGAAGAGGACCCCGTGGGCTCCAAAGTGGATCAGCACGAGGGCAGCCAAGCTTTCCTGGGCCAGGTGGGGAGCTGGCCGGCATCCACAGCAAGGTGGGTGAGGCTGGAAAGGAAAGCGGTGAGGGCCCCGTTTTGGGCTCCCCCGGAGGATCAGAGATCGGAGCATGTGATTCGGATGGGGCCATTTTGCTGACAGCTCCCTCTGCCGCACCAGACTCCAAGCAATTAACCAGCCAGGCCCCTGGGAGGAGTGCTCGGCGGCAATCAGAGGGTAACCTTGACCTCCTTTTCACACTGCTGAAGCTGCCTCCTACCTCCCCGTCTCCAAGGTGCTCCGGTGTTGTTGAAGGGCAGCTCCTCCCCAACTCGGGGAGCACTGGTTCCCCTCTGACAGCAGAGCAGTGGGCACGGGCTCCTGGGCCACCGACACTGGCTCTTGGTTCTCCCACCGAGATAGTGGACCTCATTGAGCTTTGGTCTGGGGTGCCTTTCTTGGAGATGCACAGCATCCTCAGCTCTGTGTGTGTGTATGTGTGTGTGTGTGCACAAAGGGGAGGAGAAGGGATGGAAGATGTGCTTTGGAATGCAGGGATGGAGACACCTGTTTGCCTCTTGCATGAAGGGAGAGGCTGTGTGATCGCTCTGCTGCAGGAGCATGGATGGAGCTTGTAGGAATGTGGAGGGGGTGTGAGGGATGTGTCTGTGGGGGCAGGTGGGTGGGAGTGGGGGACACGCATTGAAGGGACAGGAGCTGCCCTGGGGAGGCGGCGGGAGTGGGGAGTGGGTCTGAGCATCACGGGAGTTGAGGCTCTGGAGGGGGAGGTGGGTTGAGGGGTGCGCCGGGCTTCGGTTTCAGGATGTAGGGACAGTATGCTCCCTGCCACCCCCTCTCCACCAGCGCAGGCCTGTACGTTTCAAATACTTCATTGTCAGTCCTGGTAAAGCCTTTATTTATAAAGCGCGGGTGTTTCATTCAGCTTAACTGAAAAGGCCTTTAAATCACCGCAGCTGGGATGGGCTAATTGCAGTTAGAGTTGTCAAGGACTCTCTTGTCTGCTTTTGCCATCTGTGACATAGTGAATGCAAAGATCATTTTAAACATAGGCAGTTAATGTAGAGAATAATTTGAGAGCTTTAGATATTTATGGTAAATTATTTAACTTTATAGTTGAGTTTTATTGCCTCATTATTCTATGTGTGAAGAATCTTGGCGTTTTCTGTGACTCTGCACTTTGTGGAGTTTCTCTTTGCGACACTCAGGAGTGAAGTTCCTCTGTACTTAACTGACGTGAGATCTAGGCCCATTGCTAGTCCTCTCACGGAAGGGGCTCTCTGATCTTTGCCCATCTGGCCACGGCTGCTTCTCGCTCCGTCATCAGGGTTTCTGGGCGGGCTTGGGTGCTCCGCAAAGCTTTGGGGTGCCTCTTGCCACCAAACCAGCCCGACTGCTTCCTGCTGCCCTGCAGGGGGGGAGGGGGGCAGGGAACAGCGGCTCTGCCAATCACAGCGGGGCTCTGCCATCATCCGTCTGCGGGCTCCACGGTAATGTGGGCGGTGGAGGATGCAGGTGGGAGTCCGGGCTCTGGGAGCATGGCACGCAGGTGTAGGTTTTCAATCACTCTTGGGCACCGCTGTCCTGGTGCCTTTTGTACCTGCCTGAGTTCCAGTAGGGCAGGCACTGGTCATCTTGATGTCACTGATGGGCTTGAGCTGTCATCGATTGCTGTTCGGAGCTGAACCTTCCAATTACTTAGATTTCTTTTGAGTGTCTGAAACTTAAGACTGCCTTCATGCTGGACGATAGCCCATCTCTCCTGGCCGCGAGCAGTGGGGGTCCTGGCATGGGCATCGCAGTGCACGTACTCACTATTCCAGGGATGCTGACAGGGTTTGGTTGCCAGCACCCGAGACTCTTCCTCCAAACCAGGGTCCCGGGGTGCAGAGGCTGCAGGAGCAGCCTTCAGCGGGTGTTGGATAAGAATTGGAAAATAAGTACCCTGCCTTCTTTGCTCCTCTAGTAGGATAATCCTGAGGCATAATGTGTTCTGTCTCCCAGCACGGCCCAGTGAGATTGAGCCCAAACTGCCCTTGGCCATAGCCTACTCATCAACACCCCTTTTTTGGCTTCCTTTCCTTCCTTCCCTCACTGCCCCTCACCAATGTTTCCTGGCCTCAGCCCCCAAAGAAACTACTCCAACTCAGATCCACATCCAGGGGCCAAATTTTACAAGCTTTACTAGGCACGTATGCACTTGACCCCTACCACTGCCCACCTGATAGACTTGGGGTGGTGATCCTTGAACTCTGCTCCCCTAACCTGCTGGCTGGGACATAGCATGCCCATTGCTTTGGACTCTACTCTGACCGTTCAACCTCAATCAGGGTTTCTGTGAGAGGAAGGGAGGGCTTAGCTAGCCCGAGATCAGCTAGCACAGCCCCCTAAATGAAGGTGCTGGGATTTTCACAGGAAGATTATGTCCTTCGGAAGGGTGAGTGACGATTTTCTGTGAGGCTCCAATTCCTAGTTCAAGGTCTTAAATGAGTGCATCAGGTCCGAGCTCAATGGCTGGGGAGGATTCAGTTTGAACCCCAGAGTTATTAGTTGTGAAGCTATAACTGTCACAAGATACCTGTGAGGGATGTTGGAATGAGCTCTCCCCCACATCTCCCGCGAGAAGACTGCCACTCATTCTTCAGGACTCAGCTGAAATGTCACCTCCCCTGCCAAGCCTTCCCCAGCTCATCCAGGCTCCGGCTGATGTGTTTCCACAACCCTTTGTTCAAGGCTCGCTAATTGTACTTGCCACACTGTCTTGCCATTTATCTGTCTCCACGCCTGGTCCCTGATGAGGCTGCGAGCTCCTTGAGGGCAGGGACTGTTGAGTCATCTTTTTTGTTCACAGAGCCCAGGGCTTGGCACAGCCGTAGCTCAGGAAATATGATCTGAATTAATGGATGGATGTGGATGGGTGGGTGGATGGATGGATGGATGGATGGTCAAAGGGGTGGATGGATGACAGAGGGATGGATAAATGGTGGGTTGGATAGATAGATGGATGGACAGGTGGATCGAGAGATGAAAGGATCGATGAATGGATGGATTGACAGAGGGAGGCAGAATGGGAAGGATGGGCTTGTGAGTGAGTGAGTGGATGGAAAGGTGGGCAGATTTTTGGGGGGGTGTTGGGAAATTGTGGCACTCTGTTCAAGCTGAGCTTCAGAACCAAGAAACAGCTTTCTTCAATGACTATTCTTTGGGCAGTAGTCTCCTCAGGGTTTTTCCCTGGAAACGCAGCGGGGAGAAGGTAGTGAGTCTGGGTCCTTGGGAGTAGCATGTGAGCTCCTCTAGGCTGAAGGATGGGGGCCTTTCCTTGGGATGAGGTAGCTGGGCTGGGAGCTGTAGTCCAGGGAGACCCTCCTCCATCTTCTCTCAGAGCCTGCCTATTTCTCCACCATCCTTGCCCTGTCCCTTTGCAAAGATACCGCAGGGAGGAGCTGGGAGGAAACTCAGCTGAGAGGGGGCTGCCAGCACCCTTTACTGAGTTCCTACTTGAGGGGAGACCAGAGAAGAGCCCCAAGTGTAGCATGCTCAGCAGGTGGAGAGGGAGCCCACACACAGCTCCAGGGCTGTGGCAGGAGCTCAGGGGGCAGGGTGGGGTGGCTGAGCAATGGCCTAGAGGCAGGAGGCAAGAGTGGCTTTGAAGTTTAATGACAGCTGGGGACTTAGGGCACTCTGAAAAGCTGCCTTTTGCCATTTGATGGTTGCATTGGGTGGGAGGAAGGTGCCCCAGCAGGAAAAGTCATCCCACTGCCATACCTGAGACCCATCCCTGCCACCTCTGGGGGCAACACCCACACCTCTCGCCAGCCGTGACCCAGGAGGCCAGAGAAGACACAGGAGGCATGCGCCCGTGTGCGCGCCCAGTCTGCGTGAGCCTTTCTGTGCACGGCACTGAGCACGTGGGTCTGAAATTCACCACGCCCGTCCCCGCTGCCTCGGCCCCAGACATCAAGATGCTTTCCATGAAGACTGCCCTCAGGCCCCCGCCCCAGAAGGATGGCCGCCCCTGGGAGGCAGGCAGATATGAGGGGCTTGTGGCTGGTGGGGAGCCTCTGCTGCAGGGGCACACCAGGTTTTTAGCACTTCCAGCTGATTTATTAGAGACAATGGGGAGGAGGCAGGGCAGGAGCAGCACCCCAAAGCCCCCACTCTCTCCCCAGAGTTCTGAAGAGGAGTCTCCACTTGTGGTCACCTGTCCCTTGCTCCTTTCTCCCCATCCTGTCCTTGTTGAGTCCAGTCTTTTCTCTGACCCCTCTGGCCATCTTCCAGAGCTTGAAGTGGCCCCTACCCCCATGGGTGCTGGATATCCACTGTGGGGGTGACCCTGTATGTGGAGAGGGGGTGCTCTGAACATCAGGGCCCATCAAGGAACATCTTTCTTCCCCAGCTTCATGGAACCTGTGGCCACTGCACTTGTCCCTGCCCGGCTTTAAGCCAGGTCCCAGCCTCCTTTCCAGCTGTCCCACCATCCCTTCCTCAGCCCCTTCTGTATGTGCTAGGCTCTGCCTGAGATGTCCCTGGATCACCCTGATTAACCCTTGGCCCGTTCCCCGTGTTCGTTCCAGCCCTCCTGGCCTGGGCCCCATGCCCTAGTCACACACATGGTCCCATGATTCTGGTGTGGAGGCGCTGACCCTTTAGCTAGGCTGAAGAGGGGGCGCCGTGGAAAGGAAGGGTTTGCTCCCTACCCTTGGGCAGACCCCGGCAGCCACCCACTGCCTTCTGTCTTCCCTTCTAGCTGCCACCACCACCGCCCCCCACGTTCTTCCCACCTCACACCCACCCTTCCCATCCACAAAGCCTCTCTTACCCACACGGGCCCATGTTCCTGATCCCCAGAGCCCCTGTGTCCTGGAGTTTGTGCAAACTGGGAAGCTGGGGGCAAGACTCTGGCTGCCCGAGGGGTCACTTCCTGGGACCAGGTGTCCTGAGCTATGACTTTCCTTTCTGTCAGCTGATGAAGTCCTGGAGTCACCCCCCTTTCCCCACCAGTGTGGGGGTGGGTGGGAATGTGCGAGTGTGGTGGGTGTGTCTGTGCGTGTATCAGGGCACCTGTGAGGATACAGGTGGAGTGATGGCACGTGGGTGCTGAGACTGAGCGTGATGTGGCCAGTGTGTGAGGCCTGGAACCCCAGCTGTTGCCTGCGACCCTGTGTGCGCAGACACAAGAATGTGTGGTTGTGGTGTTGTCTGTCTTCCTCATCCTCTCCCGCCAGGTTGCTGCAGAGCGTCTACTCTGGGCCAAAGGTGCCTGCGGGGCGGTCTGGATGGAATCTGGATCCCCGTGCGGAGGCGGGGGGCACCGCTGGGAGAGACGAAGACCCACCCCCCCCCGAACAGGGCCTGGCAGGGCTCTGTCAGTGTTTGTAGAATGAACGAGTAAAAATTAAAACAATCTCATAAATGTACCATTAACTGTGATCATTGACTTTGAGGAAAAGCCCAGAGCGCCCCAAGACCATATGTTAGAGCAAGCTAATTTAAATGAGGGGTCAAGGAGGGCCTCAGTTTTGAAGGTTTCTTGCTGTAAGCATCATGGCATGGAGCAGGATAGAGTCCTGGTCAAGAGCTTGGATTTGCAGCCCAGCTTGGCCCAGTATCTGCTGTTTGATGGGAGTAAATGCCTTAACCTCTCTGGGCCTCCACATCTGTGAAATGGGACTGATGATGGCTCCTGCCTCCTAGAGTCACAGTGAGGAGTAAAGCCACGGAAAGCACTTAGGCTGGGGCCTGGCCTATGGGAAGCTCTCAGGGTTCCCTGGGATTCCTGTCTCCCCCATCCTAGGTGTGCTGGAAGGACTGGGTGCGTGTGCCCTGTGTATGTGTGGGTGTGAGCAGGAGCACGCATGTGACGGTGCATGCGACCGAGCAGGTGTGGGCTTGTGGCTCCATACACCCCAGTGTGTGTATCTGTAGGAACTCTTCTGCGTATTGGACAGTGTCGGTATGATAGGGTCGGGGTTCGTGTGTGTGCGTGTGCATGCGCGTGTATACATCAGGCCAGAAGAGGCAGCCATTCTGCTTGTAGCCGTCAGTGTGTGTGCGTGGGTGAGAGTTTCCTGCTCCTCGGGTGAGCGTGTTCATGGCGCACACTGCTGGGCCATGGCAGGGCTGCAGGGAGGAGCGGCTGTGTGCGAGCAGGACAGAGCAGGACCAGGGGAGGGCTGGAGCCAGAGCCGTGCATGGCCGCAGCAGCAGGTGGGCCCAGGGCTCCCTCGGAGACAGCCGGGTTTTAATTGTCCGTGGAGAGGATGGGGCTCTGGGGAGTTGTCAGCAGCCTCTGAGAGCCACCACTGGGCTCCTTGCCCTACTTGTAGGCCAGCATCCTTCAGCGCCACTGGCAGCCGCTCCTCTCCTTCCCCCTCCTTCCCTCCTCCCCCACTTCCTGCTCGGCTCCCGGCTCCCTCCTTCTCCCGGCCTCCTCTGCCTCTGGGCTCTGTGTCTGACCCCCTCTCCACCTCTTCTCCCTCTTCCCTTCAGCTTCCTGACTGCTTAGAGACCCCTCCCAGCCCCCACACCTTCCGTTCTCCGTCTAGAGACAAGCGTGGGTCCAGGAACAGGACACTGCTCCCTGAAGACCCTCTTCTTCAGAAAATGACCTCATGCGGTTCTCCAGCTCCACACGTGGATTATTCTCATGCACATCTGCCTCTGTGGCCTGGGGTAGAGCCTGAGACCCAGCATTTCCAACAAACCCTTAGGCTGGTGCTGGGCTGGTCTGAGGTCCACACGGGACAGGAGGAGGATCAGAGGCTTCAGCGGCCAGCCTTGTGCCAAGTGGCCTTTCTCAAGGACTTCGTGTCCTCCCCACTCATCCTCTCTGGGTGGCTGGCCTAGCCAGGCCGCCTCCTTTGGAAGCTATAGGAGCAGTGGTTGCCCTTGAGACTCTGGTCCTGGAGGACAGCACCCGTGTGCCTCTGGCTGACCAGCCTGGGAATCTACCACGGGAGTCCTCCCCTGGGGTGCTGCCTCTTACCGGCACCAACTTCCCACTCCACCTGCCCCACCCAGTTCCCCTGGATAGCTCGGGATGCTGCCCTCAGGATCATAGGAAAAGTGCCTTCTAGGGCATCCACAGCTGAGCTGGCTGGGGTGGTGACAGCAAGAGTGGGATCCACAAGCTGGGGCCTATGGAGGACTGTGGGGTAGGTCAGGGAGCCTTGGCAGATTGGGATGACTCCTTCCTGGCCACCACAGTGCCCCCCAAGCACCTGAAGTACCTCCACCCTTCACCCCACCCCCCTGCTGTTTGCAGTCACACCCCAAGTGGGACACAGACATGCTGTTCCCTTGCAGCTGGGCTTGGTGTCATTGGCTACTTGACATTCTATTCTGCATTTATTGGCTGATTGCCTGACCCCTCAACAAGACTCTAGACTCCAGGAGGGACTTTGTTCAATATAACGTCTTCACTGCCTAGAACAGTGCCTGGTACAGGGTAGGTACTCAAAAACATTTACTGTTTGAGTGCCCTGGGCAGCCTGTATGCCCTCCTAGAAAGAATAAACAAAAGTCATCAAGTCAAGGCTGACTTGCCCCTCACCCCCCATTACCTCCAGGAGGAAAGACCAGGCTGGCTTCTGGGAGGTAGAATGGAGCAGTTGGTAAGCAGATTCTGATCAGACGAGCCTGGCAGCACTCCCTAGCGTGGCCACTTACAAGCTGGGTGCTGTTAGGCAGATTGTCTTAAGAACTCAGTTTTCTCAACTGTGAAATGGGATCAATGATCTCCAACTCATTGTAGCTGTGAGGAATCTCAAAGCACCGTTTAAAGGGAGCTTCCATGGGGTTTCCCTTAACCTTCCCTTCGGCCCCCCATGACCTGGCTGGTTGGTTAGTGGCTCCACCACTCCACCTCCCTGGTCACTAGGCAACCAGCTAAGGGGGCATGGTGATGCGGGACCCACTCCCCCTCCGCGAGACCCAGTTCAGAACACTGTGGTGACGGCAGGGGAACACCAGCTGGCCCCTCTCTCTTCGGGCACCCTCCAGCTGCTTGCTTCCTTCCATAGGGAAGTCCCAACTTGGCCTGAGCTGATTGACGCAGCCCAGATAGTAGAGTGGACACTTGCTTTCCAGCTGAGTTTAACTACCTGAGTTTAAATCCTATCATCACTTAGCGAGTGGGAAGCAGTTAAAACCTCCCTGAGACCCAGTTTTCTTCACCTGGTTAGTGTGATGTTGTAAGAATGAAATAAAATCATCCATGTCAGACACTTAGCTCAGTGCTTGGTGTGTGGTCAACACTGAGTTCCTGCAGCTGTCATTATTTCCTTTGGATATAGCTCATTATTCGTCCAGCCAAGCCAATGAGACAGGAAAGGGGAGAACGGCGAGATGGATGGTAAGAGCTTTAGTTTCCTCTTCCATAAATAAAATAGCAGGACTGTCCTTCATATGATTTCTTGCTGTTGTGAACCCTAAACTTGGCCCTTTTTTATCCGTTGCATGTCCTGACCCCTTTTCCCTGGGATGGGAGAGTCAGCCCCACTGAGAGAATCCAGACCTAACTGGGACTCGGGGTGGGCGGTGCCAACTCCCACATAGGCAGGGCCTGAGCTCCCTTCGCCTGTTAAAAGCACCTGCCTACTGCGGGAGGCTGGTTCCTGGATCTGCATGGAAGGGTTCAGATGTCCTCAGGTATGTCTAGTGTCCAAACCACACAAGTTGATCCCACTAGTCAGGGGGGCAGATGGCACCCCAAGAGGAGGCAGAGTGCCAGGCAGAGGGAGCAGCAGGGGCAAAGACCTTGTATGAAAAGGAATATGACACATTTATGCCAGGGAAGCTGGGCACCTGCGTGGGACCCATCTCGTGGGGGTAGGTGGGCTGAAGGTCTGGGCAGGGGCCAAACCCACACCGAACTCCACAGGGCTTGGGAGGATTTGGGGTTTATTTTAAGAGCAGTGGGAAGTGGGTGAGAGTTTTAAGCAAGACTATCGCCTGATCAGGTTTGAATTTTAAAATCTTCTCTGGCTGCAGAATAGTTGGGGTCCATGGTTTGGTCCTGCTGGTTCTGCCACAGGCACATCACCCCCTTCCAAGCGGGTTTTGCTAGGACACTGAGAAGGACATGAGGAGACCCCGACACACAGGAACGTGTACCTGTGGAGTGTGTGCTCAGGTGTGCAAGGAATAAAAGCCCCTTGAAAGGACTTATGGTCAGGATGTATGTGGATTCGAACTGAAGTGGTGAGCCTTGGGAATCCAGAGGCCTCTGGAAGCAGCCTCCCTTTTGGTCTGGGTCCCTCTCCCACCCACCCTCCTCCCCCACTCCATCTCAGGCTCTGTGGCTTCAGCCCTTTCATGTAGGAGTCCTCTTTGTTCTCCTCCCTCTACCTCTACCCTCTGCAGTCCAAAGTTTCTGCTCCCCATGGAGCCCTTGGCCTCCATGGCCCATCATGCCCTCTCTGGCCTGACCACTCATCTTTTGTCTGTGGCTCCTGTCACTGAACAGCGAATCTTTTCTGTGTTTCTCAGCTCAGATTCCCAAGAGAAGACATTTGATTAGATCAACTCTTCTTTATGAGCTGATTCATAGGTGGTTTGTCGAGTGTCTGCCCCTTTGTCTGGTCAGCTGTGTCTAAGGACCAGAATGCAGACTCCAAGGCAGCAAGCACTACGAATGGGGTACCTTCCCTTGGGGAGGGCGTGGATAGAGCAAGCACATAACCAGCTTTCTCTGGATGTAGACCGTTCTTGCACCAGACCTCCGAACTCCAGGCCTCCTGGGTCTGACCACTTAATCGGTCATGCTGGGAAACCAGAACCTTTGAGCTCTGAGTGACCAGAACTGAACTTAGATCCCCAGCCATAGTAAGACAAAATTTGACCTGTTGACTGTCTATCCCATGCCATTGGTTCCAGCAAGGGAGTGTGACTGGTTCCTTGCAGGCCAACCTCAGGGTCAGAGTACATCTTCTAGTGAGGGCTAGGGGATCTGGAGTCCTTTTCTGTCTCAGTGATAGACCCATTAGACTAGGGCTGGATACTACACTTAGAGCAGAGATTCAGTTTATAGAAGTCACCATGACCAATAACCATTCATCAATCCCTGACCAACCTAGCAACTGGTACTACTCTTTCGTCATGAGATGGTGTCTGACCACGGTCAATGCTAGCCCCTCTTGGTCTTCAAATATGCATTGTCCACATATCTCCGGTAGTAGGTTGATGGCAAATGGCTATAAATTTTCATTCCTCTCTGTTTCCCTGATCTACCTAAGATGACTGCAGCATCTCTCCTCAACAGGTGGTTTGTTTTTGGCCAGTAGAATTTGGCAGAAGGAGCATTAGAACTTCAAGACCTTTTGCACGCTTTTACATTCTCTCCATTGGAATCCTGCTACTGCCATGCAAACACAGCCAGTGTGCTCACTGCATGATGAAAGACGGGTGACCAAGTCACCCCATGGTTGCAGTTGACACAGTCAGCCACCTGCCAGTCATTAAATTAGGCCATGGGAGAGCAACTAGCCCCTGCCTACCACAGACACACAAGCAAGCCCAGCCTAGGATTGTCTAGCTTGGCTCACATCAGTACAACCATCCCCATGATCTGCAGACTCTTGAGCCATAGCAGATGCTTATTACTTTCTGCCACTGAGTTTTGTAGTGCTTTGTTATACAGCCATAGCTAGCTGATACACATTCTTGCTGGGAGGTCCTCTGAGGATGTGTCGCTAAGTGCTGTCTAGCTCAGCCTCAGAACCTGGGAGGTTCACTCCTTGAAGGTGAGACGTGAATCGTGGTCGGACCCAAGTTGCAGTGACGACTCCAGTATATTGATAGATGCCCCGTAATCTGGGTGCGGGGTGTGCCAGGCAGCTGCACTTCCTGCCACTTACAGAGAATTTGCTGTAATGCATTGTGATGCATTAGCATAATAATTGCTAAGCATTCGCAAATGAATAGCTCACTGACTGATGGATTTTGTACAGAATCTGTGAAGGTTACATCGAGGGTGAAAACATTTCACTGTGTCAATGAACATACTTAATTTTTCTGGAAGTGCTATTTAAATTGCGGCGTGCTATGACATTAGCATAACAAAGACATAATGCATTCGTTTATGCTGTAGTAGGGAACACTGCCTTAATCAGCGGACACCATGGAGCGGGGGAAGGCGGGATGTGCAGAGAGTGGCCTGGGAGCTTCTGAGAGCTGTCCCATTGGATCCCTGTGGCCAGGCAAGGGAGGTCCTGCTCATGCAGGTCCCGCCCCCCAGACATGGCTCCAGAGGTCCTGGGGGCTCTGGCAGTGGGTGGACTCTGTTTATTGGCTTGTTTCTTTTTCACTGATTTCTCTTCTCACTGTACTGGCCAAGGAGTCCTGCTAATGGGTGGGTGGGTCTTGGCTGTCAGAGGAAAAATCCTCGGAAGAATTAGGAAGTGTTCAAATCTGACAGGATTCACCCGCCCCCCTCAGCAGGGCAGGGTGCCCTCCCCAGAACCAGCTAGCTGGTCCCGGGAAGCTGTGCCTTGGGACCTTGGTCTTTCTAGCTCCCTTCCCTCAAGGGGCCTTCAGAGCGGTCACAGAAAAACCTCACAAGGAGGATGGCTTTATTACCTTAAATTTCTTCATTTTTCTGCATATCTGGCTCTTCAGGGTTGGGGGGGTTGTTTGGGGAAGAGAGAGCCTATTAATTGAGCATTTACTGCTTGCCAGTGAGATGTCTTTAGTAGCTCAGAGCTTCTCCACCAGCTGTGCACAGCTGCTGGGTCTTATGGTCCAGCCCTGGGTTAAACAGAGTGAGGCAGATTTCTCTTCCTCCCTCCCTCTCTCTCTCTTTTTGCAGAACTTCTCAGAACCCTTAGTGTAATAATGAATCTTAAGTATTTCCCTTAACAGTATCCCCCTTAAGTATCTCCCTTAAGAGGGAGATAGAAGGGTATCAAACCTTTTAAAACAGTGGAACCTGGTTTGAGAGAGACAGACTTGGTTTCATTTGTTGCTTTATAGGGCTTCAGTGAGATAAGGATTGTTAACCCCATCTCAAAGCTAAGGAGATGGAGGCTTCACAAAGAAGTAATTTGCACAGAGCTGGCAAATGGCCCAGGTGGGATTTTAATTTACATCCCTCCCACATTAAAGGGATGATATGGACTGGTTTCCTGAGGGGACAGGAGGGGACTGACAGCCAGCCTTTGGAGGGAGAGACCACATTGAGGATGACTTACAGTTGGTTTTGGTCATACCCACTCAGTTGCTTAGGACCCTGACTGTCTGAGGGAGCCCATTCTGGAGAGGTGGGGCTGAGGTCAGGATAGAAAGATGTTTGTCCTGTGTCCTGTGGCAAGGGGTCCTTCTGGCAAAAGGCACACTCTTTAGAAATTTGAGTAACTGGGGAGGAAGTCGGTTGGTCCTCCCTGACTCCTGAGGTGGAGCTCACAGAGGAGAGCATTTGAGTGTTTTGGTGCTTTGGGGCTGGGCTGGTATGGAGTGAAGGAATTGGGGGTGATTTGGAGCCCCAAGAAGAAGGGAAGGGCCAGGAGATCTAGGAGACATGGAGAGGGGAGTGGGACCAGCAGTGTCCCCTTTAGATACAGTTGATTTCACACTCCCTAATTCCAGTCCCCAATCTGGATGACTCTGAGGTCTGGAGAGTGGTTGAGCTCATTGCATGAGCCCTCCACTCTTGCCTCCAGAGTCTGGGGCCAAGTGGTAGGAATGGGGGACAAGTAGTATAGGGCTCTGTCCAACTGGCTTTTCCCCAGAGCTAGGAACTTCTCATTCTTTTAGGGATGGCAGAGTCCTTTTAGAATCTGTTGGAAGCCATGGACGCTTTCCCCCCAGAAAAATGTACATTCATGTAATGAGTTGCATACAAAATGAAGGGTCCCAGATGCCCTGAAGACCATCCCCTAGTACGGCCTCCTGTCTTGGGGAAGAAGGAGTTGAGACTTGAGACTCTGGCAAGAGGGAAGAGGAGGGGAGCCCTCCCCAGGCTTGTAAGGACTCATTCAACTGCCTCAGGTTGGTGTTCGAGGGCTCATGTGGCAACCACCCCAGCTTGCACTCCCTCCCACATCCCAGCCACCCATCCTCTGCCAGCCCAGTGTGACAGCTCGTTGTCTGTGGAGTGCAACACAGGGTGCCCTACTTGGGGATTCTGCTTAGGATGCTCTTGTGCCTCTGCTGTTAAGAGTGAATCTTGCCCCCTTTGGAATCTCTCCTCTTCTGTGAGACGCTTGAGATAGTTTCTAACTCAGTCCCATTCAATCGAATGCTTATTTACTGACGACTTCTCATGTGATTCATGCCAGAATACAGAAAAGAGCAGGAGGGATGGGTCACTGTTCTCATGTGACCTACAGGCCAGTGAGGAATCAGACAAGGAAAGAAGCATTTGCAGGTGTAATGGGTGTTACAAAAAGGAGAAAGTGGAGGGTGCTCTGGGCCCATGTGGCAGTGGGATTTCATGGGAGCTTCCAAATGTCCATCATTGGAATTCCATCTTTACAATTGTTGCCGTGTCAGCATACTCTCTGTATTATTATTTACTTCTCATCTAAAAAGATAAACATTAAAAGGTTTACTGACCCTCTTAGCCTTGTCCTAAGCAATATTATCTGTGAACTCATGGGTCTTAATGTGTTATTTATATGTTTTTAAAGTTTTTCTTATTGTGGTAAAATATACATGACAAAGTTCACCATTTTAACTGTTTTTAAATTGTTAAATTTATGGTTCTGTGGCCTTACATACATTCACAGTGTTGCATAACTATCACCACTGTTCATTTCAACTTGTTCATCATCCCACACAGAAACTCTGTACCTGTGAAACGATAATTCTCCATTATAAAAAAAAAAAAATTCTACTTTCTCATTCCCTTCCAGCCCCTGGTAACCTCTGTTCAGATTCCTGTCTCTATGAATTTGCCTATTCGATGTAGCTCATATAGATGGAATAATACAATATTGCCCTTCTGTGCCTGGCTTACTTCACTGAGCAGAATAGCTTCAAGGTTCATGCATTTTATAGCCTGTGCCAGAATTTCCTTCCTTTTTAAGGCCGGATAATATTCCATTGAGTGTATATAGCACATTGTGTATGCATTCATCTGTGATGGACATTCAACTTGTTCTCACCTGTGGGCTATATGATATGTGCCTTTTTGTATTTTAATTTATGTTAAAACATATACATAAATATTAAAATAAAGAGCTAGTTTCTTTGATTTCTTGTCTTGAGAGCAGAGCCTAAGATAAGGACTTGAGAGTAAGCAGTTTATTTGGGAAGTACTTCTAGGAAACAGGAGTGAAGGAGCAGAGAAAATGAAACAGGGAGGGGATAGAAGCCAATGAAATAATGAACTGCTTATTGTGGGCAGTTGGGGGTCCGTCCCATTACAGCCTTCTGACAAGCCAAGTAGAACACCCTTCAGAATTATCCCACTGGAGGACAGGAGAGTGGGGCACATACCTTCAACTCCAGCACCTATTGCTTTATCTACCCCCAGACTTCCCACTGGCTCCTGGGGGGCTCAGCAACCTTCCCAAAGTTCAATGAGGAAGGGAGACTCCAGGACCTGTGCTTGAGGTAGGACATGGACAGGGAACTGTCCAGTACAGCTGTGCTGAAATCAGGTGAGCTGAAGGACTCACGGTAAATGTCTGCTGTGTTATCTACAAATATTCCTTATATTTCAGTTGACACTTTGGGAGTGTTGGCCCCTAAAGGAAGTGATGTCTTACACTGTCATCTGAAGAAAGAGTAGGAGCTAGTCAGGCAAACAGTATGGGAAGGCATTCTTGGTGGAAGGAACAGCTCAGACAAACGTCTGGAGTACAGACATAGCTGGGCATATTTCCAGAAGGCCAGAACTGCTAGAGCAAGGAGGAGGAAGAGGGGAGGTGGGCAGGCGATGGACTGTGGAGGGTCCTGAGTGCCCCAGTGATGTTTGTATGCTTTTCAAAGAGCCGTGGGAAGCCTAGGAAGGATTTGAACAATCCTTTGCTTTGTCTTTGTTCCATTCTCTTGGGGCAGAGACTAGACTGTCATGGGTCACTCACTCACAAGACCTGACTGCCTTTCCAAGGGACTACAGTGGGAGCCTCTTACTTTTCTGCACTCCCAGGGCCCAGCTGGTACCTGGTGCATGCTCAGAATTGATGGTGCTGATGGTGGAGTCTTAGGTCTGGTGGAATCTTGGGCCTTGGGCCCTGGGTCTTAGGTCAGACACCACCCCCCCCCATGCAGTTCCTTTAGTGTCAGCAAATTCTTCCCTGGACACATGTGTTCAACCCCATCCTTTGTCCTCCAGTGTAGTAGAAGGGAAGGAGTTCCATGGAACTGGTTCCTACCTCTGCCGCCAGCTAGGCGAAAAGCCTTGAAAAAAAAAATCTGAGTTTTTTTCCCCTCGCCTAGCTTCAGTTTCCTAGTCTGTTAAGTGGGACTAATAATGTCTGTCTTGCTTGGTTCTTGGGCAGATTCCATGAGAAAACTCTACCAAGAGCACAGCAGAGAGCTTGGGAGTATAGTAAGTGCTCAAGACAGGGGGGTTTCCTTTCCTAGTATCCTCCATTCATCTTGGTTCTGTGAACATAACCTGGCCCAGCCTGCCCAAGGGAAAGGTCATATAACAGTGGCAGAAGGAACCTCTGGAGGTAGGCACAACCATTATTAAGCTAGGGTCCATCTCCCATTGCTCAAAAGTCTGCTGCTAGCCCTTCTGTCCTCCCCATTAGTGGGCATTGTGTCCTCATCCAGGGACTGGCTGGGGTAGGATGGGCATGGCACTTTGCTCCCAAGGTACTGAGGTCAGGAAAGGCTCAGCTACTCCAACAGGACCTATCTACTTCCAACTTGGGTGGGCTCTTTGGACCTAGAAAGAGTGGCTCCAGCCCCAGCAAGGTTCTCATGGCAATTCCCAGGGCTCCCAAGCCCTGTGAATTCCCTTTCAGAAATAATGGCCTTGTTGGGATGCTGTGCACGTGGTGGCGTCCGTGCCAGAGATGGATCAGGAGCCTCTGCGTGTGGCCCGGCTTGGATGATTACTGCCGCTAAGTAAATTGCCAGCTCCTCCTCAAGCCCCCTCCTGCCTGGCTCTGTGATTCATTTCCGTTCAGAGAAGTTTAATAATTAGCAAAGGGGATTTCTAACAACAGATGGTGCCTGGCCCTGGGGAGTGGTTCTGCCACAGACGTACTTTGCAGAGAGGTAAGCTGGAGATGTTCTCCTGCTTCCTCCAAACAGGTGTCTCGGGGGCACTGTTGAGTAGTGGGTCTATTTGCATAATGCAGCTGCAAGAAGAACATAAGGGAGGGAGCATATCCTCCAGGGGCACACAAGTGCTGGTGGCTCTGCTGGAGAAGGGAACACCAGGCAATGGTTTCCTTCACCCTGCTACCCATCTGGAGGTCTTCAAAGATAGAAGTTCAGAGCTGCCAAGAGTCACGAGAGCCCACTCAAGAGCCTGCATGGGATTGGGGCCAGACAGAGTGAATGGGCCAGGAGCTTCCAAGAGCTCCTAAGAGGCTTCTGATATCCCAGCATAAACTTTCTCCCACAGACCCTCTATGAAAGCAAAGCAAATTGCTCATCCTCTACCTCCCTCCTGGTACAGAGCGAGAACTGAGACCTTGAGCTCTCTTGATTTTAGAAGTCCCAAATCAAAGCATCTTTGATAAAAGGGGAATTAGCAAGCCCTCCAAATTGGATAATCTCAGGGTAGACGGGCTTCAGATAGGGGTAGACCTAGGGAATCAGGCCAGTCCTTTCCTTGACTTTGCTTCTCTGAGGCCTAGCAGAGGCCTCATTCTGTTCTGCAGCATAGGCTTCCCTCCCTTTGTGCAGGCAAGATGTTGCCTTGCTTGCACTAGCATAAACCCTCCAAACTGGGCTGGACTTGGTCATGTGCCCATCCTGGACTTGATCTCTATGGCAATGGGAATGCTGATGGCCAGTTTGGGCACTAATCATTTCTCTATGCCTGAGGGAGAGCCCTTATCGACAGTTCCACCAGAACCACAAGGAATGAGTTGTTCTCCAAAGGAAGAGCTGCAGGGGACCCAGACCATGCGTGTCCTGGATCATGCAGCAGCAGAGCTGGGATTAGGAAATTATACTTGGCTTGGCCAGTGGCTTCTCAAGCCTCAGTATGGCTCCCCAGTCAGGGCTTGTTATGCTCTTCCTGCACCTACTATGTTCCTACTGGGACTTGCCCAATGATCCGGGATTGTCCTGGGATAACACACAAGGTATTTCCTTTGTGATAGTGGTAGGCTACATGGAGATCAGACATGAAGAATGATTCTAAGACCAAGAGCGATGTAAGATATTGCAGGGTCAGTCTGTAGAATCAAGGCATGATTCATATTCTGGGGAACATGACAGACCCATTCCCAGGAGTTAAGAGTGACAAGGAACCACTGTGTGAGGGGATGAGCTGGGGGAGGGAAGGGTCCTAAAAGGGAGAAGTCTTATGAGTCAAGAGTTCAAGGATAGGCCAGATTTAGATAAAGAGTTCCAGGCCAAGCAAATGGCATGGTGGTAGGACCTACCCAACCATTCATTCATCTATCCACCCTTTTACTCATTCTACAAGATACTTGCTGGGTACAATTTATGTGTCATGAACTGAACTAATAGTGGTGATCAGAACATACAGTGTGCAAGGAGGACAATGAGTAGAATGTCCCAGCCAGATTGGAGAGTAATCTAGTGGAAGAAAAGTTTGGAAATGTAGTTTGGGTCTGGGTATGGGGGGGGGGTCCCAAATAACAGACTCAAGGTTGTAAGGATTTCCCTGGGAGAAGCCATTCCTGATATGCGGAGCTGACCCTCCTCACCACACATGGACACCATGAGGACATTCTTCTAGGTTGGGTGAAGTGTTTCATGAGAAGAGGGAGCTTACACTGCTCTAAACATAGTATTCTTTTCCCAAATCACAGAAACTGTGCTGTCAGTTGATAAGATATTCTCAATCATCACAACTCTTATGCATTTTTAAAATTAAACCTTTGTTGACTGCTAACATGGGTCCCCAGAGAGCCATACCAGATGACATGACAGGGGCTGTTTAGTTCTGAGATGTCACACCTTACTCAGCCTTTTGACCTCAACCTTCACACTGCTGTTGGTGAGATCGGTGTTTTGTGTTTCCCCCTGCCAAGACTGGATTTCTTTTTTTAAATTTTTTATTAACATATAATGTATTATTAGCCCCAGGAGTACAGGTCTGTGAATCTCCAAGTTTACACACTTCACATACCTTCCCCAATGTCCTTAACCCCACCTCCCTCTCCCTACCCCCCTCCCCCCAGCAACCTTCAGTTTGTTTTGTGAGATTAAGAGTCTCTTATGGGTTGTCTCCCTCCCGATCCCATCTTGTTTCCTTTATTCTTTTCCTACCCCACAAACCCATCACGTTGCCTCTCAACTTCCTCAAATCAGGGAGATCATATGCTAATTGTCTTTCTCTGATTGACTTATTTCACTAAACCTAATACCCTCTAGTTCCATCCACTCATCACAAATGGCAAGATTTCATTTCTTTTGAGGGTTGCATAGTATTCCACAAGATGGGATTTCTTAACAGTACTTCCTATTAGTTTTAATATTATCATGTCTGTTAGTTGAATTGTTCTTAGCTTGTGCAATAGAGTTCAGTTCATACACGTTTTCACGGTGCTCCCAAGAAAGCACTGTGATTCTTGGGTATGCCATGCCCTAGATGGGTTTAAGACTTGTGTGGCAGCCTGAAGCCAGGACCCATGATTTTTATTGAACTCTGTGAGATTAGTGTCTCCCCCTTGTGTCTCCCCCTTGAACCCACTGAGCCTTCTAGTACCTGTGCCTATGTCCCTCAGCTCTGAAGTCCTTTCTAATAACCTCAAGAAAGAGTATATCTTTCCCCTCCAGAGGATCCCAGGGCACCTTGCAGAAAACTCCATCCTAATTCTGACTATTTCCATCATTAGGATTTTCATGTCGGTACCTCCAAGGCCTCGCCACAGACCTGGCACATGGTTGGTGCCGAAAAATGTTGAATGGATGAATGAACGAAGCTATCTGTTATCTGAACTGTATGTGAGGAGGTTAAGCTGTTGTGATCAAAACTCTGTAGACTCTTCCCCAAAACCCCGGCAAAACAAAAGCCAAGTCTGTTCCCAGGCAACAAATAAAAACACAGGTCCCATGCTCCTTATTAATGTCTGCCACTGGTCTCCCCAAGGATATCATGGGGTGAAGATGACCAGCCACAGCCCCCTGTATTGGTTGCCAGAGACAGGGTTGATCTCTCTGAGTTGTTTGGATTCACTCCTCCCCTTTCTCCCTGGCTGTCCTGACAGGCTCCTGCTATGGGTGGATCCCATCAACTCAGCCCCCAAGGAAACTCTTGGCGAGGGACTCAGCAAGGGCTGATTGAGGAGATGGGCCAGAGGATGCTTGCCTGTTTTTCTGGAAAGGATGCTTTGTCTTGGGAGCCAGAGTAATTTGGGAGAAGGGACAGTGGCATTTGCAGTCAATTCCATTAATCTGGCCTCTTTGTGGGGAACAGAGGGAGTGGAGAGTGGGGGCTGGCTCCACAGCGGGCATTCTGACGAGGCTTTTTAATTAGTTTGCTTCCCTTGGGAGAGGGTTGGAAAGGCTCTCTGCCTGGGTTTTGTCTTTGGGATGAGTCATTGTGTTTGCTCAAATTGTCAACCGTCAAACTACAGTCAAGAGTGCATCCTGGGTAGAAGTGTTGGTGCTGTCTGTTCCTGAGACACCCACAGTTGGGAAATGGGGGCCACGTTGCTATCAAATCATTGGCCTGAATGTCTTGGCAAGGGTCCCATGAGGGCCTGGCCAGAGCCATGCAGAGCTATGGTTGGGGGATGGGAAGGTGGGGGTTTCCGGACTGAGAGAGAATGCAGCTACTCTGACCATGACTTGATATTATTAGACTAGGAGAATGTTGATGTGTATACAAGAGGGGGAAGGGTCTATAAATCAGAGCCTTTTAAAAGGGCAGCTTAGGATATCTTCCAAGCTGTCGAAAGCTTGACTGGAAACAGGTTAAAATGTTCTTTGTTTTGGGAGGAGTATCGATACCTGTGGGAAGAATACCCAATCTCCACCCTTAACAAAGAGCTTCTGACTTGTCTTATGAAAACATGTGTCAATCTCAATGGCCACCAATTATCCTGCCCTGCAGGACAGTGGTGATGATGGGGGTGGGGGAGAAGAAAAATAAAGAGAGAGGGAGAAAAATAAAGCTGGAGAGAGAGCCTGAACAGATGGAGACAAAACAGAAAACACAGGGTTATAGAAAGAAAGACAAGAGCAGGTGAAACTGTGGGGGAAGTGAATAATAGAGCTCCCATGGCTCACAGTGGAAGTTTCTAAGGATACTCTTAACTGCAAAAGACAGATAAAGATGGGGCAGCTAGGGCAGGGGGGCGGGGTGTCTGAACCATCATAAAATGCCTGCACTCTGCGAGCTCAGCTTTTCAGTGCTATAGGGAGACTGGAGACGAATCTGGGCATTTCTTCCCAGGTGCCTGGGAGCAGGTCCTTCAGAACAAGCTCAGGAGACAAGCCCGTCATTTTTTATCAATGGTTTTACTGTCTTTTATTGAGTGTTTACTATGGGTCATAGATCTGTGATCTCAATTCTCACAAGAAGGATGTGTTTTTGCTAGAATTAGCCACATTTTACAGATGAAAAACCTGAATCTTCCAGAGTTTAAGTAACCTGCTTGTCGGTGGCACAGTTGAGCCTCGAGCCCAGGCCCATCTGGCACCAAAGTGCATCTTCTTTACCCTTCTGTCTTCTATCACTCATCGTATACCTTCTATGGGCACTGCCTAAGGAACCCTCCTCTTGCCCACACCACTCTGTCATGCTGGATTTCTTTCTTGGTTTTTCTTTTTGCTTCCTCTTCATTTCCTGTTCCGTCACCTCCCACCTTCCTAGATCATAGCCTGGGGGCTGGACATCTTGGTGTTGGCTTTTCCAGCTGTCCATGGATGGCCCAGGATTGTCTGCTCCCTCATTTCTAGTTATATTCTCAAGGGGTCTGAGCTCTGCATTGTGGAGTGCAGAGCTCAGCGGTTAGCCAGGTCCTCCTGGGTATGGAGATGGGAGCAGGAAGCCAGTACAGGCCAGAGGAAACAAGAGTTGGAAGCACTTCTCAGAACTTTGTGGTGCCCAGCAGAAGGGACTTGGGCCTGAGCCTTGGTCTCTCAGCTGTCTGTGGGAAAGGGAGGACCAGAAGAGAATGGAAGGGAAGAGAATGAAGGACCAGAAGGACTCTTGTATGCACCTACAAGCCTCTTCCACTCTATCACAGCATGAATTAAACCATACTGTCCTTGTCTCCAGGGCAGGCCCTGGAGTCAGGATTCCTGAGTTCAAACCCTAGCTCCTCCTTTTGCTAACTGGGTGACTAGATGATAATGACACCTCCTTCATAGGGCTTCTTAGAAAATAAAATGAGATACTCTCTATAGAGGCACTAAACACAAATCTTGCTACTTAGAACTCATCAAGTATTGGATCAAGAAGATGTGGTATATATACACAATGGAATACTATGCAGCCATCAAAAGAAACGAAATCTTGCCATTTGCAACAACACGGATGGAACTAGAGCGTATCATGCTTAGCAAAATAAGTCAAGTGGAGAAAGACAACTATCATATGATCTCCCTGATATGAGGAAGTGGTAATGCAACATGGGGGCTTAAGTGGGTAGGAGAAGAATCCATGAAACAAGATGGGATAGGGAGGGAGACAAACCATAAGTGACTCTTAATCTCACGAAACAAACTGTGGGTTGCTGGGGGGAGGGGGGTTGGGAGAAGGGGGGTAGGGTTATGGACATTGGGGAGGGTATGTGCTTTTGGGTAAATTGGAAGGGGAGGTGAACCATGAGAGACTATGGACTCTGAAAAACAATCTGAGGGGTTTGAAGTGGTGGGGGGTGGGAGGTTGGGGTACCAGGTGGTGGTTATTATAGAGGGCACGGCTTGCATGGAGCACTGGGTGTGGTGAAAAAATAATGAATACTGTTTTTCTGAAAATGAATAAATTGGAAAAAAATTCAATGAATAAGATAAATAAAAGGATTAGAAACTTAAAAAAAAGAACTCATCAAGTATTAGTAATTAAATTTAACTTACTTGTTCTTTTTATCTATCAAGAAGACAAAGATTCGGGATGCCTAGGTGGCTCAGTTAGTTAAGCCACTGCCTTCGGCTCAGGTCATGATCTTGGAGTTCTGGGATCAAGTCCCACATCAGGCTCCCAGCTCTATGGGGAGTCTGCTTCTCTCTCTGACCTTCTCCCCTCTCATGCTTCCTCTCTCTCTCTCTGTCTCTCTCAATAAATAAGTAAATAAAATCTTAAAAAAAAGAAGACAAAGATTCAATACATTTTTAAATAGTTGTAACCCCCAATGAACACATTGCCTGGCAAGCGGTAAGTCTTCGTACACAGTTGCTGAATGAATATTTGAGAGACAGAGCTCATCTGAATCTATTATCCCTTCCTTCCCTGGGCCCAAGTCTAAAGGTTAAACCCTCCATGAAGGTGAGTGCCAGGGGGAGCAGGGTGGGGTGGTCTCTACCCAGGAAGAAGGTTCTGAAGATGAGGATCCTCGAAAATAAGCTGCCACTGAAATCATGCTGAACCAGTGGTGTCCAGAGTGGTCCAGGAGTGTCCAGAGACACCCAGCTACATGGGGATGGGGAGAGAGGACTCTTGGTGTGGATGAGGATGAACCCTTTCCACAAAGATTGGGATCTGCCTTCCCAGTCTTGGCCTTTCAGCTAAAATGTCTCTTATCTGCTCTCCCAAGGCAGGGTGCTGACCTGAACCTTGTAGAAAGTCAAAGGCTGCAGTCACCTCCAGCCTCCTCAGCCAGCAGAGCCTCGTTGGGAGCTGTCCCCGGTGCTGACCTACCAGCCCCACCTTGGTTCTGGCATAGAGGCTGTGGTCCAGACTGACCTTGCCCAAGCCAGCCTGTTCTACTGAACCTTCCAAGGCCCCTGTTGACTTGGCAAAGTCTTTAGGCTCAGTCTACACCAAATGCTGGCTTGTCTGATATCTGTCTGGTAGCCTGTCTGGTCTCATCTCCTGCTTCAGACGTCACAAGTCTGCCACAAGCTGCCTCAGCTGATGTAGACTGGGTCTGTGGAGAGCAGATTGGGAAAATGACAGGAAAACTCACTGGTTTTCCTCTGTGCTGTCCTCAGTGCTTGACTTCTGACACCAGATCTGGAAGCTATGGCCCTGCACCAATCAATGTTCCTGTTCTCCGCATACACCAATGGTGTGTCCTACCATTTCACTTGATTCTAACACTGTCTTGCTGGAGATAATTCATCTCCCACAGATTAAATGCTCAGTCCCACAAGAACTACCCCTGCTTCAGATGCCAGTCTCAAGCAATGGGTTCCCATGTTACCCATGCTTTTGTCTGACTTGGCCTGTCTGAACATCCTCGGGTTCGGTAATTTGCTATATAACAGTTCATGGAACTCGAAGAAACCCCAGTGTTTACTGGCTTCTCATAGTATGCAGGATACAATAAAGGATGCAGATGAATAGCCAGATAAAGAGGTACATGGGGCAAGGTCTGGAAGGATCTAAAGACACGAGTTTCTGTCCTCATGGAGTTGGCATGCACCACCCTCCCAACACATGGATGTGTTTATCAGCCTGGGAGTTCTGTGAACAGTTTAGGAATTTTTATGAAGGCTTAATCATGTAGACATGATAAATCATTATTTTTTTAAAGTAGACTCCACTCGCAGTGGGGAGCCCAACTCGGGGCTTGATCTCACAACTCTGAGATCAAGACCCAAGCTGAGATCAAGAGTCGGACACTTAACCCACTGAGCGACCCAAGCGCCCTGACATGATGGATTATTAACTCAGTCTTTAGGCCCTAAAGTGGGACTGAAAGCTCCAAGCTTCTAATCCTGGCTTGATCTTTCTGGTGACCAGCCCCCATCCAGGAGCCCAGTCAGAGTCACCTCGTTAGAACAGAAGATGCTTTCACACTGTAAATTCCAAAGGATTTAGGGGCGCTGTATAAGATGCTTCTATCACCTCATCACTGAGGAAGTTACAAGGATTTTAGGAACTCTGTGTCAGGAACCAGACTCAAAGATCAAATATTAGCAGGAACTGGAGGCAGAGACCAAATGTTATATTTCTTATTATGTCACAGGTGATGCCTGAGGACAAAAGATAGGATACATCAGTGTACAGTTGGCTGGACCTGCACCTTTGGCTGATACCTGTCACTGGCCAGAATGCCCTATGGCCCAGGCTTTGGGGACTATGGACCATATTTCTTTCCAGAGCAAAACTTGTGCCATGGGTGGGGCTGAGAAGTGCCATCTCAGCATGATGCTTCCCGGCTAATATAGCAGTGTGAAGGCTCATCTCTGGAAGGGCAGATTAATCATTTCTGCCCTGAGTCACCATCCAGGCCAGATTTATGGTGGCAGGAGCATGGGAGCCCCCGACTTTATGGTCTTGTAAATTACGGAGCCGCTTGTGCAAGAGGAAAGCTGGGCTGTAAATCATGGGTAATTGCTTGTAAATCGGGAAACAAATAGTATTTTTGCTTAAATTACCTTGTTTGCAATGTTTCTTAGGGAACTGCAGTTCCATAGAGGACCTTTAACCTCTCTGGGACCAAAAATTCCCTTTGGGACTCAATAAAAACCATCTCAGAGTCTCTCAGAGCCACCGCAGCAAGTCTGGAGGCCTTTGGGTCAAATGGAGAAGAATTGACTGCGGTTGTCATAAATTCCTCTTTGAGGCAAGCTTAATCCACATTCTCCTGGGACCTCCTCCCTCTCTCCCTCCATTTTGAATTAACCCCAAGGGTTCCATCTGGGCCCTGGTGGTGCCCAGTCCTCTCCAAGGCTCGAGGAAGACAAGCCCACGTGAGCTCCAGAGAATCCAATTTCATTCCTACTTCTCCCCCACGCAAAGGCAGTGACTCACTGGATGCTGGTAAGCGTGGCCTCTGTGTTAAGAAGCTATTTGCTGGCTTCTTCTCATTTTTTTCCCATTTCAATGAAATTACATTTATAATCTCTTTTGCCTGCCTTGGTCAACTTTGAAGAGTCATTAAATTCACTGATAGGCAGCCTGGTAAACTTTAATTGAATTGTGAATCACAGGCTCCTAGAAGGTTCAGCCTTCAGGGGACCTTGGGGACCACATAATTCAACTCCTTCATTTGACAGACGAGGACATAGAAGTCTGGTGTGGTTAAGTGACTTGCCCAAGGTCACACTCTGAGTGAGGGCAGCTCTAGGATGAGAATGGCGTCTTCTTTCTTGGGTGCTACACGTTTTCCCTCCATCATGCAGGCCTTTGGATTTAGCTCTCTCTTGCTGTGTGATAAATCTTAATGGGATCAACAAGCCTATGTCTCATAACTGGGGAAATTTGTATTTCCTTCCCTAGGAAACTGAGTCAGCCCAGGGGCTAGGGCTATGATTGTGGCTCTGGCAGCTATGGGACTTTCCTTATGGGCTCTGGCCTGGGACCCTTGTTAGATTCCTTCAGGACTCCACTTTTCAGAGCGGTACTTGAAGCTTGCATTTGATGCTGTTGGTTATGTCTGTCCTGGTCCTATTGAGTGGGGTAGTTGTGGGACGTAGTAAAAAAGACATGAATAGTCTTGGATCCCAGCTCTGCTACTCTCTGTGAACACCATAAAGATGAGGTGGGAGAAAGCACCCAGGCCAGGGTCTGCATGTGGGGGTCCCCCATCCATGCTGGCTGTGTCCAAAGGGTGGAGATGTGGGGCACTTGGTGTTCAGTGACCTGAACTTGCCTGTAGATGCTCTGTGTATAAAGAGGGCAGGAGGGACTATGGTGTGGGGGTCACCCTTGGTCATAGGGAGCCTGTGGTCTGATTTCTTGTCCTTGGGGGGCTTCATCAGTCGTGTTAACAGAGGCTGCCAGGCCAGAGCTCATGGACACCCTCTAGGAGAGATCACAGGAGCTCTGACTAATCTTGAATCCTCAGCCAGCACCTCTCGAGCAAGACAAGGGGATTACTGTCTGGGGAATGACTTCAGTGCTGTCCAGAGAGCTGAAGTATGTCAGCCCAACCTACCCCTATCGTCCCAGGTTGAGCCTGCAGCTTCTCAGCACCTCCCGCATCCGCATGCTTCATCCTGTGGGCCCTCCATGGTCAAGGGTGTTCAGAGAGAAGGGTGGTGGGCTTCTGCTTGAGAAGAGAAGCCTTCCAACTCTACACATCGTCTCTTCACTCTTACCAGTTAATTCCTTGTCCCCGGGGCTGGGAGGGGGTGGTGGGCAGGCGATCTGGGACCAGTTTGATACACTGAATGCTTTGGGATGCCCTTGTCAATGACAGCCGTTCAATGCCAAGGTGTTCTGGGGGCCACACCAATTTGAAGAGTAGGAAGGGGGATATAGGGGCCTCTTGGCCAAGGATCACTTCCTAAAGGACTCTGAACCTCGGCAGATGGGTTGCCCCACGGAGACCAGCACCCTCTCACTCCTCTTTATAGATCCTAAGGAATAGAAATTCAAAGCAGGGTTCAGGTCCCACTTCACCAACTTCCAGCTGTGCAGCTTTGAGCAAGTTCCCAAACCTCTCTGGGCCTCCCGTGTTCAAAGGGGTGGATAAGGACACACAGCTCAGGGAGCTGTTGGAGGACTCCCTGGAATCCTGCATGGATAGAGCTTAGCACAGTGCCCCTGCCACAAGGAAAGAGTTCCTCGACATTGTGGTTATTGATGTAGGTCCTCAGCCTCCTTCTGGGCCCGCGGGAGACCATCAGGAAGCGTGACGGGTGTGACTTTCATGTTCAGCCTGGCGTCCTGAGTGTCCTGGTCTCAGGAGGCTGAGCAAGATTGTTTATTCCCGGAGCTGTTTTCTCCACCGCCCGCCTCCCCCAGACATCCTCGAGGAGCCAAGTGTGCAGGAGGCACGAGGGAGACCTGCCAGCCTGATGGAGTGGAAGACTGTGGTCTGATCTGGCTCATGTGGACAGAAGGAGTAGATGACACTGGGCACATGGCTCCCTGCATTGGACCCCAGCCCCAGGCTGGGCCTGGCCTGGTTAGGGATACTCCCCCCTCCCCCCTCCTCAGCCCCATGGCTGGTTGCTTCTCTCCGATGCTCGCTGGTCCTGTTTCCCTCTATCCCTCTCTCTCATTGTTCTTGCCCCTCCTCCCACCTCCAACCACCCCAGACCATTTTGGGCTGCTTGTTTGTTTCCCTTTTCTTTTTCCGCTTCTCTGCCTCCCTGGCTTCTTTCTTTCCTTCCTTTTTTTAGCCCTCTCTCCATCTGGCTTGGTCCCTCTCCTTGCCTCTCTGTATCTCCCCCTCTCTCTGACCTTCTATTGGCTTCTGTCTCTGTCTTTTGATTTCTCTGCATCTGTGTGTGTATGTGTGTGTGTCTCCTTCTTTTCCTTTCTCTCCATCTCATCCTCCAATATATTCCTGTTTCTTCCTTCCCTGCCACCCCAACCCCTGCACTACCTTCCTCTCCAGCGCCCCCCTGCTCCAGGGTTAATCAACCTCCACTATAGGCGAGCGCAGAGCTATTCTAGATGAGCTGGTTTGCTTGGCTGTCTTTCTCCTTCCCTGCCCCTTCCCCGAGAAGCCAAAGCATCACTTTAATTCTTTCCTGGAAGGTGGCATTGGGGCTGGGACGGACCTCCTGCGGCATGTACCTAGACGAGACCCTGAACCCCTTGGAGGAGAGAGAGTGGGAGGCACCAAAGGCCTGTGCCTAGGACCCCCCACCCACGGCCCTCCTCTAGCCTGACCAGAGCTTCTGATGAAGCCTGCTGCCTTCCCAGGGCTGTGAGGAGTGTAGGAGAAAGGAGAGAGGGCCTGCTCCCAAGGATCTTTCCATTTGGTTGTCAAGGAGAATCTAATGGGCGTGAACTGGTTCACAAGTGGGTCGTGGATGGTTAGGGAGCAACAGTTATCCACCACGATGTCTGGACTTACCAGGGCCAGAACTGATGTTCCCACAACCACCTGCCACCCTGCCCGTCACTCAGTCCTTCCTCGGGCCTCCCTTCCTTGAGACACCTTTCTGTGCCTTCCCCCAGCAAGCTGGACCCTGTGTCCTTAGTCTGCGGTCACAGTCACCTATGGTCAGACTCTCAGACCGGCCATAACAGGGTATTGAAATCATAGGGCTGGGTCTCTCTGTCCTCCTCTGTCAGGCAGGGAGCTCCCCAGGAGTGAGAGTGGTTGGCTGTCCTAGTCCTCACTGAGTCCCCAGAACCTAGCTGTCCCTGGAGCAGAGGAAGTGCACATTCTGGGCTCTTCCTAGGAGGGGTTGAGAGTTAAGCAGGTGCGACTGGACTTAAAGCAGGACAACCTTGCTGCAAGGCTCTTTCGTTGCCTCCTTTGGCGAAACAGTGGTGTCTCGCCCGTCCAAGCTCTGCCATCTCTAGACACTCAAGTCGGAGCTGGTAGGACCTTAGAGATGGCTCTGTCTAGCCCTTCCTGTTGATAGCCGGGCCCTGCAGCCCACACTCAGCATGGCCTGGCCAGGAGTGGAGGAGAGAAAGGCCCTCTCGGGGCTCTGCTGGGGCCAGGGTCTCTCCTGGGGCCAGCAGCCCTGTTCAATCTTTTGGGCAGCTGCTTCCGCTGAGATGCCCTGTCTCCTGGTACCTGTGCCTGTTGCTGTCTCTGTCTGCCCCAGACTGTCTCTCTGTCTGCCATTGTCCTCATCCTCTCTCTCCTGTTTTTCTTCCCTCTGATGGGATAATTATGCTAATCAGCCTGTCAGAACAAAGATAATTGTGGTGGACTATTTCAGACTTTGGAATTCAGGCCGAGACCCCTTTCCTGCTTGCTTCTGCATGCCCTTTAGTCCCCAGCGCGGGACCCGAACGAGGCAGGTCTGCAGCAGGAACGGTGGGGGACTCCGGGGGGCAGTGGCAGAATGAGGGTGGGGAGGAGTGCGTGGGTGTGCACACACATGGACACACACCTGCTCTGCCCAGGACCCACCTCTGTGGACGGGCACACGCCGCCCCGGATGTCTGCGGAAACCAGCGGAGCGTGGAGAGACTAATCAGAGAGTGGCTGTCCCTGACGTGTGATTGTTGAGGGCAGGTCATCTCCATGGGTCTGGCTCCAGCTCTGGGGGCACCCTGAGACGCCCCAAAGCAGGAACAGGAGTGACATGTGCCTGGCGGTTCCCTGGTCAAGGCCAAATTGGCACTCTTTCTTCCTTGGGGACTGTCCCCCACCCCCACCGCAGCTCCCCAGCCAGTTGCGGCTGGAAGGGGCTTTGGGGTGCTCATTCCTTGTGCACTGTAGGTCATCACAGGCTGGGGACCGGAGGCGCTGGTTCTATGGGGTCATGGGGGGTGGTGACCCCAAAGAGCCGAGCTTAGCAGCAGGAATCCTGGAGGTGCGGATCAGGAGGGGATAGGGGCTGACAGGATGGTCTGGGCCACTCGGCCTGCTCTCTTGGTAAGCATGGGCTCAGCCCAGGAATGGATTCAGAGCCCCTGAGGCCACCATCCAGCCAGTCAGGTCTCTTTACATACCTCCCTCTGTCCTTGGTGTCCCCTCCTTCTCCAGGGGCCCCCAGTCCCTCACCTGGCCTTTCACTTTCATGCTCTCAACAATATTCTCCAGCACGGAGCAGGCGCCAAGCCCTGGGGTGACAGATGGGGTCCCCGCCCTCACATAGCACGCCGACTTACACCTCTCCCCACTTCTGCCCTGCCCAGGTCCCTGCAGTGTCAACATCTTCTCTTTAGTCCAAGTGCAGGCCCCAATCAGTCCCATGAGGCTTGGGACCCAGCCCAGCTTTATTCTGGGGCCCCTTTGTTAGAGCCTCGGTTTCTATACCTGTCCCTGGACATCGTGCTCCCCGCCTCCAGCAATATATACGAGGTGGGGGATGGGGGGATGTTGCCAGGCACACTGGGGAGCTCAAAGTGTGGCAGAACCATGCTCCTTTCCCCCTGCCACCAGCAAGCCCCCCCCCCTGCTACCACCCTCTTCCCTGCCCTGTGCCAGGGGCCCAGATCTTATAAAGGATCCATCTAGAAATTTACTGTTAGGCCCAGCCTCCACTGCGCTGGCCAACCCCCTGCCCACTCAGCCTCACTCACCCCCATGCTAACAAACGGCATCAGGTCCCCAAAGGAGCCAACGTGTCTGCTCTAGGGGGAAGCTGTCACCACCCCCATCACTCTGCAGGCATGTCCTTGCTCAGGACCCCAGACCAGCTCAAGGCCTCCAGTTCCAGCACAGGGGTCTTGCTCCTTAAACCCCATGGGTGCCAGGTCTCAGCCAGCGTGTCACAGACGAGCCTACTTGCAGGCCGGTTCCCCCCTGGATGGGGAGATCTCTGAGGGCAGGGCCCCCGAGCCGCCGGCAGATTGAATGAATGTGTGATTAAGTGAACCACTGATTAAAGAATATCATCGCTAAGAGAGGAGATCCAAAGCTTAAAAGAAAACAAAAAAACAAACAAACAAACCTTTTATTTTAGAAAATTTCAAAATATACCCAAGTAGAGAGACTGGAAGTCACACGCTCATCAGCCGGCTGTCATCAGTGGTCAGCTGCCGCCTGGTGCCCTTCTGTGCGTCCCCGCCCACCTCTGGGGTCCAGCTATGCTCTGCGCCCACTCCACCTGCCTGAAGAGGCTGGCGCTCAGGTCTGGGCTCCGTTCAGAACCCCTCAGGGCCTGGCAGAGATGGTGATGCCGTGTGCCAGCTGGGGGCATGGTGTGGGAGCGGACGTGGCCTCAGGCAGTCCTTTTCCCAAGACAGAGCCTGTCTGCATGTGCGCCGGTATAGAAGGGGTTAGCCGCGTTTTCCCCTCTCTCGGGTGTGTGCTTGGAATGTCGCCGTCTGGGTAAATTGTGGCCATTTCACAATCGAGGCTTTGAGTCATTTAAATGGCTGTTGGGGAGATGCTACACTGACTCATTTAATCTTCCTAAGTAACTTTCCTCCTCCGCTCTCTGCTTACGCAGCACCTCTGCCCAGCATCGAGCCAAGGCGGCTGCTGGCTACACGGATCACGCCTGCGTGCCCCAGCCCCAGCCCTGGCCCTTCTCCTCCCAGGATCTCTCCCCAGCTCTGCCGTCCTGGCTCGGCCGTGTGCGGGCTTGCCTGGAGAGGGAAAAGGGTAGATGGTGGAAAGGGTAGATGGTGGGAAGGGCGCGTGTCAGAGCTCCCCAGGGACACCGCTCTCGGGGCTGTGGGTGGACACACTGAGCAGAGAGCCAGGACTCAGGACTCCTGCCCTGAGGTCCTCCACATGCCCATGGGCAGCGAAGGGAGACCGGCTACTTGGGAGAGAAGGTGGCCCCCCAAGGCCCTGCTGCTTTGCCCTGTTACCTGTCAGTTCTGAGAAGTGATTCTGGATGCTGAGTCTTCACTCTGGGGGCCGTGGCCTTGACCGTGTTTACCCCACGTGGGCGACCAGCCTAAACCCCAGCCCCTGGCCCTGTTGGCCGGGAGGCAGGGGAGGAGAGGAGACCCTCATGCAGAAGGTCAGCGAGCACTCTGGATGCGCGTGTGAGTGCCCACGTGTATGTGTGCGAGGTGTGTCTGCATGTGTTTGTATGTGCGTGTGTGTGTGTGTGTGTGTGTGTGTGTGCGTGGTGCTGGGTGCCTGGGCGTATTTGATGGATCTGAGTCTGTACGGCACGGGCCAGGATGTTCCTGAACATTCTGCCATGGCGTCCGTGTACACGTGTCCTTCAGTGTGTGTATGTTTCATGTGTTCTATGTACACGTGGATATGTTTGACCCTTGGGCGTGCAGCCCATGTGACAGCTGTGTGTGTGTCTGTGCCGAGGTGCTTGTGTGTGAATGTGTGTGCCTGCGGCCCCAAGTATCTGGGCTTTGTGTGTGTGCACGCACACGCATGCACATCTAAGGGTGTATCTGTGTGCAGGTGTGCAAGCCTTGTATCTGTGCCTCTGTCTGTGGGTGACCTGAGGTCTCTAACGACTCAGGACTTGTGTCTCTGTGGGTCAGCTGCTGTGCATCCGTCCACGTGTTTGTGTGTCTGCCCACGTGTGCACACGTGATGTGTGCTTCTCGGCTGGGGAGGCACCGTCACGGCAGTGTTGGGCCAAGCCCAGCCTCATATCCCACACCTGCCTTTCCTCCCCTCCCAGCAGGGTTGCCAGGCCATTGGCCCATGGGACTGTCACTTCCCTGCTGCAGCTGTCCAAGCAAGGGGAGAAGCTGGCTGGTGGGCTGACATGTCCACCCCAGTCTCAGAGAACAGGTAAGCTCACGGTCCGGGCTGACTGCCCCCTCGCTCTGCTGAGGGCTGTTTAGAGCTGCCTGGGCCTGGGGGCCTCTGTGGCTGAAGCCTGGGCCCGGCCGTGCTGGAAACACCAGCACCGCACACAGAGCCAGCTTGGCCTTCCTGCCTGCTCCTGTGGGCCCCTGCATGTGTGAGTGTGAGTGTATGTGTGCACATGCAGGCTCACACAGGAGTGCGTCCCTCTGTGCATACCTGCAGGCCCTTGTCGTTCTGTGCTTATGTGTTGGTTGAAGTGTCTGTGGCCTGAGCTTGGGTGTCCTGTGTGGCCATCTGGTTTTATCTGTGATGTGTGTATGCACGGGTGTGTCCTTGTGTGTGTGCAGATGTACATACGTGTGCTTGGACCTGTGAGTGGAGGTGAGGCGTGCACACTCTTGGCCTCCTTAAGCTAACCAGGGTAATCCCTGGGGACCTGTCTTTGGAACACAGACATGTTCTTCTCTGTTTTCCTGCCCTCTGGCCTCAGGCCCTCTCCCACCGCTGAACATTGGGAGTCCCCTGCATACCTTTCAGCACTGACCCCCTCAAAACCCGCAGCTCGCCAGTGCTTACTCAGTATAGACCACCTGCCTTCCCAGCGAGGCTGCAGGCTCCCTCCCCCTGACGCCTTGGATGAGCTCTCAATCCCTGCCTTCACTTGTGAGTTCCTGCACAGAAGGGCATCTGTGAACTTTCTTGAGCAGGTCCTTGGGTGTGTGCTGGGCCCTGGGAGATATAAGCGGGAGTGAGTCCTGCCTAGTGCCCAGGGCCTGTCAGGCTGGTGCAGTGACAAGTCCAAGTCTGGGACGTAAGGCATACCACCAGGGCTCAGCCACGGTCGGGTCATTCCCCTAGGAAGTCTCTCTCTCCATCTTGGCCCGCAAAAGCCCTCTGTCTTTCAGAGTCCTTTCGCAGCCCCTCTTCCCGGATTCTCTTCTGATTCCCCAGTGGAAAGTATACACTTTGCCCTCCTTGTGCCCACCCAACGGCATCAGACCTCACATTCTGGGACGTCCTTTGGCTCCTAGGGACAGTAGGTTTCCTGAACCAGCCCACACACAGGAGGGAGGCCAGAGGCTGTCGGACTGCAGACAGAGAGGGGCCCAGCTGTGGTTCCCGTGTCCTCAGCACCACCCTGGGGGTCCTCTAGCTTCTGGCTGTGCTCCTCCCACCCCAGGCAATGTTTCTTATTCAAGCTGTTCTCTTGGGGGTCTCTCTTTGTACTTCCTGCTAGGGCCACCCATAGCTGTTAAGGTAATAAAGCCCGAGTGAGTGTCTCCTCTGAGCTCCAAGTCCTGCGTGTCCCCGTCCTTGTTCCGCATCTCCATTTAGATGCCTCAAAAGCACCCAGCTCACAGTGGATGGTTTCCTCACGTGTCCAGTTCCACAGGCTGGAAACCCACGGGATCGCAAGGGGCCCTGGCCCCATCCTTCACTCTATTGCAGGTTTCCTTTTCCAAGCAAGCCTTGGTCAGTGTCCTCCTCTCCATCCGGTCTGCAGCAGCTCCCCTGGGCCATGGTCATTGCGGTGACACTGTTCTCCTTGCGTCTGTGCTGGCCCCCACCCCTCCATCCGTTCCATGGTTGGTATCTACAGTTTCAGTCTTGGAGCCTCCCCCGAAAGCCGTCCATAGCTCACCATCGCCCTGAGAATAAGCCCCGAGTTCTCTGCTGGGCCCACCAGGTCCCTCAAACTATGGACTTCCCTTCCTCCGCAGATGTCAGCTTGACTTCCTGTCCGTAGCTCTCTCTCCTGCTGTCTCTCCCCTTCCCCCACCTCCTGGGGTTCTCCTGCCACCTGCTCTGATCACGCTGGGCAGCCCTCGGCACTTCCAGAACCTGAGCTCCGTGCTTATGGTGGATTATTTCCTTCACTGGCATCCAGCACCCCCTCCCCACCACGTGGGCTATGAGGCCATGGGAATCAGGGGCCAGCCCCCCAAACCGTGGCCTCGGGGTCAGCAGGGTAGTATGCAGCCTATGCATGCGTGGAGTTCAGCAAACGTGTCCTGAGTGAGCAGACACGCGGAGAGCACGCGGGCACCTTCTCTTCCTCCTTTCCCTCCTTCTCCTTCCTCCAAACAGTCCTGCTTCAGTGTGGCTGGGCTCCTTCTTGGTCTTCAGATATTGAAGAGGCCTTCCTCGATGGCTCCCCATCCCCCCCCATGCTCTATCGTGTGTCTTGCCTTTTCCTTCCTGGAACTTCTGCTGTTAAGTAGTTATTCATTCAGATACTTTCTCCTGTCTGTTTGCCCCCAGCAAACTGTAAGCCCTACATGGGCATGGACCACACCTATTCACTCCCTGCCGGGTACCCAGGGCCCCTCACAGAGCCTGTGTGGCACACAGTAGGTGCTCAGTAAGGGTACAAGCTAATGAATGGGGGATTGCGTTATGTAGTTTATTTTCCAACCCTGCGAGGGATCCATTTCAGAGATGAGAAAACTGAGGTTCGAAGGGGCTGAGAGACTCACCAGTGGTCACAGTTACCAGGAGGCAGAGCGGAGATTCAAACCCAGATTTGCTTGACCTGAAAGCCCAACTCCGTTCATTCATTCATTCGTTCATTCATTCCTTCATCCCCTCACCGCCCACTCTGTGCTGGGCAGCAGGGCCGGGGAGACGAATTGTCAGCAGGGCTGTCCAGGCGACGTCTCAGGCCCGCAGGGGAGAGGACGCCAGACGTTGGTCAGAGGGAAGCACTCTTGCAGGTTGTGGGGGTCCTGAGGAGACTGCCCAGAGGAGTGGCTCTTTGAGGAGGGTTTTGAGGGATGAGTAGGTCTTTGTCACTGTGGGGTACGTACTGCGCGGCAGGAAGTGCACTGGCAGGGAGTCAGGGGGCCTGGGCTCCACTCATGTACCTCCACCTACCCACCCTGACTTGGGGAAAGTCCCTTTCCTCATGGAACTGGCTTCCACACCTCTAAAGGGAAGTGGCTGACCGGCAGGACGTTCATTTTCCTTCCCCCCTCACAAAAGAGACCACCTCCAGGAGATCCTGCCTGGGCAGTTTGGTGGAGTAGGAGAAGCAGGGGGCAGCCCCGTACTTCCTGCCCCAGGACACTGCTCTTCTGCCCCCTTACTGCCCTCTCCTCCTTCTTCAGTCTCTCCCCATTTCTCCTGCCTTCTGTCCCTCCTCCTCCCCTGCTTTGTCGCCCCTCCTCTCCTCCTCCCTGCCCCCTTCCTCCTCTTCTTCCTCTCCCCCCCACCTCCTCCCTCTTTCTCCTCCTCCTGTCCTGCCAAGGGGGAGAGCACAAAGGGTAGTCAAAGTTAATTTAGGCTCAAGTGCCTGGTCACCTAGAAACAAGGCCAGTCCCCTGGTGCAGGGCCTCAGCCGTGGCCTCATTAATCTGCTCGAGACCAGCATTGGCGGTGCCGACGTAAGTAAGTAGGACAGAAGCCTGCTGCTGTGGAGAGGGGCCTTGGGCTCTGGCCACTTGGTCCCCAGCAGTCACATGGCCACCCCCAGGAGTGCGGTGGGAAGAAGACAAAGAAGAGGGAAGAAGAGACAAAAGACCCCAGGGTGTCTACTGTCCCTTCCTCACTGTGTCCTTGCTCCTGGCCCAAGGACCCCCGGGTGTTTGCTGTCCCTTTCTTGCATGTGTCCTTGACCGTGTGTCCTTACCTTGAATGCAGGGCTGCTTGGCTCCCTCCCTTCAGAGGGCGCTGCAGGGGCTCAGAGTCACCTGCCCCAGCCTCTGCTCACAGGCACTGACCCCCTGGGTCTGGCCCCACAGCTGTGAGCCTCGACAGCCCCACAGCAGGTGCGCTGGGCCACCCCGAGCACCTTGTCCTCCCCGGCCAGCCAGCTTCCTCCGTGAAGCCCCCTCCTCACAGCTGCAGGCTCCAGCCCTCTCCTTTCCTGGGCCCTGCTCTGGGACATTTTCCTTCTGAGCCTGAGTACATCTGCTCTGCTCTGGCTTCAAAAAAACCTCTGACCCTAGCCTGTCGCTGAGGCTCTGATATGCACCCCCACCTCCACCCCAGACCTTCGGCAGCCACTAGCATTAGGGCCCCGGATATCCCAGGGGGCTAAGCATGTAATTGGCAGGTGCGAGCACACAGTCATTCGTGAGAATCTGGTCCCACAGACTGTGACCCCAAAGTCCCAGCCCGGTTCTGGTTTGCAGCAGGGTTTTCAACAAGTGTTTATCAAGACAGTCCCTAGAGTCAACAGACCAATCTCAGGGAGGCCCTTGCTTCATGAGAGTGTATTGTGTGGTGGGATGAAGGGTCCCAGCTGGGCCGAGCGTCCTCTGCATGGCCTGTGTGGCCCTTTGCCGGCTGCCCGCCACACAGCCAAGCCCATTCTCATTTGATCTGCTGGAAATCTGATCTCTCTGGGAGTGGGGGAGGGCTTCGATACCGAGCTCCCCACCTGTGCGGAGAGGTCAAGGAAATTTTGCAGCCCCCCCATAAATACTATGGAAAAGTATTTTATTTTATTGAAAACAGGTATTATTGTATAAATGGGGTAAAGGGTGGAAGGTCTCATACCAAAATATGAACAGTGGTTTTTCTGCATAGTGCAATTATAAGTACTGCTATTTCTTTTTCTTTATAGTATGGGGTGTGCGTCTATTTTGTAAGCAGGAATGAGTATATTTAAAAATCCGAATTTGAATGCCAGCTCGATCGAGTCTCAGCTGCGCTTTCGTTGGCAAGCCAGTTCTTCTTCCAGACTTCCAATTTCTACACCTCTAGGACTGGGGTAATAAAAACCATTTCAGAACATTGTTCCGAAAAGGAAAAGGAGATTGCGTGTGTGTGTGTGTGTGTGTGTGTGTGCACGTATGTGTGCACGAGTGTGCGGACACACATGCACCGAAGCAGGAGCTGGCGGACGTTTAGAGCAACTCCAGTATCACTGGCACACACAGACGCTCTAGTGCCAGGTGGTCTGGATTCGAATGCAGACTGTGCTACCAGCTGTGTGTCTTTGGGGAAATTGCTTAACTACTCTGTGCCTCTCTTTCTTGTCTGTGAAATGAGGTTGTTGTTAGGAATAAGGGCATTAGTACACGCAAAGCACTTAAGATGGTACCTGGACACAGCAAGGGCTTGATGAATGCTATTTTTCTTCTTCTTTGTATTTTATTACTGCAGGCACGTTCTTTTACGTTCTTTCTAGACCATTAGAATTCAGAGCCCTGTGTGGCTCATGGGATTGCTTTTCTCCAAGAGGATTCTTTCTGCCTGTCTGTTTCAGAGTCAAGGGAGACAGAGGTCCTCCAGCTTCAGTCAAGTAAAATTGGGATTTAGTATAGAGCTGGGGTCCAAGGTCAGGATGAGGTTAAAGTCAAGGTTCAATCTGGTGTCAGAATCAAGACTAATTTGTAGAAAGATTTAGGTCTTCGGGGCAGGGGCCCAGCTTCATCTCTCGCGTTTCAGTGGAAGCAGGCAGGATCTGGGGTCTGCTCCATGCTGCCGGCTGGACATTCTGGAAGGGCCTTTCCCTGGGTCCCAAGCTCACCCCTCAGTGAATTCATCCTCATACCCATTTCGGCCTCCCTAGTGGCCATACAGTATCTTCCTTCCTAAGCAGTCAGAGCCCCTCTGTTGGGGGCGGTGACTCCCATTCTCTTCAGGGAGTCCCCAGGAGTGACCGACCCTCTGTGTCCTGGTCCCCCATCTGCCAGCTTCAGGAGCGGCCACCTCAGCTCTGGCAGGAGGGAGAGGCTCCCTTGTCACATCTGTGCCAGGCCTTGGCTGTACTTTTAGACTTGCTTGTGCCCGTCCACCTGGTGGGCAGTGGGCTGGAGGGCTGGAGACGAGGAGGCTGGGCGACTCTTCCCTCGGCGGGGACACGTGGATGGAAGGCCAGGCTGCTCTCTAGAGCTGTGCTGGGCTCCTGTGCTGGGCCTTGCTGGTGACGAGCAGGCGTGCAGCTATGTGCACAGATGGCCCTACATACACTCATAATTTGCCAGAATAAATAGTTGTTATTAATCTCCCCTGTGCTTTCCTCCTTCCCCTTCCTTTCCCATTTACTGCTTGCCTCGGGCTGATGGTGAGGTGCTTGAAGGCAGGGGCTGAGTTTTCCTTATCTTGCTGCCTGGCTCAGGGCCTAGCACACAGTAGGTGCCCTCTCAGCATGAATCCAGGTAGCATGGGTGCCCCTACCTGCCATCAGAGGAATTCATCCAAACCAGATCCATACATAGTAGGCTTTCGGCCATCTCAGGCTGGCCCGCAGGAGGTGCTGTCTTGGTGTGGAGCCTGGCACATGGTAGGTCTCTCCCAGTATAGGACCTGGCACACCGAAGTCTCCCAGCATGGTGTGCAGCACATAATAGGACCTCAGCCAACCCAGGGTTTGGCTGGAGGAAAACCCTTGCTGCATCAAATCTTCTATCTCTGTGCTACACTCAAGAAATAACTACTGAGTACCTAGTACATATCAGGCTTGGTACCTGGTGTTCTGTGGGGGAACAGTGTAGGTAAGACACGGACCTTTCATTCTTATTTAAGGAAACTATAACCAAGCAATGAAATATTAGCCCTTATAAAGACTCTATCATGTGGCTGACAGGTAGGTGAAAGGGGGGGAGGGCTGCCTGGAAGAGGAGGCACTGAAGATGGATCCCAGGTCCCACTTGAGCTTCAGTACAAAGGCGAGTGGCAGAAAGTGGGTAGGGCCCATCAGGACAGCTGCAGTGTCATGAGTCGCTGTGGCCAAGAGTTTGAAGTGTGGGGTGGCAGGGCTGTCATTCACTTGTTCAACAAGCCCCAGATGCCCGGGACAGGCTGGCACAGCTCTGCGCCCTGATGCTAGGGCCATGAATAAAACCATCCCTGCTTTCAGGGGGGCAAGAGGATCAAAAATCCAGTATGTTGAATATTAGCTGTTGATACTGCTTTGCGGAAAACCTAAAGCAGAGTAAGGGTCTGAAAGCCCAGAGGGGGGTGGGATCCTTTGGACGGTACCCCAGTACGATGATATGTAGACATTTGAGCCAAACCCGAATCCAGCAGGAAGGGAGAGCGCATGTGGTGTCAGGGAGAGAACACTGTAGGTAGACAGAAGGCAGGGAGGGCCCGGGGTGGGAGCCAGACAGGGAAGGGCCTCGCAGGCCAGCATGAGGAAGGAACTTGGACTTGATTCTCTAGGCAGTGGCCTGCCTTTGAAGGCTTTTGAGCAGAGGGAGGCACGTGATCAGAGCCTCCGGAGGCAGAGCCCGGGAGAGCTGGGGACAGCGAGGTGGTGGTGGCCACTCTGGGCAGGGGACGACAGAGCCCGGAGGCAGGTGGTGGTGGGCAAGAGGGGCAGATGCCATAGGCCATTAACAGTGGAACTGTCTGGGGGTCTGAGGTTGAAGGAGGAGGAGAAACAAAAAGGCGGATGAGGGTGAGTGGGACCCTCGCGATGAGAAATGGAAACACCAGGCCCCAGAGTGGGCCGGGGGAGCAGATGGTCCCTTCCTTCTGGAACAGTTCTTGCTTCTGCTTCTCTCTCCCTCCCCTCATTCCCCAGCAGCCCCCCATCCTCTGCTCTCCTCTTCCAGTGCCTTTCCCTACTGTCTGCAAACTCCACAACCCAAATCCCGAGGAGTATCTTGCCTTTTACCTTCCATACATCTCTTTCTCCTCCTTCTCTGTCTTCCTTCACCCTCCTGAGAAAACCTTCTTGGAGGAGAGTGTGAAAATCAACTAGCCCGGGTCTCTGACAGCCTGATGGGATGTGGATAATATCAGAAACAGCTAAGAGCTCTGGGTTTTACGCTGGACAGAGTAGGGTTTTCCGTCCCTGCTCTGCTGTTTACAAGCAACGTGACGTGCAGTGAGTTACTGAACATCTCTGGGCCTCCGATTAATTCTCTGTAAAATGAGAGGATGGAGGTGCTGGCCCATTGCCTGGCACAGAATACGGCTTCAGAAAGCAGTGGCCGTTGCCATTGTTGTTGATTCATTATTCACATGTGAGGCCATTCACCCCGACAGGTCCTTCGGGTCCCAGAGCCACCTTCAGGAGAGTATGTATGGTTTAGAGTCAGGCCGATCTGCTCAAATGATACCTGATGAGGCGCTTGTCCCAGTGTCCATTCAGGCCACCTGGTGAGGAAGAAAGTAGCCACTCTCCTTTCTTTAGTGCACAATAGACGCTAGACCCCCAGGTTCGCCGCAGCAGGTCCCGCAGGTGCCTGGAGACTCCTTGCTGCTTGCTGGGGCTGTGTACCGTCCCTTGTCCCAAGGCCATACACCCAGCCTGCAGTGTGTGGCCCCAGGGCCCAGGGTCCCTCAGGCAAAGGTCACGTGTCCCATCTTTCCTCTCTGGGTGCAGCCCCGCCTCTCAGCCCCAGGCCGCAGGTGCCTCTGGTGCAGATTCAGCTCAGGTCCCTGGCCGGGCCTGGCCTCTGCTGGAGCCTGGACTGTAGCTTTAATGATGGGGTTTTTGTTTCCCACTGAACACAGGCCCAGCCAGTCTCCTGGCTGCATTCCCTAGGCTGCCTCCCAAAGTTCTGTCCTCTTCTGTCACTTTCTAGCCTTTCCATATTTATTCCTGGCTTTTCAGCCTGGGCACCTCTCTGCCTCTGCCATCAGACAGGAACTTCCTAGGGGCCAGGGCTTGTCACCTTAGGAAAACAAGGGCACTCCATATAGTGAGACTCTTTGGGACACAAGACTTCATCCACAGGGGCCCAGGGCAATGCAAGACCCATCCCCACCCAGCATGGGGTGGTAAGAAGAGCAGAACATCCAAAGCTGCCACTCCGCTGTGTGACCTTGGGCAAGTCCCTTGACTTCTCTGAGCTTCTGTTAACTCAACTCTGAAGTGAGAAGAGTCATTCCATCCCTCAGGGCCAGTGTGTCAATTAAATGAGATTTTAAACACCAGAAGCATCTTTGAAGCCGCAACATGCTGGGAAATACGGGTTATGTATTTTTATTTATTTATTTATTTTTGCATGAGAAAACTTTATTTTATTTTATTTTATTTTTATTTATTTATTTATTTTTTATTTTTTATTTTATTTATTTTTTTTTTAAAGATTTTGTTTATTTGACAGACAGAGATCACAAGTAGACAGAGAGGCAGGCAGAGAGAGAGAGGGAAGCAGGGCCCCCGCTGAGCAGAGAGCCCCATGTGGGACTCGATCCCAGGACCCCGGGATCATGACCTGAGCCGAAGGCAGTGGCTTAACCCACTGAGCCACCCAGGCGCCCCTATTTATTTATTTTTTTTTATTTTTTATAAATATATATTTTTTATCCCCAGGGATACAGGTCTGTGAATCGCCAGGTTTACACACTTCACAGCACTCACCAAAGCACATACCCTCCCCAATGTCCATAACCCCACCCACTTCTCCCAACCCCCCTCCCCACAGCAACCCTCAGTTTGTTTTGTGAGATTAAGAGTCATTTATGGTTTGTCTCCCTCCCAATTCCATCTTGTCTCATTTATTCTTCTCCTACCCACTTAAGCCCCCATGTTGCATCACCACTTCCTCATATCAGGGAGATCATATGATATTTTTTACTTTTTTTTTTAAGATTTTATTTATTTGACAGACAGAGATCACAAGTAGGCAGAGAAGAAGGCAGAGAGAGGAAGGGAAGCAGTCTTCCCTGCTGAGCAGAGAGCCCGATGCGGGGCTCGATCCCAGGACCCTGGGATCATGACCTGAGCTGAAGGCAGAGGCTTTAACCCACTGAGCCACCCAGGCGCCCCCAGGTTATGTATTTATACCTGAGTCCAGAGCCCAATTTGATGGACAACTGGGAGTCATCCGACTGTCTCTTGGGTCCCCAGTGTCTGCCTCTCTCTGTTGCATAAAGGATCTGTCTAAATGATGCTGCAGGATCCTTTTTAAAGCTATTGCAAGGCCCTCTGCCAGCTCTGAAAGCCCGTGATGGACACCTGGACTTTCCCATTCCCTGGAGGGAACTTCGAGGCCAGAGAGCCCATCTCTGCCCAGGCTGGGGGCTCAGACCATACCTCTAGCTGCCCAGTTCCAGTCCGCTCCCACCGGCCCCTCCCCCACGGTGCCGCCCCTGCTCCCCTAACCTGGAACCTTGTCCAGAAAACTAATTGCTGTGACTCCAGTGTTTATTTGGAGACAATACAAGTCAATTGAAACTGCCGCATCAGGAGAAATATGTTCCACTTAGATCTTTAAATTAGCTCGGCGCTGGCCTTTGATGAGGCTGACTTGGGAGAGGCGGCCGCCCGCGTGCTCCACTGATCATTGGCCATTGTAGGCCATTTGCTTAATGAACAGTGTGGCCAGCGGCCAGCGGGGGGCGGGGCGGGGAGCAGCCAGGCACACCTGCCCGCGGGCTGGCCAGGCGGGGTGGCCTCACCGTGCCTTTGTCTTCGCCCTGAGCTCGGCAGACGACCCTTCTGGTTGGAGAGAGCACAGGGGGTCAGCTCAGCTGCTGCTCCTGGGTGGAAGAGAAAGGCGGCACCGGCCACTGATCACGAGGCTCTGCCTGTGTTCCCTGCCAAGCACCAGCAGAGCACTGGGAGCAACTGTATGAGGTCAAGGTTGTTGCTCTCCCATTTTACAGATCAGGAGACTGATAACGGTCACATCTCTCTGGCTCAGAAGCCAGTGGAGGTCGGGGAAGAGGACAGGAGGAAGGGGGCAGTGGCAGAGAGTCCTTGCTGAAATGCCAGGTCTTGAGGCATTTCAAGGAGGAAGAGGAGGCCCCACTCATCTTCCCCTTTGTCTCATGGCCTCCGTCCTGTGGGTTATCTGTAGCCTAGAACAATCTTTGCTTCCTTTCCTCTTCCCCTCTGTCCCCTCCTCTTTTCTTCTCCCTGCCCCACCTTCCCTCCCCCTGCCCTGATATCCTGCAACCTTCAGTTTTCTGCTTTGCCCCCAGATTCCTCTGTGTGGGGTGCTGTAGAGATCCATGGAAGGCCTGTGAGCCTTTCAGCCTGCAGGGCCTTCCAGCAGGAATGTCCCTTTGCCATCTCTCATATCGATCTCCAGATGATTCTCAGATGCTCAGATTCCCCTGTGCCTTCCAGAGGTTCCAATCAGTAGTGGGGCTAGCTCTGGGAAAGTTCTTCTCTCTCCTTTCTCTCCTTCCGTCTTTGCTCCAGGCCTTCCTCCCTTGGGGTGCGATTTAAAAATCACAATTGTAGCCCTTTGAGGATCCTCTCGTCTGGGCTGGCGGTGTGCGTTCCGGGTAGAACGGCATAGGGTCCCAGGCCCTGGGAGGGCAGTAGCTCAGGTTTGTTCTGATGCCCTGGGGGATGGTCCTGAGCTGGCCTAGAGCCCCAGCACTGTTGCACCTATAGGCCTGTCTGGGGTCACTAAGAGCGCAGCCTTCACATGCAGCCAGGTACCCAGCATGTACTGGCCGGGCCGGTCACATAGGATGGATCCAATACCCGAGGCAGACCAGCTCCTGATTGAGCAGCATCAGGCAGAGATAGGTCTCCCTGGCTTCAGAGGCCTGCCCCCCAGGACGGGAAGCTCCTTGAGGACAAGGCCTGCACCTTCTCATTCCGGGGCCCCATGACTCCCATCCTGCCGGCGGGAGCAGACCAGGAATGAGTGAACAGTAGCTATCGTTAACTTGACTACTATTCATTCAATTTTCCCTTTATTCATTTGCTCATCCGTCGTCTGCTCTTGCCAGAAATTTTCTGGTCCAGATTCTTAACATGTAATTATCTCCGGGGCCAGGACGAGAGAGAGAATAATGAGGTGCCTTGGGCACAAAATTTAAGGAGACACTCGCTCTGGAGGTCATGGGAGTGCCTGCTTATCTCAGCTCCTGAAAACAACCTTGCTGGCAGGTGTTGTAATTTCCATTTCAGAGATGAGGAAATGAGGTCAGAGAGGGGCTAGTTTACTTCCCCTGGTCACCTGGCTGGCAAATATTTACTCCCAGATCTGTGTGATTCCAGGGCCTTTGCTCTTCCCTCTGAACAGTCCTCAGTTTCCCTGCCTTGCCCGACCTCAGAGCAGGGTCCTGGTGCACGGGAGGGAGGGCGAGTTGCCGCCACTCACGTCCCGTGTGTCCTGCCTCCTCTGCTCTGTCTCCTGCGCCCGGAGCACAGACTGACCGCCTCGGGGCTGGTCCTCTCTCTCTGACCCTGAACTTGAGCAAGTTACTTAAACTCTCAGCGCATCAGTGTTCCCATCTGTAAACAGGGACAAAATCATGGGCCCTTTTTTGCAAGTTGCCGAGAGGATCCTGACGGGTAGGGGTGTGAAATACAGACAGCACTTAGAACAGTGACTGCCACACAGCAAGCGTCATGGAATTCTTAGCTATTTTTAAAATTAATTGATTAATTTATTTGAGAGAGAGAGAGTGAGAGAGAATGAGAGAGAGAGCAAGCGCATGAGTGAGGAGGGGCAGAGGGAGAAGGAGAGAGAGAATCTCAAGCAGGCTCCACACCCAGCAGGGAACCCCATGCGGGGCTTGATCTCAAGACCCTGAGATCATGCGCTGAGCCAAAATCTAAAGTGAGACGCCCAGCCAGCTGAGCCACCCAGGCACCCCTGTTGGCTATTATATTCAACAGCCGGTAACCTGTGGTCACCCTACGGTGGGCAGTCTGTGGCGAGCCTCAAATCCTCGGTCCACTGAGCCCTCAGGGTTCAGTCCCCAGCTCCTTCTCAGCAGCGCTGGCCCTCCCCTCTCCAGGCTAACAGTTCCCAGGCTGTCTCTCTCTCTCTCTCACACACACACACACATACACACACACACACCCAGAGGTGAAATGATGGGATGGGCTTTGGTCCCTGACACCCAGCTTGCCCTCTAGATCCGTGCAAGGGAGCTGCCTCCCTGGCTCCTTCCAGCTAGAGGTCTCCTGGAACTCGCTGGCTTGCGCTTTGGAGAGAGAGAATTCACACTTCAGTAAAAATGTGTTTCAGACAATTAGCAGGTCTTTACTGTAGGAGCCTTTGAAGTGGAAGCCCAGACCCGTCTCTGTGAAGGATTTCCCCAGAACTGACAGGCTGGCAGACTCCACGGCAGCCAGCTCAGCCCTTCCCTGAGAGCCTGGGGCTTCTGGCTCTGGACTGGCATCATGGGGCTCCCCTTGCCTCCCTCCAGTCGGGCAGCTCCAGCGTCCTCCTCTCCAGCACAGAGGACTGCTGTGACCATAGGTGGTGCCAGGGAACTGGGGTCCTCCTGGGGGAGGGGGTGCTGTGTAAGGTCCATGGGATTTTTCTGTCCCAAATCTCCCAACCCACTGGCGAGAGCAGCTAAATCTCTTGACTTTGAACTTGGAGCCCATGCATCCTTGAACGATGCCTAAAACTGAATCAAATAAATGTGTGGATTCCTCCAGTGACTGGCCCTATGGTCTTAAGCCATGCTCCATTTCCATGGGCAAACTGGAGACAGGGTGGGTGGGAGAGGGGTGGACTATCTGGTCTATAGGACTCTGAGCTATACATACGGCCTTTCCTTAGAAGGGCTCGTATTGCAGTGGAGTGGAGACCCCATCCTGACTCTGCTCCCCTGTTAGCTACATGATCTTGAGCAAGGCAGTCAGAGCATCTCGGGTTCTCCATCTGTGAAATGGGTACGCTAATCTCTACCTCGCAGAGCCAGTGTGCAGATGAAAAGAAGTCCCACCTGGAAAATATTTGGCACAATAAGTGTTCATGATTGACGGACTACAAGCCATCCATGTTTCTTATCATGCCTCTTCTGACCTCTTCTCACAGAGCCAGAGGGGATGACTGTTAGCTACGGTGGGAAGGGCCCTTTCTGCATCATCCCTACTCCACAGAACTGGGGGCGAGGGAAGGGTGTTGGGGAGAGCCAGCCAGGACGGAAGGTGAAAGGATCCTGGCCCCACTCTCCTGCCCCATGAGGCAGCCCCCAGCCTGGGCCTCTAGGCTGCTGTTTGATTCCCTTTCCTTGACGTTCCATCCATCATCATAATTGCTTCTCCTGAAAAATGAATTTGTAGTTGATTTCTTCAAAAGAGGGAATCAGCCAACAGATAAAAAGGTTGTTTTATTTAATTTGCATGAAGAGACCGCCTGCTGCCACCCAGCTGTGCCAACTGGGCTTGGGGAGGGTGCCTGACAGCATGTATGTGTACAGGTGGACGGCTCTTCCCCAGCTCGGGGTCTCCCTTCCAGGTTGTGGGGATTCTGGCCCCAGAGAGTGGATCTGTGGTGTCCACACCGGGCTGAAATCATTCTAGCTCAGGAGATCAGCCCCTTGCCGCACACGTCATTACCTGGGCAGGGTGGGGTTTCTACTCTCAGAAGCCTGAGGGCCAAGAAGCCAGACACTTGAGGACAACGTTTGGGAGGTCAGGGGCTCTATCAGGCCAGGTCTGATGCCCATGCCGGAGGTCATTAGGTTTTCTTAGGAGAAAGGGGTATTTCAATTGCATGTATGTTTGGTTCCAATCAGGAACCCCGGGTTCCTCTCTGAGACATAGCTCACCTAAGGCTATTGTGTTTCCTCTCCAGTTCAGCAAAGACTTGGTGGTGCTTCCATATGCCCAGGGCATGGCTGATTCTCTCCAGAAGCTTCTGTGGCAGTAAGCAGGAGCTCTGGTCTTCAGGAGAAATTCTTGGCAGGGGCGAGGGTCTGTGGACAAGGCAGAGCCACAGCTGGGGGGCACGGGTGAGGCCAGGCAGGGAAGGCCATCAGAAGAGATCTTCAGGGATTCAGAAGCCCACTCCATGGATGGGGGTGGGGTAGAGTCTAGTTATAATTTATGGTCTAAACCCGGATGCTTTTGCTTGTGAAAGTGGGTTGTATTCATAATTACTCCAAAGCAAACATCCGGGTTCAAGTCTGCCATGTGCCATAGGCAGTGGGGACTTAGGGGTGGGGCACCCTCCCAACTGCTGCCAAAAAGAGGATCGGACATTTCTGGATAGAACCATGGGTCATCTCTGGGGCAGCCAGGGCCATAGAATGGAGGTGGGGAAGCAGCTGGGGGACAGTAGTGTGGGGGGGTGGGTTCCATCCCCCCTCCCCCGCCCCAGGGCTGCAGCTCAGGGCAAGTCACTCGCCTGCTCTGGCCTCCATACCCTCTCCCTGGGTCACTGAAGATGCGAGGGACGCCTATGTTGACCGTGTTTGTACTGGCTTTGCTCCTTTATTTGTTTACTCTTATGCGTGTGCTCCTGCCTGTCCCAGGAGTCTCTGAGGAAGCCCTGCCTGTGTCATTCACTGCTGTGTCCCCAGCTCCCAGAACAACACCTAGCATGGGTGGACGCTCGGGAAGTGGCATTCGGACGCGGAGCAGACTGTGACGGCTCTTCCTTGCACACTCGTCCAGGGAGGGCAAAGACGAGTGTGTCAGGATGGCCCAGGAGAGGCGTAGTACACACAGGTGGTAGAGCATCTCCCCATTGAGCTCCTTCCTGGTCTCTGCCATTGGATTTTTGGTCCTTTTTTCTGATTCACATAGAATTCTTCTACCCGCCCCCCTCCCATAAGAAGCAGCAAAATTCTGGATGCAGAATCCCGGTTGCAATTATTAAACAGCAGGTTTGGGTGGGCTGGGCTTTATGAGGATGGCAATGGTTAACTCAAAAGGCATTATGAGCAGCAACAGTGGTTCCCCCGAGGCCAGGGAGGGAGGGTGGGGGGCCCTCCAAACACTCATCTCTACGTCTTGTCTTCTTCCTTGAGCGGTGGGGTTATTTGCACGAGCTCCATCCAGCCACCTAAACCGCTCCTCTTCCTGTGTCTTCCCTCCTGTGTGGACTCTCTCCTCTGTGCTCCCCTCAGCTCTAGTTCCACCACATCTCACCTGGGAGGGAGCAGCCCCTGTTGCTCGCAGCAGAAGGGGTCTGTTTCCGCGGGCAGGTGCACAAAGCCAAGGGCACGACCTTTCCTGTTGTTTTGTTTGGGAGACTTTCTTCTTTTGCTGCAGCCCTCCAGGAGAGAGGATGCCTTTGGGCCTTTCTGCTGCCCCCGAGGGACTGGGCTCCATCCTGGGTCATGGTCCATGTTGCACGTTCTGCCATGTGTGTTGTGTGTTGGAGGCTGTGACAGAAGGCGGTGGAAACCTGTCAAGCATCTGGCACATCCGTAGAGACATTTACCAGCTCGGGTAGCCACGGGAGGGGAGGCAGGGTGGGCTCAGCCTTAGGGACCACTGGAACTGGGGACAAGTCCGTCTCTCTGCCCTCCCCCCACCCCTGTCATCTTGCTCTGCTCGTGAGCCTTTCCCTGAGTCAACTTTCTTCTCTCAGGTTGGCATCTCCATCAGGTCGGAACCACAACCTCTAGGAACTCTAGGCTGTCATTCGTTCAAGGGTTATGTCAAGAAAGAAATATCTTCTCTCCCATCCCCTGTCTGAACGTCCCCAAGAGAGGACTCTTGACGGAGCCTGGGTTGGCTGCTGACCCCCTCCACCAATTTCTCTGACCCGGCAGCTCAGGCCAGAGGACAGGAGTCCCCAGTCAGAAACAGGTCACGAGTAGGGGACCAGGTATATGGAAGGTCACTGTCCTGAAAGAGGTCGCATGTGGTGGTAATGGGGACCTGACTGCCCAGAGAATGGGGTGAGCTGGGCGACATTATTCCAGTTTATGACGGGCACAGGAGGGCCGTTCTCCAGCTCCTGGCCTTTCAGCAGGAGAAGAACTTTGAGAGTCAGTCTGGGCTGAAAGCACATTTCTCCGATGAACAGAAACACAGGCACCACGGACTTCCTGACTGACGTTATCGATTCCTTCCCTGGCAGCACCAAGCCCAGGTTTTACTGTTTAATCACTTCAAACCCTTGCTTTATGGCCAGCGATTCAGCTCAGGGCTCCAGAGAGGCTGTCCAGAGCGGAAAACTCCCCAGTGCTCTTTCAAGGGAAGGAAACCAGTGTTTACCCCCATTGTCTGGCACAGAGGGGATCCTGTCTCCCCATCCTCACCCTCTGCTGGGTCTGGGCTAGGAGCCAGCCACAGAGGACCCATGAGGCGGTGCCTGTCCGTTTCCACTTGAGAGCCCCCCACCCCACCCTACCCCACCCCGTGCTTCCTGCCCTGTCCTCTACCCTCAGCTCACGCCATCTGCCTCAGCACTGGCTCTCCTGCAGGTGTGACCACCTGGGAACGGTGCCTGTCCCCTCCTACCATCCACGAGAGTCTGGAGGGCACAGACTAGGTCCTGCTCCTTGGTTTGTCCCTAAAACATGACCCAGGGCCGGGCACCCAGTCTGTCCTTACAGGAATGATCATTTACTATGTATTAGTGAAAGGATGTATTTGCGCTTGGAAGGTACGCAGGAACGTGAGGTTAGCAGAGGGCCGAGGTGTCTTGCGGGGCGCACTCGGGCCGTCCTGGCTGGTTGTGTCAGAGCATCATTCTCCAGCTACTAGTTCATGCTGTGGCCCTGGGGTGTTACGGATAGCTGAGCAGCTTGACTGTGCGTTATAAACTTGAAGTGATAGCAGCTGAGAGACCTGTTCCTTAGCGCTCCCTCCTCCCTCTCGCCTCCCTCCTTCCTTCCCTCCCTTCCTTCCTCCTTCCTGCTCCCCCCACTCCTCCCTCCCCTCCTTCCCTCCCTTCCTTTCCTCCCTCCCTCCTTCTCTCTCCTCCTCTCCCCCCTCCCCTCCTTCTTTCCCGCCCTTCTTTCCTTCCTTCCTTCCTCCCTAGTTCCCTCTTTTTCTTTTTTTTTCTTTCATCTTGGTCTCTCTCTCCCCCTCCCCCTTTTTCCCCTCCCCCTCTCGCTCACCTTCCCTCCCCCCTTCTCTCTCCTTCTCTTCCTTCCTTCCTTCCTTGGAGTCTGACTTGTCTCCTCAGCAGGACTGTGACCTCTGCAAAGACCGGAAGTGGCCCTGGGTCACCTCTGCTCACCACCTCTACCCAGACTCTAATCATACAGGGAAGTGAAGAGCAGGACGTGGTACCGGCCCTTTTTCTCTCCCAGGATTTCTGTTTCAGTGAATCACAATAAACTCAGACTGAGTGTGTTTATCTGTGAGGCCTGAGATAGTCCTCTCTCTCTCTCTTTTTTTTTTTAAAGATTTTATTTATTTATTTGACAGAGAGAGATCACAAGTAGGCAGAGAGAGGAAGGGAAGCAGGCTCCCTGCTGAGCAGAGAGCCCTATGCAGGGCTCCATCCCAGGACCCTGAGATCATTACCTGAGCTGAAGGCAGAGGCTTTAACCCACTGAGCCACCCAGGCACCCCGAGATAGTCCTCTCTTGATGAGGCAGACCTCACAAGGTCTGAGGGCATCTGTATCTTCTGGCTTCAACTTTTGGAACTCAAAACGGAGCACAGTTCTGTCAGTGCATGCGGATTAGAGCACTATATCACCTCTTGCCTCCTAGATTCTCTACTTCCATTAACACGACCACTGATGCCCTGACTTCCTGGGGAGCTGATTCATCCTGGGCATAGTGAGAGCTTGAAAGTGTGTCCCCGTCCCATCCTGCCCTGTGCTCTGGGGATGTGGCTTCAGTAGACTCTTTTTAGAGTTAGTCCATGTTTGGAACTCACTCAGATTCTCCATCTGATTCACAGTGCCATCCCTCCAACTTTGTGGACCTTGTGACATGCCTTTCATTCCGTAACAGATTGGGGGAGAAAGAGGAAACCCTCGATTAGGTCTCTCAGCTGAGCTATAGCTTCCAATATAACACTGCCTGGAAAAATCTAGAAAGGGAAAGGAATGGGGGTGCACTCGGAAGGAGTGCATGGAAGGGCACGGGTGTAGCTACTTCCTGACAAACGGTATATCCTCTCCTTTGACTTCTCTGCTGGATTGCACACACTCCCTCCACCCATCGGGAGTCCTGCTGATTCTTGCACCCCAAGCCCAAGGCCCTGTCTGCTCTCTTAGCCAGTGTGCAGATCTGGCTCCCCTTCCCCTGCATGCTGGCATGCTTCTCTCTTGCAAGCACAAAAGGAAGTGTGTTAGCAGTGGAGTGAAGTCCTGCTGCCTCTCAACTCCCCTGCCCCTTTCTGGGGCTGCCCTGGGCTTAGGGAAACCTTCCCTTTCTTGTGCACAGCCTGATAGATGTCCCCGAGATCTCTGTGCCTGCCCTGCTTCGGTGCCTCTGCTGTCCTTGCAGACTCCCAGGACATGATTCCTAGGACATGACGCTCTTTTCCTGAACACCTTGAATCTCACTCACCTTCTTCCAGACTCCGCTGGCCATTTTCTCCTGCCCCTGCTGTGATGACTGTTTAAGTTCTGGAGCAAGCAGGTCCATTGCCTGTCTAAGGACTTTCATAGTGCTCTTCCTTTGGATGGAATGTTCTTCCATGCCTCCATCTTAACTCATTCTTGTCCTTCAGGTCTCAACTCACATGTCCTGTCTTCAGATAAGCCTTCCTCCACCTCTGTCCCTTGTTCTTTTTTTCCGGATAATTTATTACAAGTCTTAATTATACATGAAAACGAAAGTAACAGACCTCATCCAGGGCCACGCTGAAGCAATGCAGCCTCTCCTAGCCATGTGCCAAGCCACACCCCTCTGCCACACACTGAATGTGGGGAACGGAGCAGGAGATCGGCGTCTGTTCCCCCGCGTAAACTTGTATCACTCTGCCCCCAGTGCTCTAGCCCTTTGGCAGCCACCACTTTCTTTCCTCCCTTCCCTCTCCCCTTGTGCTGCTGCTTTCCTACTTTCCCTTCCTGGCTCCTGGACCTCCTTTTCTTCTCTCCCCTATCTGGAACCTTCCCTCCGAGGTCTTGATTTCCTTATCTTAATTAGAGTAACTTGGGCCTCCCTTGGTCCTTCCATCCCTTCCTCCCTCCTGCCCACCAGCCCAACGAAAGGTGTAAAAAGAGCGAGAGAGGATTTGATGATCGGTTCGTATTCTGTTCCGCCCCACATAGGTATACTTGTTTGATGACCGTCACCATGAGTTTAGTGCAAGTTCTGTGACACATGGCTTCACGAATGCTTTTATTCATTACTCTACTGTGTGGTGGCTGGCACGTAGGAAGGGGGTCAGTAAATATTGATGGAATGAATGAGTATCATGTCTCTCTAAAGAAACTCATTATTGATTTCAATTTGAATGTCCAGAGCGCTTGGGTATCGAATCCTGGGTGCTCATAGACCCCATTAGACTGTCACTGTGGTTCAATAAGAAAGATATTTGGTCTTTGTCCCCAGTTCCTGGCAGAGAGCTCCTACAAACTCTTGAAATCTCCTGAGTGATGAGGATGAAATAGGAGCATCTTCTGGTCGAATAAGGCGACTTTCGATGGGCCTAGATAGCTTCAGGGTGGGCACTGGTGGTCAGAAAGATCAAGCCTTGACTGGAAGCCTGGAGCTTTCAGTCCCACCTCCCAAGCTCCTGCGAAGGGAGAGTCATCAATGGCCAGTGATTCCATTAATCATGCCTACATAATGAAATTTCCAGAAAACCCCTAACAATAATGTTACAAGAAATTCTAGGTTGGTGAACACATTGGGTGCTGGGAGAATGGTATGCAGCTCCCCACCCCTCTGCTATATGTCTCCCGAGGCATCTCTTCCATTGGCTGCTTCTGAGTTGTGTCTTTTCCAATAAGCCAGTAAATGTCAGTAAACTGTTTCCCTGAGTTCTCCAAGCCCTTCTAACAAATTATGGAACCTAAGTGTATGTATAGCCAGTGTGTTAAAACACCAGGTGGCCCAGGACTCGGAGTTGTCCCCTGAAGTAGGGACAGCCTCATGGGACTGAGCTCTTAACGTGTGGGGTCTATACTAACTCTGGGTAGTCAATGCCAGAACAGCATTGAATTGTTCGACCCCACCGTGGGTATCAGAGAATCAGAGAATGGGTTGGGTAGAGAAAAAAAACCTTCAAAATCACTGTTAGACCATGTCTAACTCTTTTTTCTGGGTCTTAATCTCCTGGTGCAGACATTAGCATCCAGGAGTCCCAACCACATGTGGATTACACTCATCTTATTCAATCAGGGGGCCTCTGAATCTGGGATCATCTGGGGAGGCTGTGGCAGCTCCCCTCCCCCTCTCTTCTCTCCCCTGCCCTGCCCCCACGCCCAGTGAAGATGAGAGTGACTGAACAAGCGTGAAAGATATGGAAACTTCCCTCCTGAATGATCACGCTAATGGTAAATTGATGGGATTGAATACATTCAAGTCGGAAATGATCCAAATATATGCTAATGAAGCTGAATATGCATTATTTAGACTAAAACAAACTAACTGCGAGTCAGGAAATAAAGTAGGTGAATTATTAGTTTGGCAACTCAAAGAATCGGAGAACTCAAGCACCGTTCCAGAGACAGGCAGAGGCAGGCAGGAAAATGTGGTTAATGAATTCTAAACCAATTAACCGCAAATTGATGGTGTGCTCGGAGACCCACCACCCCCCACTCCCTCGGATTGCTTTCTGAAAATTTAAAAGGAAAACGCCGTTGCCATGCACTTTTCTTGTTTTCACTTCCTAAAGGTGCTCTCCTGGAAACTTGAGTTTCAGGGGAAAAAAAAAAAAGGAAAAGAAAAAATTACAAAGAGATCCCAGACATGGGAATGAGGCTATTTTGGCCACAGGGAGAGATAAATAATGCAAAGAGAAACCTCTCAACTCTTCTTTGTCAAAGGGAATCATCCTCAGACTGAAGAGCGGAAAGCGAGCCTTAATGAGAGGGAATTAAAGCCTGGGATGAGTGAAGAAAATGTAAGAACATAGCATCCTTGTCCAGACTAGAACAACTCCAACTGTCCTGGCTGAATTCCACCACAGGGCACAGAAGATCACAAATAAGCCCCCCCCCCCAAACACCTACCCCCTGAGACTGAGGAGTCACTAGGAAGGGTTTAGAGACAGGAGGTGGCATTCTGCTTTCCAAAGATAGAGTCTCTATATTCCATGGTATTTGATGGGGATCATAGAAGAATCTCAGATTCAGTTCATAAAACGCTACAGAGTTTCAGCTGCAGAGATCTTAGGAAGTAAGTAGCGATCAGCTGGAGCCAGCATAGGTTCACTGTGAACTAGATCTTTGCTTCAAGGGCACCTCTGTTGATGAAGGCCCTCCTGCTGGTTCTATAGGAATAGCCCCTCCCCTCCACCACGCCTCTCCGCCCCCAACCCCACATATCCCTGTGCTTGTTTTTGGCTTCTCTTCCCACTGGACTGGCAACTCCATGACTGGAGCTTTGCCTGATGCAGGGTAGGGTTTCCGTAAATATCTGTGGAATGAGTGAGACTTCCCCCTCATTTCACATTCCCTGAGTGTGGCCAGGCCCACAAGGAGGACCGGCCCCAACCTACTCACCCACTTGCAGACCCAGATTGGTGGAAATGAGGACTGGAGAGTAGCCCTGGGCCCTGACTGCTCAGGCCTTGACCTCTAAGGCACATATATCCCTCTGGGAAATATGGCCCAGTGGACTTGGAATTCTCAGAGTCACAGTTTCTCATCTCCCATACTCAGGACTCCCCTGCTCTATCCAGTCGAGGAAAGGGAGGAAAAGGACTAGCTTGGGAGTTCTGACTCTCAGCCCTGTGCCCCTTCTACTTTGCTTTGCTGCCTGTGAACTCGAAAGTCTTATTGGAGAAAAGTTCAAGGCACAGGAAGGACTGCTGCTGCCTCAAGGCAGCCAAAGCACGTGGAGACATTCTACCTTTGATTACGATAGAGCCACTCTGTTATCTGCAGGTGGACCCTGCAGCTGCACCGTGGGAAAACACAGAAGACTACAGAAAATAATGGAGGTGAGGCAGGTGTGAAAAAGAGTCCAATTGATCACCTATCTGTAATAACATCTCTCTTTCAGAAGATGCCAGCTCTTCAGAGCTGCGTAGTTATCTTCAGGCCCACATTGTGTTCTTGGCAACATGGCAACGTACCCCCATCAGCACCCTGTTCAGGCAGCATGTGGATGGAAGAGAAGCAGGGAGCACACTGAAGCAAATCCAATCCCAAGCAAGTCTCTGGGACACCTCTGCACCAGGACCTGACACCTTGAGTAGTATGAGGGCCCCTGGCAGAGAGGTGGGGGGACACGATGTGGGTGGGGAGGGGCTGCTGGCAACCTCAAGCCCCAGAAGCTGCTGGGCTTGGTCACCGTGGCCTGCGCAGGCTGCTGAGCTGTTTAGAAAGCAAATAGCTCAGCCTGCTCAGTGACAAACCACGTTAGTGTAGGCTTTGTTCTCTATCCACACACAAGAAAGATAGCTCAGATAGAAACAGACAATGTAACAGACCGCGGAATGAATGGTAAATGTGTTTCTACATATTGGATGTGAATGTAACTGAATCAGCTGACACTAAGTGTCTCGTTTGGCATGTTTGGGTGATTAGTGGTAGCAGTGACTTGGGGATCTCCATGACCTTTTTCCCCCTGCATTATCCCAGTATATTCATTCCAGATAGATTCGTGTGCCAGGCGCTGGGCACGCGATGAAGTGGGGAGCAAACAGATGTGGGAGCTGGCCTCGGACGTTAACAGGCAATCACCACACGGATGTACCTGCAAGAGTGATCAGGTGTACCCACCTCTCTACTCCTCTTCAAAGATGTTCAGAAGTAAAGAAAAGGAGGGTGCCTTTAGGAAGTGGAGTGGATAAGTACAGAGTGGGAGTTTAGAAAACAATAGGAATCTTATCGGAGCCAAGAAACTTCTTAATGGAGGAGGTGTCTCTGGCTAAGACATGGACATCATGGCTGTTAACCCTTTGCTCAGAACGTTGCCTCCCTGTCCTCCTTCCAGACTGGAAGGGGCATAAATTCCAAGTGACTCTGGTACCAATGGATAAAGAAAGGCAAGGCAAGATTTAGGAGTGTCAAGGTGTCTCCAAAGTCTCCTCCCCAGTGAAGGAGAGGACTATGACACACCCAAGTCCCTTGAGCCAGAGCAGACTGCATCTGTCACTTGTTTAAGAGGGGTGCTCACCGGATTTCTAGAGATTTGGCACCACCCAAAACATAGGGTCAGCCTTCTATGCCTGGAAGTTCTAATTCCTGGAAGTTAAACCAAGAATTAGATTGTCATGTAGAAATTATTATCAGTCCAATTAGAGTGAAAGTCGATCATGAGAAATTGTCAACATCGGGATTCACAGTCCGTGGACCCTTTGTGCCGGGGGTAAAGAGAGAGGAACCAACTAGGAGGCCAGTAGGTGCTTAGGGTGTTAGTCCCCAAGGAAGCCCCAAGCATAAAACAGGTTCATCCAAGAAAGGGAGAGAGTGATGAAGCCAGGCCGTCCAAGCAAGCATCGATGTCAGAGATGGGTCTTGTCTCAGGGTGCTGGAGAGGGAGGAGCAGATTGACATCGGACCCAGCTGGGACCAGACAGGATGAAGATGTGATGGAGAGTCCACTCCTGAGATGTGTGGGCTGACAAGAGCAGGGTCATCAAGTCAGCCCCAGCCAGTCAGCTGGGGAACAGGCAGGTCTCCTTGCCAGATGCCAGAGACACAGCCTCTGAGACCCAGACAGAAGGGGGTGCATGCGTCTCTCCATGGGAGTGAGCTGGAGAAGCTCTCATCTGGTCCCAGTGCCAGATTAAGAGCATGGCCTCTCCTCCAGATGTCTTCAGCGATCCGTCAGATGGCAAAGGAAAACAGTCTTCTCTCGAGTCAAAGAACAATCATTTGTGGCATACCAGTCTTGTGCTGGACGCTGAAGACAGAGTGGGGAACCTAATGGTCCTGTCATGGGTCATGGTCGTATCCCCATGAACCTTGCAGTGAGGGAAATAGACGATAAGGAAATAACTACCTGGATGAGTACAGCAGGTATTCTGCTTTCTGAAGGAACAAAGAGGATTCACAAAGGGGATTCACAAAGGGGATTCACAAAGAGGAAGGACAGGGTGATGAGACCTTAGAGAAGGGGTCTGAGAAACCTCTCTGCGGAGGGTGAAGTTTGAGCTGAGGCCGGTGGAGGGATGAGGACCCACACACACCTCTCTCCAACGCAGTCGGGCATGGAGAAGGAGCCTTACTTTGCTAGTGAGGGAAGGCAGGTGCTTCTGTTTCTGTTCAGCCTTGCTCCTCGTGGAGTTTCTCTGTTTATCCTGCTTTTATTGAGGCATCGCAGGTTCACTATAATCATCTGACAAATAGACTTTATAGAGAAAGAACATGTTTGTGGAAAGTCGGGACAAATACTTGGAGTCCCAACAGCAAAGTGGTGGGGAGACCCTTCAGAACTGGCTCCACCGGCCACTTGTGACTGACCAGAGAGACCACTCTGTGCCTGGAAGGCTATTGTCCCCAGGAACGTGCTGCACAGATCCAAGCCGGCCCGGAGATATGGGGTCAGCAAGCATCTAGGTGCTCACGCTCAGCTCTCATACCCATACAGGTAGCTGCTTCTGCTGCCTATGTGGTTGGCTGAGCTTGGGTTTGGAGAGAAAGCTCCAGGTTCCTGTTGTTCCCTTAGATGGCAGTCACAGAGTCACTCGGAGATCAGACAACTAGGAATGGGCTCCCCAGGGCCCACCCCATAATGGTTCTTCCCTACCTCCACCTCCATAAAGTCTCTACTTACACCATCCTTGGTCTGGAGCCCACTGAACCTTAGGCCCATGTGGTCAGGTCTGCGGAAAGCTCAAGGCTTTCAGTAGGGACAGGGAGCACGCCCGGAATTTCAGGCCAGTGGATGGACCTTCAAATCTGGTTAGGCATGTGTGATGGACAAGGGGAGCAGAGCCTGTAAGTGATGGTTTGCCACTGACATGCCCTGTGACCCCAGACGGTGTCTTTGCTTTCACTGACGTCCATTTCCTTACCTGTGGAATGAATTTGGACTGGCTGGCTTTGGCTCTGACACTTGGGATTTAGGATTCCAAAAGGTACAGAGATTTAGGAAGATAAGAGAGGCAGCTAATGAGAACAGGATGTAAAAACACTCCATAGTAGCCACTGGACTTGACTATGAGAATTGAAAATAGAAGTCTGTGTTTACCTGCAGACCTGAGGAGAGGAGACATGTTCCTATCACTGGGGTCCAGAAGTGTAAACCAGAAGGCCATCTGGAGAGCCAGCTTCCAAGAAGATTCCATGGTGACCCTTGTGTCTCAGTATTCATGCCTTCATGTGTTCCTTTCCCACATTGTATGAGGATTGCCTGGTGTGACCAATAAAACATGGTGGTCCTAATAGTCTGGGACTCCTAATACTAGGTCACAGAAAACATTGCCATTTCCTCTTGCTCTCTTGGATCACTCATTCTTGGGAAGACATATCATGGGGACACTTGAGCAGCCCTATGGATGGTCCATATGATATAGAACGCAGGCCTCATGTTGGTAGCCAGCCTGATGCGTGAGTGTGCCATCTTGGGTCTTCCAACATCAGTGAAGCCTTCAGATGACTCAACTGACATCTTGACTATGGCTCATGCAAGAACCTTAGCCAACAAAGTTGCTTCTGAATTCCTGACTTAGAGAAATGGTATGAGCTAATATTGATTGTGGTTTTAGGTTGTCAACTTTGGGGAGCATTTCTTCCATAGCAGTAAATAAGGACTATGCCGTCCCTTGAAGTCCACCAAATGGGCCTCATAGATGGTGCTTCCCAAATTCGGTTTACTGGGGCTCTTGTCCCAGGAGATGCTTACCACCCAAAAGAACTTTAAAAGGCCTGATGTAAAGAAGTCTGTTTAGTTTTATCTAACCTGGGGTTCTCCAAACTCACTTGACTGTGGATAGCCTTTTGTGCTGACATTGCTAGGAATTCATGCCTGATAGAATGTGTTCTGGGAACTGCTGTTCTAGGACAAATGGAAGATTGGATGCACTAATGTACTTAAGTACCAATGTACTGTAATCTCACGTACCTGTTACTGCAGGTCTCTTTAGTCTCTGAATACATCGGACTTCAAATGGATTTCATCCATCCATTCATTCCTCCATCCAGCAATAATCACGGATATCTCATTTCTGCTGGGTACCAGGAGGACAGAAATGCATCCTCCAGCTCCTGCCTTCAAAGGCTTACAGTCCAGGGGTTAGAGTGAGGGTTCAGATCTCATACTGCTTAATTCTGAAGCCCAGTTCTGCCCCTTACACGCTGGATGACCTTGGGCAAGTTTCTTCACCTCTCTGATTCAGGTTTCTTCATCTGTGAGTTGAAACTAATTGTCTCTATCCCATAGGGAAGATTTTATGGATCAAGGGAACATAGGTGCTTGGCACACACTTTGTGTTGAATAAATGTGAGCTGTTTTCATTATGCTTATTATTCATTCTCTAAACTTCAACACAGGTGCATCTCTTCTGGGGAGTATTCTCTGACACCCATACCCCCCCAAGCTGACTGAGGCACCCCCATGTCTTCTTGCTTGAGAAGATCCTGCCCTTACTCCCATCACAGCATTTTCCTGTTGCATAACTGGGGACAATGAGGGGCCCACTATGGCCCAAGCAGAGGATATAAGGGAGTGAGGCTGAAGACGGGGGTTTAAGGTATTTTCCCCCCAGGGTGAGGTCTAGGTTGGATTCCCTGGGTGATGGGGCACCAGAGGGGGTTGGGGAAAAGGGTGTGGCCAGCTGGTCCTTCGTCCCCAGGCATGGCTCAGCCTGCCATCGGAATGATGTCTCACGAGGCTGCCCTTACGCTCACAGGAGCAGAATGTTAGACTGAGCCCTGCGTTGGCAGCCTGTGGTTTTGCCTGGAAGGGGGTGACCTCATCGCACCCGCCACCCCATGAAACCACCACTTTTGTTCAGGCACGTCTGGAATAACAAGGAGTGTCCTTCTTTGTTCCCCTGGGGAGCCACAGTGAAGTCTGAGTGATGATAAGGAACCTGCTTAGGTCCCTGGGGCCTGCATCCCTGGAGTAGAGGGAGCTATGAGCTAGACTGTGATGCTGGGGTTTCTCATCTTTTTCCAGCTGCATTGCCCGCTCAGAGGGTTTTTGCAAAGAACAACTGTTAAATTCACTTCGGTATCTGCTCACCCCAGCCCTGGCCTCCACTCACCTCTTCCCTCCCTTCCCCTTGAATTGGGCAGCTGTCTCTCCACTGAGCCACAGCTCTGATGGAGTCTCAGTGATGACTCCAAGGCCTTCCGGGTCTCCAGAGATGGTTTGCAACCTGCAGCCTGGCTCAGAGGTGCCTGAACCCCCACTCCCCTTCCAGCCCACTGGCTCTGAGCAGGATGGTGGCCTTGTGCCAGCAGCTTCAGGGGGTCCTGGCAAGGCCCGGTGCCTCCACCTCTGCTCTCTCTCTTGCACACACGATTCCAGAGGCAGAATGCTAGACAATCTCTTTTTCTTCTCAAATCCGTGAAATCAGGAACCAGAGGGCAAACTGGGGCTCCGGGTCTCCAATTATCTCTCTCCCCCTGCCTCTCAGGGAGCCTCACACTCTCCCACTCGGCTCCAAGCAGTCAACAGCCTCTCGGAACCTGTTGAAATCTATTACCGACCTTTGGTCTCATCACCACAAAGGCGCTTTCTGCTGCGCGGAGGTGGATTAAACAGAAATGAATTGGCCGACAGAGGCTTTAAGACCCTCTCCGTTCTCGCCTCCCGTTTTCCCCCTTCTTTCTCTCTCTCTTTCTCCATCTCACTCTTTTTTTTTTTTTTTTATATAGAAAACCAGCTGGGCAGAGCCAAGACGAGGTGATGGGGCCCGAATGGACTGAGGTCACAAACACCTGCGCGAAATTCGCCTTTTTCAGTCTTGCAAACTAGGGCGCCTGCAGCTCCACGGCACGGGGCCTGTTAGTGCTAAATTCATCGCGTCTGGCAAAAAGGAAAATAAAACAAAATGAAAAGCCCATAAAGTCGAACCGTTAAATATTTAGGGCTCGTGATGAACAGCATGTCATAATATTTGTTGAATTGCATTTGCTATTCAGTGCATCTTTTCCACTTAAGGCCCCAGTTTGGGGAGGTAGAAGAAGAAAACCAGAAGAATCGGATTGTGTCAAAAATGGAACGTGGGCTTTAATTTAACCTCAAGAGACAAACCTCTCTGTCTGCTGGTCCTGGGCCACGTGGCTGTTAGCACTTTCAAGCGGGGGTCTTTGCCTCCCTGGAGCCTGTCTCCTGGTGCCCACACACAGCTCCGTGTGTAATTAGCAGATGCTCTTCGACGTTCAGCTTAAATTATCAGATGTCAGGACATGACACTTTATTTGTGTATGTTTTCCTTGCTTAGCAATTCAGGCGGTACCTGGGGAAGGGAGATGTGTCGGTTCAGCTCCAGCCAGGAGCTCCTCCTTGCAGCTCTGGGTCTGAGAATCTGCTCTTACAGGTTCACTTTTTTGGCTTATGATCTCTTTTCCTGCAGATTCCCCAGGAGAACCCAGACAGGCTCAGCTCCTTGCCTCATCAGAAGGAGGGTTAATAAGATATTTTCTTGAGAACAAAAAGTGGGCATGAATGTAAGAACTGGGGGAGTCTGAGAGGTGGGGAGACCCTGGCTCTGGCCTGGGAAATGATAGTAGATTCCTTCTTGACAGGTCTGGGAGATTCTGTTAAATAGAAGGGAGTGGCAGGAGAGAAGAAGACAAGGAGAGAGAGCAAAGGAAGGAGGCGTACATGTATGTACACTGCGTGTGTATTACCAAGTTCACCTGAAGCACAGACCACCATCACCCACAGCTCTGTGGTGCTAATCATCTAGTCGGGGAGTTTGCCCTGCTCACGGGGCTTGCTTTTCTGTCAGGAGCTCAAAGGGCCAGGGCAAAAGCCAGCGTTGGATCTTCCTAAAGTAGAAGTAGGGCCCTAAGAATGTTGGGGCTGGCCCTGGGAATGTTGGGGCTGGCCCCAGGAATTACTGTGATCTCAGGAATCCACAGGAAAGGGTCTTAAAGATCTCTGTTCAATGACTACCCAAATCGTTATGCAGTGACCTTGGAAATCAGAGTAGAGATCTGGTGAATCAGAGCCTGATGGCTCCCAGGGAGGGTGTTCAAGAACCTGGAGGTAGTAGGTCAGGCCCCAGTGCCTGAGTGGGCCAAGCCAATGAGGGGCTGAGACTGTGGACATTGCTTGGGGTTCCCCAGCCAGGCTCCTGCCACACCAGCACCAAACACCCTTTTCCTTCTCTCAGTTACTAGGATTCCAATAACCTTTTGCTAAGCTGCCCAGAGCTCTGGAGATGTCCAGAGGCCAAAGCTAAGCCCTGCCCATCTGTCACCGGGCTCTTGTGCCAGGCTCGGCCTGGGGTAGTGGCCACACTGGCTTCACCCTCAGCAGAGCCCCAGCCTCCACTCTGCAGGGCCAGGCTGAAGCTGAGCTCCCAATTGCAGCAGGCTTGTTTGTTTCCATACAACATCTGGGGCTTACTGCCACCATCTGGACTTGCTCCCAGTCAAAGCCCACTCTCTCTTGCTAGCTGCCAGGGCTGTTCCCGACATCAGCCAGGTCTCCCAGCCAGAAGCTGGGCAGCTTGCAAGCGAAGGGCTCAGAGGGCATGAGCTGGCTCTCTAGAGTGGTGTGTCCAGGCCCCTAGGGAGCATTGAGGCAGAGGCAATACATTGGCTTGGAGGAAGATGGTCTCACTCTGTGTGTGTGTGCATGTGTGCATGTGCGTGTGCAAGTATGTTTCTGTGAATGCACACGTGCGAGTCCAATTTTGCCTCTGTGTGCTTCTGTATCCGTGTCTATGTGTATGTGTATGTGTATGTGTCTGCCTTTGGGTGTGTATCCATGTAGTGAATGGTAAGAGCACTAGCTCTGGAATTGGCCTGCTGGAGCCTTAATTTTATCATCTAAAAAATAAGATCATGCTTCTAACTGAGGGTTGTCAGAAGAGCCAAAGAGGATAATGCATAGTCACTGCTTGCAAACAGCATTCATAGTAGGTACTCAGTACTGATGCTGTTATCTTATTACCTGAGAACATGGGTTTGTGTGTGCATGTCTACATGTGTGTATTTGTCTGTGGATTGGTGTGTTGTGTGTCTCTAGGTCTCTGTATGTGTCTGGGGAAGAAGCCTGTGTGGTTGTTTGTATCTGTGTGTTGGCATGCTGAGCCCTGTGCGAGTAGGTGTGTGCAGGTGTGCTCAAGAGCCGGGCGCCTACTAAATATTTGTTTTGCCGGGCCCTGGGGAGTGCAGTTGGCAGAGCTGCCAGAGCTGCGTGCAGTGTTTCTGACAGCTCGAGCGCGGCCTCCAAGAAGTGTGAACTTTCTCAGGGTAAACAGCTAATGATACTGCGATAGCAGCGCTGACCCACCCCTGGCAGGCCTCCTTGCATGCTGGGAGTCATTAGGATTCTTCTGGCTGGCGCCTCCCTCCCTCTCCCCCAACATGGCACCTGGCGGCTGGGTGAGGGATAGGATAGTGGGGTTCAGGACCCAACCCACATTCTCACCACCACGCACACTCCCCACAGCTGGCAAGCTAACAGTGGAGGAGAGAAACAACTTCTCTTCGCCAATCTCCCGCATTCAGCCATCAGCACCTTGGAGAGCTCCTGGAGCTTTTGGGGTGGGGTGGGGGGAAGAGGCCCAGAAACAGTCCCTGCTTTATCCCAGATGCAGCCAGGACTGGGGCTCTGGGACTCCAGCCACTCCAGGTCTCTGGATGAAGGGAACACCTCTTAGGGATGTGATTACCTGGCTAATGTATGCAAAACCTCACTCTTGTCTAAATTGGGTCATAGCCTCTGAGAACTCCTGAAACCCTGGTGTGAAACGTTTCCTTGATGAGGAAAGTGGCCCTTGATCCTCCACCCCAGCAGTGCCCTCCCTGTCCCTAACCCCCAGTGCTATGTCTGAAATGCGCCCAAGTTGCCCGTGCCCAGTACCCACCCTCCTGTCCGGGCATGACTTTAATATGGCTTTAGCTTTTATTCGGCTGTGTATGCGTGGGTTTGCACACAACGCGTGGGAGCTCTGGGTATGGCTGTGTCTGTGCACACTTGCTTGTATACAGACAGGTGCCCAAATGGGGCCGCCAGTATATGGGTGTACATGTATGGATATCCATGTGCATGTCACCAGCTGCATAGACAAAGGAACGCCTTTTTGTGCTTATGTCAAAAGAGGAGTTTTCCAAAAGCCATGTGAGGGCCGGGCTATCCAGACACATTCCAAATGAGGCTCAGCTCCCCACTAGGTTATCTGCTGAGGGTGAGGAAAAGGTGAACACTGGGATTCATTCTAGAAGGCTGAGATGCGAGAGAAGCCATCCTGGCAAAGAGCACTGAAGACTTTCATTCTCCTCCCCATTTGACAGATGAGGAAACTGAGACCCTGCCAGAAAGTTTGCTTGTGGGAAGTCTGCGGGGGCAGAGCTGGAGTCACACCCCATGGTCCTGCTTTCTGGGCAGTGTTCTTCATCCTTTTGCCACACACACCCCCACACACAATTCCCCAACCCCACCCTGGGAGTGGCCCACTGCTTCTGACTTGAGCCCTCTCTGAGGCTCCAGCAATTTAATTGGGGGCCAGAGAGTCCAGATTGCTCGGGTCTCCTGTCAGGCCGGAGGAAGCCCTTGTGGGTCTCTCACCTCTCTACCACCCCTGTGCCAATCAGTGGAGGTCCCTTTAACAGATGGATCAGGCCTCCCTTCCCTAGACCCCCCGCTGCTGCTGCTGAAGAGAGAGAACCTTTCCAGACAGCCCCTGTCTGTGTTTCATTACAAAGACGCAGCCATATTCCATTAATTCCTCATTTGCTGTGGGCAAAGCGCTGATACGTACATTTTTACCTGGGGTGGTTTTAATCAGTTAATTTAACCAGAAACATTAATAATGTATTTCTTTGCCACTCGACTGCCCATCTGTTGAACAACTTACCTGTTGGAGAGCAATGTCACCTCCCGTGACTCAGAGCCCTCGGCTGCCCAGGAACAAGATGAGATTCTGCATATTTTATGGCTTTGCGGACCAAGGGTGAGGGCCTGGGGTGCTGCTCCCTGCCCTCCATGGGCTCCCAGGCTGTGGGGGCTGCCTGGCCTTCCTTCCCCCCAGGCTCCAGACTAACGCCATCTCCCTGCCTTTGATCATCGCTTTGTTGGGAGATTCTGGGCTGCAGGAGAGGTTGGAGCCCAGCTTACCAGTGAGGAGTGTGCGCTGGAAGATGCCAACAGACACATCTGAGCTTCTGAGTGCAGCTTACTGCTCCCTGGGCAAGCGGCTGCAGCTCCCAAGCCTCTGTTTTCTCATCCCCCTCTTGGATCTGTTGGAAGGAGTCAGTGGAGAGGTCTGTGTGAAGATCACGCACAGGGCCAGCCATCAAGCGGGTGCCCCCTATAAGAAGGTTTCCTTCTTTGAGGCTAAATAAGCCCAGGGCCCCATATCATCAGGACCAATCCCAAGGAGGCTGACTGTCTGAATTTCCTGGGGGGATGTCCAGGGTGATATTCAGAAGAGGTACCCTCCAGGCTGGGAGGGGAGGAACAGCAGCCAATCAAACCCCCCTGTGGGGCCTGATGTTAAGCACTTAGGTTCTGGGTCTTGGGAAGTTCAAGGAGGGGGTTGGAGCAATTGAGGCAGCAGCGTAACCTTAAATGCTTGGGGATGCTGCTTGGCCGAGGAGGTCAGAGGGTGCCTGCCATAAGACAGACCCGCTACCTGTCTTCCCCGAAATTGTAGCTTTCCTGGGTTCTCTGCTTTCTTTTCTTTCCTCAGAGACCAAGAAGCAGCCAGAGCTCTGGGTGCGGGGTCCCACTTCTAAAGCTGCTTCTCAGGGACAGACACCCAGCTGACTCAGGTCTTGTCCTGTCTTCCCATAGTCATGGGGATACCAAGGGTGGCAGAGCCACACCGTACTCCTCGCTGGTGGTCTCAGGGCATGCCCACAGCCTGACCATCCCGCTCTCACTCTCAGCCTGGTGCCGTGAACTCAGGCCTCACACTCGGCAGGGCCCCGGGGGAGCAACAGAAAGGCAGAGCATCTTTCTCTCTACCTAAGGCCTTGAGAAGGACACTGACCTCACTCCAAGAGACAAGAACAGGCAGATGTCAGGGAGAAGAGGAAGAGGCGTGGATTTGGGAGGCAGGGGGTGGGGGGGGGGGACACTGGTCCCAGGTGACCAGAGAGATTTGTCTCTGGGGCCCTGGAGGTGCCCAAGCAGGTGGGAAATCCTCAGGAACTACAGAGCCAGGTCCTCCGAACTTTCCTTCTTGCCTCCTCTGCTATGATTTCATCAATTCTAAAACACCCTGTCTGTAAGATGCATAATTTTATGTATTTCCCTAAGACAGGGGGAAAAAATGCCACCGATGAAACTACGACACCATGCTTTGAAACTATGACACCGTGCTTTCTTATCATCTATTACAAACCCATCCCCATTTCATGGAAAAATGTGTGAGTGGGAATCCCTGGAATAACGGTAATAAAATCAACATCCGCTGCTGCTTATCCGGGATTTTCTGCGTACCGGGTTCTCTGCAGAGCGGAGAAAGCAGCTCCAACCTCACAGACCCTGGGTGTCAAGCTGGCCTTCAGAGAGGTTAAGCAATGTTACAAGGTCACAGGTGATCCTAATAATAAAAGATATTTGTCTATGCTTACGTACTGGCAAGATCCGCCTGGGAATCTGTAGGAAGGACTTGGAGACACACACAGCTCCGCGAGCTTGCCCGCGGTCTGGCGACTGTTAAGAGGCAGAGGCGCTGGGTTTGACTGACAGCTCCGCCATCCTGTTATCAGCTGACAGGGGCGGAGCTCCGATCCAGCTCCCGCGGCCTCCTGGCTGTGCTCCTAACCACTAGACTTCATGGCTTCTTTTCAGAGGATTCTGGAGGGGGTGGTTCTGTGTCGTCGGGGTCCACCTTCGCGGGACTCAGCCTCTCTCTGGCCTCCCAGTGCCCTGGAGGCTGCTCCCCACACCGTACCCCAGAATGGGCATTTGTTTCCCCGCTGGCTGGCCAACAGAGGGAGAGTCCCACCTCCCTGGCCTCCCTCGGAATCCAGAGTGAGCGGGGGCAGCAGGCAGGCGGAGATGAGGCAGAAATGGGGAGAGCAGAGCTGCTGTCGAAAACTCATAAATTGGTCCCAGAGAGAAATGGAGCCTCTATTTTGCCCATCAGCTCCCTTCCCCAACCATTACCAGGCAAGCAGCATGAGGGCCTTGGTTGGAGCAAAACCCAGGCATGGGTGTGGGGAATGGCTCTGGGGCAGCCGAGCCTCCCTTTTAGAAGGACACAGAGACTCCAAGGGCCAGCCTGGGCTCAGCCTCCTCAGGCAAGTGGCATGGAGCTGGGGACACTTGACCCCAGGGAACCTCAGGTGAACAAGAGGGCCCAGACCCACGTGGCACAGAAGGGGAAGGTGCTACATGGCTAGACCCAGGGTGACAGGGGGCCCCAAATCTGTGCCCGGAGTAGATGGTAGTTCCTGAGAACCCGGCATTGGCAGACGCTGGCTGGCCCAGGGATGGCAAGTTCAGGAGCAGGGCTTATTCCAAGGCTCCCGCAGAGAGCCACAGGAAGGGAGAATCAGGCCGCAAGGTGCGTCAGGCACGGGGCCAAAGGCTCTATGGGCAGCATGGCCTCTAGCCTGCACCGTGGCACGGTTGGCAAGATTCCCATTTCACGGATGTAAAAACTGATAGGCAGAGGAGGGGAGCCGGGGAGTGGCTGAGCTGTGGTGTGAACTGCGCCTGACAGTCTGACTCCAAACCGCTGTGGTCTTGTCCCTCTGGGGACACTGTGACCTTCAACAAGTGAGCTGAGCAGAAGAGCTCCCAGAGCTGGGGCGCACATCAGCACAGATGAACTTCAGAGACTTAGGGTGCTACAGCCTCTTAACTCCCTCCCAGCACTGTTCAGCTGTGGTTCTAGGCCTGTGGCCAGGTTCAGCCAGGTGCAGGGGGCGGGGCGGGGTTGCAGCGGGGTGTGGGAGGGACATAGGGCCTTGCCTTTGAGAACTGGGAACCAAGCAGCATGCCCTGGGAATGCGCCCTGCAGCCTGCCTGCTTCTGCTGATGGTGGAACTGGCTCCATCCTTTTCCTCCCTCCTAAAGATGAGGATGCTTGCCCGCAGCAGGCAGGACTTGGGAGGCCCTGGGCACTGTGCCTGTCCAGTGGACTCTCTGGTCCTGCGCTGCTGGATTCCCTGGCCGGCCCAGCACCTATGGGGAGCTGCTGTGGAGACCCATCACCATGGCATGTCAGCTGTGAGCAGAGCACAGCAGTGCTGGAGGGGGGATCAGGAGGGCTTTCTGAAGCAGGGACTGAGAAAAACAGATGCCAGGGAGGAGATGGTCTGGCAGGCGGGGGCCTAGGCAGGACCACATAGGCCTCTGTCCGCTTGCTGAAATCGCCAGACTCTTTCATGCTCTGCTCCTGCTGTTCCTCTGCCTGGTCCATCTGCTTCTACTCACTCTTTTTTTGTTTTTGCTTCTACTCACTCTTCAAGGTCCAGCTTAAACATCACCTCCTCCAAGAAACCTACTGGGATTGCTCCTGGTCATTTTCATTCCTGATGCACTCTGTACTTCCCACAACAGAGCAGTCATCAGCCTTTGATCCAGTCCCGCTTTAGTCTGTGAGCAACCCAGGGAGACGACGGATTTATCCATTCTTAGGTTTCCCTCACACTAAGATAGCAGTGAACCTCCCTAGGAGAGCCAGAAAAACCAGTCCCCTGCAGGCATGGTATTTACTCCTTTTCTGGCTTTTATGACAAAGATGACACCTCAAAGGCAGGGAGCTTGCTTGCTTAGACCAGCACTGTCTCCCCAATGCCTAGAATGGCCCATCACAACGTAGCAGGTGTACAGTGACTGCCCAAGATGGGGGCTTTCTCCCTGCCAGCTCAGTATGTGGGCCTCGCACTGGGCCCTGGACAACAGCTCTCCTGAAGGGCCCTGCCATCGAGGGACCAGCACAGAAGCAGTGACGAAGGTCAAACTCCCCATACACCAATGTGGTGTATGAGGAGGGCTTACCTGGCCACACCTGGGTTTCAGATGTGATCTGGAGGGAAGTCACACTCCCTCTGAACCTCTGTTTCCTCCCTTGAGGAACACAGTTAGAATCTAATATTTAGGGATGTTGTCTAAACAGAAGAATGTTCATAAAGCCTTTGGCCCAGGATGTGGCGCACGAGAAAGGATCGAATACTTTGTTGCCACTGATGAGAGGCATAATGTCATGAGTAAAGGCGTGAAGACGTGGCCGTTCTTGGGGCGGGGCTGAGAAAGTGTCCGAGATGGGGCTAAAGCACACATTGTGGAGAGAGGTTTAGTGGGAGACAAGGTGCCGGGAAAAAGGGGGCAGCTTTATGAAGACATTTGAAAATCAAACAAAAACTGGGACCCTGGGACACCTGGGTGGCTCAGTTGGTTAAGCGCCTGCCTTTGGCTCGGGTCATGATCCCGGGGTCCTGGGATCGAGTCCTGCATCGGGCTCCTTGCTCGGCGGGGAACCTGCTTCTCCCTCTGCCGTTTCTCTCTGCTCATGCTCGCGCTCTCTCTCTGTCTCTCAAATAAATAAATAGGATCTATTAAAAAAAAAACACAAAACTGGGACCCTGAACCTCTGGGCAGGTGGAAGCTATAGAGGGCGTGAGGCAGAGCACCAGCACCACTGAGTTTGGGCTTGGTGGTCCACGGGGCAGATGCAAGGAGGGTGGACAGGGAAGAGAAAGGGGGAGAAGGGTGTGAGCAGGCAGGTGGTACCAGACAGAGCAGTGACAAACCCCAGAGTCATCTGGGGACCTCAGGGTGAGGAGGGGCTTGAGCTGGGAGGTGAAGACCCCAAGGTTTCCAGCTTGGACCCCTGAAGGGCCCTGATCCCCTTCTCTGAGATGGGAAGCCCAGGGAAAGAGCAGGTTTGGGGAGAAAATGCTGTGTTAGATTTCAGCGATGTTGGGTTAGTGGAGGGCTTGAAGGTACATCCCAGGACAGAGAGCCTTGCCCCGACAGAAGTCTGCTTCTCGAGAGAAGCCTGGAGGCTTCAGCCTCTCGGCAAATGTGACACGTGTTTGGAAGCACCCCTCTCTTGGGTGAGGACGACAGACAGCCCACCCCAGCACAAACACGGCTCTATCTGGAAGGGGGCATTTGCTTGATCTTTTTTGGCAAACAAGAGTCTGCTGTTTTATTCTTGTGGCCTAATTCCCTCTGCTTGGAAATACTTGAAGTCTGTTGTTGTTGCTGTTAATTATAGCCTTATAAGGCAATGAAAGAGTGAGTGGGAAACCACTGAACCCATCGTGTGGAATGAGAACCACACACGATTTCCTCAATAGTTAAACATCCATCTAGCAACACGGAGCCGCAGACTTAAGCGCTGTGGGTGCTGGTGTTAACCTTTCTCAGATGAGGCTTGGGGAGGAGCTTGCAGCTTGGCTCGGAGCTGGATGCTCTATTTTATCACCTGTACTCTCTTTGCAGTCTGAGGCTCCTGACTCAAACCAGAGCACCGGCTAAATTCTGGCTCTGCAGAAGCTGTATGATTTCGGACAAATCGCTGACTTCTCTGATCTTCCATTTCCTCTTCTGAAAAAAACAAAATGTGACTAAGAGAAGAATCCCAGTCATGGGGTCGTTGCGAGGATTAAGTGAGCTAATGAGTGGAGAAGGCAGAGAACACGGGCTCCTTCCCGTTAGTACAGCTATTGCACTGCTTTTGGTCCCCCAGCTAATCCACACCAGATGGTTATGCGGAAAGTTTTATCTCTGCAATTGTTCAAAGTGCAGGGTTTCGTGGATGGTGTCTTTAAACCTTTATTTTTAAAATTCAAGCTGCTTTCTCCACGTTGGCTGAGGGTCCATGCAGATTTTAAAATTGCAACTTTGTTCCCATTCTCGAAGGCACCCGCTGTCCTGCCTGTTCTATATAGCCTTGGGCTTTCGAAGTGGCTGGGACCAGAGGGGATGATGTATCTTTCTGGCTTTTGGCAAGAATTGTTCGGCTTTCTGATCCGGATGCTCCTATAGCCATCTCCCCCACCACTTCAAAGCCCCAAATTACATTCTGAATTTGTGTGGTGTCCCCTTCTGACTTTTTCTGGTGTGCCCCCCCGCCCCCACTACCACCGAGGCAGCCGCCCTGGTTGAAAGCCTCTGTCCATGTGTTACCTCCCTGGGGTTCTGTTGGTCAGTCCTGTGATGCATGCTTATGCCTGTAAGTTTCACACACCTTCAGTTACACCTGATACTGACCTAGTGCCTACTCTGTGGCACGCACTGGAAAGAATGTGAGAAACCAGCTCCATGGGCTCAAAGAGCTGATGTTCAAATGGTGGCAGACTATCAACTAGATGGCAAATACTGGGGTTCATTTAAGCTTGCATTAAGAGCTTTGGGGAAATAAACAAGGTAGAGGTCCCCCTTACCCTTGTTGTGCTGTATGCCAGGTGCTTCCTGAGTGCTGGATGAAACGAAGGGCTGAGTAGTTGAACATCTCTATCAACAGAGTCAGTAGGGAGCAAGGTCACTTGGAATTCCTTCGTTGGAGCCTGGGATTTCTTTGTACAAGCCTAGAGCTTGTGAAAGATGCAAGCAGCCTCATTTGCTAATGATCATAATTAAGCCAGAATCTCTTCTTCCAGCCCCTCAGGGAGAGAGGCACAAAGCATGGGGCTGATGATTTGGCTCCCTGGGTTTCCCTCCCTGCTGTGTCCCTCCCCAGGTGAGATGTTTGCCCGCACCTGCCCAGGTGCGCTTGCACACAGTCACAGGCTAATGGGCCTGGCTGGGTAATCGCCCCTTGGCGAAGTTCTGTTAAAACAAGCAGACACTAGTGTCTCAGAATCAGTCCAGGAAGAGACAAAATGTGTCACACGGGGTCCCTGGTGTTAAGTAGATCGAACACCTTCAGCGTCATACTTTGTCATGCTTTCTTCATTCTTTCTGGGTGTCTGTGGGGCTCACGGCTGGGGACCCGGTGTGTGGGGCAGACCGAGATCTGAAGGCTCGGGCTCTGGACCTCGAATAGCTCACACCTCAGAAGGGGAAAAAAGACCACTTTTGCCCAAGCACTGTAACGGAGCGATTCCCAAAGCATGTTTTCGGTGAGATGCTCTGCCAAAAAAGGTTTTCACGGCTGTCAAATAAGTTTGGGAAATGTTGCTTATGCTACCCCCAACTCTGAGACTGCACATGAGCAGAATAAATGCCCAGAGAAGTCCTGCAGGAAAGGAATCTGCTCGACCTTATTGAACTTCTAGTTTCCCAAACATACAGGAGACTTTAGCCTCCCTGCATGCAGTGGGTGATTTCCTGGTGTCACCAAACTAGCAGAGATGGAATTTGCCCTCCAGCCAGGCCCGAAGTGTCAGTCCTCCACCCAGTGCGCATAGTAGTTGGACTCAGAACCTGAGCAGGGGGAAAGAGAGAGGGTGAAAAGGAAGTCCAGGCTCTCATGAGATCGAGGCCCCCTGGGGCTCTAACCTGCCCCCCACCCCCACACCAGCGATGAGCAGGGAGCCATTGGAGGGACCAGAGCGACCCCAGGGCAAAACTGGGCTGGACCATCTCCTTCTGGGAGTCCAGCAAAACGTCACCAGCCAAGAGCGCCGAGGAGGTCAGGGTCTGTAAGAAGTGGACCTGGAATTGCTTTGGCAGCATTTGGGTTGAGTTTGTTGGGGGAGGTGTTGTGGGGCTGGGGACTGGGCCAGTTGGGTAGCTGGGCTGAAGGCAGCCACCTTCAGTGGATTCAGGCCAGTGGTGAAGTGTGCTTGTATTTTCGGCATCTGTGGGTCCTCCCTCTGAGAGCTCCTACCTGGGAGAGGTGTGCCCAGGAGCTCTATCTGGGTGAGCTTCTCCCAGAGTTTGGGGCCTGGCACCTGTGTGTGTGTGTGTGTGTGTGTGTGTGTGTGTGTGTGCGCACACGCGTGCTAATGAAAACAACATGTGCTCTTGCCACCCCGGGCCCTGTCACTCCAGCGGTGCTGTCAGAGCAGAAACAAAACAAAACAGAGAAGTGGAAGTTGATTCTATAATTAGTGCAGTTTCTTCACTGTTCATTCGGGATCTCCAGAGATCAATTAGCTTGCTTTTAAGCTAAAAGGCATCTGAATAAGTATTTAACCTGCATAGCAATTGATATTTAAAACAGATGAGGATGGGAGTAATAATGCAGAACGGGCTGCTCCCGTCTCCTGCATTCCTTTCCCTGGCTTCTGCGCCCCCTTCCCTTCACCTCTGCCCACTCCACATCCGGTGTGGCCTTCTGTGGGGCCTCCTGACATTCTCGGGGCAGGGCTGTGTGTGGGCAGGTTGGCACTGAGGGGCTGCTGTTCACAGGCTGACTCCGTGCAGCAGGTGGCCTGCGGGTGGGGAGATGATCCCCAGGTAGGGCCACCAACCCCCTCCCCGCAGGGCAGAGCTGGTCCTTTCCTGCCACCTGCCAAGCTGCCAGGCACATAGCGCCTCACCCTCCAGGCAGGGGGCGGCAAGCATGCTTCCAGAGAACACCTCTGCAGAAGCTTCCTCATCTAGAAAGAGCCAGCCACTGCCAGGCTGGGGGCAGGGTGCAGCCTGGAAACTGCGGAAACGGGTGCCCTCCTGGCTGAGCATCTTCTAGCGGGTGATCCTAGGATACCTGTGTGCTTTTTGCTTTGTCACTGAAATATTAACATCCAGAGCTGGAATTTGCTTTTTAGAACAAGCGCTGTGTGTGTGTGCGTGTGTGTGATGTGCATTGATAAATGCATTTATTTAACAAATGGGTCTTGACATCCTCTCTGTGCTAGATAGTGAGTTGGGCACTGGGGGAGGGAAAGAGATGCCAGGATGGCTAAGGTCTGTCACGACCTTGCAGAGACCACAGCCTAATTGGGGTGGGGGGCACCCGCTGCATCACAATATGCATGAGCCTACAGAGGATGAATTTGGAGCTCAGGGAAGATGTCTTAGGGACTCCAAAAGCAGACCCGGCAAGGGTTCCGGTTCTGGAGGTGATCCCAGGCAGGTGGTGCTGGACAGGGAAGCATGTTGGGGAGGAGGACAGGCAGGGAAGATGCGTCCACCGGTGGGCTATGCTGTGGATACCTGGGACTCAGCCCCTCTGGGGCCCTTCGAGAAACTGTAGCTCATACCTCAGAATTATGCCTCGGAGGGGCAAGGAAACGAATGCACCCATCTATGCCCTGCTTCCTAGGCAGGGGTACTACAAAGTTCCTAACTCCCTGGCTCTCATGACCTGTGCTGGCCATGCTGCACCATTGCTGGAGAATGTTCTAGACACAGAAAGCCCCAGCTGTGCAGAGGTACGTGTCTACGGGCGGCCCCTGGGTGGGACTAGGGCATAAGAACCGTGTCTGCGACACAGGCTGAGAAGAGAAGTGTGGGAGTCATGTTTGGATGGGGATGGAACGGAGGAAGAAGGGAAGGTGATGCAGGCAGAGAAAAGCACGCTTGAAGGGACAAGCACAGATGGGCCAGCGAGCTCCGTTGTGGGAGTGGGGGACATGCTATGTAGAAGAGCCGAGGCTGGGGAAGGTCGGACTGGACTGGGAAGGGTCTCAGAGGCCAGCTTGGGGCCAGTCCTTCTGCTCTGGGCATATGTGCGTGATGGTGCGCTGCGTCACGACTCTATCCCTCCAGGAGGCGGGCCAGCCCCACCGGGGTCTCAAGGATTCTGGGTCTTCATTCCTTCGGCCCCTCCGGCAAGGGCACTCACTGATGGCTGTGCCCCTCTGCCAGCCCTGTCCCCAGCAGCCTGAGCTCCTGTCCCTCTGCCTGCTGACAGCCCATCGGTCATCAGGATCTCTGGGCAGCATTGGAGCCTGCAGCCATCCTCCCGACATGGTCGATTCTACAGTATTTGACTTGCATGTCCCTGAGTTGTACAGACAAAGCTCCGCATATTACCAGATCAATTAAAACAACTGCCACCAGGCCCCAGGACTCAATCAGGAGCCCCTCCCCAGGCACCCTACGGGGTCTGCTGCTTCTCTGGATGCCCCGTCTCCGGAAAGTGCTCCCTAGCTTCCTTGGCCCCTCACAACAGTAACTTCTTACCCTTCTCAAGGGCTTACCGTGGCCCTGAGAAGATTTTTGCCATTTAGTCCTCAAAATAGCTCTGTGTTGTAAATGCTGCTAATATCCTTCTTTTCAGAAGATGAATTGGAGACACGGTGGAGGGAGGGAAAAACTGGAGGGCAGGCGAATGGGATCTAGGCAGGAGGTCAGTGAGGAGGTGCCAAAGGGACACGGGGTCTGGGAGAGGGTCTGGATGAGGACAGACGTATGGTCAGGTGTGTGGGTGCTGCACTAGATGGCTGGTTTCAGTGGACCCCACCACTTCCCAACTGTGTGACTCTGGGCAGGTCCCCTCCCTCCTCCTGCCCAGGATGCCCATCTAGGGCCAGTCTCCCCACTCGCCGCCAGCTCTCGAGCCACTCAGATGCCACCTCCTCCGTGAAGACCTCCATGGCACTCTTATGAGTTTCACCAGCTTTCTGACATTCTCATCACATGGAGAATTTTTAGCCATATAGTGTTTTGATTTGCACCCCTCCTCTCATCTCCTTTTCCAAGCTGTGAGCTCCTGAAGGGCTGGGAGGATGCCCAGGCACTGGCTGACTCAGAAAGTGACCAGCATAGAGCTGTGTCCCCAGCTGTAGCCAATAAACTGCTTGCGGAATGAATGAATGAACTAACGAATGAACATGAGGGGAGACACACCTACTCCTTGCCCCATAACCTTACCCATAACCTCAGAAAATCCATCCTTGGGCCTTTCCTGCTAGGCACTGCTTGCCTTCTACAAACCCCACATTATGCCCAGCAGGGAAAGCCAGCGAACTTGTCCCCCAACTCCTCCTCCTGCTGAGACAACAGCATACAGAGGCCCAAAACCAAGTTCAGAGGCACCGTCAGGGTCCCCCAAAGGCTGGCTAAGGTACAGTAGAGAGCAGAGCCTGCTTCTTCCAATGCACAGGCTGCACAGAGCCGCAGGGGCCCTGGCAGGGAGAAGAGAGAACCTGATCAGAACAGACAGGGAGGCGGGCCCCGTGAAGAGGCTGTTAGCAACAATCTCGCTGATCAGCGTCTCAATTAATCTCCACGACACCTTGGAAACTTCAGAAAAAGAACAAAGCGGACCAGAAAAGAAAGAGCAGACTCAAGCCCCGGAGGACAGACAGTGCCTGGGCCTGGTAGTGGGAACGTGGGTGTCTCCTGGGACTCTGCTGCCAGACAGAGCGGGGAGGCAAGCGCAGGCCCCGCCGAATCTCCCGGGCTCCCCATGCTCAGGGCTGGGCTGCTTCTGCCAGGGCCAAACTCAGGAGCACAGAGTTGTTCAAGAGAAAGGACAAGCTCAACAGGCTCTAGAGCAGCCCTAGACAGTCGTGAGGTCGTGGGCTTAAGCAAAGGGACTCAGCCTTTTACCATCCTTGCCCTAAGACTTGTAACTCTGGGTGTCTCTAGGGCCATCTGAGGGGAGGGAATGTGTGTGTGTGGTGGGGTGGGGGGACCGCCAGGGTCTTTGCCCTTAATGTTGCAAGGAGGAGGCCTGGCCCGGCAGCCGTGAAAGTCTTCCCTCCCGTTTTCTGAGGTCACACGCAGACAGTCCTAGGCTCACCTGGGAGGCAGGGAAATTCCACCATAGGGCACATTTCCAGAGATAGAAAAATGAATTTTTAAAAATAGGGGTGTCTACGGGGTATCTGGGTGGCTCAGTTGGTTACGTGTCTGACTCGTCTTGATCTCAGCTCAGGTCTAAATCTCAGGGTCATGAGTTCGGTCCGGTCCCCTGTTGGGTCCCACACTGGGCGTGGAACCTACTTCTAAATAAAAAAAGAGGGCATTTTTGCTTAAGGTATTCAGAATTTTTCTCAAAACATACAACAGCACATCTTGGTAGAGGGAGCAAGAAGTAGGTTGGTTCTGGTTGGCACAGCTAATTCAATCCCTCCTTCCCTGACCCCTGGCCCTCAGTATCACCCCGGAGATCAGGGGAGGTTTGAACTAGTGGTTTTTGCGCTGTGCTTGGTGGAGCCCTGGAGCCTTGCAGAGCCTTCTCAGGAACCATGCTGTCAAGTCTCTAAGTGACCAGATGGTAGAAAGAAGCTTGGGCAGCGGTATGCTGGTTAAACACATTTTCTAGGGAAAAAAGCCCTAATTTGCAGCATCTGCTTATTTCCGTGGTGTAAATACTCTCACCGTGGCTGATTTCAAGCTGCTGGCTCACTCTGAAAATTTCACAATTAACTCTAACAAGCTGGCTTTGGTTGCAGAAGGGAATCTACTATATCCCGAACCTCCCTGGGCCTCAGTTTTCTCTTATGTGAAATGGGACAATAATACTTTCTAGCTAATGGGGTTCTAGAGGTTCTGTGAGTATTCAATGAAGAGTGTAGAAAGCACTCAACATAACCCTGACACATCAGTTTTATTATTATTATTATTTTTACCCAGTGGACTTCCACTCAAGGTTTTGTTTGAAGAAAATGTTCCTGTTCCAGCTGTGCCCCACCCCTGCTTACATCTCTGGGACTTAATTCTCTCTCTCCCTCCCTCTCTCTCTCTCACACACATACACACACCCCACCCCAGTTCTTCTGCAGCCCTGGTGTCTCTGCTCCATTTTATTAAAGCAGAAAGCAGTGACAATTATTTTCATAATGAACTGGCTCTTCAAATTAATGCCAATTACACTATGCAATCATGATTAAGATTATGCATTAATCAACGGTGCCAACCTACTTATTAGCCTCTTTAAATAACGATCATGAGGAATGTATGGGAAGGGAGAAAACGGAGAGGAGCCAATTGAGTGGGGGAACTGTCTCTAAGTGGGGCGGGGTGCTCCCTCCAGAAACCAAGACCCAAAGCAGTTTTTCTTCCACGAATCAGAACCCTAGCCCATCAGACCTGGAGCTTCCAAATGTCCTGGATCTGTACAGACCCCTGCGCAAAAGGGAAAGGAGTCAAGAGGTAGGTAGGGAGAAGGTAGAAGAACCGTTGACAGTTTGTCATTTAGGGAGGTTCACTGCTCCCTTTCCCTTCCTTCAAAAGCATGAAAAGATAGAGTGTGATTGATACTTCCCCTGGAGCCACGCCACTCCCATCTTATGTTAGGTCTCCCAGATGCAGAGCCTGAGGCAGGGATTGAGATACACAAGGTTGATAGAGGGGAAGAGAGTTCTTTAGGAAAACCCTGTCAGCAAAAAAGCAAAGCAGGGTAGAGACAGGGACAGGGTAGGCAAAGATGCCACCTTGGGTGAGATCTGGATTTGCCTGATACAGCATGGAGGTGCTAGGGGGGCTCTGGGGCATGCATGCATCCCAGAGGCCAGGGTACCACCCTTTTGAGCCCCAGTGTGAATGAGTCATCAGTGACTGCAGACTGCCCCCAGGGTCAAAGTGAGTGGGCTAACCTTCTGGGCAAGGTGTCTCCCTTCAGCCAAGAACAATTCTCTAGAGAAAAGTGCAGCCTATGTATGGAAGGTTCAAACCCAGTTCTGCTGCTTCCAGAACCCACTCTCTGAACCTCTATGTTGTACCCAAATATTTGTTGCTGGGGTGTCCTGAGACACTGAAATGTTTGGGGTCACCTGGCCCTTGACATGTTCAAGTAGAATGATGCCTATCCTTGCGCTGGGTTTGGGAGTGGGGGAGGGACAGTCTCCTCCTGGCAGCATCTCTGAGACTGTTCCTGGGTTTCCAGTTTCTCTAAATCTCTGCTTATTCTGACTTGTCTTCTCTCTCATCCCACCTCCTGCACCTCTTATCTTCTTTCTGCCCCAGTTCACCCTGTGCTGGACCCTGCCCTCACTTTCCCCAAAGAGCACAATCTGGTGTCCATTTTCTGTGGCCAAATTTACTCAGGGTCAGGTCTCCTGTAAGGAAGGGAGGTGACAGCTCAGTGCGGGCTCACTGGAAAGGAAGCACTAGGCACCACTGTGCTAACCTGGCCCCTTCCTGCTGTGGAGGATTTCATACCGGCCTCATCCACCCTTGGCCATGAGTCATCGTCTCCTCCTTTCTCCCTTTTTGGGTCCACATCCTAGCTGTTGCCTTCATTTTAGGCCCTTCTCCCCTCCTCCTCATTCAAAACTCAACATCACATCTTGGGATCCTTTGCACAGCAGGTTAGTACTATCATAGTCTTACCTTCTCCAGGCCCTCCAGGACTTTTCCCTTTAAGATAAAGGCTGCCCTTCCCCTAGAAGAGGGGAGGGACTGCAGCCCACTGGCCCAATCCAGCTGGCCCCCTGCTTTTGTAAGTAAAGTTTTATTGAAACGCAGCTGTACTTGTTTGCAAACCTATTGTCTATCACTTTCACATTCCGAAGGAAGAGTTAAGGAAACCCATCTGGTCCACAGAGCCAAAATATTTACTGTCCTGTCCTTTCCAGAAAAAGTTTGTCAACCGCTGGCCTAGAACGGAGAAGTTTAAAATTGATTTTGTTCTTCTAAATGGCATTCTTTTAAGAATTGTCATGAATTAAGCTCTCTCCACATGACATGCATTTCATTACATTGTTTTCTTTCTTCCTTGCAATGGTCAACTCTTGGAAGTAGGTGCCCCATTTTTCAGATGCAGAAACTGAGTCTCAGAGAGATTGAGTAACTTCCCCAGTGGAAAGGGCTAGGGCTCAGACTGAGGCATAATCGTCACCAGAATCTGAGTTGGGAACATTTCCATTTTTGCGTCTAACAGCTGAGCCCCGCACATTGGCTGGTTATTGTCTGCTTGTGGTTGCCGGAGCTTTCCTGCGGGGCAGAAGCCTGATGTTAAGTTTTCTTGATGTGCTAGGACTCAGCGGCATGTTGGAATGTGGCAGAGATTAGTGGGTGTTTATGGAACTGAATGGCATACCCCCCAGGCTGGGATCTCAGTGCCTGAGATGTGTCCCCTAGTGAGCTCCTTTGTAGCCCAACTGCCAAGATGTGAGAGGCCAGGAAGGAGTAAAACCCTTGGAAATGTCTCCTCGTCCCCTGACCTTTGACCCTTGTTTAGGCTGGAGATCTGTAATGACTACACTTCTTCCCAGGCTCCCTTGAATAATTTTTTTTGTTTTGTTTTTACATTTTAAAATAATAAAAAGAATGCATATTTACTGTAAATAACCTGGAAAAATCAAGATAATACAAGGAACAAGCTACAAAATTTATAAACCCCTTCTATCCAGAAATACTCATTGGTCAAATGTTGGTACAAATCTTTCCAGTCTTTTTTCTATAGATATAGATAATGTGTTTTCGGTTTGATAAATAGATTTCAAACTATAATATAATTTTGTTGCTTTGTTGGGGGCATTTGGGGCATTTTCTGTATCATTAGGTATTCCTTAAGAGCATTTTTTTTTTAAAGCTTTTTTCCTTATTACCAAAGCTCTTGCTCAGTGCAGAGGACTTGAGGAAAAAAGCACTAAGCAAAGCAATCCATTATCTTTTTACTTTCTAGAAAGTACCTCCATTAACATTTTGGTGTATGCCCTTCTGGTATGTCCTTTTTGATTTTAATTGGAATTGCATTAAATATATAAATTAATTTGAGGAGAACTGACATCTTTACAATATTGAGCCTTCTCTTCCAGGAGAGAGTTATGTCTCTCCATTTATTCAAGCCTCCTTTTACGTCCTCCAGTAAAGTTTTGTAGTTTCCTTGGTATAAGAATGGCACATTTATTGTAAAGTATTTTATTTTTTTCGTTGTTGCCTTTGTGAATAGGGTCTCTCTGTTTCCTTCTAATTTCTCACTGTTTATTGCTGATGTATAGGAAGGCTGTACATTTTTTCTGTAGTTGTATGCTGGCTCTTTGAGGAGCTGTCTGGCTTCTAGTAGGTTTCCATCTGATGCTCCTGAGTTGTTAAGAAAACAGTAATAAGCGTCTGCAAATAATAGTGTCTCTTTTCTGATTGCACTACCATGATTTGTTCATTTTGTCTTATTTATACAATGATTTAAAATAATATTTTATTATGGAAGATGTCTGCCATATCCACTTAGGGAAAATGGTATAATGGATCCCTGTGTACCCACCACCTGGCCCCAGCAACCAGGAACCCATGACCTTTGCAGACCTATTTGTATCCCTTTCACAACTACCCCTCCCCTATGATTTTGAAGCAAATCCCAGATATCATGTCATACCATCCTGTACCCTCACTCTTAATGCCTGCAAGTTGCTCTGCCATATGGATGGCTTTTAATACATCAAATAGTCTCCTACTTTGGGACATTAAGTTGTTTCTATTTTTTCAATATTATGTCAAGAATATCCTTCGACATAAATGTGTTTATGTATCTCTAAGTTATTCTAAATTTATATCCCTAGAAATGCTAAATCCCGAGCAGTAAATTAAAATCCCTAGAATTACTGGATCATATGGTATTTTGATCATTTATTTTCCTTTAAACACATACACACCATCACATGATGGCTCTTCTGATTAGAAATAGAACACATGTTCGCTGCAGAACTTTTGGAAAATACAGAAAAACACAAAGAAGGAAATTAAAGTCTCCCATAATCCTGCCACTCAGAGAGAAGCCCTCTTGACATTTTGGGATGTATTCTTCTCATCCTGTTATATGTGCTTGCCCAGCCTGTGTATGCACACCCACACAGACTCCCAAACTTACAGATTGTAAGCCTGCTGGAGGACTGGGTTGGGGGGCACATTGATTTGTTCACTTTTTTAAATACTCACTTTAAAAAAAAAATTTCTTAATGGTGGAAACAACCCAAATACCCATTAACTGGGTGGTGAATGGGTAATAAAAATGGGTAAAATGGGTAAAAATGGGTAAATAAAATGTGGTAGAAAGTACTATTATGGGTGGCTCAGTTGGTTAAGCGGCTGCCTTTGGCTCAGGTCATGATCCCAGCGTCCTGGGATCGAGTCCCACATTGGGCTCCTTGCTTGGCGGGGAGCCTGCTTCTCCCTCTACCTCTGCCTGCCACTCTGTCTGCCTGTGCTTGCTCTCACTTCTCTCTCTATGACAAATAAATAAATAAAATCTTAAAAAAAGAAAGAAAGTACTATTATTTAACAGTTAAAAAGGAATGAAGCACTGAGATATGCTACAACGTGGATAAAGCTCAAAAATGTGCTAAGCAAAAGGACCCAAAGACTACCTACTGCATGATTCCATTTATATGAAACGTCCAGAAAAGATAAATCTCTAGAGACAGAAAGTAAATTAGTGGTTGCCTGGGCTGGGGCTGAAAACCGTGATTGACTGTAAACAGGCTCAGGGGATCTCTCTGGGGTGATGGGAATGTTCAGAATTGTAATGATGGTCACACAATGCCATAAATTTATCCAAAAATCATTGTACACTTAAAACAAGAAGCATTTTGTGGAATTTCTTAACGTAAATAATACCGCCATGAAGTCGATTTTTTAAAAGAGTAAAGACATTAACATAAAGATTCATTTGGCAAATAAAGAGTAAGCACAGAGAACGAAATAAGAAATCTACCACATAGGACGTTTCGCTTGTGCTGTTTAGAAACCCCTCCTATTTTTCAGTCAATGGCATAGATTCCTCCTTATCTTCCTTCTGTTCTCCCTCTTCTAACGTGGAATTGCACTGCATCTCCAACTTTATAACCTTTGTTTTTCACTTAAAAATATGTCGTGGGTATTTCCCAAATCATTAAATGTTTGCTATTACATGGAAATATATAGCTTATTACAGTTATGGACTCCTTTCTGGTGTTGGACATCCCTAGATCCTCCTTTCCATATGTGATCAGTGTGTCCATTGTTGCTATCAGAGTCAATTCCTAGAAACTGAAGTATTGAATCAAGGAGAAATATTGAATCAAAGACCTAAGCATTTTTGAAGCTTTTGGTATGTGCTGATGGCCACCAAGAAGGGGAGGTATACCAGTTGCCACTTCCACCAACAGTTAAGCAAGTGTCTGTTTCCAAACGCCCTCAGCAAACCTGGGTGTTTTAACTTATTTTATGTTTGCCAGTGGGACAGGCAAGACATGGTATCTCACTGTTGGCTGAGATGGAATTTATTTGATTTTTAGGGAGACACACATTTCTTCATATGTTAATAGCTGCTTTGTATTATTTTTCTTTAGCAAAATGCCCACGCTTGCCCTTTGCACCTTTTGCTCTTGGAGTATTTGTGGTTTTTTGTTGGCTTTTTAGTGTTTATTTTTATAAAATAAGAACATCAAATTTTTTTAAAGATTTTATTTATTTATTTCACAGAGAGAGAGAGATCACAAGTAGGTAGAGAGACGGGCAGAGAGAGAGGAGGAAGCAGGCTCCCCGCTGAGCAGAGAGCCCGATGCGGGTCTCGATCCCAGGACCTTGAGATCATGACCTGAGCTGAAGGCAGAGGCTTAATCCACTGAGTCACCCAGGAGCCCCAGAACATCAATTTTTATACTGCCAAATATATTATAAATATTTTTCAAAGTTTGATGTTTGCCATTTAATTTTGTTCATGGTAGTTTTGATATATTATTACTCAATATATATTATTTCTGTGGTGTTATCAGCATCCCTTCTTTGTTTTCTGACTTTATTATAATGCCTAGAAGGAGCTCTTCCACCTCAATATTGTGTAATATTCACTTACATCTTCTTTTTTGGTACCTTTATACTGTTTTATTTCCTCCCTCCTTCCCTTAATTTCTTGCTTTTTAATCTTTAATCCATTTGGAACTTATTTTGATATACGGCTTAAGATTGGAATCTAACTTAAATTTCTCCCAAATAATTGAATAATTGTCTCAGCTCAATTAATGAATAATTTATATTTTACCCACTGATTGGAAACAGCCACCTTCGTCATGTCTTAAATACTTATCTCTACTTGAATCTCTTTCTGGGGGCTTTTTATCTCATCCCATTGATCTGTCTGCATTTTCATATGCCATTAAGACATGTTTTTAATTATTTTGGCTTTTATGATGCTTTTTAAATCCGGCAGTGCAGATCACCTGTCATCTCTTTAAGCTGCTATCTCCTGGTTAGTCTTCCTGATGCATTTTAGAGTCATCTTGTCCAGTAAAAGAAAAAACCCTTCTGTGATTCTGATTGGAATTGCATTAAACTGAAAAATTAATTTGGAATAAACTGACACCTCTATTCTTGAGCCTAACTGTCATGGACAACGCCATGTCTCCTCATCGAAGTCTGCTGTTACATCCCTCCCTTGTAGTGTTTTTGTCATTTTCTTTCTTTTCTTTTTAAGGATTTTATTTATTTATTTGACAGATCACAAGTAGTCAGAGAGAGAGGGGGGAGGAAGCAGGCTCCCTGCTGAGCAGAGAGCCTGATGTGGGGCTTGACCCCAGGACCGTGAAATCATGACCTGAGCCGAAGGCAGAGGCTTTAACCCACTGAGCCACCCAGACGCCCCAGTTTTTGTCACTTTCAATGCTGAGATTGGTCACTTCTTATTTGTTTTCTTATTCATTGTGTAATATTTTTATTGATCTAGAAAGGAGATCTTTTACCATTAAGTTTTCTTACAGCTGTTGCTGATATAAATAAATGGTATTAATTTGTGCTAACTGGTTATTTAACTCGACCCTCCTGTTCCTGCTACTTTTTTTTTTAAAGATTTTATTTATTTATTTATTTGACAGAGAGATCACAAGTAGGCAGAAAGGCAGGCAGAGAGAGAGGAGGGAGCAGACTCCCTGCTGAGCAGAGAGCCCGATGTGGGGCTCGATCCCAGGACCCTGAGACCATGACTGAGCTGAAGGCAGAGGCTTTAACCCTCTGAACCACCCAGGTGCCCTGCTCCTGCTACTTCTTAACTAGTTTTTGTGCTTAGGGATTAAGGTTTTGCAGGAAAATATTTATATAATTTGCAAGAATTTTTTTTCCTTCCAAGAGGTGTGTCTCTAAATTCTTTTTCTTTCTTGTTTTGTTGGTTAATGGTGTGGTGTGAATCTTTACCCCTCCTTTATCTCTTTAATGAGAATGTCTCTAGTGTTCACCATTAGTGTGATATTGAAGGCAGATTTGAGCTAAAGGTGCTTCAAAGTAGTAACTTTTCTGGTGCTAGTTTATTAAGCATTCTTAACAGCAGTGAATTTTGGATTTTATCAGATGCCTTTGTACATCTTGTGAGTTGATCATATGTTATTTTTTTTCCTTTGAGCTATTGATGGAATGATACTCATAGATTTATGTTGAACCTCCCTTTCTTTATATTGAACATAACTATACCTGGTCATGGTATGTTTTCCCAGTAATATTCTAATAGATTCTACTTGCCAGCACTCTACTGGGAATTTTCATAGCAATATTACTAAGTTGGTCATTTTATTTGGCTGTTTGTCAGTCTGTGGTGTCAGTCTCTATTGCTGGCTGAGTGAAATAAACTAGGAGGATCTTTGTATTTCTTACGCTCTAGTCAATTTCTATGCATGGAATTATCTAGGATAATATTGAACACTTTTGGGGGGGTGAATCTTGTCCATAAAACCTTCGAGCCAAGCATCTTTGTTAACATGCCCTTCCCCTTCCGCAGCACACACGATTTTATCCATCTCTTACAGGAGGAATCTTCGAGTATGCGGATGGCCCCAATGCCCAGGTCATGAATGCTGAGGAGCATGCCTTTCGATTTTCTGCCAACATCATCAACAGGAACAGGACTCTGCTGCCCAACACAACCTTGACCTATGACATTCAGAGGATTCACTTTCATGATAGCTTTGAGGCCACCAAGAAGGGTGAGTACGCAGTGTTGACTGTTATCTTCCAGGGTGGGGACGGAGGCAGCCTTGTTTGCTGTCCAGGGTCCTGACACCGGGTCCCAGCTTTTGGTGGGCTTGAGGATCAGAGTCTATGTCTCCTGGTTTGGGAATCTGCCTCATTTCCAGTTCAGCTTAGGCTGTGTCATTCCCCAGGCTGTCCACCAGGAATTTCACTGGCAGGTGCCATGAGGGAATGAGCGGCCATGGGAGGAGGTAGACAATGAGGCCTGAGATGGGGCTGAAGAGGTAGAAATGTAGAGGTCAGCTCATAGCCCCAACACATTTGAACTGAAGCTGGAGTTTTCAAACTTGTTTTTCTTTCACTGAAATCCTACCCAGAATATCAATAATTAAAATATGCAACATTAAGTTGCCATAAAAAAGACTTACTAAAAAACAATGGAGCTGCATCTATGGCTCACACAATTTGACCCCAGAGGCTATTGGTGATACTTGAAGTTTGACATTAGCCTCAGCATTCAGTACATTTCCATATTTTGTTTTAGCGGCACGATAGCAGGAAAATTGTTAGTCATAAAAATAAGCTTTACTAAATCCAGTCAGTTTTCCCCACACCTGAATTTTACAGAATAACACAAAACAAATGTTGGGTTGCATCCTTCTTTATTCATGATACATATACAATAAGCTCCAATGACTGCACAGAAAGGACTGGGGAACTTTATTCCAAGATCCTCAGGGAGAAAAAAAAAAGAAAGCAACTTGTCAATACCTGAATGAGCTAGCAGTTTCCAAGGTGGCATATAGCACATTTGAGTATACACATATGCTCTTTCGTTACTCTTTTAAAAATACAATTTATACATACACACATTTAATTCAAATTAATTTAGAGGCTCGGATAACTCTAGAAATAGCTTCCATATATCCCTAGAGTTCCCTGGAACTCCATTTAAAAATCTCAGACCTAAGGAATCTCACTCCCAGGGAAGACAAGGTCATTTTCCTTACAATTTGCCATCATAACCCCTTGCTTTTCTTCTTCAAGACACTTACCAAAATTTGTAGTTAAATAATGGTGTGTATTTGATGTGTTTCCCCTTCTCTCCAATACTACTGGAAGGAAGGCTCTTTCTTGTTAACTGATAAAACCCTACCATCTAAAAGACTGGTATGTAGTAACTACTCATTGAAATATTTATTGGATAAAACAATGAATGAATGATGTGAGAATGGGGCATGAGAACCTGAGCAACATTACTCAGGGCTCCTGTTGGCTGAACTTAATGACAGTGTCCTTCATGCATGTCGGGTAGACTGAGGCTCATCCAAAATATCGCGTTGGTCTTTCTAAGGGGCTCCCAGTAGCTAATCAAGGTCTCCTGGACTCCCAGGTATAGACCTGCCAAAGTGCTTCCTGGGGGTGGCTCTGTTTTCCAAAGCCCCATTGTGCGTAAACATCTTAGCATAGAAAAGCAGTGTAGCATGAGCTTGGAGCCAGACTGGCTAGCCTTGCACCTTGTCCATTCTGATATTAGTTGTGACATTGAACAATATACCTTGTGCCTCAGTTTTTTGTGCCTCCATTTTTTTTCTTCTGCAAAATGGACCCATTTCTGTAAAGTGCCTAGAACAGTGTCTGGCATGTACAAGGTAACTATACTGATTTTGCTCTTATTACTTTGGTTGGTTTGCTCTCTACTCACTGAGCCATCAGGTTCAGGGCCTCACCTACAAGTACTTTCTCCACAGTTGGTCCCTCTCTCACCTGCCCTGCTCCTCCGTGCCTGGTAAACTGAAGGGCACAGGATCCCTGACATTGAGCACAATACCCCTGACCCTTCCCTCAGGATCCCTGACATTGAGCACAATACCCCTGACCCTTCCCTGAGTCTGAGCCAGCCTGCACACAAACTGGAAGAACCCCACCCTGTTAGCCTTGGAGAGTGGTCCTTTGCCCATCACCCTTCTCCTTATGCTGGCCTGTTGTCCTCTCTACCCGCATCCTCTCAGCTCTCTCTCCGCATGCCTTGTGGCCAACACTTACAGTCAGCTCTCCACCTCCCCACTGAGAGCCCCTGCTGGCATCCTCTGCCTGGCCTCGTCCAGCTAGAAAGTGACTGAACTCAACCAAAAATGCTCAGTGAAAAGGTGAGGACACAGAACAAACGCCTGGAATCAGAACAGAGGTTTACGTGGGCACGATGACCCCAAAGGGCTAGGCTGGGTATTCTGTCCATTTTTTCTAAAAGTCACTAAAATAATATGATGACTCTTCAGTAGCACACTTGCGAGTGAGGGCGGGGGCCTTCCCCAGCCAGCAGTGAGCCCAGGGCAGAACCCCAGAGTCTTCTGAGGTACTTCCTCCAGTGGGAACTTAGAGTTCCATGCGATGTGGAACTGCCAGGAGCGGGTGAGTAAATCTGGGACAGAAACATCCAGTTTTGGAAGTCCAGCCAGAGAGGGTCACGGGACCAAAGCCACACCCCTTCATCCCCCACCACCTGACTTGTTTGCTTAAAACTCCAGCTGGTGTGTCCTGTTGTTCTTTCTCCAAATCATCAGAGCCCATGGGGACCTGTCCAGTCCAGCCCAGATGTGACTTTCCAACCACATCTGGCCTCTGGGCTCTAGGCCCGCCTGCGGTCCTCCAGGTTCCATGCTTTCTCCTACCACAGGGTTTTTGCACTTGCTATTCTGTGATGCCCCTTCCCTATCCCACCCCTGCTCTGCTACTTGTCTAGGTCTTCAGAGGAGCCCACCCCAAGTCCCCAGACAAGGTCAAGTCTTCACCTCTTAAAGCTCTGGACTTTTCCTTTACAACTGTGATCCCTGGATGAGTGTGTGTGTGTGTGTGTGTGTGTGTGTGATTATGTGTTTATTGTCCACATCTTCTCCTCTATTATGTCTTTTTGCCTCTTCACTGCTGTCCTAAAGAACCATTGTTCTGACTACCAGTGTCATACATATGCTCCTCTGCCCGTTTTTGAACTTTACACAAATAGAATACCAGTGTGTACATTTTGGCAGTGTGTAGAATATACCCTTGAGATTCATCTATGTTATTGGATATAATAGGAATCTATTTATTGTTGTGTAGTGGTCCACTATACAAATACAACACAATTTTTAAAAATATTTTGTTTATTTATTTGTCAGAGAGAGAGAGAGAGCACTGGCAGATGGAGGCAGAGGGAGAAGCAGGCTCCCTGCCGAGCAAGGAGCCCGATGTGGGACTCGATCCCAGGACACTGGGATCATGACCTGAGCCAAAGGCAGCTGCCCAACCAACTGAGCCACCCAGGCATCCCACACCACAATTTTTAAACTAAAACGTATTATTGGATGTTCAAGTTATTTCCATTTGGGCCCAGAAAGCAGTGCTGCTATGAACATTCTTGTAAATATCTTTTGGTGCACAAACGTGCACAAATGTTTTTTGGTGGGTAGACACGCAGGAGTGGAAGTATGAGGTCACAGGATGTCATGTGTTCAGCCAGATGGCTCTCCAGAGTCCGGGCAGCAGGACCCTGGGGCGCTCATGGCAGTGGGGAACCGTCGACACCATCATGAACACTTGATAAAGTCACTTTTATTTCTGGTGGTCGTGTGGTGGATATCTCATTGTAGTTTGACTTTGTATTTCCCTGGTGACCAGAGGTCCTGCGTATCTTTTCAAATTTTCATAGATCATTCAGATCTTCTCTTTCCTGGAGTGATTTTTGAGCCTTTTAACCATTTTTAAAATGGAGCTGCTTGTCATTTTTTAATTGACTTGTAGGAGTCTTTTACATATGGTGGGTAGGAGCCCTTTGTGGGACTTGCGCATTGCCTGTATTTGCAGCAAGGGAGCTTGCCTTCCCACTGTCTTAGAAACATCTTTTGAGGAACAAAGTTCTTAACTTAAGGAGGTCTGATTTGTCAATATTTTCCATTACAGTTAATGGCTTTGTGTTCTATTTTTGTCTATCTTCGAGTCATGAAGATTTGCTCTCACATCCTAGAAGCTCTGTTGTTTTGTCTTTCATGGTTAGATATAGGACCTGTCTCACACTGATTTTCTCTGTATAGTGGGAGGTAGGGGTTGAGGTTTATTTTTTTCTACACAGTGTTGGTGAGAGTGAAAACTGGTTGAACTTCTTAGGGGAGTTTGGAAGTGTCCACTAAAGTGAGACATATGCCTGCAAGAGAGTTCCTGTCCACTTTATTGATAATAGCTCAATGTTACAGGAAATAAATTAAAGGATCATCGGCAGGAGAATGGATAAATTGGGGTATAGTTGTTCCATGGAATTTAAGTTAACAATTAAAAAAAAAAAAAGAAAAATTTCTCCCTCCACAAAACATCATGGATGAGCCTCGCAGGCATGATGTCGAGTGAATAAACAGTGGTCGCTTCTGGGAAAGGGAGGAGTGTGCAGCATATATTAACTGGAAAGGGGAATAGATAACCTTCCTAGGTGTTGGGAATGTTTTATATTTTGATCCAAGTAGTAGTTACATGGATGCAATTATGTATAAAATTTCATGGAAGTCTGTACCTAAAACTGATGCACTTTACTATATGATATTACATCTCAATAAAAAAAGTTTAAGAGGCTCCTCTCTGCCATCACTTTCCCTTAATGTTCCTCCTATAGATACCATACCCAAGACAGACCCCTGCTGTCGTTAGAACCACCGCTGTCTGACCCTGGAGGCATTTCTGCAGTTGGATCCTGCTTCCCCCTTAGGCATACTCCATCCCTTGGGGAGTCCCTTGTTCCCATGATCTTTATTTTTTCTTTTGATCTTTGGTTTTTGTAAATGTATTCCTCTGAAGCATCATTAGGGCTCTTCTGGGAGATGACCTTGGGCTTAATTCTAATTAACCCAATGAGAATGATTAATCCTGCCATCACAGCTGGATTCGGCCTCCTTGGGCCACGTCGGGGGAGCGGGCGCCGTGCACAGAGCCTGGCACGTCCACCAGTTCCGCTCAAATTAGTCCTTCCCTCCATGGGAGGCCCAAGAGGCCTTTCCCCCATTCAAAGGGACTTTCACTTATTGTCTTTATTTTTAACTGTTTTGTGGAAAATTAAAAGATGAGTGACTGCCAAACAGTGTCTGAGCCAGCAACCCAGAGAGTGCCTGTGTTTTCTTCCAAGCCTGACCAGAGCAGGCCTGGAATCGACCCAGCACTCCCCAGGCTCCTCTGCCTTCACTTATTCTCTGGGCTGCTCAATTCCTTTTAAGAAACAAATTGATTGGGGTAATTTTTGCTATAACTACAATTGCCATGGAAAGGGGGTGAGGGGGGCTGCATTCAGGCTGTGGACTCCTGCAATGACTGTGAACCATTGAGCTACTGTAAAATGACCAGAAAATGGATTCCAAATTGAAGCTACAAATAATGTAATTACTGCAGTGTGTGCTCAGGGCTGCCAGAACAAGAGTTGGCTGCTGCCCTGGAAACATCTGGAGATAAAGCTGCTGCTGCTGCTGCTGCTGCTGCTGCTGCTGCTGCTGCTGCTGTAACCCCTGCCCTGGTCCCTCGGGGGCAGCAGCACTCTTCCAGGCTGGAAGAGCTTCCGAAGGTGGAAGGAACATGGAGGGGGCAGAAAAAGGGATGAAGAGAGAGGCCAAAGAGAAGAAATAAGTGATGGATAGGTGCTTCCTGACACCCAGCCATGAGATATAATCACTGTCTCTCTAGTAGGATGAACCTCAGCATGGCCATCATCCTCCTATCACCACCGTCGTCACTACTGGCAATGCCAATGCACCATCACCAGTTCCTGTTATCACCATCAACAGTGGTATCACCTCCACTCTTCACAGCATCACCACCGCCATCATGGTCACTACTGTCATCATCACCATCACTGTCATACACCCACAGCTTCATCATCACCAGTTTCATCAGTGCCAACACCATCGCCATCATTCCTACTACCATGGTCAGTCATGACATTGACATCTTCATCACCCATCTCATCAGTGCCAACATCATTATCATCTTTCCTACTATGACTGGCAGTCATGACACTGACATCTTCATCAACACCAACCTCAATCATCAATGACACCCTTGCCAACATCCCCACCCCATGATCATCCTCTTCCTCATCCTCACCATTGTCATGGTACCAGAATCTTCATCATCATCACCAGCCTCATCAACACCAACATCATCACACAATTACTGTCATCACCATCAGACTGTTATTACATCCTCTCTCATCAATGTGCATATCACCATCATTATTCCTACCATCACTATTGCTCTTACATCACAACGTTGACATTTTACTGTCATCAATCCCATCATCATCACACCATTATGCCACAACGTCAACATTATCATCAGTTCCATCTTTGTCAGTGCCATGGCCATGATCATCAATAGTATGGTCTTCACCCTCACCGCCATCACTGCGGTCATCTTTAACTTAGTCTTCACAGTTGATGTCAAAGTCAAAATTGCCCCATTCAAGATCATCCTTAAAATCCTCTGCAGAACCATTAACTTGTGTTTGGTCTACTCTCCCTTGCCTCAGCCAAACCGGATACCTAGACTTTGGACCCAGGCAGGGGACCATGATCTAAGAGGCTGGGCTGGGTGGGGGGGGGTATAGGAAGAATTTGTCTGCCTGTTTCCAGGCAGTATCAAAGGGGGAAATCCAAAAGGCAGATTCTTGGAAGTGGTAGTGGAGGGAATGAAAGATAATAGTCATTTGACCAAGTTATCCATTAGAGGGTCCCAGAGGCAAAAGGAAAACAATAGAGATAGGAGGCATAGGATGGAAACCAAGGATATCAGAGGACAGCTAGAAGGTTCAAAATAGGGTTAGAAGATAGTGCATGAGAGAAACTTACAGATTTTATAGTGTCCACAGCTTGAGGGGAGTGAACAAGCCTGGACAGCCATTACTCACTGTTGCTATCTCCTTCATGTTTTATCTAACCTCCATGGCTACACAGTAACTCACACATGATCTCTTTCTCATGGAGCACCTGCTTTCAGGGGACAAAGTGGCCAGAGGGACACTCAACACCCAGGGAAGCAACATGAATGACCAGTGAGTGGACAGATCAGGGCCTGGCCTCCTTGGGGCAAGGGCCCTTAAAAGAAGACTTCCTGAAATGGGACAATTTATCAACAAACCCAGGGTCCTATTTTGGAAGCATTTATTTTCACTGGGGTTGATCCCACACGGAGTGCTACTCCAGGCTTGTTGACTGTAGGGTGACAAGAGTGGGGACAGCAGCACTTCCCTGACTTGGACTCTAGTCCTACAGCTGTAGGAGCACCAGGGAGCTGCCACGTGCCTCACTGGGCATCTTCTACTGCACTTGGTATTGGCCACAAGGAATCCCAGTCACCCAGGAGATGCTCCCTATGTTGGTCTTTCTGCTTCCCACACACAGTTGCCCTGGTGCATGTTCCATGTGGCTCCAGCAGCCTCCTGACAATAACTAGCTTCCCCCCACCAAGAGTGCTATATCTTTCACCTAAGGCACAAGTGGCATTCTCTGGTGTTCTTGGGGAAAGTACAAATTTCAGGGAAAATACTGTCTATATTTCCTCCTGGTCCCAGGAGGCAGTAAGGGAGGAGAGGTTGGAGGGTCGAGGAAGAGGAGAAAATACACTAAAGACCACCCATTCTGATCAACTGAAAACCACTCCACATCTCTGCATCCACTGGGACCACCATTAGCCCAGGCAAGAGGGCCCCTTTCTCTGGGTCTGTGCTTTGGGCAGGGGGCTGCCCTTGCCCTCCCCTGGTCAGTATCTCCTCCCAGGACAAAGGGTCAGTGGGACGAAGGGCACTTGCTTACCAGGAGCCTGTGCCCTGCCATTTTTAGCCTTTGCTCCAAGTATCTAGAAATCTGAATTTCCTACCCAGTTGGCCCTGAGCCCACCTCTAGGCCTGCATGAGCCTCTTCCCTGGGCTGTTCTCCAGAGGGAGAGCCATACTGCCAGGGGCACACTCCTAGGCCCTTTCCAGGGGTGAGCAAAGGGCAGCTGTCTGTAAGGGTATGGACAGAGCTCAGACATAGGAGTGGGGTATCCACATGGAGAGCAAGGTCCTCTTTATGGATTAGGGCAAGCCAGCAGAAAAGAGGGGGGCAAGCTTGAGCTGGTGCCACCCTTCCCCACATCTCTGTGTATGGGAATTCTCCATGCCCGTCTGATTTTCCAGGTTTCTAGAGAAGTGTTTTTGTTAGGGTAGGAGGAAAGGGTGTGTTTTATATAACAATTGGTTAGCTTGGCTTATAGTGCTTAAATATTTAGCCATATAATATGTGGGCCTCCATTTGGAGACTGGTCTGGGGCCCTGCAAATCTTAGGGGTGGCCTGAGACCAGTAGGTCATTCCCAGAGGTCCTCGGGGCAGCCAGGATGTGTCTAAATCCACCGCCCCTCGATGTGTAGGCGATGTCTTGCCTCCTTCTTCGTGCACCATACGTTCCTAAGTTTGCATGTGGCACCATTCTCACGGCCACAGGCTGGTGAGTTTGTGGACACTTTATGGATAGATCAGTTAGGGCCCCTCTGGTTGCGAGGGACAAAAACACCAAATCCTACGTGGCTTAAGCAGAAAGAGAACATACCGGTTCACATACCCAAGGTCCAAGGTTGCACTTGACCAGGGGCTCTTATTTCTTCCTCCCCTTTGGTTCTGCTCACCTGCCTACTGACTCTGTTCCCAGACAAGCACTACACTTTCTTTGGGAGCACAGGGTGGTTATCGCAGCTCCTGATCTTATTTCCATGTCCCCTTTCAGAGGGAGCGTCCTACCTTCTGAGTGTGAGGTCCCGTGGCTCCCCATTGGCTCTGACTGGTCACATGACCGTCCTCCAACCCAGTGTCTGGGGCCTGAAGAAGGCCTGTTTCTAAGGCATGCTCTAGCCCTCACGGCCAGGGCGTGGGAGAGGTGGGAGCCCGAAGGAAAATCAGACTTGCCAAAAGAAAGGGCGAGAGCTCCTGAAGAGTCCTTTCCCTGACTGCCCCCAGAAAGGTCCCACTTTAAGGATCTTTTAGGCACAATCCTTATATGAACCTGTGCCTGCCTTTGGAGACCCAGCTGCCTGGGGCTGCTGTTTAAATCTCTACTGTGGGCTCCTGTGTGGCTCAGTGGGATAAAGCCTCTGCCTTCGGCTTGGGTCATGATCCCAAGGTCCTGCTCAGCAGGGAGCCTGCTTCCTCCTCTCTCTCTCTGCCTGCCTCTCTGCCTACTTGTGATCTCTCTTTCTGTCAAATAAATAAATAAAATTTTAAAAATAAATAAATAAATAAACAGATCTCTGCTGTGCCTATCAGGGTTTGCCCTCCCTAGAAGCACCTGCCATCTGACCTGCCTGAGCCCCTCCCCAGGAGGGGAGCGCCTTTTAGGAGCCCCTGGGCTTCCTCCCCCACCCAAGAATGCAAACTGTTTGAGGGCAGGGAGTCAATACTCGTTCACTCAGCAGAGGCTGGTAAAGCACCTGGTCAGGCCAAGTACTGCTTTGAGCATGTTTAGGTACTATTCAGGTACCGTTTATTGTTGATAGACAATAAGCAACATATATCAAGCCCTTGCTGCCTTGACTTACATTCTAGTGGGAGGACAAAGTCAACAAACCAGACTTCTGGTGATCATTTAATAAATAAAGAAACAAAGCAGGGTATGGGGTTTTGGAGTCTGGCTGCAGGATTCTTATTACAAGTCGGGCAAGTGATACTTCTTTAGTAAGACCACATGGATGCAGAAACCTGAGGGAAGGGAAGGAGGAAGTCATGCAGATATCTGAGCAGAGAGCACTTCAGCTAGAAGGGACTATAAGTGCAAAGGCCCTGAGGCAGGAGTGTGCTTAGCATGTCTGCAGAGCATCATGGAAACCAGTGGGGCTTGAGGGCTGTGAGGAAGGGAGAGAAGGATGGGAGTTGAAGTCAGAAAAGTGGTGATGGTGATGAGGACAGGGGTGGGAGAGAGGTGGGGAAGAACTGCAGCGAGCAGGGCCTCATCTGTCACCATGAGGACTTCGGCTTTTAGACCAAGTGACATTGGAGCCTCTGGAGCAAACATGTGATGTCACCACTTGAGGCTGGGAGAGGTAAGAAGCAGGGAGGGTCCCTGAGGAAGCTGGGGCCGGCAGGATGCTCCAGCAGTAGTGCCGACGGAAGAAGATGGTGGCAGTGGCGAGAAGTTCTGATTCTGGAACATTCCGAAGGTGACACAGCAGGAGTGGGATGTGGGACAACAGAGAACGAGAGGAGTCAAGAGGAAGCCAATATTCAGGGTCTAAGCCACTGGGATAGTGGAAGTGGTTTACTGAGGAGGGGAGCCTGGAGGAGGAGAGGGGGTGGTGTTTGGGACACGTTTGGTCTGAAATGCGTCTCAGACATGGGCACATGGTAGTGTCCTGCAAGACAGGAGATGAGCACGTTGAACTTTGGGGAACAGACTGGGGCTAGAAGTTTCACAGTTGCCACAGAGAGATGTTTCATCCTAGCTGTCTCTTGGTCTTCCCCCCGCCGCCCAGATCAGGGCCCGGCCCCAGAACTGGGGGTACTCAGCACAGTGAGGACAGCATCAAAAGTAACCCCATCTCTGTTTCATGAGCAGTGCTAAGGATCTCGTATGCGTGATCTCACTCAACCTTCCCAATATCCATGAGTCAGGGCGATTGTAACCCCAGCTTCCAGAGGAGGAAGCCGCGATTCAGAAGGACCCTTCCTTGTCTGCCCTGGGAAGGTTCCAGCTGCTGTCTCCCCTCGCTGTGTTTATGGGATCACGGAAATAACTGCACCCCTGCGTGCACAGCCCCCAGCTGCCTGACAAGGCCAGCACTGAGCCCCTCACCTTCCCCCCACCCCCGCCTCCGTTGCAGCCTGTGACCAGCTGGCCCTGGGCGTGGTGGCGATCTTCGGGCCGTCACAGGGCTCCTGCACCAACGCCGTCCAGTCCATCTGCAATGCTCTGGAAGTGCCCCACATCCAGCTGCGCTGGAAACACCACCCGCTGGACAACAAGGACACCTTCTACGTGAACCTCTACCCCGACTACGCCTCCCTCAGCCACGCCATCCTCGACCTGGTCCAGTACCTCAAGTGGCGATCGGCCACCGTGGTCTATGACGACAGCACAGGTGGGTAGCCGGGCGTGGCTGGACTGAGGGTAGGGGGTGAGGGAGGTAGAGACCCAGGATTTGCTCGCCCAAATCAACTGCCCCTGGGAGAGGGTGCACGCTCACGCTCAAGCCTAGCAGGACACCCCTGCACTGCCTCGCAGCCCGGGACCCACCAGCCACACTCACCCTTCACTCCGCCACACCCCACCTCACACCTTCCCCACACTCCCACCTCCGCCCCCCTACAGCATGCTCTCAGCACCCACCCAGCGTCCGCACTCACCCCTGCACAAATCATGCCCCCCCACCCCGTACCGCCGGCTCTCTTAGACTCACATTTGCATCTGCAGCAAACGTGGGCGGCCCCATGCTGACTGCGGACACGGGCTCTGGATCCATGGGCAGGGGTGCGTGCTGGCTCTGACACTTGCTAGCTGGATAGCACAGGGCTGTTTCCTCTCTTCCTCTTCCTTTCTAAAGACTCAAGTCCCAAGACATTTCTTAGCCTGGCCTCTTAAGAGAAAGTGACCTTGGCAAGTCACTTAACCCATCTGGCCCTTCTCTGGGCACGTGTCAAGTCAAGAGCTGTAGCATCCAAGCTGGAGAAAAGCCTTCTTCGGCATTCTGCAGCCTGTGATTCTATGTCAGCTCTTGATTACCTTCTAATGGGGAGTGGGAATCACGGGGAGTGAATCCCTCAGAAAAGCTGTTTAACTTGGGATTCTACAAGCCTCTATTGTGTTCCTGCTATGCCCACAGTACCAGACAGGAGATCATGGAAGACAGGGCCCCTGCCCCCACTCGGTGCCCCCAGCATGAGCTGTCTGCCATTGAGGGGCATGAGGACCCCACGCCGGGTCACGGCCAGCATTCCGGCAGCCCTGTTAGATGGTCTCACTTAGCACACTGCCAGGAAGGGCTGTGGTGGCTTGTCCAGACCATGAGCCTTGTGTGCCCGCAGGCTTTAGCACAAGGCCCGGTACAACAGAGATGTTTTTAAATGCTTATTGAACTGAACTGAATTGAATTGAATTAAAAATCAGGATGAAATACGTCATCATTAAATATTGCAGGAAGAGAGTCCTGGGCACCGGTAAGGGAGAAGAATGAGGATGTCGTAATCCCATCGTTTTTGGAGGAGTGAATCCTATGGTAGGGGTGTGAGCACACCCCCAGAGGTCACTGGGGTCATTCCAGGCCATCAGAGCTGAGAGTCAAGTGACAGGTACATACAGTCAGTGCCAAGGCTCTCAGGGAGAGGAAGCCCGGCGGGTTTGGGTGATCTGGGCTGACTTACCAGAGGGAGAGAGACCTGAGTGGAGCCTCGAGGGTGAACAGACAAAGAGAAGGTGTGAGGGCATCACCAGTGGCTGGGACAGCCTGAGCGAAAACCAAGGAGGAGCGATTGTGCGTGGCAGCCTCCTCAAGAGTGCAGCCTGGCAGGGGGAGAAGATTCAAGTTCGGAAGGTGGGAGGAAAAGGTCAGGTAAACAGAGTGTATCAGGCTGTGCGAAGGTTCCACTGTCTGACTTCGGAGTTCACCCCTGACCTTGGGAGCAGCCAAAGCGCACTGAGTGTTGTTGAGCACAGAAGTAGAATAATTCTGAAAGCAGAGTTTCTCGGAAGGTGGCTGTGATGGCATCTCGTGGGGCGGGTGGCCCGGAGAGCCAGGAGCCAGAAGTCACGTGGGGGTGGCCAGCTTGTTGCGGGCAGGGACGAAGGAGGCCTGGATTGGAGGGGCTGCCTAGAAGAGAACTCGGGGCCAGGATGGCAGGAAAGAACTAGACATGAACAGGGTGACACCGCGAGGGTCACAAAGCAGTGAGAAGCGACGCAGGGGCGGACCACAGCCCCGAGGTCCTAGGGCCTTCGGACTGGAAGGGCTGGGGGCAGAGGCTTTGTGGAGGAGGGATACCCTGCTCTGAGGCTGCTCAGAGCGGATGCTAACGCCTGGAGCTCCCTCTCCTCCAGTGCCTTCACTCTGAGGACATGAGCGAGCCTCTCAATTATCAGCTCGGAAGGCCTGGTATGCCCAGCCGCCTCTGGGGGGTGGGGTGGGGGGCACACACTCTCCTCCAGCATGATTAACTTCGCAAAAGAGAGGGGATCCCATCTTCATTTCTTCACTCTTACCAGTGCCCAGAACACCCTTTCTTGCAGGATTTAATTAGAGTTTAATTCAACTTGATTTTCAATTCGGTTCAATTCAGTTTAACAAACATTTAAACACACGAGGGAGTCTGGGAGGGAGCGGGTTTGGTCAAGAACACACTGGGCACTAGGGATTCAGTCAAATAATAGGAAGACTTTGATGAGGACTGGCGGGTGGTAAGAGGTGTCCTCCCAGAATCAGGGTATTTCAAAGGGACAACGTGGCAGATCTTCAAGCCCCCCCCTCCCCCCCCGCCCAGAATGGGAAGCAGTTCAGAGCAGGCTTGGGCTGGATTTGCCTTGGGGGCAGCATGCCTTTGGATGTTCGGGCTGGACTCACAGACATCCCGGTTCCCACTGACTCGAGCAATGGGCACTTCGTTCTCTGACGGACAGGAGTCTGGAGATGGTCCTACCCAGGGCTGGTTTAGCAGCTCAGTAGAGCTGGGGCACTGGCTCCATTTCCTTCCAGGTCTCTTGGCTTCTCTCTCACAGTCAAAATAGAGCTGCTCCAGCTCCAAGCCAGCCCATCCTCACGTGCTAACACCCCAAGAAATAGAAGGAAAGAGGAGCCAAAGAGATTGCTCTTAATGTGACTCATGCCTCTTATCAAGGAGGAAAATTTGTCTAGGAACTGTCCAGCACACCATCCTGGACAGCTCACCGAGTCGGTGGTTACTACTCTGAGCAGAGTCGGATAGGAAAGGGAGTGCCCCCTGACTGGCTTTTAAGCAAGCCCCCGTCAGCTCTGGGCACTGGCACCCTGCTACCGGAGCCATATCCTGGTTCTCTCAGCATGTTAGAAGAGGGCACACCCATCTCTATAATTAGTGGTGCTGTGTCTGCCAACCACTCCCCAAAATGCAGTGGCTTTGAATACAAAGCATGTGTTGATCTCACAAGTGTGTGGGGTGGCTGATTGGCTGAGCTTGGCCAGGTGGTGGTTCTGATCTCAGCTGGATCCCTCCCCTGCTGGGGGCGTCATTTAACTGTTGGTGGAGATGAAAGGCACCAGCAGGCTAGCCTGGGCACATGGTCATGACAATTGCAGAGGTGCAAAAGAAGAGACCCAGGGTGCCCTTCCGTTTCTACTGTCTGCTTGTGACCCGCCTGCTGATACACCATTGGCCAACACGGGTTACATGCTGGAGCCCAATATCCTGAGTGAGGCGGGTCACCTGCCCGCAGTCAGAGGTCACCTGCAAAGTTACCTGGCTAAGGGTGTAGCTACAGAGTGGGGTGAAGAATTTAGGTCATCCCTACAATCGACTACGGAGAGAACTCTTTTTGAGTGTGCCTGGGGCCTCACGGATGACGATGGCCGCATGATGACACAGGGAGGTCAATGGCGTTGAGAAAAGAGTTGTTAACAGTTTCTAGAATCAGGGAGGGGTGGGATGGGGTGCCGCAGCCTCATGGAGAAGCACCAGGGTTAGTCAGGATGCAGGAGAAAGAGGAAAGCATGGGCAAGAGCCTTTCTTTACTCTAAACCCTTTGATTACCTCATGACCATAAGATAGCCTTGACGATAGGTGGGATTTGTTCGGGGGGAATGGCCTCGATGGGGCAGGAAGCAAAACAGAAATTGGGGTTTGATTGGAGGGCTTATTATGTGATCTTGTGTACCCACCAAAAACACAGGGACAAGAAGAATGGAAACAACTTTGGCGCATGATTTCGGGAACATCAGTGAGAGAATATCGCAAATGATTATATTATAGGACGCAGCAGGGTTTGCCCTGTGACCTGTGACAAGTGGTCCCCTTTGTAACCTCATCTGCACACAAAGGCAAACTGATATCAAGGGCAAAAGGAAGGGTCTTAGAAAAAGCCGAGGTGAAGGACCCCAATGTAAGAGCCAGAAGGTTGGGTCCCAAATCCCAGTCTACGGCTAGCATGCCGCAGAACCTTACCCTCCGTGGGCCTCCGTCTCTTCGTAACCCTGGCACAGTCGGCCTGCCTTCTAGGACAGGGAGATGTTTAAATAGGGTAATGAATGCAGAAGTGCTTTGTAAGTGAAAAGCATGATTCTAACAACCATGATTCACTGTAGATATTTTGAGAGAGATTGATTAGGAAAGCAGCGAGGAAGGAAGGCTCATCTCGGGCAAGTAAGAGCCTCGTCTTCTGCTGGGGTGGGCTGAGATGGGCCTCTGGTCTCCTTCGGGAATACACTGATGAGAAGGAGGTCTGACATTTGCTACCGGAGAATGTGGGTCACTGTCCATTACACGGGGCAATGCATTTGGCTGACAGGAAGACTCCGGGGGTCTCTGCTCCAACGTGCAGGCTGTCCCTGTCCTCACGTCCTGGATCCCCAAAGCTCACGTGCCTGCTGCTGCCGTGCATGCCTCCCAACACTGAGCGAGTGGGAGCGAAGTGAAGGCGGGGCGCCTCCCAGGGTAACAAGTGTGAGAGGGCAGCATCGTTCAGCCCCACTGAGAATTTCTGGGGCGAGATGGGGAAGGAGGATGAGGCTGGTGTGTGTTCCAGAGGAGATGGTGGTCCCTCCCTCCTCGGCGCAGGTCAGCTGATGGCCCCTTCCGACTCCATCTCAAGTCTGGTATTGGGAAGCCCTGTAGCCCCTATTAGATCCAGATCACTCCAGACTCCAGAGCCCTTCGCCAGCCCGCACACCTGGGTATGGGACCTTCCAGGGGGGGTGGGGGGAATCCTGAGGCCGGTGGCCATGGCAAAGCCTGTTTGGGAGCTCCTTGGGAAGCTCAGGTCACGGGGATAGATCTCTGTCCTCCCCAGCCGAGGGGAATGGTGTATGCCAGATGGCCTTCCTCACGTCCAGCCCTCCGGAATTCGAAGAAGAAGCTGAACAGATCCAGGCATTTGTAATCAGAAATGGCTTTGGAAACCCGGAGGCTCTGTTGGAAGGCTTTCAAAGTAGGCGGTCTGTGTGAGAGGGACTCCGTCCAGATAGGGGACACTGCAATAGTAACTTTAATCCAGAGCAAACTAGCTTCACCAAAAAAAAAAGGGGGGGTGGGGAGGGGATTTGAGGAAGCTCAAAAGTCATTTTAGCTTCAGGTACTGTTAGATCCAGAGGCTCAAATGGGTATCATTAGGACTTATTTGGCCTGACTTCTGCCATGTTGGAATCCTTCTCAGGTTCTATGTGGTGATGTCTAGACTTACTGCCTCCCTATTTGGAGGTAAGTGGAAAAGGGTGTATTTCTTACCAGTTGCTCTGGTACAATTTCTGGAAGTCATCTGATAGGACCAACTGGCATCACCCACCCATCTCTGAGCCCATCCCTATGCCTAGAGGAATGTGCGGGCTGATTGGCCAGGCTGGGGCACGTGCTGTGCCCTGAGAGCTGGGGATGGACTCCTCGGAGTCACATGGTCCAAGCACGGGGGAGAAGCTGCTCCCCAGAGGAGAAGCAACTGCCGTTTGTGGGGGAATGGAGCAGAGCTGAGTGGAGTGTGCAATCGAGACACAGACCCTGAGCCCTGAGTGTGGGCAGACAGCCCAGTGGGACCCCGGCCCCTGTTGGCTCAGCCCCTCCCTGAGTGGGGAGGGGGTATCAGCAGGCTTACTCCCAGGCTAAACAGAAGGGAATCAGCAAGAATGGACCTTGAAATAGCAACGGAAATAAACTTAATTAGACCTAAGTAAGCCATTTGTCTCCAGGAAGTGACATTCAGTTTTCCCTGGAAGTCCCCAAATTAACTGGTTTTGCAAAATGCCAAGGTGGAGGATGGATTTTTCAGTGTGGGAAGGAAAAAACAGTAAGTCAGTTCAATTATGGTGATTTGTGTTGAGGGCCTCCTAAGTGCCAGGACCCATGCTAGGGGCTGTGGGGACCCAGCCCATGAGGTTAAGAAGGCCATGGTTGGTCGAGGGAGTGAGATGAGGCCAGAGGAGGCTAGTGCTGAGGGAGGAGGGAGGGAGATGGTGTGTCTTGTTTGGAAAGAACAGTAGGGGCAGGCTTCATGGAGGAGGTGATTGCGCAGAGCCTGGAAAAATCAGTCAGGTTTACTGAGGTAGGCTGCCCTTGGGTTGGGCACACAAATACCTCTTTGTCTTACGTAGTCCAAAAGTTGGTACACCTGAGCCTGCAGCCTTCACTTGTGCCCATGTCCTGGAGGCAGGTTCCCACCTTCCCAGTGTCATACGTGGGGTGATGAAGAGGGGTGCCCTCTAGTTTGGGCTCCATAAAAGCTAGTGTAGAGGGGAGCATGTAGACGTGGTTTGCGGGAATTTGCTCTCTGTACCTACTGCTAAATCTGTACGTGTGTCTGTGTGTCTGTGTAGGCACAGGCTTTGATGTGCACATGTAAGGAAGTCCCAACATATGTCTGTATCAGCAAACATGTCCCTCTAAGCATGTGTTTGTACGTGCCTACATATCCGGGAACGTGTGCCGGCATGTACAGCCTGGTGCACACGGACATACCCAAGAATCCTGGTGCCATGTCTGGACCCACGTGGCTCTGTCCACACACCTGCCCAAAGCTCTATGGGCCACGCGTCCGTGTCTGTGTGTCTGTGTGTGGTCACAGACCTGCAGCCACAGGCCATGTGCTCACCCGAGTCCGTGGAGGCTGACAGCCGTGTTTACCTGTGTGTACATGTGTGTCTTTTGCACCCCGGGGACCTCCCAGGGCTCATCCGCCTGCAGGAGCTCATCATGGCCCCGTCGAGGTACAATATCCGCCTGAAGATCCGCCAGCTGCCCCTTGACTCGGACGACTCGCGCCCGCTACTCAAGGAGATGAAGCGGGGCCGGGAATTCCGCATCATCTTCGACTGCAGTCACACCATGGCCGCTCAGATCCTCAAGCAGGTGTGTGAGTGCCAGCCAACCCCGGGGCATGGAAGGGAGGGGCGGGACCTGCCTGCCCCTTCCCCCACCCCCACTTTCCCCATGCACCCACAGTCAGGAGGTGACTGGAGCCGGTGGGGGTGGGGGGAGCCCAGCTCTGCTTCAGTCTGGCTGCATGAACTGACCCCCGTGTGTGAGTTTCTGCAGCGGCAGAATGGACACGCGTGGTCTCCAAGGTCTGAGCTGGCGTGAGGACGGAGCAATGCCAGAGCTGAGCCCAGCCTAGTGCCTGGTGGCTCTTGCCTCAGTGCTCCCTTCTGGGCTATGGCTGCAGGTGGGAGGCAGGGACTGAAGCGGCGCAGGACCAAACATTTCGGGAAGCCCTGGGAGGCCTCGGGGTGGCAGGAACGGTCCCTGGTGGGGGGAGGGGGGGACACTGCATCTTCTGTGATGAGTTCCCCGTGGCCCAGAACGCTTGTGGTTATTCTACTACTGGGAGGTTTATTGAAGTTCCCTGTGCCATCTGCTCAGCTCTGCAGCGACCGTGGGGGAGGGAGATGGCTCTGGGTCCTGGATGGGCCTCTGTTCCTTTCCAGACACAGCCCAATGTGGCATGCTGGGAACCAGAGCCATCTCTGCCAGCTACCTAAGTGATAAACAGCAAAATCGCCCACAGCCTCCTTGGAGGGTGCCGCAGCTGAAACCCAGAACGCTCCCATTTGACCCAGTGCTTTGTGTAAAAGGCAATTATACGGCCCCAGAAAGTGGCCTTGGTGATTGAAGGAGGCGTTCTGTAGAGCTCTAAGTCCTGACCTGGCGGGGTGGAACTGGAGAGGAACTGACCCAGCGCAGGGGGCTAGGTGCCATGCCGGGGATACGAGTTTTCAAGTCCCAGGACGGGTTAGGGTGGGGACATTGGTCCAAGTCCCACCTTCCAGTCCAGCCCTACAGGGGGTACGCAGGTGGCCCAGCAGCCCGTGTCTTCCTCCAGGCTCCCTCACCCCGAGATAGGTGCATAGCTGACTTGGGGGTTTGAGTCTCACTTCTGTGCGCCTGAGAGAGCCCCGGTGCCCTCCCCTCCTCTGACAAAACCAGTGATCTCTGCCTCGGACGGGGTCGGAGGATTTTGAGATGAGGCAGAGAAAAAGTGTAGCCCAGGGTCGGCACTGGGTGTGGGCCTCTGTGGGGTCACTGTGGAGGAGACCGATGCCCCCCAGAGAACCCTCACCCCCCCTCCTTGGGCGACGGCCCACGCCTAGTGCTTCCCTTCTCTTCCTGGCACATGCAGCAGAGACCGCCACAACCCTGGCTGGTCACGCTGAGGAGGGACCATGTGCCAGGTGTCCGGAGCCCCTCAGTCAGCGCCCCCCCCCGGCAAGTGGCAATGGTTATCATGCCCAGTTTACAGGTGAGGAACCTGAGATTCCTGGGGAAAGGAAGGGGCCCAGGTCATCCAGCCAGAGAGTGAGAATTTACTCCCATGTCTGTCTGACTTGAAAACATCCAGAATTAAACCTGGAGACTGTGTGCCCCTCTGAACCCCAAGCTCTGCAGAGGTAACCATGGCTGCTGGCTGAGGCCTGGTTTGAGCCTTGATCTTGCTGACATGGGCTGTAAGTCTCCAGGAGGGCAAGAGAAGGAATGGCACTTTCCACGTGTACCTGACCCTGGGACCATTTTCTTCCAGAGCACTTAGGGGGCCTGGCATTCTGAAGAACTCTGTAGAAAGTGCATTATGGTCGTTAGTAATATAGATTATAGGTTTCTAATAAAACACGTAAATGTAGGTAATGCAGGCTTCGTAATGACACCTGGTAATAATCCCATGGCAACGGAGCGACCTGCCGGGTGGTCACCTGGAACAGGGAAGCCGGGCTGTGCTGTCTCCACCCTCCAGGGAGATCAGCCCTAGCACAGCCTCTCCTCCTGGGGCCTGGCTGGGCTGGGGCCAGGGCAGGGGCAGGGGCAGGGGTAGGCTTTCACACACCTCCCCCTCAAGCCAGGACAGTGAGTGCAGCTGGGTGGAGCCAGAGCCCTTGAGAAGACAGTCTGGGGCTAATTCCAACTGCATTTCTCAAAGTGTAGCAAGCACAGTGATGCTCGTGGAAGAGCCGGAAGACTGGGCCCAGCCCAGCCCTGCAATATTTGGAATCTTTGCATGCAGAGTACAGCCCAAGATTCTGCATTTTTTTTAAAGATTTTGTGTATTTATTTGAGAAAGAGAGTGAGCACAAGCAGGGAGGGGGCAAAGGGAGAGGGACAAGCCGACTCTGCTGAGTAGGGAGCCTGACGTGGGGACTTGATCCCAGGACCCAGGATCCTGATCTGAGCCCAAGGCAGATGTCTAACTGACTGAGTCACCCAGGAGCCCCGAGATTCTGTATTTGAATGTGTCCCGAGGACTTGGCAGCACATTCCAGGGAAACACCACCACACACACCCCCCCGTCTGCCAGCCAGTCATCACTTCGGGGAGGTGGTCTCAGAGGACATCCCACTCCGAGTGGCCCACCTCCCCCAAGCCCCCCCCCAAGTCTGGTCTTCACCACTGGGGTTGCAGATGAGGAGGGGGTTTCCGGGTACTCCCTGCACACCGCTGACGTTCTGCTCTCCCGCAGGCCATGGCCATGGGCATGATGACCGAGTACTACCACTTCATCTTCACCACTCTGGTAACGTACCCCTGGGTTCCGACATGGGCTGGGGTGGGACTCCCTCAGAACACGATCAGCCTGGTGGGGACCATTGCAAGAGCAAGAGGAGACTCAGGCAGGCCTTGCTTCCAAAGGCTCTAGGTACAGCCTCAGGCAAGGGCCCAGAGACATCTCCGTGGCACACCCACTTTGAGAAACGTCCCAGAGCTGTGACTCAGGACAGGGAGTCTAGACCTGCCTGTGTCAACACAACCCTTTCTGAGGACTAGTCAGTCATTAGCTTCCTGGCCTCAGCCTCTTCGTCTGCAAAATGGGTGCGATAATGGCTTCTACCTCCTAGAATGTTGAGCTCCGAAAATAAAATGCTGAGGGCAGTCCCTGATGCGGGTGAAGGCGGTAAAAGTATTAGCTGCTCTTATTAGGAAGACCCTCGGCTCCCAGCCCACACGCTTCCCCGAGGATGTCTCAGTCCTCACACAACAACAGGAAATACTACTTTGGATTCCTGCAGCATCTGTGCTGAAATCTGCCCACTCACTCTCAGCTGGGCCAGCCCACCTGCAGGCTCCAGATGGGTCCTGTCCAAACTCGGAGAATATTGAGGGCCATTTAAACCCATTAGGATAATTAGTTGTGGCCTGAAACCAGCAGAATAAAGGGGCGCCCTGTGGCAAAGGGGCGCCCACACCCAGCCACCCTGCCTTGGAGTAGATGTCCTAGCACCTCGCTGGGGACCTGGGAGGACTTTTCCACCCAGCCCGGTTCTGGGGCACGTGGCGGCATCACCGACAGCCCGGCAGGCTTCTGTGTTTGCTCATCCATCTGGCACCCAGGAACCCTCCTTCCCCAGTGCCTGGGCATCGGTGAGGGTCTCAGGACGACTGTGTGGAGGCCCTGCCCTCGAGGAGCTCCCATCCTGTGCCATCCCCACCTTTGCGTCTAGCTCCGTTGGCAGGCATGTGCCATGACATGCCTGGACACGGCGGTGGTGCACTGTGGAAGGAGACACCGGGTGCAGAGGGGCTGGCAAAAGGTGGGAAATTTGAGGCAGGAAGATAGATGCTTAACTGGGGCCTTGAAGGATCAGTAGGAGTTCACTAAGGAGAGAGAGGAAGAGTTTGCCATGCAGAGGGAACAGCATAAGCAAAGGCCAAGTGACAGGTTAGAGCTTCACTGGAGAGCTGACTGATTTCTAGAACCCGTTGTAGTCATCTGCTCCCAAATCCACATTCAGTGATAGCATGGAGGTAGCTTGGAGTTGGCTGTGGTGGAAGGAGTATTCATACCACCAAAGTTGGTGGATATTATGAAGAAGGATTTGCATCCTCCCCTCCCCTGAGAGCTGGTTACTGAGTGTTTACCAGCACACCACGGCTTCCTCCCCACCCACCATTCCCTGTGCCCATGGTGGAGCTCAGGACCGCCTGCACATGCTCTTGATCCAGGGCTTAGCTCTGGGCGTCTGCCCAGAGTCATGTTGGGAGAAAGGGATTCTGGAAGCTGGTGACTAAGATCAGGCACTTTCTTCCCCAAGTTCTTTCTGGATTTCTGCCCACCCAAGTTGATTTTTCCATGTCGTGCTATATCCTGGAAAGTCATTAGAGGCTGGAGGATAAGGTCCCCAGATCTCCCATATTCTACCTCTTTTTGGAGCTAGGAGCTGGGTAGAGGAGCAGGGCTGGGAAGGAGCAGAGGGGCACATTCCAGGGGCCCAAGGCCCTGTCCCCAGGCATGGCAGCCCTGGGCTTCTAGGGTACTAAGACCAACTTCTGGGCCCTTAGCCCTATGGACCTTCAGGCAAGGCTCTAGAGAAGACTCTTCCCATGTTGCTCTCATTTTTAAAAAAATATTTTATTTATTTATTTGACAGACAGGGATCACAAGCAGGCAGAGAGGCAGGCAGAGAGAGAGAGAGAGAAGGAAGCAGGCTCCCTGCCAAGCAGAGAGCCCGATGCAGGATTTGATCCCAGGACCCCGAGACCATGACTTGAGCTGAAGGCAGAGGTTTAACCCACTGAGCCACCCAGGCGCCCCCATGTTGCTCTCCTTAATGCCATTGCCTTCCTGGGGCCAAGGTTAGAGGTCTTGGAGGAAGGCTCAGGGCAGTCTCCTAATGCCGCAGGGCCTCCTCCAGCCCTAGACAGCATCCATTTCTCTTACTTTTTTATTTCCTTAATTCAGGCATCCATTTACTCACTTGCAGCAGGCATGTACAGATCCTCTCAAGGCCTCAGGTACTGAGCTGGGCACTTGGGTGGGAGAGAGTGTGCGGAGATGGACCCAACAACGCTCACCAGCTGGCAGGCTTCCTTCATGCATATAGAGATCAAGGACTGTGCCCGGTTCACCTACCCATCTCCAGCACCCAAAGAGTGCCTGGTATGCAGTAGGCGCTCATGAAAGCTTGAATGAGCAAATGACTACCATACAAAGTAGAAAGTAATCCATGAAGTTATCAACAATCTTGTCATGGCAACAGTTAAGACCATGGACTCTGGGGCCAGCCTGCATGAGTTAGAGTCAAGATCCTTCCACTTCCCTGGGCATGCTACTTCACCTCCCTGGGCCTCCTTTTCTCATCTACACAATGGGTACAGTAACAGCGCTACCACTGTGTCAAGTGCCCGGTATTTATTTGAGTAGAGTAGGAGGTAAGAGTTCGGGGGGTGAAGTAGCTCCCGCGTAGGTCTTCTCTGTATTCAGCTTACAACGTCTCATCCACAAATCCAGAACGTCTCTCCAAGGGAGGTATGATCGCCCAACTTTATAGCAAAGTAGAAACCGAGGCTCGAGAGGTCACCCAGCAAGAAAGGGGCAGAGGGAGGGCTTTTACCAGCTGGGAGCTGTCCAGCTCCAAGGGCCTCCGCTGGGAGATGTCATGCTGAAAGCCCGCACGAGGCGGGGGCTGGCCTCCTCTGGCCACCTAGCAGCGATGGGCCAGACGTGGTGACTGACACCAGTGGGGAGGGGAATGGAGCCTCCACAGATCTCAGCAGGGCCCACACTTCACAGGTTCCCAAGCCCTTTCTCACATCGCAGCTTTTCCTCTTCCCAGGGCAGGGTTTTTGCTCCTCTTTGATGGAGGGGCCAACGAGGGACCAGAGAGGTTGAGGGAGCTGTCCAGAGTCTCGTAGCAGATCAGGGGTAGAGGCCTTGGTGCCGACTGCCGGTCTTGTACATGGCTGTCCTGGCCCCCTGCTCGTCCTCCCCGTGCCTCTCTGAGGGTCAGGAAGAGTGGATCTTCCCAGGGAGGGACAACCCGCACACCACGCTCGGCTCTGCTGTCTGCGTGTGTCGGCGGAGAAGAGGTCCACCAGCCTCTCCCCCAGCTGCCCCCTCCCCGCCCACCTTCCAGGGCGGCAGCTCTGTCCCTTGGGCCCTCCGCTCGGGCCCTCATCCCGCTTCAGCCTCGGCGCCCGCTCCACGATCCTCTCTCCAGCCCCCGTTGGCTTCCCAGCCTACCTCGTGATGCTGGCTCCCTGCGCCCATTGGTCCGTCGAGGCTGTATTTCAGGAGGGCGGCGGCATTTGGCATTTATCTCCTTCCCTTTAGGAAACCCACATCACCAGCGCCTCGCCTCTAAAAAATTCTCCAAACTTGCTTCTTTCACGCAGAAGACATTTTAATTACCCCAGCGGCCATTATCTGCTCCAGCCAGCTTCGAGCCTTTCCCAGATAACCCCGCGTTAATCAGCCCCAGCTGAGCCCCTGGTACATGTCATGTGTAGGTAAAAGCCTGGAGGTGAAAAAAGAATTATAATAAATTAATAGATAAGCAATCACAATTAATGCCACTTCCCGGCAATAACAGTTATATCATGGGAAAGATATTTTCATCTGTCATTCCTTAAGGCAATGTTTTCCGAGCTTCAGCTTCTACCCAGTCAGACCCATGGGGTGCTAATGAATTAGTCTATTATGTTATGCTGAATGTTTCTAAAAGGTCCCTCGTCGATACTGAATTCAGTGTGTCAACATTTGGCATCGAGAACAGCAACTTTTTGCCAAGCGGCAAGGTTGCCCACGGTTCACTGTGTACAGCGCTTGGGGTCTCAGGGCAGTGTGGACACAGACTTGGAGCTGGACAAAGAGGCCTCTTTAGCAGCTCCCCGTCATCGCTGCCCTCACGTCCTGGGAGTGGGGACGCTTTGTGTCCCAGGCTCGGGGTGACAGGGAGGGAAGCGATCTCAGCAGTCACGCCCCGTCCCGCCCCTCTCCCTGGGCTCAAATGGCTGCGGACACAGAGTCACAGAGTGTCAGCAGACCACGTGCTACATCTGGGGATGGGAAGGGTGCTGTCACCAGCCCCCAAAACCCCCCACCAGGGCCAGAGCTGCCACGCTTCCCACAGAGTCCGGTTGGCCTCTGGTCCTAGAGGAGGGCAAACCGAGTCTCGGACACCCTGTCAGGCTGATGCTTTGGCACCCTTCGGGCCTTAGCTATTGGTCAGCCCTGCTTTGGAAAGGAGGCTGGATCCTGTGCAGGGGTGGAGTGAGGAGGGGGCCCCTGGGGGGGGGGGGCAGAAGTCAACTTCTCGTCCATGGCCCCACAAGTTAGCTCTGGCCCAAACTCACATTCTCCATTCTGCAGAACAAAATGGCTCCACCTCCCCCTACCTGCCTTCAAAGATGATTTGGGAGAAGATCTCTTGATATTAAAGCAGGCCCCTTAAGGGTCTCACCCTCCTCACCCCAGGCAGTTTGCCAAACCCTTCCTAGCCTCCAGCTTCACTGAGAACTCCCCCTGAGAGGAGGATGTGAAACACTAGTCCCCCATCCCAGACCCTCTCACTGCTGTTTAGGCACCCCAGAGAGCTACTTGGCTGGCTGACCTTTCTTTCCATTTTGGGTGACAGGGGTATTTGGCTCAGGGGTTCATGGGGGAGACAGACACAGACACTAACGGTTGTTATCGGTGGAGTGAAAGCCAAGAACTCCCAGGATAAGAACTAAAGCCCCCCCTGACCCCCCTCCTATTGTGCATGTGTAAAGGAGAAGTCAGGGGAGGCTTCCTGGAAGAGGTGCCACTTGAATTGAATCTCAGAGAATAGCCCACCCAAGAGGGTTGAGAAGACAGACGGTCCAGCCGGAGGCTAGAACATGCATAAATGCTGGCACAGCGACAGAAGCTGCATGAAGGGGGCATGGACAGTGGTCAGGGAGATAGGGAGGGGAACGAAAGTGCTTTGGTTCCTGAAACAAACATGGGAGGGTGTGGGAAGAAAAGTGGGGCTGGAGAGGGGTGGAGAGCCTTGTGAACTAATCTAAGGAACTTGCATCTCATTCTGAGAAAGCATGAAGGACCCATAAACATGGGAATGAGGGGGTTGGATCCCAGAGACCATTCTGAATTCTGTGGATGGCGGGCTGGTCATGGGACAGAGATGGGGCTCTGGAGCTGGGCTGCCCGGGTTGGACTCCACTGCTCCCCGGGTTAGCCATTAAACCTAACCTCTCTGTGACTCATTTCTTTCTTTCCAAATGGGGTGATGGTAATACACTCCTCGGATAAGGTAGAAATGAGAATTCAGCGAGTTCATTTACAAAAGGCACTTAGAACGCTGCCTGCTGTGCTGGGGTTTACAGGTGCTCAGTAGCTATTAGCCCATCAAGATTGTTCCTGTGTTGCCAAGACGGGTAAGCAGGAAGGACCCAGCTCCTGCCTGCTCTTCTCCTCCAACATCTGGGCATGTCCCTGGGGCCATATCTCATGCCTGTCACCCAGAGGACCGGCAGCCAGAGAAAGCAGAAGAGAAGCATCGGCCAAACACTCGCCTAACGTCTCCCATACGGCACACATGCTCTGCGCACACCCATGAACCCTCTTCTTCCTCATCACAACCCCACCTGCTAGGTCCTGTTATTATCGCCTGCGTTTTGGCAGCTGAACCCATGGAGGTAAGGAAGGTCGATGCAGCTGGGACCCAGATAGCTTGGCCTCGCAGTCTGTGCTCCCCGGCTTTGCCCGGGCTGTCTCTGTGCGCTGCGCTTGGGAAGGCACTGCGGGGAACGAGGCCTCCTTCTGGGCATGCCCTTCCCCGCACCCCTCCGCTCCTCTCTGATTCCGCACCTGTCCCCAGCTCCGCCTGTCAGGAGTCATGACTAAGATGAGGGGCTTCCCAAATCACAGAGTTGCCGGGCCGCACCCCAGACTCTCTGCAGCTTATACGCCCTAGAACAGCTCCAAAGACTGATCAGGTACATGTCACATGTTCGGCGATCAGTGGGGCATAAAGCACGGGAGTGTTTGAATAAGACAGACGGCAGTGTGCCACCCGCTGTCCAAGTGTGTGGGAGGGAAACCCTGGATCTGGAGCGCTGCTAATTTCCATGGTGTAAACACTCCCACCACGGCTGGTACCAAGCAACCAAGGAGAGGTGCCTGGAGGCAGAGGCAGGAAGAAGTGTGACAGTCAGCTCCCCGAGGCCAGCATGAGCCAGCTCCCCCACCCACTGAAACAGACCTGAATGCAAATTCTGCTCTGCCTTTTATGAGCTTTTTGAGCTCAGGCTGCTCACCTCATGCCCCTGAGCTTGCTTCCTCATCTGTAGAAGGAACATACTGTTAAACAGCTACTTTGCAGGGGTGTCGGGATGGGATGGAGTCCTCCACGTGCAGGGCTGAGCGCAATGCCCACCCTCCCCTCCCCACTGAGACTGGGGCAGGCAAACTCGGGCCCACTCAGTAAGAAATCCCCCATCTGCTGAAGATCCCCCCTTCAAGTCTAGGCCCACCCCAAGTCCTGGCCTGGAATCAGCACCCTAGTTGTCTGAGCGAGGCTAGGATGAAATTTTCTTGCCCGGGGCTTGAGTCTGCTCCAGATCCCTCCCTGACACCCTGTTCCCTAAACCTTCCAAGAGGAAACCAACACTGCATTCCAGAAGGAACCCATTTTGGGCGTGCAGCTAGAACAGGAGGAATTTAACATCAGCTGGGAATACTGAGAGACCAAAGGAGCCAGCGCCCTGCGGAAGAGCTGCCCCTCAAGCTCAGCGTCCCTCGAGCCACCATCGAGTTCACCGAAGTCTGGACTGTGATGGCCCTGACGGCTGCAGGCGTGCAGAGAACAGTACAGCCCCCCGGGTGTCCTGCCTGTCTCCCAGCACGGGATGCTGCATAGGAGTTGAGGGGCCCAGGAAAGAGGATGGACCAGGGGCCAGAACAGAAGGCAGCTTGATGAGGCAGAGCATAGGAAAGAATAGAGAGTTGACCAGGAGGACCTTGGGACTCAGTTTCCAAACCACTAGTAGGAAGGGACCAATCTAGATCGTCATAATAATATGTTTTCTCAAAAAGTAAACAATGGCTCATGCAAATATAGGATGAACATGTGTCAAAGGAACATCCAGCTTGTTAGCAAGGGAGCCAGTAGGATGGTAAGACAGGCTCAGAGAGCTTGGGAGGGATTGAGTTTTTATTGGGAGGGAAAAACACCAAATAAGATGGCTCAGTTGGTTACAAAACAGATTAATGTCCTGCAAGGGTAATAAAGCCACCACATCGGGGTTTATCTTTTCAATGGGCCACGATCTCCAAGTTAACCCAGAGTCTGGACCTTCAAGCAGCAGCTGGCCGTGAAGTTAGACCTGGGCCCTTTCTCCCAGAGGATCACAGGGCTGGGCTGGCCTGGTAAGGGATGCTCCCATACTGCACTGAACAGAGATGCTGCTCTCCTTCTGCTTTTTTTATAAGTTTGGGGGTTTTTCTTAACAGGAGGGAGCTCTGCTCTCCCTACCTCCTCACCACTGCCACTTCTCCTAGATTAGCACCTGGCTTCTCCCTACACACACACACACACACACACACACACACGCACGCACCCCTCCCCTCAATCCCTCACTGCCTCCTTGCTCCAAGGCTACCCCTTGCCCCAGAGCTGGAGCTGTGAGGTGCTGAAACTCGAATGCCCCATGCATTAAGGCCAGGCTTCCTGGCCCCTTGGCTGGGGTCTACTCCTTACACCAGACTGGACGCCACCTGATTATGGACAGAAAGCCTGATTGTTAGTCCACTGCTCCCAGGACACAGCAGGTGATGAGTTCTGGCCGGTGATGTCGGAGGTGAGGGGAGAGAAGAAGGCAGCAGCATTCCTTGAGTCCCAAGCAGAAAGACCATTTTTTAACTGAATTATAATTGAGCTACAATATTATGTTCATTTCAGGAGTACCAGACAGCCAATCAGTATTTCTTTTTTTTCTTTTTTTTTTTTTTTAAGATTTTATTTATTTATTTGACAGAGAGAGATCACAAGCAGGCAGAGAGGCAGGCAGAGAGAGAGAGAAGGAAGCAGGCTCCCGGCTGAGCACAGAGCTCGATGCGGGGCTCGATCCCAGGACCCTGCGATCATGACCTGAGCCGAAGGCAGAGGCTTAACCCACTGAGCCACCCAGGCGCCCCCAATCAGTATTTCTATACATTACAAAATGATCCCCACAAAAGCTTTGGTTATCATCTGTCACCATACAAAGTGATTACCCTATTGCTGACGGCATTCTCTACGCTCATGACAGCCCCATGAATTACTTATTTGATAACTGGAACTTTGTACCTCTTCATCGTCTTGACTTATTTGACCCATCCCCCCACCCCTCTCCCTTCTGGCATCCACCATTTTGTTCTCTGTATCTATGAGCTTGTTTTGTTTTTAGATTCCATATATGTAAATGAAATCATACAGTATTTGTCTTTCTCTGCCTGACTTCACTCAGCATAATATCCTCGAGGTCTAGCCACGGTGTACAAGTGGTAGGACATCGTTCTCCTTATGGCTGAGTTATATTCCTCTGTACGTATACACCACGTGGTCTTTATCCATTATCCATGGATGGACACTTCCATATCTTGGCTCTTGTAAGCAGTGCCGTAGTGAACATAGGAGCGCACCTCTGTTTTCAAATTCGTTTTTCTGCTTTCTTCAGATGAATACCCAGAAGTGGAATTGCGAGATCGTAGGGAAGTTTTAGTTTTAATAATTCTTTGAGGAGACTCCGTACCGCCTTCCAGAGTGGCTGAACGGGTTTGCGTTCCCCTGACCAGTACATGAAGGTTCCTTCTTCTCCACATCTCTGCCGACACTTGTGATGTCTTTTGATCTTAGCCATTCTGGCAGGTGGGAGGTGATCGCTTCTTGTGGTTTTGGAAAATGGGCATTTCCAAAATGATGAGTGACAGTGAGCATCTTCTCAAGTTCTTCTCCCTTTCAGCCTATTCATTTGGTTGATGGTTTCCTTCCCTGTGCAAAAGCTAGAAAAAAAGGAATTTTTTTTTTTAAAAATAGTCTTTCGTGGGGGATACAACAGCTTCCCTCTGGGTCACTGGGAGATGCCCAGGCCCAGTGCTCTTGGTCCTCCCAAAGTGGTGTCCCTGTCATTGGACATGACCTTTATGACCATTATCAAACTCCTCTGATGTTCTGGGCCAGGCCTTTTATGTGAACTGTTGTCCTGGGTCCTATCAAGGAGGCATGAGACCCATTTTGTAGACAAAGAATCCAGCAGAGCCACCTGCCCAGGGTGGGGGCAGCGGTGAGTCCATGAGGTCAGCCACCCGTCCAAGGACGTTCTAGTTGATTCCCCATCTGGCCCTCCTGCGGATGCTCCACCGATGCCGAGCCTCACCTCGAGCCCGGAAGGGCTCTGCAGGGAGTTGCAGCCTTGGGCTCCCAGCACTCAGAGAAGGGAGTCGGGGGCGGGCAGTGGCAGCCAGGGTGAGGCGTGGCTGGAGCTTACAGCAGGCCACACCTTTATTAACTTGAACCTCTTTCCGTCCAGGATCTGTATGCGTTAGACCTGGAGCCCTATCGCTACTCAGGGGTGAACCTGACGGGATTCCGGATCCTCAACGTGGACAACCCGCATGTCTCAGCCATCGTGGAGAAGTGGTCCATGGAGCGGCTACAGGCGGCTCCCCGGGCAGAGTCTGGCCTGCTGGACGGCGTGATGATGGTATCCCAGCCAGGCGGGCCACATCCGCGGGCGCCCTTTCCTCTGCAACCCCCACTCCATTCCCTCTTCAGTCCTCTCTTCCCTACCTCTGTCTTCCCTGCCACCATTTCCCTTCTTAAGACCTGTCCTATATCAACCAGACCTCAAGCTGGACCCTGAGAACACAAGGAATCAAGACACAGTCCCCCTCAAGGGCAATAGAGGGAATGCTTATAAATGGGGTATTACAGAGTGTGAGGATAAAGACCCGTGGGTCCTGGCCACAGAGGGCTCTGAGGTGTAACCAGCTGGAGTCTAGGAGGCAGGGAAGGCGAAGGTGTGGATAGGGCCTGGGAACAGCAGGAGCGATGGGATGAGGGAGAAGGACCAGGAAGGAGAAGGTCTGAGCTGCAGACAGGCTAGGAGTTGGGTATCAGCTGGACAGCAAGGATGCCCAAGACTGGCCTTCGCTGTGGGCATGGGTGGGGTCACTTTGGGCCTTTCCCTCATCAGGACCCCATGTGCCTGTTTGGGGAGGGGAGAGGGGTCAGAGCCGTTCCCTCATGGCTGGGGAGCTGCTCTCAGGCAAGCCCTACGTATCCTGCCCTCCAGACTGATGCGGCCTTACTGTACGACGCCGTCCACATCGTGTCCGTGTGCTACCAGCGGGCCCCGCAGATGACTGTGAACTCTCTGCAGTGCCATCGGCACAAGGCCTGGCGCTTCGGCGGCCGCTTCATGAACTTCATCAAGGAGGTGAGTTCTGCCCCGCCGCCCCCGCCCGGGCCTCCTTGCTGGGGGGTCTTCAGTGCTGCAGAGCCAAGGCACAGGTGTGGGAGGCAGGCAGAATCGAGTTCCAGTCCACACGAAGCTGGGCACATTGATTCACATCTCTGAGCCTCTGTTTCCTTGGGTGAAAATGGACTGGACGGGACCAATCTCACAGGGCAGTTGAGAGGCTATGGCCCTGGTGCCTCCGAGGGTCGCCATGGGCAGTCTGCATTGTCAGCAGAACCTGCGTGGGCTCTCCAGTGTGACAGAGGAGAGTCTCTGCCCCTGGCAGAGTGTGTGACCTTGGGCAAGCTGGAGAACCTTGCTGAGCCTTGGTTGCCTCATCTGCAAAATGGGGTACAAAGCATGCCAGGAAGCTGAGATGAGACCCCTGTGTGGCAAGCGGGGCAGGGCTCAGGGCCGTGGCGGGGCAGAGGAGGCTAGCCGGATAATCAGCCCTCCAAACTCCTCTTCACATCACGGTCCCCCTTGGGACCCAGCTCTGCAGGCTCCCAGGCAGCTGTGGAGAAGTCCCATCCTTAGGGCTGATTCAGAGGGACCAGAGAGCAGAAATCTGTCCTGCTGTGAGACAACCATTGACATGCACAGTCATAGCCGATCATTCTGAAGGCCTCTCCATCATTCTTGTCCTTGTAAGCTGCAGATGGCAGTTCATCGTTCCCATTTTACAGGTGGGGAAGCTAAGGCCAGGACCAAGCAGTCTGGCGGTATCGCAATAAGCTGTGTGACTTTGGGTGAGAGGATCAATCTTTTGATTCTCAGTTTCCTTGGCTGTAAAATGGGCATAAAGAGTATTGGCCTCGGTGTGGTTGAGAAGACGGTGTACAAACTGTCCACAGAGCATCTCGCCAGGACATGGGCAGAGTCAAATCCCAGTAAATGGTGGATCAAGAAGGCTCAGAGAGGAGATCAGGGCAGGGTAGCCTGGGTCAGAGGAGTGACCATGTCCAGGCGACTCCAGGTGCCATGGAGAGAAGCCCTTGGAAAGGGGTGTATGAGGATGGCTCCGTGGCAGTCACACCGGACCCGTGAGTCAGGCTGCCTTGAGCTCTCATTCTGTTATTCAGCAGCTGGCTGTTGTGGGCCCGCTGGGCACGGGGCCAAGACAGATGATCCCCTGCGTTCACCAAGCTCACAGTCCCAGGAGGGAGCAGATGTGAATCGAGTCCTCGTCTTCCGGAACGTAACCCCACTTGCAAAGGAAGGCAGCTCTAGGAGGGTGTATAGTGAAGAGAGTCACCACCTTACACGCAGCAGACAGGGTGGCTTTCCCGCAAGTCCCGGGGTCCCCATCCCTGCTTGGGAATGGCGCCTAAAGGAATGGGAATGGCACGTGGGCTGTAGAGTCTGACACACATGCCCGTGGAGCTCATCTCTGCCTCTCCCGGCTGTGTGGCTTCACACGCGTTCCTAGACTTCCCCGAGCATCCATTTCCTCCCATGGCAAACATCCTCTCACCATCGTGGTGAGGGAGGCATGAAGTCCTTGCCACTGGCTCCCCTCATGCCCAGAAGGAGCACCATCCGGTGTCAGCTGTGTTGGCATAAGAGGAATATGACAGTCACTTCTCACCCAGCCCCTCAAAACTGCAGAAGAAGGCTGATTGTCCAGTGACCTGAGCAGGCCTGGTTACCCTGGGGGATCACCCACTTGTTCTCTGGGAGCCCTGAGGCCTGACTCCTAGCCCGCTGTGTCTCCTTCCTCGGCAGGCATCCCGCAGAGGGGCCAGAGGCCGGAGTGAGGGGGTCGGTAACCCAAGCCACAACCCTGGGTCCCTTATGAGCCACACAAAAATACCTTTGAATTTTTACCCACTTTTTAGCTGTGTGACCTTTGACAAGCTCTGAACCTCTCTGTGCCTTAGGTCTGCCTCTGTACTCTGGAGACTTTCCTAGGGTTGTTGCAGGAAGAAGTGAGTTAGGGTGTGTGTGGGGAGCACTTAGGCCAGAGGCTGGCACTGAGTCAATATCAGCAGAGGGGCGACTGCTGTGTTCTCTGTTACTATGACTGCCTCGCTGTGGCTTCCCGTTCTCAGGTGGGTTTCTAGCTAATGAGGCTCCCCAGGCCACATCATTTTGGGGAACCCCCACCCTGTTTGCCCCCTCACCTCTTAGAATTTTTGAGGCTCAGTTCTGAAGCCTTGAGGGGACCAGGTTCGTCATGGTATACACCAGAGGAAGGGGCCCCCTTCTCCCTCCCGGTGGGGCTGACCGGCTCACCCGGGCGTACCTCCTGTTTCCTGGCTGCTGGCCAGGTGAGTGGCTCTCAACACTCACGCTCCTTTACAAGAGCCCCTTCAGGGACATCTCCGTGTCACCTGCCTCTGAGACGGAGGCCCAGAGCTGCCACGTGGCTTGCCCGCAGTGCCACAGCGGCCGGAGCCTGGGACGCGAGTCGCCCGCCTGAGCCCAGCACTCCGTCTTCCCTCAGACCATTTCCGAGCTGCCCGTCTCCCCCATCTGACTGTGCGACAGTAAATCATTTTAAAGACTTGGCATTTCCGAGAGGAGCTGGAAAATACCAGGCCGGAGTTCAGAGCGTGTGAAGCATCTTTCATTTAGCGAGTCTTGAGCGGTGGCTGGAAGGGGCAGGCAGGCCGGGAAATGTCACGGGGAGGAGCTGCCAGCGGCCCCTGCCCTGCCCTGCCCTGCCCGCCCGCCCACCGACAGTCCGCGCCCTTGCTGGCATTTCATTCCTCCACAGCTGACAAGGGGGAAGGCTTCTGGCTCTGAATGCAGGTTTGAAGGCACCTGCTGTGATTTCCCTGGGGGGCCGGAGAGAGCCTGAGGGTGCAGAGTAGGGGAAGGCAGCCCTCAGCGACAGGAAGCTGAGCCGCTCTGTGAAGCCATAAACAGTGGTCTTCACCTTCTCTGATCTTTCCATCTCTGTCCCCAGCCCCGTTTCCGGCCCCCTGGGCTCTAGAAGCCTCTCCCTCAGAACTTGGGCACGGTGAGGCCAAGCTCTTCAGCTCTGTTCCTGCCACCCGGGCTTCTGCCCTGCACCACCATGATGCGGGACTTTGTGTATAGCTCAGTCCCTCTTTGAGCCTCAGGGTCTAGGACCATGAAATGGGAGCCACAGTGACACCCACCAGGCAGGAATGTCAGGAGACGAAGTCAGTGCATTCCGGGAAGGAGGTTAGCTTTCTGTGATGGGATTTCTGCTGAGGCCTCAGGCCCTGGCCCAAGCAACCAGCCCTCCTCCCAGCCAAGTGCCAGCCCTGGTCCAGGGGAGCTCCATGAAAGGAAGCAACAAAGGAGAAACAGCAGTATAGGCCACATAGTCGCGGGTGTGGAGGCCAGGCGCTTGCTACGCACTTCATGCATCTTTTTTAACACCTAGGAAACAGGTCATTTCCCCTTCCCGAAGCTCGGAGAGGTTCGATCACATTCTATCCATCTCCTTTGAACAACCTCCCGGACCCTTTCCGGGCCCCACCCCTCTCTGCCTCAGTCTTCCCACGCTGCCTTGGAGCTGCCCAAGTGTTTGGAGAGCCCCACAGGCGTCACTGTGGCCTCCAGGGATCCATGATCCCATGAATTTGGCTGTCACACTGTGAGGGTAAGCATGACTGTCATGGGCGTTCGGCCAAGGAGAGGCCCCGAAACCTTTTTCAGAACCCACAGGGGATCCCAACCCGCGTGTGGTTAGGCAAGGACTAAGGACGGTGGGAAGGCGAAGACTTCTCGCACCCTCAAAACCCCCGCATGCTCTGGCGCCTCCTTCCCAGTCCTATCAGCCCCCAGCTCCCCTGGTCCTCAAGGACTCCAGAATGCGTGGGTTTGTTCTCCCAGACATAGAAAGCCCGTGGCATTCGGACGTTCACCTGGGCGCCTGCGGCCTCCCACCTCTGCGGAGAAGGGAGAGAAAGGACATAGCTCCAGCCTCGGAGGGAGGTGGGACCCCAGGATCGGAGCTTGGATGATGGGCGCTCTGCCCTCGGGCCGCTTCCTTGTCTGTGACATGGGGATCGTGACCTCACCCGGCCTGCCCACCAGGCGGCAGGTTACATGCTCTGAGCGGTAGGAAATACTTCACAGGTAAACTCTGGGCCCCCCCGGAAGGGTATTTTCGAGAAAGGAGGCCCCAAATCTTTTCTGTCACAGGCCAGAGAGTAAATATTGAAGCTCTGTGGGCCAGATGGTCTCTTTGTAACTATTCAGGCCTGCAGTCCCTGGGCCAGAGCCACCAAAGACAATAAGTAAACACGTGGGTGTGGCCGAGTTCTAATCCACTGTTTACGGAAACAGAAACAGGCAGCGGGGGAAATTGGGGCGGTCAGCCACAGATCGCCTACTCCAATCTAGACCTCAGCTTGGGTCCGGGGTGTTCTCTGAACCCCAGACTCTCTGTGTTAGCGATGTTGATGGCAACAAAAGATCAAAAAATCTGCCATTTGTCCAGGGCCCGGGTAAGTACCGTGCACCGTTCTAAGTATTCTACAGAATTTATCTCATTCCTCCTTTGTGGCATTTTGGTACTATTACGGATTCCATTCTGTAGTTGAGGAACCTCAGACAGAGAGGTGAGCGTAATCCCCCAGGTCGCGCAGCAAATTGTGGTCAGACCTGGCATTCTGTCCCCCAAATTCATAATCATAACCCCATGGAGCAGAGGAGCAGGGGATTTCTCTGTCTCTTCCTGCTCTCCTCCAAGCCTCTGGTCCTCTAGCCAGGGCTGGCCTTTCCAGGCCCAGGCTCCTGCCTCTGTGCAGGTTTCTCCTGTCCCACGCCGCCCTCCTGCCTCCCTGCCCCTCTCTGGGGACCTGCCACGGGCTCCCCCTCCTCATGGCTTCAAGGCGGGGGCTCATTTGAGTGCATCTGAGATCGATGTTGTACACGAGAAGGTGCAAATGTAACGCTGGCTAAAGAGCATAATAGAATTTATGGAAATCGCTGGCTCGCACCACAGCCCGAGCAATGATGGAGGTGATTATTAATTAATCATGGTCTTGGGGGAACAGTATCAGTGCAAAGAGTAATTAAAATGAAGCATTGTACAGTTGTACCGAATGATGATTTATGAGCCCGAGGAATTGCCGCTCTGCCCTCTCCCTTCCGGCAGGCTCAGTGGGAAGGATTAACTGGACGGATTGTTTTCAACAAAACCAGTGGCTTACGGACAGATTTTGATCTGGACATCATCAGCCTGAAGGAGGACGGCCTGGAGAAGGTACGGGGTACTCAAGAGAGGGAGGGACCAGACCTGGGGGCCTGGACATGACCTGGCGTGGCCTGTGCCTTGGCCCTTCGGAGAACCTGAAGGCATGTTTGGGCTGGAGGGGTGCAGAACACAGTGGCCATGGCTGACAACCCAGCGGTCACCCTGTGAGCACAGGCCCCCAGGGGTGCTTAACCTGGGAGCAGTAATGTAAAGCTTAGGGAGGGGGCAGAAGGACAGACCTGATTTTGGGTAACAAACTTCAACAACTAGGGGGTGCCTACCTGGGAAGTAGTGAGCTCACTGTCACTGGAGGCATTTAAGCAACAATTAAGCAATATGATTGCTTATGTGAGAACCAGAGTTGGTTCTTATCCTTGAAGACAGGTTGAAGCGTATGGATCCTGAACACTCCGCTCTTGGTTTCTAAGGCCTCAGTGATTCCGGGGGTCTGGCTGAGGACGGCAGACCCTTCTGGGGCTGAGGCCTCCATCTGGCCACCAGCAAATGTTGATAATGAGGCCAGTTCTGCTGTCTGGGAATCATCCACGTATTCTGTCGAGTCAGGCTGCCGGGTTGAGGAGAAGAGTCCACATTAGCCCCGAATTCTGCACATCCCTGGGACCTTGGCCCGAAGGCTCGGCCACCCTCTCTCACACCAGGGTGCCTGTCCAGCCCTGGGAGTGGGGGTACAAAGTGCAGGGAGCAAAAGCCCAGAGAGGGAGGGGCCAGCTCTGATGCTTCTGCACCTTCAGGATGCCCTGATTAGTCTCCCGTCCCCCGCTGTCTGCCCTGGGTCAGGCCTCTTCCTTGGATGAATTCAGCACCCTGGCTTCTCCACCTCCACTCTGAGCCTCCCGTCTTTCTGAGTGTACACACACACACACACACACACACACACACACACACACTCATGCGTGCACAGCTTCCTAGAGCACGACCCTGCCCTGCTCTGCTGGTGTCTGTGGTCCCCCAGTGCCAAGTGAAACCCCAGCCTCTCACCTGGGCCTTTATGGCTCTCCAAGAAATAACCCAATCTGCCTTTCCAGACCCAGGCTCCAGAGCCCCCAGAACATTACCTATGGCCCATTCACACCCACTCCCACGGGCCCCATTTTTGCCCTTGGGTCTCCCTGCTTGTATGAGTGACTTCTGTCTCCTGGGTTCCCTCCCTCAGGCACACACCTGGCTGTGGCTGGCTTGTACCTCCTGGCCAAGTTGACTCCATTCACCTCTGAGTCTCCCCATAGACTCCCGGGTGGAGGTGGCCAGGGAAACCCCACCTCTCCTCTATCACCCTTTCATGCCACATACAGCATCAGCCCCTGAGGCACAGGGGCTGTGGCCTCTGCTCCTAAAATCAGGGAGACCTGTTGGTCCAAGTTCTCATGGGGCAGCGCTTCGTGTTTCAACCTGGCCGCACTGGGGGGCCCTTCCGTGTCTGCCAGTGTCGCTGCAATGATTCCCACTCAAATGAAGTCTCATTTTTGCTCTGTCAGCTGTCGGTCTCTGGGACTGGCCTCAAATTCTGAAGAGGGCTTCCAGCTGCCCATACACCCCCACTAGGTGCTGCCGGCTCTGCAGCAGACCTTGGCAGTGGATCATAACAGCTCTCCCTCTCTGAGCCCTTCCCAGCAGCCTTCTCCCAGGGACGGAGCAACGACAGCTAACACCCAGGAAGTGCCCTCCCACGGGCCCTGCTCACAGCCACCTGGACCGAGGGCAGACAGTCTCTGTGGGGGCTGGGGACTCCTCGGTCCTAGACCTTCTTACGTCCCCAGGGCACCTGGTGCCTCACAGTTGGAAGTCATAGATGCTTGTGGGGGACAGGATTCCAGCTGCTCAGGAACCTCTGGACAGATGTTTGTGGGGTCTCCAGGTGGGCTGCTGGGGCCCCTCGTGAGCTCAGCGCACCTGAGAGAAGGGTCTCTCTGACACCATCCTCCTCTGGGCTCTGGGGGGTTCTGCGAAGACAGAAATCCTGCCTGGAGAGGGTGCTAAGCCCAAACACAGCCACCTGCCTCTTGTCCCCTGGCTTCTGTTTGCTAAGCCGGGTCACAGCTGATCCCACCAGCTCCTGCCCGTGGCTCTGGGAGGATTAGGGCAGAATTACCCAGGCATAATTACAAGGCCCCCTGCTATCTGCTTTTCGCAGCTCTCTGAATGGGATGTTTGCCTTCGGCCTCTCTGTTTAATTGATTAAGTTTCCTGAGTGCCCCCCAGCTAGGCCAAGGACAGAGTGGGCATGCCAAGACCATCCTTGAGAGAAAGGACCTAGGAGGGGAGCAGAGCTGGGCAGCAGAGCACCTTCCCAAGGCCCCGGATATTAGAAGAATTCGTCAGCTGGCTCTTCCCTGGCCTTCTTCGGCTTCTGGCCTCGTAGCAACCAGGGCACTGTGGGGACACCAACAATGCCACCTTGGCCACCGCACCCTGTCTGCCCACTTTACAAGTAAAACCACAAAGCAAACTGCCTCCAAACCCGACGGCAATCGGGCCCGCAGGGAGGGCCCTCCACTCTGGTTTGCCATCCCCAAAACGGCTACAAAGACCCGCTCCTGCCCGGCCTGCCTTCCTGCAGGGGACACATCTCATCCGCTGTTAACCCATTCTACAAATGCTTAGCGAACATCTTCCTGGCTCCAGGCCCTTCCCGGCTATGGAGGCTGCATGGCTCTAGAAGGTGGCACCTGAGTGGAGACCCAGTGAGTAAGTGACTGGGTTCCCAGCATCTTCCCCAGAAAGAGGAGGCCTGCCAGGCTTGGAGTACCTCTGCCCCAGGACCTCTGATTTCTTCGTGCACCTGCTCCACCTCTGGCTGGGCTGAGGTCTCCGGGCTGTATCTCTGCTTACCTTCTCCTCTGCATTTTCCCACCAGCTGTGCTGGGGTTGCCAGCAAAGGGGGGGTAGGTGGCAGAATTCAGGAGACTCGACACCTTAAGGGCCTCCTCCTAGAAGAAGAGAGGCAACAGGGTGGTCTGAAAGGTCAGCTCCCAGCATGTTACCTCGTGATGCTCCTGAGGAAGGGGAACAAGCAGACAGCCTTGTGGTTGTGGAGAAAAGTTAGAAGGCCCTGTTCTCTGTCCGTCTGTCCATCCAGGTGGGTGTGTGGAGTCCTGCAGAGGGGCTCAACATCACGGAGGTCGCCAAAGGCCGAGGCCCTAATGTCACAGACTCTCTGACAAACAGATCGCTCATCGTCACCACTGTGCTGGTAAGAGCCTGCCACCCCACAGGAGGGACAATGTGAGCCGGGGATGGGCTGGAGGGACCCAGACTGGGCAGCACAGACCGGGCACCTCTCGGGGCTGCTTCGAGGCTGGGAAATGGGGGAGGTGCTGTGGAAACACAGAGGGTCCCTCAGAAAGCCCCGCAGTCATTGGAACACAGTAACTTGTTCATGGTCACAGGCCAAAGACCCCAGGGGGTGGCTGTCAGTGGCCTGCTCCGAAAGGCGGGGCGGACTGGTCCTCACACCTGTCTGAGATCTGCTTGGAAGCCCACCTGCAGAGGCCTGTGGGTTTGCATCTCCCACCACCCACCCACCCCTGAGCCCAAGTACAAACCACGATGGGGTAGACAAGGTAGCTGCCCTCTGCTCTAGGACTCTGGGCCCCCCTCTTCACCTCAGCTCCCAGGGAAAGGCCCTTCTCAGGGGTCCCCCCAGCTGTGGTGGGTGCTGTGGCCACACCCAGAGATCCCAGCTGGTGCGGGGAGCCCACAGGCCATAGGCCACAGTACCCATCCCGAGAGCTCAGCTCCATGGTCACTCAGCTTGCCGTCCTCCCTCCATTCCCCAAACCAAAGAGCGCCTCCTTCTTCTGCCCCAGGGTGTGGCTCTTGGCATCTCCGAGGCTCTCTGTTGATGGCTACTCAGGATGGGCAGAAAGACACACCACGCCACTGCCCTCTTAACTGGCCAGTGTTGTGCCCCCTCCCCGTGCACCAGCCCTTTCTGAAAGGCCTCCAGGGGGTCCAGAGACTCAGAACCCGCCCTTTCAGAGACTCAACACCGTTTTGGGGGACCCACGTTGGGCCATGCTGGGGAGAGGCAGCCTGATCACCACCCAGTAGCTTCTGACCAAAGACCTTTGGGGGGCAATTTTGGTCAGCTTCTCCTTATAACTGCTTATAACTAAGCACATACAATACAATAAATGCATGAATATGAATAGAGCAAATCCTGTATAGAGTGGAGGGCTCAGCCGGGTTTGGAGTGCTCAGACCAAGTAAGGCTGCCTGGGATGGATCCAGAGAGCAGGGCTGCACACCCGGCTCGGGATCCTTCCAAGGCGCCGGGGTACAGTTGCTCCACCTGCCTCCCGCTTGGGGTGGGGGCAGCTCAACCAGGCACCACGGAACGGTCCTGTGCCCTCCCTCTAGTGTGACTCACCAGACATATGCTTGGTGACAAGTGGTGGGCACCCCGGAGCAAGAAGGGGCATGGTAGGTAAACCCCATTCTCCCAGTAAGCAGCAGACACCAGGGGCACCAGTGTAGTCAACGTAATCAAGGGAGCACCTGTAGCCCGTGGGCCTCACCCCCAGTGTCCAGGGTTGTACCACTGAGAGGATTTGTGTCAAAGGTGATGGAACCCTCACAGTGGTTCTGGACATACTGGTGACAGAGTCAGGACAGGAGGGCTGGGGAGATGCCTGCTCCCACTCCCCAGGTTTGGGCATGAGCCCCCCCTCCCCCAGCATTGCCCTCAACACCAATACCTGCCTTTATTGACCAAATAAAAAAAATATAAAAATCAGACTGCTGAGACCAATAAGTCCAAGGATTTCATCAGGAACAGGGGAGAAATTGTAAAAAAAAAAAAACAAAAAACTAGAAAGATTAAAAAGAAACAAACAAAAAAGAGCAAAGGGATTAAAGACTGATGAGCCATTGAAGGGGTATTGATGTGGATGCAAACAGAAAGGGAACAAAAAAGGTGAAAGGGAAAATAATAATGAGAAAAATGAAAATAAGGCACGAGATGAAAAGGGAAGCCATCAAGGAAGACGAGAAATTAAAATAAATAATTAACAGCTCCAGCTAGACAAGGTAAAAAATGTAAAACCGAAATGTCAGAAAGCAAAAGGATAAAAGTGTGACAAAGCTAAAATATAAAAGGGTAAAAATAAAATAATAAAAAGGTGGTAAAAGATTAAAAACAGAGCTGCATAAAGTGTGAGATATAAATAAAACACTTCGCACAAGACGAGATTAAGAAAGGTAAAACGAGTGTGCGCGGAGAGATTAGGAAGCAGGGTGATGATGTGGGCCCAGATGATTCAGCCACAAAACAATGCCCTCAAGGGAGCGGCAGGCTAGACCTAATGCACCGGAAGGAAACCGGATACACACACCTTGAAAGACCATGGACATGCATTTTGCTAAAATGGCAGCAGCAGCCTGATTTCAAGGGCGTGAAACCCTTCTGCAAAGGTGCACGGAATTTGTCTACGCCTGCAGTGGCAGGATCCAGCAGACATCCTATGCCCTCTGGAAGCTTCTTGATCAACACTCACAGCTTCTTGCAAAGGTCCCAACCTGATGCACTCAGTCCCTTGCTCGAAGTTTCACCCGCAGCATCCTGCTGGCTCTCAGGCACCCCTGGGGATGGGGAAAGAGAGAAGCCCCTCTTGGCCCATGGCCCGCACCCAGCCCTAACTGTCCCCCCTGCCCCTCATCCAGGCAAACACTAGCTCAGCAGCCGCTAGGGACATGCAGTGTGACCGGGGTGCAGGGGCAAGACTGTCACAGACATTTGGGTCTGAGCCCTGGCTTCCCAGTTAATTAGCTGTGTGACGCCAGGAAATTGCTTAACTGCTCCATGCCTCTGTTTCCCCACCTGAAAAAGAAAGGTGGTACTAATTATATCTACTTCATGGAGTTGTCGGTCTGGGGGATTAATAAATCTGAATGGCACCGAGTGCATGCAGATTGAGAACTGCTGTTGTTCCTCATGACTGAAATTTGATCACAAATCCAGGCCCCAGGGAGCTCAGGTCTAGTACAGTATGCAGAGTGTTCTAGAGAAAGCCTCTGCTTCTGTCCATCCCTGAGCCCTGAACTTCACTGAAGACTGACCCTTGACCATGACCTTGACCATGACCGCAGAGGTTCTTCCCAGCACAAGGTAGCTCAGAGGCTTCAGACTTGCCTTCTACAGAACCCTGCCACCCCCACCATGGTCAACACTACCCTGCCTCTCGCTTCCTTGTTTCCTGACGGGCCTTCAGGGCCCCTGAAGGCGTTAGGGTCTGTGATCTTGACCTTCTGTGTCCCTCAAATCTTTGGTCTCCTGTTGATAAGACAGACTCCAGACCCAACCACGACCTCATCATCTGCTTTGCTCAAAGTCTGCGCTCCTGGGCCTGACGTCATAATTATTCCCTCCCCTACCCTCCCACCCCCGCCCCCGTTGGCCTTGACCTCTGACATCGCTGCTCACCCACCCAAGCCGATGTCCCGCGCACTCTTAACCCCATCCTGCAGTGTCAGATACTCACATGGGCAGGGGGGGCCCGTGATTGCTTTCTGCATTCCCCGATGCCCAGAGCTCACAGAGGGTAGGGTTTGCTTCTCCCTGTGGGTCAGTGAGAGAAGCCCAGTCTTTCCTGGAGGAAGAGAAATGGCCCGGAAAACATCTGGAGGATCCCTGATGGGGATGGGCTATGACACACAGCCTTTGCGCTGGTCTCTGAGAAACTCTCTGTGCCCAGCTGAAAATATCCTCAGTCTTCTGAGCGAGAGAGAGGCCCACTGCCCCATGGACGGACCTGGGGCCTCCTTCCTGAAAACCTTGAGCTGGTCCAGATGCTCCTGAAAGTCTCAGCATGGTCCACCTGTCTTGGAGTCCTGGGGGGTGCTCTCAGGTTGAGGCTCTTAGGGGCAGGGGCACCAGTTGTGAAAAGGGGCCTAGCCCTAGCTACTCTGGATGAAAACCCAGCCCAGCGGTTGGCAGCCTGAAAACAGGGCCAGCACCTCCTGCTGAGAGCACTGTGTGGAGGGGTGGTGAGGGGGGCCAGCCTGCAAGGGTGTTGTCTGGGAAACGGCACTTTGAGTGACAGGCAGATACCAAAGCTGGATTCAGGAAGATCCGACTGCTTTGCCCCCCGGAGAATAAGGCTGGACCCTTAATGAGAGGGGTTTCTGCTCTTTCTTTTCCCTGGAGTCTGGGCACAGGGGAGGGGCGCAGTTCCCTGTGGGCTGTTGGAAACCTGCCTTCTCTTCTCCCCTATCCCTAACCCTGGAGTTGAGAACAAAGGCTGCCTTACCCTGGTCACACAGATGGACGGAGCCCTAACTATACCCACCCTGGCCCTCAGAGCTGCAGATGGCCTTCCCCGTGTCTGAGGTTGAGAGCCTGGAAGCCTCCCATCTCTTGCCCCCTCTCTGCCCAGCCCCAGCTTCTGTTCTGGTTCTGCTCTCCCATGGGCTCATGAAAAATTCATCCACTCCAACCTCAGCTCACATGCCAAGAAAACACACCTGCCTCACTCCTGGGGGCCCTGCCTTTGAAGGTTCAGAGTTCTTTAGGCTGCCGAAGGAAGCAGCAGTGTTGACACGCGTGTGGGTGCGTGTGTGGGTGCGGGACCGGCCCAGCCTCACACGGGTGTCTGGAGTCACACCGGTGGGTGTGTTTGTGCCCTGTGCACATGGTGACCTCATGAGACTCAACGGCCAGGCAGGCAGAAGAACCCCTAGCACCGGGGCCACAGGAGAAGCAGAGAAGCCAAGGAAGGCCAGGGTGTGTGGGCTGGGAGGGCCGTCCCAGGCCAGGGACTGCTCTAGATCCCACCTCTGGGATGGACAGGACTCCCAGTGCTCCGTCCTGGTTCTAACAGGCAGAAGGCAAGGTCTTGGGTCCAGAGCCTTCAGCCTCTGCGGCCAAGCAGGGCCAGGCAGACAGAACATCAAGAACGTGGTACACCCGTGCTGGTAGTATTGTGTATACAGGTGTGCACTTGTGTGAATGTGCGTCAGAGGGGAGCTTGGTAATGCGGGTGCCGGGCAGCTCACCCTTGCATCCTCCTCTCCCCACAGACCTCTTTCCAACTCCACAGGTCCTGCAGCCAGGGGAGAAGCTTAGCACAAGGCCCGGCTCTCCCGTTGGTGTAAGTGATCAGAAAGAAACCAGACAGAGAGCTCTGGCCACGAAAAGTCGGAAAAGGTTATTTTTCTGGACCCCTGTTTCCTGTGACTTGTTGAAGAGAAATATTACCCTGCTCCTACGGCAGTTCTCCCAGAGCAATAGGGGAGCGTGAAGTTATGAAATTGAGGGCACCTTCACCGAGCAATCGATTAGCAGCCGAGAGAGCTTGTGAATTGGCTGTCTGGACATTTCCAGTAATAAATTGTGAAATAGTCCATGAATAAGTAGTTGGCGGAGTTCAGAATTACCCCCTAGGAAATGTTGCAGGTCTAGAGACACATTACTAAGGCGAGCACCATTTTAATGCTCTGGGCTTTGGCTGTTAAATATGTATGCCATCCGCAGAGCACTTCCCGAAATTAATGGCATTTTACAGCTGCTCCGAAGGCAGCGTATTTATATGGAGATGTATAGATTCTGGGGCTGCGGTGGCTTCACAAAGGAAGTGCTAATTTTAGAGAATAGACCCAGGGAGGGGCGGGGAGGGAGGGTCAGGAAGTAAGCCATCTCAGGGACCCTTCCCTGAAATGTTTTCCAGGGCCAGCTAGGGTGTTTAACCTTTGTTGACCTTCGGCATGGTCTCTAGGCTGGAAAGGGCACTGCAGGCACCGGCGACCCAGGACACGGAAAGACGGTAACGATAGTAACAAAAATCAATCCGTTGATCACATTGGCAGCTTACCTTTGCCAGGCGCCATAGTAAGTGCTTTTCATAGATTGGCTCCTTTACTCCTCCCAGCAACCCTGTCTGGTGGGGTCCAGGATTCTCCCCATTTTACAGAAGGAGGTCGATTTTGTCCAGGAATGTGTGTTTGGTTGGCCATTCTCCTGGGAGAGACAGTACCTTCTCTCCAGTTCTTTCTTGAGCTCACATCAGGGCCGACTCAGACAGTGGTATACTTTGTTCACTGCACAAGAATGTCTGACCAGAAGGATCAGGGGGAGGGGGCGGGTTCCTGAGGCTCCTGCCCCCCAGGCCGCATGCCAGGGTTCGGGACAACACCCTCCCAGAGATGGATTTGCACCATTACGTGTGTGTGCTAACCACAGCCTCCTTCCCTCCAGGTAGCCCCTGCCCCTCCCTGATCCACCTGTGCTCTTCTCACCAACTTTGTGAGCTTCCCACTTGGTTGCGGGGTGGGGATGGGAGGCACAGAGATTCAGCATGGACTCTAGCCAGGGAAAGGGGTCCGGTGGAGCCGGCGGGAGGACCAAGGGTCAGTTGCCCGATATCTTCTACCTAATTAGACTGAGAGATGGTTTTTCTCAGAATTCCTGGAGAGGCAGGAACCCCTTGGAGGTTCACACACGCTCCCCCATCCTTCCTCTGAATCTTCCCAAAGGATTGTTGAAAATCGAGAGTAAATGAGTCCTAGAGTGGGACTAGGATTTTGGAAGAGGGCGGTACTGGGGGACCAGGAGCAGAGAATCGAGCCCACCCACCACAGTGGGAGCCCAGCAGGAGGATGCTGGTGGGTTTCTGCTCCGGAGGATCTCCAGTGAGGGTGTTCTCAGGGCCTTCCATGGCTCACTCTGTCCCCAGGGGCCCATAGTGTCAAAGGAATAGCCATACTGGTTGACAGATGATGAGAGGCCTCCACAATTGGGTGTGTGCCCTTCTCGTGGGCCTGTGCACATGGGATTCCCAGTACATGTACCCTCTGTCAGCTACTGCTTATCACCTGTCAGCTGAGGACCTGAGGCATTCTGACATGGGTAAGGGGGTAGGGGGGTGCCAAGGTGACCTTGGGGAAGGTTAAGGCACAGGAGGAGACCAGGAGCTGCAGACAGGAAGCAGGGGAGCCAGACTCTATCAGACTGCAGTTCAACTCCTGTGTGACCTAGAGCAACTTACTGACCCTCTCTGAGCGTGTTTCCTCATCTGCAGCATGGGTGTGATGTCACCTGTCCTGCAGGCCTTGGGGGCCTGAATCAAGCAGCCTGTGTGAGATCCTGAATTGGTGTCTGGTGCACAGTAGGAGCTCAGAAAGATGCTGAGTTGGCTCAGGGGTGACCCATCCACCATGGCCCAGGGACGGGGACTTGTCGGTGAAGCTGGGTAGGTGGACCCCGTAGAAACATGGACTTGTGCATTGACCTGGACTTTGGGTCTCTGCTGTAGGCCTGGATTTTGCCAAGTCAGAGCCCACAGTTCTCACCCTGTGGACCTCAGACTGGACCAGGTAAATGGCAACTTCCCACTGTCTGTCCTGCCTCTTCCCCCAGTTCTCTGCAGGGCGGCAAAGAGCTTGTTTCTCTCTCTCTCTCTCTCTTTTTTTAAGATTTTATTTATCTATTTGACAGACAGAGATCACAAGTAGGCAGAGAGGCAAGCAGAGAGGGGGGAAGCCCAATGTAGGGCTTGATCCCAGGACCCTGATACCACAACCTGAGCCAAAGGCAGAGGCTTTAACCCACTGAGCCACCCAGGCGCCCTGAAGAGCTCGTTTCCAAATGAGAAATCAGACCGAGTTGTGCCCTCATCACAGCCCCTTGCTGGCTCCTGGTCGCCAGGCAGGGAGGGAGCCCGAGATGGGACAGCGGGATGTGTGTCCTGGCTACTAAGCTACCTGCCGAGGACCCCATACCCACCAGGAGAGGTGCCCTGGATCTTGGGGCCTCTGGCTCAGTGAGGGGGTTACAAATGTGCACTCAGGGCTACCCCCACCTGAATTCAGATGTTCTCCTTGCCAGCGTAATGGTGTGAGCTCAGCTCGCACCAGTCACGCGTCCTCGTGAGTTCACTCTCTGCATCTGTCAGGTGGGACTGTGGTCCCCTCCCCCCGCAGGGTGACATCAAGGTTAAATGAGGCAATGCCATTTGTCTGTCCAGCACGCCCTTGCTGGGCTGTGGGCTAGGCCCTCCACAGGCGCTGGCAGTTGCTGATTTCCTCGTGCAACCCGAGTCCACATCCCTCACTTACCCAGCAGATCCTCAGGCTGGGGACTGAGATCCTCGGGAGGACAGAAATGGATCAGGGGGAGGAGTCAGGGAGCGTACTGGATGGAGGGTCTGGTGTGGCAGGGTTCTCACGCAAGAGCAGACATCAGAATCCCCTGGAGGGATGCATTTCTTTTTTTTTAAAGATCTATATATTTATTTGAGAGAGAGAGTGAGTGGGGGGAGGGGCAGAAAGAGTGAGAGAATCCCAAGCAAACTCCCCACTGAGTGTGGAGCCCAACAGGGGCCCAGTCGACCACCCTGTAAGCATGACCTGAACCAAAATCAAGAGTCAGATGCTCCACAGACTAAGCCATGGGGGCGCCCCTCCCCTGGAGGGCTTCTTGAAACAGATGGCTGGGCTCCAACTCCGGAGTTTCAGGCCCAGTGGTCCACGTACGGCTGGAAAGTGTACATTTCTCACAAGCTCTTGGGTGCCACTAGGGCTGCTGATCCGGGACCACACTTGGAGAACCGCCAGCCTTGCACGGATGGTGTGATAGAGAACATGGGATTCGAATCTGTTCGCCTTGAGTCCAAATGCCTGTCCCACCCCTTACCAGCTCTGTGACCGTCAGACAGTTCATCATAAATACCCTCCAAGCCCCCGCCTCGTGCCAGGGGCCACGACAAAGTACAGATGAGCAGAGGCTCCAGACCAAGCTCTCCCCCGACCCACGCCGCCTTTGTCAGCCCCTCTCCCGTCTGTCCCTGCAGGAGGAGCCCTTCGTCATGTTCCGGAAGTCTGACAGGACCCTGTTTGGGAATGACCGCTTCGAGGGCTACTGTATCGACCTGCTCAAGGAGCTGGCCCATATCCTTGGCTTCTCCTACGAGATCCGGCTGGTGGAGGACGGCAAGTACGGGGCACAGGACGACAAGGGCCAGTGGAACGGCATGATCAAGGAGCTCATCGACCACGTAAGCAGGAAGGGAGCCCCTGGGGCTAGGGACGCCCTGGGAGGCTTGGTCAAGTCCAGTGCATGTTGGGGTGGGGCATCCCAGCAGGTGAGAGCCCTGGAGGCAGGGGAGATAGAGATAAAGGTCCTTGGGAAGGACCCACTGAGTCTTTCCCGCTGGTATCTGGTGAGCTCGCTTGAGAGGACTTCCCCAGCTCCTCGCTGCCTCTCCCTCCTTTAGGGGAGACCAAAGGCTGTCCCAGTCACGTGGGAAAGGTGCCAGTACAAAACACTTCCCAAACTCCAGGACACAGAGCTAGGTCTGTCCCTGCCTTGAGTGGCTTTGGCTGCAGGGGAGAGACCGGTCGTAATGCAGGAAGTTGAGGGCTCTACGAGGGGAGAAGCAAGGCTCAGCTGCGAGCTCTATGCCTGAGGTGAGGGAGAGTACGGGGGAAGCAGCCAGGCAGGGCTTTGGGAAGAAGGAACAGCTGTCGGGAGGGGCCTGGGGCTTGTGGGACCCTGGGAGGAAGACAGAAGCCATAGTGTAGGGTCACCCCAGGTGGGGGCAGGCAGGGGCCCTGGGTTCGAGGGCCAGTACCCCACTCAGCAGCTGAGTGAGTAGGGGCCCGTGAGGAGGAACCTCTCTAAGTGACTTCCCATCTCTGGAATGGGCGTCATTCCTCAGAGGATTATTGTGACCCTGGATGGAAGGACTAGGAGCAGGGCGTGGCCCACCGCAAGGCCTCAGTAAGAGGGAGGCTTGTCAGGTGCCCTGCAGACGTGGTCCGCTGGAGCTCAGGTTCCGGCCCCATGTTAGCACCTCGTAGGTGTGCGACCAGGAATGTTCGTCAACCTCCCTGAGTCTCAGTGTCTCCACGTCTAAAATAGGAGCAAGGGACAACCATCAGAGCTCCCCGCAGCTGCCGCAGGAATGGAAGGAGGAGCCATTTGCACAGGCTCAGCTGGCCCATAGCAAACGTTTCCTGCCTTCCCGCCCAGGCCCCTCAGCTTTCCAGAGGCATCTGTCAGCAGAGAGCTGCTAACGAATGCCAGGACCTGATCTATACCAGACCCCTTATGTTCTCCTCCCCTTAATTATCCTCACAACATCCCCGTGAGGTAGGTCCTGCTCCCACCACCCATTTTACAGATGGGGAAACTGAGGCAGAGAGCAGTGAGGACCCACAGCTCGTAAGTAGTGTTCAAAGCGGCAGAGTCTTTGGAGGTTCTCTGCTTTCGGAAGCCCTGTGCTCCAACCCCTGCAAAGAGCCATCCTGATCCCAGGAGCAAGGGCAAAGTAGGATCCTGTAGTGTAGATCTTGGCAGGGAAAGTATCAGCCACGGGGAATTGTTACCATGCAGGGGAGATGCTCTACAGGGAACCTAGAGCCTTGGAGGGGAGGGAGCAGCGGGAAGGCTCAAGCAAAACCTTCATTTCCTAGGGCTCCCAGAACTCAGGCTCCCGTGGAAGGCTGGTGGGAGAGGCTTCTGGTCACCAGCACGAACTTGGGCTGGGCTTGACTCCCACTCTGCGGCTACCTAGCCTCACGTCCCCTGGATAAGTTTCTTGGCCTCTCTCTGTCTCAGTTTCCCTATCTGTAAAACGGGAATGACAGTCATAGAGCCAGCCCCATAGGCCGTGAGGGCTAAGCTCACATACGTGTGTTATGTCCTCTGCACCCTGTCGGTCCTTGTCTTCTTATTTTTATCTGTATTATACGGTTACTCCTTCGAGGCCGGGGAGGGGACTCGAGGCCTTCACGTCCCGGGCTCCTAGGTTCTAACTCCACATCGAGAATACGAACACTGAATATGGACTCACCACCCTGTGTTCTTCCCAGCAGGTTGAGCGGCTGGGAGGAGACAGCTGGTGGGGAAGCTCTCCTAGATTGTGGAATCCAGTGTAAATGGAAGGGAGTGGTGTTGTCACCATTATTAGTAATAACTATAATTATTATGGAAATTAGTCAGCAGGCCCCAGAGGCATCTCCATTTATCAGCTCCCCTACTCCTGCTTGGTGCCAGGGCCCTGGAATGCGGGGCCCCAGTGGGTGCCAGCGCCTGTTGTTTGCAGAGGTAGCCTGGACCGGGATGGGGGGGTCCCGTGGAGCGTGGGAGCCACCTGTGGAAGGGAGCAGAGCCGGCACCAGTCCTGGTGGCCACAGCATCTCCATCTCCAGGCTTTGAAGAGCATTTGTGAGGGGGCAGCTCAGAAAAACTCAGCAGTAAGGCAGACCTTTCTCAGCGGACCCTCTGCTGGGGAAAAGAGGGGAGGTGGCCTCATCTGCAGCCTCCGTGCCGCGCGGTATCCATCAAGGCGCGGGCCCTGACGGGACAGGCAGGGGACCTTGTTAAACCCGATTCCCTACAATTGATGAGCCTATTAATCCTAGCTTGGTGCCATTTTTAATAACATCATAACCATTTATTAGTGTCGTCAGATAATTAGTCTTCTCGCTAGCTCATAGATAGCGTGGTAAAGGCTTGGCAATATTATTACTTCCTTATTAGGGATCTGAACGCAGACGTAAAAGTGATGAATGCCTACCTTTGTGAGAATCTGCCCCCCGAGGCTCATTTGGAGGCCCTGGGTGGAGCCTCTGAGCAGCAGGACTTAAGAGGTCCTTCTCGGGCACTCTGCTTCCTCTGTCCCACGCCACACGGCCTTCCAGGGAGCCAGGCTCACGGAGGAAGACGGGACAGGTGGGGGTGTGACCCCTCCTGCCGACACACTCCTCGCGCCCCTGTCCCCGCTCGGTGGGCTCCAACGGTGCGAGCAACAGACGGGTTGGACGGAGCAGTGATTTCGCTCTCCGTCACCCCGCCTCTCGCAGATTCTTGCTCTCCCCAGCTTTACTGCCCGCTCCTTCTCATTTCTCATCTCTCAAAGGTATTCTGCCCACGTCCACGTGCGTGCCTTAAATTACTCTCAGGTGTGTTAATGACCCTGGAATCCAAGAGAGAGGACTTCAGATTCCGGGTCTAGCCCGTACGCAATCTCTCTGGCCTCTCTTTCCACATCTATGAGATGGGAGTAATAAAAAAGCCTTCCTCCCAGGGACTGTAGGATGATTTAATGAGATACGGCCTGGAGATGCTTAACAGAGGGCTTGGCGCTCAGTACGTGAGCAGCCCCTGGGTGCTGTCCTGTGGCCTTCCCTCCAGGGTCAGCCCTGCTGTCTAAAGTACACACGTGGATGAATGCAGTGGCCGGGCCCGGCCATGGTCATCCTGGTGGGCCACAGTGACCCGGAAACTAAACCTTGCCCCTTTGATTCCAAACAGAAGCCTTGGGAAACTGATTCACAGTGATCAGACTCACAGAGAGCGGAGGCACACAGCAAGGCATCATCCCCCTACTCCCCTTGGGGGCATTGGCCTTTCCTGACACCTGCCATCCAGAGTTTCTGGCCTGGGTGCTAAGTGGAGGCATTTGGGTTTCATCCTGAGAGCTGCGGGGGGCACAGCTGGAAGGGAGTGACAAGAGCATCAGGTGGAGGAAAATCACTGCAGTGGGGCTGCCCAGGAGCCAGTCTGGAGGCCATAGCTGGGGCCCCAGTGAAGGAGAGCATGGTGGAGAGAAAGAAGGGAACGCTGCTTTGGGAAGGGACGAGGTGGGTGGCTTGGCACGGCGACGGGAAGGGAGAATGGGGAAGATTGGTAGATGGGCTGGGTGAGGGAGGTGAGGGGCAGGGAAGATTTTTGCACCAGGACAGGTGTGAAATTCCAGCTGGGAAGATGACAGTGTCATCCCCCAATCGAGGAGTGGAGGAGGCACGGAGGTCATTCTGGGACTGAGGTGCTGGGAGGTGGCTGGCCATATAACTGGGCCGTCAGAGGAGACAGCAGGGCAGGAGTTCAAGGCTTGGGAGTCACCAGCCCAACCTTGGAGGGGACCTCAGGAGGCAGCCGGAGGCGGGACTGCCGGGCCGAGGACAGATGGGACCCTGGGGAGGACCCGAACGACAAGGAAGCATAAGGAGAGAGGAAAAGGAGGACTCCACAAGACGCCGGAGCCACCAAAGCCAGAGAGGAAGGAGGAGAGCCAGGAGAGCAGGGGAGACAGAGGCCAAAGGCGGAGAGGTTCCCGGAGAGGTGTGGGCACAGGGTCACACGTGGCAGGCAGGGAGCTCAAAGGAGAGGCATGAATGGTGAATGGCATCCACGTGCAGGCAAAAGCGACAGGGTCAGCCCCAGGCTGGGGACTTTCTTCTCTGTGAGCCCAGAATCCTGTCCTGGCTGCTCTCCGAAGCCCTGGAATCAGAGGGGCCCGGTTTGGCAGAGACGAAGCAGGAGCGTGGCCTTAAGGGAATGCGTACAGGCCCTCCAAGTCACAGCAAGCCATGGTTCTCCTCTCTCCATTGTCACGTCTCACTTAGAGCAGGGGAGGAAGTTTTCCTAGCTCGTGGATGAGGCTGGACCAAGACAAGGGTTAGAACGGGGAGGAGACACGGAGCAGTCGTGGGTGACCTGGGCATATCATCCTTTCCCTTGTGAGAGAAGTAGCACCGTCCGGACATCCCCTGTGCCTCCTGGTCATGCTGAGTGCTGAGCAGAGGGGATGGCATCGCTCCCGGGGCCCATCCCCCCTCCCCACCCTTCTTCCAGACAGTGAGCGCCTGATGAACAGCTCTTGGCTGCTGCCTGAGCGCCCGGCGTGGGCCAGGCACATGGAGCAGGTGTCGATGAATGAGGGTGTGTGAGGGAGTGCATGGACTCACACACCCTCCCCAGGGGCGAGGCTGTGGGGTCCTAATCATTGAACTTCCCATCCTGTGCCTGTGGAGGGTCAGGTGTCAAGGCTATGGCCCCATCACGTATGGTGTCCCCTGCCATTCAACCAGTAATCAGATCTTAGCTCTGGCCTCCATGCACTCATGGTAGCAGCCACCCCAAGCCCCTGTTTGTGTGGCCAGGAAAGGCTCTGGCAAACCACCTCCTCCAGGCTGGCCAATGCCCTTTAAAGCAAGATGTGCTGGGAGCTCTCTGTGGGTAGGTGGAGGCCTGGGTGGGACAGGGCAGTGGAGGGCAGGGGATTCCCCAAGGGCACGTGATTGTGGACTCCTGGGAGGGCAGCCCAGTTGCCAGGGCAACAACCCTGAGCTGCCTGAGAAGGGGCAGGGAAGCAGGCCCGGGATGTAGGAAGGACCGGGCCACACTGTGATTCACCAAAGAACTGTTAGCTGCCAGGACCCAGGCAGCAGGGACCAACCTGGGAAAAACCTGGAAGAAGCCTGGCTGGAGGTCGGGGTCCAGCCAACCCAGGGCCAGAACAGTCAAGGCACAGGTACAACGGCGCTTCCAGAGTGAAGGGGGATTGGAGGGAAATGAAGGTCAGAGGGAGCGAGAGTTGCACCCTGCTGAGGGTCAACTATTCCTTCATTCGTTCCACAGACTTTTCTGGAACCGTCTCAGCTGGGCTCCTGGACAGCAGGAAGAGGCTGAGGAAGAGGCTTAGATGCTAACACCTAGTTCTGGGGTGTGGTGCCAGGGAGCGAGTGAGGGCCAGGGACGTGGAGCAGGGGTGTGGAACGCCGAAGCAAGAACTTGTTATTGAGCCTGTCGGCACTGAGTGTGACCAGTCCCTCAGTCGACACCCTGGAAAAAACTTGCAGAGTGTGTCTCAGGATGAGGGGAGACGTGGTGGGGGGAGAGGTTTTTCCACGGGCTCCTGATTTCCAGGCGTTTCTGGATTTGACACGGCAGGCATGGGAACCCGCGGGGACCCCGCAGCAGCGCCCTCAGCGGGCCGGGCAGGTCGGAAGTGAGTGTCCACTGGTGCCTACATGAGGGTGGTCAGGGCCAGAGCCCACAACTTGGTGCTCAAGGGCAGGGGCCCGAACCCGGTCCCCGCAATATGTCAGACTCGGGGTGGTGACTAGAGAGATGGGAGCAGCCAAGGCAGATGCCCAAGGCCCTTGCCCCTCGCCCCTCACCCCCACCCATGGGAACAAACAGGGAATCACCCAAGCTGACTTGTATTAAAACAGCAGTTGGCACCATAGAGCAGTGTGGGAGACTTGGGAGGTATAAGACCAGGAGAGACGACTGGGCTTCCCTGCCAGATTGACTCTTCAGCCGAGACGGGAGAATGAGGAAGAGAAACCGAGGGATAGCTATCCGAAGCACGGACCGGGTAGCTGAGCTCACGGAGCTCCCTGGGTGGTCCCCCTGCCCCATGCTGTCAGGAGGCCTGCAGCATTGGGCCAGGCCTGGGCGGACCCCTGCCTTGTGGTCACGCACGGTGTGGGGAAGGGGGCTTCCTCTGGAGGTGGGAACAGACATGCAGGCCGCCCCCATTGTGTGCTACAAAGCAGGGGACACCTGCCAGCTGTGCCTTTGCTGGCACTCAGGAATCAGACCCTTCTCGCAGGCCTGGGAAAGGCACCGGCTTCATTTCTCACTGCTGGCCGTCCAGCAGCTCAGGGACCCCTATATGAAGCCTGGGTCGGTGACCCTTCTGTCTACACAGGCATTTCCTAGCACCTGGCCTCGGCTCTGGAGTTATGTAGGGGTTTTCCCAGGCTGTTCGTGGCCACGGTGCTGATGAAGTGTGACATCGGTGTCACACCAATCGATGTGTCCCACACATCGGTGGGACATCGCCGGTACCACCCGTAACTAAGGGCACCCCTGTGAGAACGGCAGCGTGGCAGGCCAGCAGAAGTGCTTCCCGGGTGACCTTTCCACTCCAAAAGTTGCTCTTTCCAGTGTTCCCTGTGATCAAGCTATTCTTTTGGCCATTAAATGTATTGAGCTTGTAAGAGCCCCACCATGCTAGCACAGAGGATAGGGCCATGGACAAACAGGCAGGATCGCTTTCCCAAGCTTCTGGGTCTCAATTCTAGCTAGAAGCAGACGGTAGTGCATGGACAGATGAATCTGTGTCACTCTTCAGCTTGGGAACGTGTCCTGAGAGACGGGTGTGTCCAGGTAAAGGCTTCCCTGGCTCACAGACCGGTGCCCGGGCTAGGAGCCCTGGGCTGGGAAACCGGCGGGAAGTGGCCACTGGTCTATCCCAGGAAACCCTGGAGGAAAAGGCTGGAGACTTGGGAGAGGTGGGAGTAGCTCCTGAAATGTCTTCCCTGTCCTGTGGCTGGCAGCATGCAGGGGAATTGAGGGAGGGCACAGGGTCATTTCCGGCCCCCTGGCATGCAGCGGCAGGTGGCTCATGTGGGTGCATGAGGGAGGACACAGACTTGGGAAGATGTCTCCCGACACGGCCAGTGAGCCCATGCGCTATGGTCTCCCAGCCTCCAGGCAGGCTGTAGTGTGACAGGAAGATCCGGTCTCAGATGTACCGGCCATCACCCCCACTGTGTCCCATATTCTCCCAAATACAGAACAGACCTGAACTCTGGCCTGTTTCCAAGGCCAGGGAAGGTTCTGCCCCTGCCCCCACCTCTGATCCCCTCCCCAAGCCTGGGCCAAGGCACTTGCGAGCTAGGCCTGCTGGGAGCTCACCTGGGGTGGGGCAGAGTCCTCGATGGAGCAGGACAGGCTTGGGGGGACCACAGATGAATCCAAAGGGTGGACCCTCCCCAGAGTGGCCAAGTAGTCTGGGCAATGACCGGGGAGGGATATGGAGCTGAAGACGTCACTAGGATCCACCTAAGGATGGCCATGAGGACAGGTGAGGGCTTTCAGTGAACAGACCGGAAGTAAGGGACCCATCCAGGGCCAGGGTGCAAGGAGAGGAGGCCTAACTCTGGAAAAATACTGGTGAGAGACAGGCCTGGGTTGGGGGGAGTGCAGGACCCGGGCAGATGGCATAGGTCACATGGCTTCAGGGAGAACGGGGTTGCTGTGCAGGGAAACAGAGGCCAGAGCTCTGTCCCCTTAGGCTGTTGTCAGGGTTGGTCGGGACACTTGGGGGTACTTCATTGCTCAGTCTTGCAAAAGAACTTTACTGAGCCCCTTCTTGGGGCCAGACTTTGAGCTCACCCGAGGGAGGCATCAGTGTGCGATCCAGGTCCCTCCCCGCCCTCCTAGAGCTCGCACACCAGCAGAGGAGCGAGGGAGGTACTAAACAGTGACTTACAAATAAGAATTTAGTTGTGATAAGGACACGGAGGAGCAGCACAAGGGGCACTATGGGAACGTATCACCAGGGCCTCGTGGCATGTGGAGAGGGAGGGGGGTCACTACCCCCAGCGACCTGCTGGGCAGGGCCTGTCTGGGCTGATGCCACCTTCGGCCCATGAGGTGGGGAAAGGGGCAGGTGGTTGGAGATGGAGCTGTGGCTTGTCCCTCCTGGGGCCCCTGGGGTCCTGAAGCAGGGAACACCCGCGCTTCCTTCCTGAAGGAGAGAGGCTCAGCAGCTCTTCTGGGCCAGAGAGAGGCACGGGCATCCTTCCTCACTGGCGGGTAGTGAGGCCACTACCGCTCAGGAAGCCAGTGTGTGGATTACAGGTGTTGGGAGGTGACCCATCTGTGGACACTGAGGAATTCACCAGCACCGCTTCCCCTCTGTTGTAATGTGTGGGTTGTTGAGGTTGCTGGTTGTCAGGTCAGTGTCCATGGGCTTTCCGGGAGCACTGTGTTTTCTTAAGGGTGGAGTCTGGGAGTCATCAGCAGACACCCACCCCACCCCGCCCCGCCCCGTGACTTGCTTTGTCCCCCTGTAAACTACCACGTGCTCAGCCAGGAAGCTCTGCAGATGTGCTTACGGGGTATCTCCCCTACACATCCCCATTCATCCAGTCCCAGAGTCTACAGATGGCGGGCTGTGAGCCAGGCACTGTGCCAGGCCCACGGCACACGGGCTTAGATCCTGCTCTCATGAGCTTATGGTCCAGTGAGGGAGAAATCAGCAAGCCTCTCTAAAAACCCAACTGTGGTCAGTGCTGGGAACGAAAATACTTGTGCCATGAGAGGAATCGCCAGGTAGACCTGACGTCACCTGAGGATTTTAATTAATTGATTTAATTGAGCTGAGATCTGAAAGAGAAGTAGGCATTAGCTGGACAAAGCGTTTGTGGAGAAAGAAGTCCCAGGTGGAGGAGCTCACACGTGCAAAGGTCCTGAGGTGAGAGAGAGCTGGAGTTGGGGAATCTGAAAGAAGCTAGTAGAAAGCGAGCAAGGGGACATGAAGTAAGGAAAGCCTGGAGAGGCGGGCAGGGCCGGGTCTGCACTTGCCAGCTCAGTAGCCACTGGTCATTGGGGTTATTTAAATTTAAAACTTAAATAAAAATAATTTTTCAAATCCTTTCATATGAAATTAATTGAAGTATGAACTCAGTTCCTCAGTTACATAGCCACATTTCAAGCTCTTGGCCACATGTGGCTAACGGTTACCATATTGGACAATGCAAATAGAGAACATTCCCACCGTTACAGAACGTTCTCTGGGACAGAAAGTTCTCTTAGATCATGAAAGGCTTAAGGAACCCCTAATAAGAATGTTTTATCCTAAGAGCACTTTCTGTATATGAAGCAGGGTTGGGAGTGGGGGGATTCTAGCTGGAGCAATACCACTTTGAGAAAAGACTGAAAGGGGAATTCCAGGATAGCATGTACGTGGGCAGAGAGCCAGCAGACAGAGTCCCGGGGAGAAGTCCTGCATGTGCAGCAGGAGTGAGACTGGGTTTTGGGGGCTGTGGAAATAGAAGCAGAGGGATCTGGAGGGAAGTGGGAGTGAATCTGCATGTTTCTGAAGCCATAGAGCTCAACAGCCCAGGCAGGTGATACAAAGTGTATGCTGGGGAGACCCTGTGGCAACCACCATTGGTGGGCAGCCAGAGTCAGGTTCATGTCTCTGGAAATGCAGCCCAGGTTCAGGGCAGGCAGAGTGGGCCTGGCCATAGAGCCTGCTCATCTGAATGGGGTGGTGGAAGGAACTCCGAGCATCCTGTCCTGGCCCTAAGTGGCAGGTGTAGGAGTGACCCAGGGCTGTCACAGCAAATGAACACAAGCTAAGTGGCTTAAAACAACAGAAATATCTTCTTTCTCAGTTCTGGAGGCCAGAAATCAGAAATCGAGGTGCTGGCAGGATTGGTCCCTTTCGAGGGAAAATGTGTCTCACGCCTCTCCCCTGGCTTCCGGTGCGGCCGGCATCCTTGGTGTTCCTTGGCTTGATCCTGCATTACTCTGGTCTCTGTCTCCAGCATCACAGGGCCTTCTCAGTGTGTCCCTGTGTGTCCTCTTCTCTGCTTATGAGGAGCCCAGGCCTGGGATGTAGGGTTCACCCGAATCTAGTATGACTTCCATCTTAGCTTGATTACTCCTGCAAAGACCATTTTTGCAGAGCTTCTGGGTTGGTGAACCCATGGAAATGCGAGAAGGATGGTGTGCCCCAAGAGAGAGAGGACATGGGAGCTGCGTGCTCCTTCCCACATACCTTGCCCGATGCACCACTCCCATGCAGCTGTCCTGAGCTCCATTCTTCTCTAAAAACCGGCGACCTGAAGGGTTGCACCATTTTACATTCCCTCCCATAACCCAGGAGAGACCCTGTTGCTCCACACCCTTGTCAGCACTTGGTATTATCCGTATCTTTTTTAAAATTTTGGCTGCTGGGATAGGTGTGCAGTGGTATTACAGGAATTTAAAACCACCTGGGGAGTGTTGCTGGGGACACGTGAGGGAACAACTGTGACACGGAGACCAGATGCACACGGGCTCCCGCCGGGAGCCATCGCATGGTCAGAACCCGCAGTGCTGCATGCCCGGGAGTGGCCGTGAGCTCACTGATGAATTTCGGGGCACTCAGCAGGAGCCAGAGAGAGCCTGATCTTTGGGGAGGTGAACACGCCCACTGAAGATAGAGTGTGTCCTCCCTCTGCACAGCCCAGGATACTCTCCTGGCAATCTATCCGACGCTGTTTAATCTCAGTGGCAAGAATAAAAGACTTTTTAGTGGGGGGAGAAAAAGAGCCTATTTGGGTTTTTTTTAAGATTTTATTTTATTTATTTGACTGACAGAGATCACAAGCAGGCAGAGAGGCAAGCAGAGAGAGAGGAGGAAGCAGGCTCCCCGCTGAGCAGAGAGCCCGATGCGGAGCTGGATCCCAGGACCCTGGGATCATGACCTGAGCCGAAGGCAGAGGCTTTAACCCACTGAGTCACCCAGGCGCCCCGAGCCTATTTCTAAGTAAGGTCACGTTCACAGCTCCTAGGGAGTTAGGACTTGAACCTGTTTGGAGAGGGCGCACAGTTCAGCCCCGTATGTGTGGCTTGCATGGCAGGTTTGAAGTCACGATGAAGTGGGTCCGATACTGGCTCCGCCATTCACCAACATGGAAGGCAGCTATGCTCACTCCTTTGCCACTCACACTTGTCACTCAAAGGAGTAGAGCTTGAACAAACATCCTGGCCTGATTGAGTCATGGCACTCTCATCTAGAATGTGGTGGTAACACTTACTGCCACACGGGGCTGCTGGAAGGATCATCTGTGACGGTGTACATTAGCATGCTTAACCATGCTTGGCATATGGGACTCATTCAGCAATGACCATGCTTCTTACTATTGTAACTGCAGCAGTTCCCGGTCTGAGCAACAGGACACCCTGGGGAATCCCAGCCAAGAGGCAGAGCACAGAGATGGGGAATCTGGTAAAGACCATGCCTAGAATGCAATTAGGCAGGGGCCAACAGAGACACCAGACTCAGGTAGCAAGCTGGGGTTCAGGGCATAGACTTTTTCCTCAGGGAGGACCTCTGGCTTAAGAGAAGGCTTAAGATGGGCGCCTGGGTGGCTCAGTGGCTTAAAGCCTCTGCCTTCGGCTCAGGTCATGATCCCAGGGTCCTGGGATCCAGCCCCACATAGGGCTCTCTACTCAGCGGGGAGCCTGCTTCCTCCTCTCTCTCTCTCTCTCTGCCTGTCTCTGCCTACTTGTGATTTCTCTGTCAGATAAATAAATAAAATATATTAGAGAGAGAGAGAGAGAAGGCTTAAGAGAAGGCTGATAGGTGGTAAGTGGCCAGAAGTGGGACCATGGTCACAAGTCCACTCTTAGAATCTGAGAGGAGGTTTTCCTGGTTTCACTTTCTGGGACAAGGCTAGTGTCCGCCAGAAGTCAAGGTGGCTGGACCTCTGGGCTGAAATATAGAGTTGCAGCTGGTTAAGTCCTCCTCACCTTCATTCTGGTTCCTAGAGACGTGGTGGCTCCAAGGGGCCCCGGGGCAAGTCTGGAGTATAGTAAGAGAGGCTGGTGCCACGTGGGTCCGGACAGATTCTTGGGAAGTGGAAATCTGCTTATGGGGATAAAGTAAGGTCCTGGAAGGGTTGCCCTGCCCAGCTGAGAGGGTTAGAAAAGGTATGGAAAGGTCCTCAGGCAGACAGGGCCAACAGATCATCTGTAAGACCCATGAATGTGTTGCACAGGTGAGAAGTTTAGCTTGTTCAAGGACATGATTACTGTAAATATGAGAGCAAAGGCCTTGGCTCTTCTCTGAGCCTCAGTTTCCCACCGTAAGAAATAGAAGGTTGGAAGAGATGTTCTTAAAGACCTCTCGTCCAGGTCTGACAGCCTCTGATTTCATGAGTCGTCCTCAGAGAAAACTTGCTCAAGTGGGAAGAGCCTGCCAAGGTTGGGCCTTTCATTCTGAGTAATAAACTGACACAGCAGAGACTTGACATCTATCTGCTCTTTCAAGGAAAGCTGGACAAAATAATGCCTTTTTCAGAGAAATCGTAACCAACGGTGAAATGCAGTGTTTCCTGCCTAAACCCAAATCAAAGTGGAGAATGCCAGCCTTCCTGAACCCTAAGGGAGAAGATGCACCAAATCTCTCCATGAAGAAGGGCAGGTTGACCAGCTGACTCGCTGCTGTAGGTACAGAATGCCGCGGAAGCCTGCCTCCCGACTTATGAGACCCCCTGATCTGGGAGAGCCGGAGGGAAGGATGAGGGTGGGAAGATTCAGAAGGTTCCAGGAAAGTGCTGGTGAAGAAGGAGGTCCCACAGCCCTGCAGTTGGCTTCCTCGCCAGTCCTGGACCGCTTCTCATGAAACAAACGTGGCTGCAGATACCAAGATCCTCCCGTCGCTAGTCCTTTCATCCAACCTCCTATCAAAGCCAGAAGAAGATTGGCACATTGACTTTGAGGTTCTCCCAAAGCAATGTGCTTTGAAGGGACAGGACCAGGAGAGGCCAAGTTCTAGAACAAAAGCCCACTACACCCCTCTAATGCCAACATTATAGAGGATCCTAGAACTCAAGAATCAAAAGAACCTTCCAGGATATCCCAGCCAGGTCCCCACCCCCACTGAGTCCTATGGGCACCCCCCAGTAGGGCTCACTCACTTGACTGGAAAGTCTGTAAGAGCAGGAGCTGGGTCTCCTGCTCAGCCCTGTGTCCCAGACTGGAGCACAGTTGGTATCAAGCAGGTACACATGACTCTTTCTTCACCTTCCCTGATAGTTCCCTTCTTTTTGTTGTATTCCTTTATACACACCCTGAGGACCCCAGGGGGCCAGGGTGGCAGCAGCTGGACATTCTCCTTCCTCTGCCTTCAAAACTAGGCAATTTCCAATGCCCACATTCAGAAATTGACAAACAGAAGGTCCCAGTGTGATGCATGCTTTTTAATAGGCTCCCCCTCCCTGTCCATCCCAGGTCCTAAGGTTCACTGGACGCTTAGGCTCTGAATGTCAATAATCAACTGTGGGGGCTTCTATTAAAAGGTAAAACATTGGCTTGGCAATGTCAAAGTTGTGTGTTTGCCAGCATCCCCCACCCCCAGCCTGGGGCACCTGCAGAGTCTACCCAGATCAAGCTTCCCTTCCTTAAAGTCTGATTTCAATTGGTTGCTGGTTCCTAATCTAGGATTGGTGAAGTCAGAGTTGGCATTAGCAGCTACCACTTAGTAGATGGTTTGATTAGTGTCCGTCTCCCCGACTAGACAGAAACCATGTCTTCATGGCTCAGCTCTGTATCCTTAGTGCTTAGCAAAGCTCATAAAATGAATGTATGAATTGGGCGCCTGGGTGGCTCAGTGGGTTAAGCCGCTGCCTTCGGCTCAGGTCATGATCTCAGGGTCGGGATCGAGTCCCGCATCCGGCTCTCTGCTCGGCAGGGAGCCTGCTTCTCTGTCTCTCTCTCTGCCTGCCTCTCTGCCTACTTGTGATCTCTCTCTGTCAAATAAATAAAAATAAAATCTTTAAAAAAAAAAAAAGAAGAATGTATGAATAAATGAATCTGGACCAAGACTTTGGGTAGCTGCCTAGAGACTGTTGCCTTGGAAAGGGGTCTCAGAGCAGCCATCCCACCTATGCAACAGGGTCTTTAGTGCTGGTCTTCAGGACCTGGCCTCTCTTTCTGTCCAGCCCATCCCCAACACCGGGAAGTGATAACTCAGTTCACATTTTGATGTGTGAATATCCACAGGAGCCATCCCAGAGGAAACTCTATTAACAAATATTACAGAGTTGAGGTGGGGGTTAGGAATGGACAAAGCAGTGCATCAGCTATGCCCTGACTGCCCTTAGGAAGACACAGGCAAATAGGCAGGTAAGACAGAAAGTCACATGACCACACATCCTGAATTCCAACTGAGCCAGTTAGGACCTTACTGTGAGGCAGAGCAAACTTCATGGGGGTTTAGCATTGGAGGTTATCAGGGAGGGCTTCTTGGAGGAAGTAGCATGTGCAAAGAAATACAGAAATCTGGTAAGAGCCAACAGGGAGAGGGCATTCTCAATAGGGCATGGGTGTGCAAAGCATGGAGGTGAAAAAGGGATGTGGGAAAAAGGAAGCCATTGAATGGGGCCTCATGGAGCAGGAGAACAGTGGGGAGGAGGCTGAAATGGTGGGAATGAGGGATTATAGACTGTTCATCAGGAAAAGCTCAGACCAAGGAGATAATAAACCTTTAATTAGACCCTCATTAAAATTGTGATGAGCTAAAATTGACCAGCACAGGAACATTCCTAGCCTTCCCCACCCCCTTCCTTTCTTCCTCTTCTTTGCCCTCTTCCCTCCCCTCACCAACTGAAGAGGGCTCTGGACTCACTTCTGCCTCCAAAGAGGGTATTATTTTTGGCCAACTGGATTTTAAGGCTTTTAGGAAGTATAGAATATCCAAAACAGGAAGAATCAGTCAAGAAGTGGCTAGGAGAGGAAAGCAGATTCAAGCAAGGTCTGTTCTGGATTCTGTGTCCTCTTCGTGATGTTTGAAAGTCACCAATAAAGAACATGAGCTATTTTTAAATGTTTGTAGATTGCTGAACTGTATCTATTTGACTGAGCACCATTTTGAGGATGAACCACACGGGTATAGCTTTCCTAGAATTCCTCTCTGCATGTTGATGCCACTGTCCTCTTCCTGAAGGCCATGAGGCTCGTGGAGGACAGGGGTTCCATCTAATTCATCACTGTCTCCGCAGCACGCTGGGGGTGGCCCGGCCCAGGAGAAGGACTTGTAAACATTGTGGTCAGGTGACCCTAAGGCTTTGGAAATGACTCCACTTCACTCCCTTCCTTTCTCCTCCTCTGAGAAGAGGTGCCTGTTCCCTGCTAGTCTGAAGCTTTACTCACATCTGTCTCTCTGTGTGTGTTTCTCTCTCATTGCAGAAGGCGGATCTGGCCGTGGCCCCCCTGACCATTACCCATGTCCGCGAGAAAGCCATCGACTTCTCCAAGCCCTTCATGACCCTCGGTGTGAGCATCTTGTATCGAAAGCCCAATGGCACCAACCCCAGTGTCTTCTCCTTCCTCAACCCCCTGTCCCCAGACATCTGGATGTACGTGCTCCTCGCCTATCTGGGGGTCAGCTGTGTCCTCTTTGTCATTGCCAGGTAAGGGACATGCTTTGGCCAGAGTTCTGGCCCAAGGTCAGGATTTCAGGGAGCCAGACTTGTCCCCACCTCAGCAGTCCTTAGGCCATTGCTGTGTCTGATCCTCTCTCCCTCGCTGAGGCTCAGATCCCTTTATATCCTTGGAGGAATATTCCTTCATGCATACATTCCAAGCTTGTATTCCCCAGGCCTTCCCCTGGTCTGTGTCCATGACCGGGAGGCAGCAGTCCTATCCCAGCCCTGTGAGCAGCCTTGGAGAGGCTAAGTCATTGCCCAGAGCTGCACCGCCTGGCCAGGCACCCAGGACAGCAGACTTAGGTGTGTTGGATGGTCCAGCAAGTGGACTGAAATGTGCAAGGCAGATTGTGTCCTCCTGGTCCACACAGCAGGAAGAATCGTGTCACATAAGCACACGCGGGCGCATGTGCGGAAACTTGGCACGTACGCCCCCGTCCCTAACACACGCAGGCCACACCCTTGCACATTCAGTAGGAGACACAGCACATACTTGCTGGTGGATGGTGGGAGGAGCTCACTAGGGCACAGGTTTAGCTCAGTGTTTGCTGAGCACCTGGTGTTTGCCAAGCACTGTGCTCTGTGCTTTAGAGGCGTTATGTGACATAATTATCTCATCCCTCCACCCTCAGGAAGCGAAGACATCTGAGGCTCACCGAAGCCATCCTAACGACAAGTGATTGGCATTTGATCTCTCACCACCTAGGATTCTGTCTATAATCCACATCCCTGGCCACCTGGACATTTGTCCTTTGCCCTGGCCCCAAGTGGGGTGGCTCCTGGGCCCTGGACCCTCTGCCCCCTCCTTCCAGGCTCCTGCCGCCGCTGCCCTGGTTCTTTTTTCTCTAAACCCTAACAAGATATGAAGAGAGACTTCTCTGGAGAGGCAATTTGAGATCCAAGGACTTCGTGTTTGGGCCTTTTCTCCTCCTAAGTCTTCTTTGAAAGCCTTCCTCCAACCCTGTTCCCTTTCGCTCCCTCCTCCCGCACAGAGAGAGACCGAAGGAAAGGATGTGAGGCATGAAATTGTCCTGCACCCGAAGCCCTCAGCTGCCAGCTGGCGGGTGCCGCCTGTCCACCCAGCCCAGCCGGCCAGCCTTCAGGAGAGGCCTGTATTACGCAGCTTCCTCTAACAGCCTAACAAGACTTAGAAAGCAGGAGACACTCTCCAGAGCTCTCGCCATAATTTTAGCAACTCCAGCCCCCTCTGGGCTCCCTACCCCTAGAAAACAGCTCCGGCTTCTCCAGCATGACTCTAATGTGCGCCCAGTCCCCCCTCCAACCCCTGGTCTTTCAGCCTGCTTTTTGCCCCCTGCCTCCTGTCAGGGAAGGTAGGGGGACCACTTCGCCCCCTACCTGGGGAGACTTTCTGGAAGAGATGAGACTTCTGCAGCTGCTGGAATGACGCGGGACACCTGAGGGGACAGGATAGGGACAAGGGACCTAGCCACAGGGCCATGAAGAGTGTCACAGTACAATTATCCCATTATGTAACAGTCACTTAATTCACACCCACCCCGCCTGATCCTTACGAAGGTCCTGTGAGGTGGGGATAATTCTCCCCACTTTGTAGAAGCAGCAAATCAGGCTCAGGGAGGCTCAGCCAGTGCCTGAGGTCAGAAAGCTTTTTCTTACAGAGTCAGACCCCCGAGGAAGACCTGTCCATTTTAAATGGGGGTGGCAAACACCGGTGCCCATGGGGCTGGACAGGAAGCTTGAGGGAGAGGAGGCAGGGAAGGGGAGAGGCCGCAGCAGCCCAGAGGACACACACTTGACCAGAGGGACAGCGGCTTGTCGCCCCCAACAGACTGCTCTGGGCTGGAACGTAGGCCCAGTGCTGCAGCGTTCGTGGTGTTTAGACAGACTCAGATTTTTTTACGTGACACCTCATGGTTTTTATACATAGCCTCTAACTCGATTTTTGTCCAAGACTGTCAAGACCAAGCACGACACAGCTCTAGGGTGGCCGTGGCCCTCTGTCCCCCCTCCATGTGGTCTGTGTCCTTCAGACCGCTCCATGCTGGCAGCAGGAGAGCTGGACGCCGCTGCCTGAGAGCTGGGGTCCGCGAAGCGTGGGCAGGGCCCCAGACTCCCTGCAGGGCGGTTGTGGCATGGTCCCGGGCTGTCTGTCTTGCAGACTCGCCTGGCCTGGCCTGTGTCTGTCCAGCACCAGGGGTCCATGCCTTGACCAAGGCCTTTCTCTACCACAGGGATAGTCTGCTTTACACCTGGACACATAGAAGGAGAGAGGAAGGGAGGGAGGGTGCCTTCTCACCACCGAGGGCAGGAGAGCTGGGACTTGGGGGAAGAAGATAACCCTACATGCCTAAAACCGGAGGCAGAAACAAGGATGAACTGCCGGCAGGTCCAGCCCTGGGTGCCCCATTCCAGTCACATCCGGGGAAGAGATGGTTCCAGCCAGCCGGTGCTCTGTCTACACCTCTGTCACTGGGACTGGACGTCATCTTCTCCCAGGAGTGGAGACCGAGTATCGCTAGGTCAGCCTCCACCAGCTCCTACTGTTGTGCAAGATGGTGACAGTCCTTTGCAGCTGCAGGCCATTAACCCAAGACCATCACTAACTTCGGGGACACCTTCTTTACTGTCCAGAGTCTAGCCCGCTCCTGTTCTCTCCTGTGGCCTGGGGGTTAGAATCCAGACCTTCCACCCCCCAGATGGTTAGAATCCAGACCTTCCACCCTCACCTGACTGCTCCAAACCACCTCCCCATCTGTAAAATGGGCCCCCGTTGCGCTGTCCACCTCAGGGGGCAGTGAGGGGCCAGGCCCCTTATATTACTTGATGACCAAGAGGCTCCTTCTAGAGCTGGGTGGTTTGAGCATGAGAAACAGGTCCACCCTTGGGAATTTGGCCTATTGAAATCACCACTGAGCCCACGTTATAATGCCCCCAAATCTAGAAAGTCTCTCCTCTGAGGATAGGGCCGCCCGTCAGCGTGGGTGCCCATGGAGGGGTCCCCAGGGCTCTTTCTTCCAGCACAGTGTGCGACAGTGGGGACAGGGACAGGCCAAGCCCCGCAACAGAGGAGTGGTCGAAAACCCCTCTGAAGTCGTTGCAGAGAGCAAGGAGATCCGGAAGAACCGCTCTGGAAAGAGGCGGGTGACTTAGTAAGGAGAAGTCCCGAGTTCCAGGGAGCACTACAGCACAATACTTTCTTGTGTTTAAACACGATCACAGGCATCGCGTGCGTGTGTAAGACACTCAGGACCAGTGAGGTCTCATCCGGAATCATTTTCACTGGGTCTCCCCCTCCCCCAGCCTTCCAGTGTGCTCAGGGCTGAGGCTCTCCTTGCCCCGTGAAAACTCAGCCTGAGGTCTGTCACTTTTTGGCTCATATCCAGGTCACAGAAACCCCAGGGGTCTCTCTAATCACAAACACGGTTTCCCTTCAGAAATGAGGAGGTTGAGTTCAGTAGAGTCCTCAACATTTCTGCCTTTGATCGCACATCAGACCTCTTACCTGGCCTGGCCCGCTCAGGGGCCCACTTCAGCAGGACCTGCCCCAGGGTCTCCCCTGTCGCAGTCCCATTGCCCTTCTCGGACAGGACACAGGGTAGAGCTGGGCTGCATCTCTCTGCTGCTTGGGCCCATCTGGTCCAGGGAAACGCTGTGGGCCTGGTGTCCTCCCAGCTGGCTGCGTCTGGGCATGCAGGGGCCAGTACCCTGCGACAGGGACTCCCCCTCCTGCGTGCACCTGGGAGGCACGCATCAGCCCAACCCCTGCCCTCCGGACCCCTAGGCGGGGCCCACCTCGTTTCAGAGCCGCTCACCAGCTCCCTCAGCAGTCCCACGGACACTCCTCTCCCAGGACGTCACGTGGGGAATGTAGGGACCACCAAAATGCACGGCTCTCCTGAGGCTTTCTCCAGAAGCTTTCCGTAGCAGCCTCTGCCTCTCCTCTCTTCAGCCTTTATCTCTTGCCTGTGGATTCGCAGAGCCTCGAGCCAGTCCGTGGTCATTCCCTTTGAATATCCCCGTCTTGGTGGGAAGCCTCACTTTAAAATTTCATATGTGTAGAATCTTCCCACTTTGTGAAAACAAAATTCTTCTCACGTGGGCTTTGGTGATCAATGTATAATTTATTAAAGCTTTTTAAAGGGGGATGGAAGAGTCACAACATCACACTTAGAGCGTATCATACGTTAAAAAACAAAACAAAATTCCACTGGACATGCCTCTCCTTCTGGGCCTCTCATGTCAGCATCCTACTGCACACCAGCCACGCCAGCCACGTCAGCCATGCCGGCCACGTGGGCCTCTCGGGGGGCTCTCTCCAGGGTCTCCCCGTCTCCCCCAGAGTGCTCTCGCTTCCCCCAGCTTCCATATCCCCACCTGGAATTCAGGCAGCAAACAAAGATCCCTCCGGTTATCAGGACTTCTCTTCCTTAGAAGTCAGTGGGGGGCTTTAAGGAACCATCTTTCCCTGTCATACAGGTATTTGTATATTCAGAGAGAGAAAAATCAGAACAATTACGTAACACGTTGTTCTCACCGGGGGTGGATCCTGGAGTACTTTTGTTTTTTCAGTGTATTCTTCTGTACTGCTGGAAGATTTTATGAAGCGTATGTTTTGCTCTTATTTTTTTTTTCATTTTAAGTATACAAGTAATTGAAAAGCCCTTTCTCATTTTTAAAAAAATTCCTCTAATCCACCTAAAGCAACAGGCTGCCCAGAAATTCCTGCCACCCTCCTAACTCCTTTCCCCAGAGGCAAATGCTGATATTTTTTAAATTAGGACTCTTTCCAGACTCTTCAACGTATTTGTATACGCATGTATCTGAAGAGACATAGCACTTTATCTTTAGGAATCTATTTATATAAATGTGATCATATCATTCTTATCTTTTATCACTTTTTTTTTTTTTTAAGCAAACAGTACGGGTGGAAAATCTTTCCCTGTCAGGACCTCCGGACATCTCTCATTCTCCTGTCTGAGCCGTGTGACATTGCAGAACACGCTTCTGACGGAGTTTACTTAATCATTTTGTTGTTGAAGGACATTTAGGCTGTTTCCAGTTTTTCGCTATTACAAACAATGCTTTGATAAACACCCTCGCGTGCTTCGCTTTATGCTCCTGTACGGGCGTTTTTTCTAGGCTGGATAATGAGTCTCAGAATTGCTAGGTTGAAGGGCATGCGCGCTTTTAATTTTAAGAGATGCTGCTGAATTACTTTTACAACCAGAAAAGGGCACTAACAATAAAGAACAAGAAGCAAAATGGCCCTGATTTTCCATTCCCTGCCTCCCCAGCAGAGCACTGAGTAAATTGATGCTAAAGTGACGGCCCAACAATGTTGGCTAAGCAGGCAGCTCCCCGTGGCATGGGCGCCCCTTCCCTCCTGCCCACCCCCCACCCCGCAGCTCTGCCCCACCGCTCCCCTCTTCCTGTTGCAGGTTCAGCCCTTACGAGTGGTACGATGCTCATCCCTGCAATCCCGGCTCCGAGGTGGTAGAAAACAACTTCACTCTGCTGAACAGCTTCTGGTTCGGGATGGGGTCCTTGATGCAGCAAGGTGGGTGCCCTCTCTCCCCAGGGATCCCCTCTCCGGAGTGTGGGGGTGCCTCCTTTCCTGAGTCGGCAGAGCCTACCCAGCCTCCAGGACAGCCTCAGACCTGAGGAGCTGCCAGCGGGTTGGAGACACCCGGGAACTTGGGTGTGTACCCTTGTCCCAGGTCCCTGTCCTCCACCAGTCCTGGGGCTGGACTGGCTCAGAGTCTGAGGCTAAAACAGAGAAGGCATCCCACCCGTGCCGAGCAGGGCTCTATCCCTAATCTCTCCTGCTACAGCCGCGGTGGATGGACAGCACCCTGCTTGCTGGATGCAACCCCACTGTTGGCCCCGTCACCTTAGATGCCAGCTGGGTCAGGTTGAGCAGAGGAAGGGGGAGACTGGAGGCAGGGAGGCTGGGTGGGAGGCTGTTGCAGAAATGAGAGGATGAGACCTGAACGGGGGTCGTGGCCATGGGGGTAAAGGACAGAGATGGACTCCAAGAGCTTCAGGGTGTAGCAGGAGCAGGACTCGGTGACCATCTGGCCATGGGGAGCGTGGGAACGAGAAGGGTCATGTTTAAGGGGGTGGGTGCTTCAGGGATGGTATGCACAGAAGGAGAGTGCTGTCTTACAACCTCCAGAGCAAGGGCAGGTATATTGCACCTGCCCCTGACCAGTTGGCCTGCCCTTTGGCCTGATCCGCAGCTGCTCAAATGTCTCAGGGAGCAGAGCACCTGCACTGGGTGCAGAGACACCGTGGGCTGAAGGACAGGTACCAGGAGAGGAGACCTCCGCCCAGGGAGGACCCTCCCTCCCTAGCCTTGCTGAGCAGGAGCCACAAGCTCATTGTTTCTGCCTGTTGAGTCACATGTCCAGAGCCTCTTAACTTGGGGAGGGGAATGGGGACAGAAACAAAATCGCTGCCTCTATTAGGATCTTGCTAAGGGGCAGTGGGTGACAAGGGGGCAAGGAAGGGAAGGGGAGCCAGGAGGCAAAGAACACCCTGTCCCTCACTCACCTGTGTGTGTTCTCAAGGCCCGTCCAAACCCTGGCCCTCAGTAGACATCCATCAGCAAATGCCAAACGAATGCTATTATCCCAGCGTGTCCTGAGTGACCACTACATCCCAAGCCCTGGGCTGGGCGCTTGAATGAAGGAGGAAGAGGAGAGAGAGAGAGAGAGAGAGAGAGAGAGAGAGAGCTGCCCCCAATTCAAGCAATCTCCCAGCCATGACAGAGGCCAGGGCAGGAGCCTGGGTAGGAGTGTCCAGCAGAGGCTGGCACAGTCCACCAGGCCAACAAGTCATTCTCCCCTGGGGGGGGTGGGGGGACAGCTCTAGCCCTAGCTTGGAGGAATCTGGGAGGTAGCAGGGGGTGGTGGGGCAGATAGATGAGGTTGCATGTGGTTGGGAGGGAGGGGACCCTGAGGAGCCTCCATGGTCTCTAGAGCTGGGAAGTGACAGGCGGCTTTCAGCGGAAGTGTTTCTTTCTGTCCCCTCTACTAATGAGTGTCCCAAAGCCTCACCTTGCTTCTTCGTACATTTTCCTTTTTCAGTGACAGTAGGGAAAGACCTGACAGCCCCCCAGTGCAGAAATTGCTTCTCCTCGCCCTCCTCCAGCTGCTATATTCAAAGCCCTGGCCCCTGATGTATTCCCCCACGAGGTTTTGATTAGGAGGGAGAAAAATAGTTCTGTATTTGAAAAACTCTCTTCTTTGAGTGATTTCTTTGAGGAAAAAAAAAAATCCTCCATATCAAAGCAGACACTTTTCAGATTGCAGGTCCAAATATTCTGGAAAGTTCAGGAGTCACTTGCTATTTAAATCTCTTGAAAGCCGCCTAGTTAATTACTTCAGTTAGAAGGTTTCATCTAAATTGTGCTCCACACCCAAGGTCGGGGAGGAAGAGGGATCGGTTTTGGCGACGAGCTTCAAAAAATGTTGATTTTTCTCCCCTTGTAAAGCACCAGCAGGCAATCTTGTGTTTGTATACCGCCTGTGTTTGCAACACACCTTCTCCTCCAATTATGCCGCGGCAGCCTCACGGTATTTGTGTGAGGCTGGGACGGAGAAGGAAGGACGACTCTCCGGGCTTTGTGGGGTCCCAGAGAGGGAGAGCATCTGGCGCGATCACACAGGGCTGGGAGCAAGAATCCCTCCAGAGCCCCATGGTTTCGACTCCCCTGCGTTCTGAACCTTGGGTGACTGGGGCTGACCAGCCTGTGAAACACGTGCACGTGTGTGGTCCTAGAGCAGTGGTTTTTTCCATTTCAGCCTGCATCAGAACCCCCTGGAGGGCTTCCCAAACCCAGATTGCTGGGCCCCACCCCTCAAGGGACCAGTTCAGGGGCGTCCGGGAGGGGGCCTGAGAAGGTGCATTGTTAACAAGATCCGAGGCACTGCAGCCCTAGACCACATCAGGGACCACCTGCCTTTTCCATTCTCCCAGGGTCGGAACTGATGCCCAAAGCCCTATCAACCCGCATCATCGGGGGCATCTGGTGGTTCTTCACACTCATCATCATCTCGTCCTACACGGCCAACCTGGCTGCCTTTCTGACCGTGGAGCGCATGGAATCGCCCATCGACTCTGCTGATGACCTGGCCAAGCAAACCAAAATCGAGTATGGGGCTGTGAAGGATGGGGCCACCATGACCTTCTTCAAGGTGAGAGCCTCTCCCTCCCTTGCAGTGCCCCAAGCTGACCCTCCCATGCCCTTCGCTGTCCACCCCTCATTTCACAGCCTCAATCGGCCAGGAATCCCCAGGGCTCAGGCCATCCCTCCCTGTTTGAGACCAATTGGCTTTAGAGAGCTTTGATGAGGATGTGGCCACCTGAGTTGGTCCCAGCACAAATCTTCATACCTGGGACAGGCAGGGTAAGTGTGCCGTTTTCTTCAATCCTTAGAGGAGGACAGGTGGAAAGATGAGGCTGGAAAAGAGGGAAGGGGAATCATGGCCCAGACACACAGACAGGTGTGGGAGCCAGGGGGCTCTCTGCCCTTGGCTTAAGGTCTCAGTGGCATCTGTGTCCCAAGAGCCTGACCTGCCCTTGGCCGGGAGCTCTCCACCACTGAGAGGGCAGCAGGGGGCACATCCTTCAAGGAAGGGAGGAGGTTAAAACTTAAACAAGCATTTAAGAGCATTTCTTCACATGTTACGCTCTTGGACTGCTGACGTCTGGATAAAGACCCCGTCACCTGCTCAGGTCAGTTTCAATGAGGATCTGGCCATGGCTTTCTTGCTCCTCCTGCTTTATAGTGCCTTGACTCAGGTCCCCAAGGTTTTCCACCTTCTAGCGTAGCTAAGGTTTAGGAGACTGACAGACCCTGAGAACACAGTAAAGTGTCCTTCTGGAAATGAAAGTAAAAATCACAAGAGCCACCACCAAGAGCTCACAGCAGCCCATACTCCTAGCTTGGCCTCACTGAATCTTCATGACCAGTCCTGTGAGGTATGCACTGTGATTATTTCCATGTGACACATTTGGGAACTGAGGCTCAGAGTGATGAAGCAGATTGTCCCAAGCACTCACAGCTGAAAGGCCCAGGCCTGCTTTCCCCCAAAAGCCCATGTTCTAGGCCACGGTTCTCAGACTTGAGTGTGCATCCCAATCGCCTGGGAAGCTTGGGAAAACCCAGATTCCTGGGCCCCACCTTCCGGGTTTCAGGTTTAGTAGGTCTGGGACAGGGCCAAGAAAGCAAGTTTCTAGGGAGTTCCCAGTTGCTGCTGCTGCTGCTGCTGCTGCTCGTCCCGGGGCCACCCTAAGAACCTCGGCTCTCATGGTTTCTCCGAAATGGTCAGGATTCAGGAACTTGGAGGCCTTTCTTTATTTATTAGTCCCTTGGAAGCCTGGGCCCTGGTTCTGAACCCCCAGCTCTGGTCTCCTTCCAGGCTACGCCTCGGAGGGATGGACTGAGCCTCCAGCCTGGCCTGATGGAGGAGAGGGGAGAGGAGAGGTCCGGGAGGGAAAGCCTCTCCCTCCTGCGCACCAGAGCCCCACCAGCATTCTCCCCTCCCCTGTAACCCTCCTGGAGGGTGGAAGCAGATGTTTAGTGAAGAGGAGAGAGAGAGGAAAGGGGCACCCCTCCTATGACATTGCTGCTGCCACCGAGAAGTAGCCAATGTGGCCTTCCCGAGAGGTCACTGTCATGCATTTGGGGCGGATAGAAGCATTGTCACGGGCACGGTAGGAGCTCTTCGGGTCCCTGGGTGTGTGTTCATGAGTGTGAGCAGTTTTTCAGTGTGTGTATGGACGTGTGTGTGTATGTCACAGGACAGAATCCACAGAAACATGCATTTAGGTGTGTATGTGTACACACAGGGACCCGTTGGCAAAGTCCGTCTGTGGGGGGGGGTGTCTTTGTGCTTGGACAGGAGTATTTGCAAAAATCTATATGTGTGCCAGCAAGCATGTGTGTGTGGGCGTCTCTGTGCTCTGGGTGTATAGGTATATGCCTCTGAGGGTACACAGGTTAAATGCATGTGTGCATGGAGACTGTATGTGTGTCTATCTGCCTGAATGTCCCCATGGGTGTTTCTAGACAAGTGAACATGGGGGGATGGGCATCCGTGGGTGTCGTAGCCCATGCATGTATATGTGTAATTGTGTGTGTGTGTGTGTGTGTGTGTGTGTGTGTGTGATGGCCCGTGCATGCATGTGTTTGCAGGTGTGATGGTTCGGTTCGTGTGTGTGCGCGCGCACGCTGGTGCGAGTGTGACTGCTCGTGCCTGTCCCCAGGCTATGGCCCAGCCCTTTGACTGAGCCAGAGCATCTCATGCATTACACATGAGCCCATCTCAAGGCAGGGCTCCCGATCAAAGGGAAGCAGCATAAATAAGCCCAGTGCAGGCTCATTGCCGCGGATTGGATGCCCTTGCCTCCCTCCACGCTAAGATGCTCAGATTGGCTTCCAGGAGCCTGCTTCCAGCTCCCCACCGAGCTGCTGTCCTCGGTATCAGGCAGCACCTCCACCAGGCTGCTCCGCCCTCATGCGCCTTCCCTGCAAACAGTGCAGCAAGAGGGCAGAGGAGGGACACACGGTTGCTGTCACCCAGCTGGGATGTGGGGGCACCAGGGCCCCTGCTCACAAGGGCTCCTGGCCAGAATCAGCCACTCCACATCCCTCTGCAGAACCAACCCCGACTTTCTGGCTCTCCCAATCAGCAGTTAATTTTCCTAGAAGTCTGGCCACATTGTCTCCTGCTTGAATTCAAGTGACGTTCTTCTAGGCCAGGTTCCCTTTCAGGGACCGCAGCAATGGGGCCGCTTCATAAGCAGAGAGGGGCTTGAATTTGGGGATACCTCAGATCATGAGCTACAAGCGTGGCACCTGCCCAGAAGTTCCCTGGACGAGCTTCCTTCCTCCCCACCCTCCCAGCCCTGGTCCTCCATAGCTGGGCTTTCCAGTCATACCTCCCCCTTCCACTCCCCAACCCTCTCCCCAGTGAGGTGGTAGCCTCCTCATTTTCATTTCCTAATTAGAGCTAGAAGAAAACCTGAGGTTAACCTGGAGAAACAGAGAAGGTGGGTGATCTTCCCATGATCACACAGCAGATCAGTGGTGGAAGCATGATGCAAGGACAGATAATTCCGTGTGCACATGCAGCACCCTTCCGAATACCCACTCTAGGGTCTCTGGAGGGCTAGTCCTCCCCGCCGCCACCGCCTGTGAGTGGATATGGCACTGGGGTTGAACAGGGATCAGCTTCAGAGGTAGCCACAGGATGTCCGGGAGACATTGGCCAGGTCAATGGTAATAATATTTGTCTAGCACTGACTTGGGGCCAGCCACATTCGGGTACTCGACCCGCATTCATGCATCTCATCCTCACAACATTGGTTGGTAGAGACCGTTATTATCATTCATCTCCTCTCGACACCTGAGGAAGGTGGGATCCGAAGGGTCCTCACTTCCCATGGACTTGCCTGCCATCGACAGCTAGTGAAATGCAGAGCTGGAATTCGAACCCCCGCCATCTGGCACCAGTGCCCATGCTCTCTGTTCCTGTGTGCCTATGGCTTCTGGAAGGAGTCAACCACGATCTGGGAGTCGGTGGGGGAAGAGCCAAGCCACACAGCCAGCTGCACTGTCGCCCCAATCCGAGCGGTCCTGCCGCCTAGGACGTAGCCGCTTGAGGGATTCACGTCCAGTGGCCACCTTCTCTGAATCAAAGGATGAACCAAGAGGTGGGAGGAGCCAAGGAGAGCAGATGCAGGAGGTGCATTAAGGACAGGAAGTGAGCAGGCCGAGTCCTGGGCATCCTGGAGGGCATGGCAGGGTACCTCAATTCCTGTGGTTAGCGTGTGTTCCTGGCTAGGCTGCGGCCCCTCAGGCAGAGCCCCTGGCTGAGAGGAGAACTCAAGGGAGAGAACCCACTCCATCCAGAGGCAGCAGCGGGAAGGGGGATGTCAGGCTCAGAGGCAGGCGGGCATGGGGGTGGGGGGAACCACAGCCCTCATGCCCACCCTGCAGCCTGGGAGATGCACAACGTCAGGGGCACCGGTGCTCCAAAAGAAATTTCATTTGAAGAGTTGTCGGGGAGTAGCAGACATCACAAACAGTGTCTCCTGTGCTGTCCTCCCTCCGTCTGGGAAGATAAAAATTAATTAGGAGATGAAAAAGGAAGTCTTTGAAAGCACTGTTTGGCTGTAAAAATATGTAGGCAAAATGTAAAGGAGAACATTGGGGAAGCATGTTCAGTGGGCAGCTTTGAAGGGAGAGGCTGTCAGAGGATGGCTTCTCCAAGGATTTAGCCCCCTTCTGTGTTGCAGTGGGGGTGGGGGCCCAATACAGTGGGAGGGACTGTGGGTGAGGGAGCCCCGCTCAGGGAAGAGACCAGAGCTGGGGCCCAAGAATCCCAGGCTCCCCAGGGCTCCAGCATCATCAAACTCCCCATTCCCTAGTGCAACTTTGTCAGTCCCTAGCGACGGAGCCTGGAAGATACCTGGAGAGGCCTTCCAGTCCAACACTCCGCCTTCCAGGTGCTCGGCAGACTTGCCTGAGCGGGAAGACTCACCCCATCTCAGCTTCCAGTTTCTCCTGGCACATCTGCTGGCCAATCCAGCCTCGGACCCAAGGAGAAGTAGGACCCCCAAAATGCAGGGACTGGGTAAAATTCAGTGCCATGTAGCCTGGCATCGTCAGGTCACACCGGTCTTAAAAGTCAGATCAGGACTTGAGTCCTGGGTGTTGGCTCTGCTGAGTGACTGGGGTAAGTCCCTTTATTTCTCTGAGCCTCAGTTTTTTCCCCTATATGATACAGATATGGATTCCCACCACACGGCAGTCAGCGAGAGGACTCAGCCCACGGCTGGACGTAGGGTGGTTAGCCCAGTGCCAGGCACACAGGAGCACTCAATTCCCATACCTCTCCAGCTGGTGGACCCAGAAGACTAGGAAGCAGTCTGAACTATTTTCTCCTTTACCCAGTAGTCCCCGGAGGACTTAACTAGAGCACGTTGGAGAGGGACCAACCAGTAGACACCTGGAGAATGTCCTCTGAGTCTCTCTAGAGGGAGACCAGGGGCTTTGGGAGGGACCTTGGTGCCTCTCATAGGATGACCATCTACCTCTGCACAGAACTAAAAACTCGGGAGGAGCCTCGAGATCCTCAGAATAGAAGAGACCCCGAGAGGGCGGGCAGAGGGGCAGGGATAGGTGCGGGGCTGGGCCAGGAGTGAGGGGAAGCAACTGAACATTGGAATGACTGTGGACCTTTCTGTGCCTTTCTATGGAACGGGTCTGACAATAGTTCCCACCTCGCAGAGTTATCAAGATGGCAAAGTGGGATAATTCCCGTAAACGGCTTAACAGAGTCACAGCCGAGCACCTGACACAGAGTACACACTGTAGGAAGTGTTAACCATTCTTGTTGTTTGTTGTTGAAAGTGGTGATACATAGGCCTGCTCAGCCCCCAGACACGGTTTTGGGGACCATACATTGCTTACATTTTCTTATGTGAGTTGCCAGCATTTTAAAATTGAGAGATTTTTGCATTTTAAAAAATTCACATTTCGAGCTTCTTGAAAATGTGAAGGATCTGGCATCACGGAGCTGCTCTCCCGCTGAGCAACAGTTGTGGAAGCCAAGAGGCAACAGCTTCCCCAGGCTCTCAGAATTCTACTCAATGCTCTCTCCTTCCATATTTGTGGCGCCCTCCCCAGCCCCTGTCAACACTACCCAGGCATTCTACCCAGGGCATTGTATCATTTAATTTCTGTAGAAACTCTGTCCTGTAGAAATGATTACGCCCAATTTCCAAGTGAGAAAACAGAGCCTTTGAGAGAAATAACAATGCCAGCCACTTGTCCAGCACTTCTTAAGGAAAGAGCTCTGTGCCCAGCTAATGCCCATTTTACAGATGCAGAAAATGAGGCTCAGAGATGGGATGTCACTGGCCTGCGGTTGCAGAAGGAGCTGACCTTTGAACCCAGGCTGGCATGACACCAGGGTCCAAGTAGCAGAGCTGACCCCTCCGGCTGCCTCCAGCCCCAGCCTGCAGCCCTCACCTCCAGACTCACCTGCACGGGCCAGTCCGCAGTCCCCACCTGCCCCCGCCATGCACACACACAAGCCTCAAGGGGCACCTGCCAATAGCAGGTGTTACTGCTGGACTGGAGGGTCTGTCCTGGCAAGGTGGGCTGCAAGGGCAGGCAGAGGCAGCAGGCTCAGGGAGGCTGCCGGTCCCCATGGAAATAATCCGAGACATGGTTAACTGCTTGAGTATGTGGATCTGATAAGGCCAAAACCTCCACACCCCGGGATAAGCAAGCCAATTAATTTGAGGAAAAGTCTCCTTTCCACCATGGAAGATACCCAAGGTCTCGCATGGAATCACATTGCCACTGCCTCTCTGCACACGTTCCCTAGGATTCAGCTCCCTTTGAAATTGATATATATTTATATATATACCTATATACATTTTTCTTGTACAGAAATGTTAAATTCGCAAGATTAAGTATCTTCAGTTGGGGAAAATCAATTTACTTCTTTGAGGAGGCTGGAATTGAAAGTCGTGAGCCTGAAACTTACTTTCTTGCCAATTTTACTGATAAAAAAAGCCTCTCCATCCTGGCACGTCGCCCTGTATTGGCTGCTCCAGACGATTCCATTAATTGATTTGGGTGACTGGCCCTGAAGCAATGCTTATTAAGGTTCCCAGTGGAGCTGGGACAGGCAGGATGACGTGGGAGCCATAGATCTGTGGGACTCCGTTCCCTAGGGTGGTGATTATAGCTCAGTCCAGTGACGGGAACTCAGACCTCTGGTGACTAGGCCTAGGAGTTGGGAGAGGGACCTGAGGCTCCAGGCATGGCCCTGGCTATATCCTTCCCTGTCTCAGACCAGCGCTGCTAGAGGGGAGATTTTCGGGGCTGTGTTCTAGAATCACAGCATCACTGGAAAACAAGAGGGAACTTAAAGGGAAGCAGAGACCATGAATGGATGTGGTTGAGCATGGGAGCCCCAAGATACAGAATATGCACTGTCGGTGGCCATTCTAGGAATGTGGATTTCAGAGCCACCTGCCTAAAGTTGGTGGAGGTGTGACTTTGTTGGCACTGGAGCTGGGAGAGCAGAACTTCTTGGAATCAGCATTGCAGCCAGCTTTACACTCTTCTGTCAACTGGCCCGAACTCTCTGGTGTTCTTCCGTCTTCCTCATGGCATTGCTTCACCCTCTGGAGGCTTTTATGTGTCCCTCAAAGCCCATCAGCCTCCACAGCACCCCAACCCCCAAAAGAATTTCTGTCTCTATTTATGGTGGGGTGTTACTGGAAAGAACCTATGTTTTAATGTCAGAACCCTGTTTCTGCTCAACATGCTTGTGTAAAGGAGGAATGGGGTGTTAGGAAAGGATACAGGGAGGAGTTTGCATCCCTTTCTGAGACAGAAGTAGTGGGGCAGGACTTCCTGAGTGGTTCATTTTCGAGTTACTTATGCCAGTGTTTGAGGTTTACTGATGGATGACTGGCTTCATGGGAGAGTGAGTGGGTAAGATGGGTGAAGTGGCCAAGTGGATGGATGGTTAGGTGACTGATAGAAGGGTAAGAGAACAGATAGATGGGTGGTTGGACGCATGGATGAATGGATGGGTAAATAAGTAAAAAGCTAGATGGATAGTTGAGTAGTTAGTTGAGTGAATTAGTGCCTAGGTAGTATATGGGTGAGAACATGGATATGACGTATGAGAGGATAGATGGGTGGATGGATGGATGGATGGATGGATGGATGGATGGAGGAATGGAAGGATAGATGGATGTATGGATGGATAATTGAGAAGAAGTTAGTTGAATCAATTAGTGCATAGGTAGTATATGGGTGAGAACATGAACATGATGTATGAAAGGATAGATGGATGGATGGATGGATGGATGGAGGAATGGAAGGATAGATGGATGGATGGAGGAATGGGATGGATGGATGGATAGATAAGTAAAAGGCTAGGTGGACAGTTGAGTGGTCAGTTGAATGAATTAGTGTGTAAGTAGTGCATAAGTACTATGAGAACATGAAAATAATGAATGAGAAGATGGACAGTTGGATGCATGGATGCCTGGTTGGATGGATGCTTGGATAGAAGCAGGAGCAGGATAGAAGGTTCCTACTACAGTGAGTCTGGGAAGGAACAGTCACAGAGTGAGAAAGTTCTGAAGGATAAATGGAGCCAGAGAAGGAGAGTCTGGGTGGATGCATGGATGGATGGATGGATGGATGGATGGATGGATGGATGGATAAGTAAAAGTCTAGGCGGATAGTTGAGTAGTTAGTTGAATGCATTAGTGTGTAGGTAGTATGTGGGGGAGAACATGAACATGATGAGCAAGAAGATGGATGGATGGATGGTTGGAAGGTTATATGATATGTGCACTAGAAGATGTAAGGGGAGCCCTTATAGTCTCATCAATCCCTAGTTCCCACTGGAGAATTTGGAAGGCAGGAGAGACTGGGATGGAAAAGGGCCCAGGTGCTGGAGCCACCCATGGGGCCATAGTACTTAGTTGTAGTGACCACGAGGGCTGAGTATCTGAGGAGCGTGCGTCTCTGGCACCAGGGAGTATTGGACTTGGATGATCTGATTAGAGGAATCATTGGAATCAATTATCTGAAAAACAATCATTTGGGGGCAGAGAAGTAGCTTGTATGTGTACGTGGGTAAGAGAATATACTAGCTACCTCTTGCTGCATAACAGATTACCCAAAACTTAGTGTCTTAAAACAACAGCATTCTGATATCACTGACTGGGTTGGGAAGCGGCACTGCTTAGCTGGGTGCTATGCACAGGGTCTGGGACAGGCCGCAGTCAAGGTATTGGCTAAGCCTGTAGTCATCTCAGGGCTCTGCTTCCGAGCTTGCTCACGTGCTTGTGGACAGCATTCAGTTCCTCCTGCATGTTGGACCACGGGCTTCAGTTCTCTGCTCCCTGTTGGCTGGAGGCATGCCCTCTGTTCCTGGCCACGTGGGCCTCTCCACGGGGTGACTCACAGCACGCCAGCCGGCCGCCATCAGAGCATCCAGTGAGAAGAGCCAGAGAGAGTGTGAGCAAGAGCTGCAGTCTCTTGTAACCTCATCTCAGAAGTGACATCCAATCACTCCTAGGGGGCAGTTAAAAGCAAGTCTCTAGACCAGCCCACACTCAAGGGGAGGGGTTACATAAGGGCAGGAGTACCAGGCACAGGCATCATTGGAGCAGGATGGAAAATTGGATAGAAGCTTCCTGCATCTAGGCAGGAACTGTCAAAGCGTGAGATAGGCACTGAGGGATAAAAGGAGCCAGGGAAGGAGAGTCTGGACGTCAAAAATTATCTAGAAAATTATCTAGAAAATGTCTGAGGGGTCAGAAAAGCTGGAAATCTAGAATGTTTTTAAGAGCAAGAGTAACTAGTGGGGGGAGCGTGTCTGGGGCTAGAGGAGGAGCTGGGCGGGGAAGAGTAGCTGGCAAGAAGGAGTAGCTGGCAAGCAGAGGTTTGAAGGTAAGAGCTAAAGAGGCAGGAGTAACCCGTGGTAGACTAGTTGGACACAGACCTGGCAGAAGGAGGACAGGGAGGAGCTGGAAGCATCTGAGCTCTTACAGAACTTCAGCTTTGAGGCAGATAAATTTGCAGGTGGGGCAGTAGCTGCTTGTCTGTGAAGGTGCCCCAGACCCAGAGGAGGCATCATTGGCCCTTGATGGATTCTGGGTTCTGATAAAATTCCAACAGGGATCTTGCCTGCTGCTTCAGGGCTCCCTGCTCCCCCAGGCATGCCTGGGTCTCCAGGAGCCAGTTTTAGAGAGGACAACCCTTAGCAGAGCTGGGAAGCCCCTGGAGAATAGTTGATACACTTTCCTCCTGGCCACTGCCCCCACCACCAGGACTCCTGGCAGACACAGCTTCTTCCCCATCCCCTACCCATCCCCCAGCCCTGCACCAGCCTGTTCAACACATCCATGCTGTCACGCACACCGGAGCTGGGCCGGGTGCCAGTCAGACAGGCTGACATCACAGACAGGCACAGCTAGACTTGGAAGCAGCCGGGTACAATGGGGCCTGCAGAGCCACCTGCTCCCCTGGGATCCGTGGGAACAGGGTCATTCCCTGCTGGGAGCAGGTAGCTGGCTGGCTATCATTTCCAGAGAAATCTCATGAATGCCATGCACCCTCACCTGTCCCTGTCCCAGCCCCAACACCTCTGAGTCTCCCCAGCCAGGCAGAACACGCCCAGCAGCCCACCCCCTAAGCCTCATCTTACAGTTCTGCTCATCCAGCAGTGCCCAGCCCAGGATGCTTTGGGGGAAAATCACAGTAAGGAGATAAGGGGCCTGCAGACCACGTGCTCTGATAGCCCCCACTTCTTGCCTCTCTTGTTAATGAAGTCCAATAGAGAAAAATCTTTGTCTTCCCTTGGAACACAGTACGCGGGATGGGCCCCTCTTTGGTTGAAGTGGGAGTGGGGTCCCAGAACCCACCAAGCTTTGCCTTCATTTGCATCCACCTTTCCCTTTCTATGCTCACAGAGTTTTCTGGGAGGGAGGCAGTGCAGCTAAGTGGTTGGGAACGTGAGCTCTAGAACCAGATGGCCTGGGTTGGAAGCCTAACTTTGCTACTTAGTGTCTGAGTAAACCTTGGGTGAGTGACTTAGCCATGGCTTCAGTTTCCATAAAATAGAGCTAAGGATAGCCCCCCAGCTGCTATGATTGTTGTGAAGAATCAGGGAGTTAATGAAAATAAAGTTCTTAGAACAGGGTCAGCACATGGAAACCTTTAACAAATGTTAGAGAAAGAGAATGCAATTTTTTTTTTTTAATCAGTCTGAAAACCACCATGCCATGGCAAAGAGCCAGGGGTGTCTGAATCCTGGCTTCATCCCTTACCAACTGTGTGTTTTGGGACCTCCCCTCCCAGGGCCTGTTTCCACAGCTGAGCCAGGGGTGGTCTTCCCTCCCTCAGAGGGTTGGAGACAGAGATTGGTGACCAGAGCCCTGTTAAGTGGGGTCTGAGGTGCTTGGCACCCCGGTGTCCTCAGTGACCATGTGCATTACCCTTCCCCCTCATGGCCCAGAAATCCAAGATCTCCACCTTTGAGAAGATGTGGGCCTTCATGAGCAGCAAGCCATCAGCACTGGTGAAGAACAATGAGGAGGGCATCCAGAGAACCCTGACAGCCGACTACGCCCTGCTCATGGAGTCCACGACCATCGAGTACGTCACCCAGAGGAACTGCAACCTTACCCAGATCGGGGGCCTCATCGACTCCAAGGGCTACGGCATTGGCACACCCATGGGTGAGCAAGGGGCTGCGGCGGGCGGAGAGATTGGGGGACAGAGGACGGCCAGGGCCCCCGCAGCCACTCATGCATACCGTCTCCTGCTCCCTCTCCCAGCTCATCCCACTGAGCCTCAAAAGGTGGTATCTCTTCAATCCAGAGACAAAGTGTAGAGTCACAACCTTGCGAGATCAGCCTGGGCCTAAGCAGTGGAGATCCAAGGCCAGCACAGAGATGGGGGGGTCAGTTCAGAAGTCATGCCTGCTCTCTCTGACCTCACCCCTGTTGATGCAGCCCTGACACACAGGGCCTTCCAGGAGCTGATGGAGACAGGGACTCCTAGACAAGACTCCCCACCCCCAATTAGGACGTTGCTCTCACCCAGACCCCATACAAAGATTCAAAGAGGGGCCTGTGGTAGCTATTGAGAGGTGAGGGAGGGTGGCCGGCGCTGTCCAGGGTGCTGGCAGGGGCACATGCGCAGGGACCGAATGCCCCTGCCAGCCAGACCCCCGCTCCTGCACTCAGGCTCCCCGTACCGGGACAAGATCACCATCGCCATCCTGCAGCTGCAGGAGGAAGACAAGCTGCACATCATGAAGGAGAAGTGGTGGAGAGGCAGCGGGTGTCCCGAGGAGGAGAACAAAGAGGCCAGTGCCCTAGGTATCCAGAAGATTGGAGGCATCTTCATCGTCCTGGCCGCCGGGCTGGTCCTGTCCGTGCTGGTGGCTGTGGGCGAGTTTGTGTACAAGCTCCGCAAAACAGCAGAGCGAGAGCAGGTAAGCCTCAAGAACTGGAGCCCACGTGGGGAAGGGAGGGAGTGGGGAGCACAGGGTGTGAGCCAGGGGCCCACCTCCCAGGCACACGTGGTGTCAGAGCCCACCCTGCCTCTACTCCAGCAGGAGGGCTGCCTGCCACACCTCTGCTCCAACTCTGAGCACACATCCCCACCACTGTGGCTCCAGGCCAGGCCAAATTCCCTCCTTTCCAGCTGGCCCATGCCACAGCTTCCACTCTGGTCTTCCTGCCTCATCTACCCCATACGCTCCCCAAACACAGCCAGTGCCCTGATTAACACTTCATTCAAACCATGCCAGTCCCCTGCACAAAACCCTCCAGGGTAATTGTTGAAGCTGGGTGATGGTTACGTGGGGGTTCATTATACAGCTCTCTCTACTTCTGCATATAGTTGGAAATTTCCATAATCAAAAGTTTAAAAAAAAAAGGAATGTTAAGAGGTCTGGCCCAAGCATCCAGACAGTAGAACTCTACTCAACCCATCTGATTAATTCCAGTGTGGTTGAGCGGTGGTTCTGGGTCCTGGTAGCAAATTAGAATCACAGGGAGAGAGTTTTTTAAGTGCTAATGCCCTGGACTCACTCCCAGAGACCGTTTTAATTGGTCTGTGGCAGAGCCTGGCATTGGTGTCTTAAGAAAGTGTACTTACAGGGTGATTTAAATGTGCACATGAGGGCGCCTGGGTGGCTCAGTCGGTTAAGCGTCTGCCTTCGGCTCAGGTCGTGATCCTGGGGTCCTGGGATCAAGCCCCACATCGGGCTCCCTGCTCAGCGGGGAGCCTGCTTCTCCCTCTCCCTCTGCCTGCTGCTCCCCCTGCTTGTGCTCTCTCTCTCTCTCTCTCTCTCTGTCAAATGAATAAATAAAATCTTTTTTAAAAAATAAAAATTAAAAAAAATCAATGTGCACGTGAGTTGAGGGCCACTGGGCTGGAGGGAGGCGCCTCTCATGGAGAAGTCCAAAGGGACACAGGGCCAGGAGATTGCAGGTATGTCCTATGTGGAGGGGACTGTTCAAAACAGGCACTTTTTCCATCCATCAGAAATGAAATAGGGCCCTTTGTAATAGGTAAGCCAGAGTCAGCAAAGAGTCAGCAAAGATCATTCCTGGTGTCACAGTTCTCACGGGCTTGAGGAAAGGGACACGCTCCTGTCTTGGTGGGAGCCGTCCATGTGAACGTTTCTAGAAGGCAATGTGGACAGAGTCTTAAAACTGGCCACACATTTTTGACAGTGAATTTCTGCTTTTAGAAAGGAACCCCTTGGAACTGGCCGAGAACAGATGCAGTTTTACCAACAAGGATATTCACCCAAGTGTTAATGAGCACATGAAAAATGGAGGGGAACACCCCTCTCAGTGTCCAGTAATAAAGAAGGGTAAAAAAATTACAATATGTTAAAAAAAGAACAACCAGATTCTCTAAGCATTGCCATTACAATTGGAATGAGCTCCATAATCCACCTAAAAGCCTACAACAAAATCTGGTCCTGGCCCACTAGTCTGACTTCCTCCTTCCCACACTTCCTTCCTTCACTCTCCTCCAAACACACTGGCCTCATCTTCGATCCTTCATGCACCAAAAACATTTCAGCCCCAGGCCTTTTGCACATGTTCTTCTGTGCCCCTGCAATGCTCTTCCTCCCTGAGTACCATATTATTGGCATGTTCTGGTCATTCAGGTTTCAACTGAAATGCCGCCTCTCAAGTAGCCATTCCCAATGCCTCTCTATCTCATTCCACTGCTTTATTCTCTTAATAACAGTTACTGTGCTCAGAAATGCTTTATTTGTTCGCATGTTTATTACCTGTCTCTGTCACATCATAGACCATGAGCTCCCTGAGGGCTGGGACCTATCTGCCTTTTCCACGTCTGTATGCCTGACACCTAGGACAGTGCATGGCACATAGTAGGGCCTCAGTAAATATTTTCAGAATGAATAATGTCAGGTGAGGAGGGATGCCATTCTGCGTTGAGTGGGCAGACAAGGGAAAGCTCAGAGGGGAAGTGGGTAGAAGGCAGAGCCAGAATTGAGAACTCCCTCGCCCTGCACAGCCTGCACACAGCAGCTGGGTGCTCCTGCTCCAGACTTACTGCGTAAATGAGGCTGTCAGGAGCCCCCACTGCCTTCCAGACAAGCTGCAGGACAGCCTCTGGCCATGGGTCTCCTAGGAGCCCCTGCCGTCAGATACCAGCCAGCAAAGCTATATTTTGGTATCCCTTTCTGATACCTGTAGAGACCCAGGCCAGAAGCTGTTGCCACCCAGCTGCCCTGCAGGGAACTGCCTCCCACTAGCACACCTTGAGAAACACGCTGGACTGTCCTGTGTGGGAGAGTGGGGAGTCTGCCCTTAGTGGGAAGCCCTCCCAGGGGGAAGGTTAGTCATACATTCATCAGGTCTCTCTTAAGCCAGACCCTGGGCCAGGCCTAGTGCTGGGAGCTGGGCTTACAGGAATGAAACTGGCCAGTTCCTGCCCTTAGCATCTAGTGGAGAAAAATCAGACAGGTCACCTCCTCAAACTGTAATGTGCATGCCCATTAGAACCACAGTTTCCTCATCTGTGAAATGGGGACAGGATGCTACTATATGCCCTGTCTACCTTAGTCTCCTAACAAGAACATAACGCTCTGTAGGCTGCTTCACATACTAGTCATCTTGTTTGGGCAGAGGGTGGTGGCCTAAAGGTGAGAGCAAGACAGGCAGCCTTGGGAGGAAGGGGAGGAGCTGGCTGGCGTTGCAAGGCCGGGCCTCACGCATGTGCCCCTTGCCCTCCCACCCTGCCCCAGCGTTCCTTCTGCAGCACCGTAGCCGATGAGATCCGTTTCTCCCTTACCTGCCAGCGTCGGGTCAAGCACAAGCCACAGCCTCCCATGATGGTCAAGACTGACGCTGTCATCAACATGCACACATTCAACGACCGCCGGCTTCCGGGCAAGGACAGCATGGCTTGCAGCACATCGTTGGCCCCCGTGTTCCCCTAGGCATAGGTGGGGTGGGGACCAAAGGCCTGGGGGCAGGGCAGAGGAAAGCAAGAAGACGGGAAGGCACCTCCCTGTGCCCACACTGGGCTTCAGGGCCAGAGCCTGCTGCCTGCCTACTGGGCCAGGAGCCCTCTGTCCTTATCTCCCAGGAAACCAGCAGGCCCCTAGGCCAGCTGCTTCGGTCTCACTTGCCTCTTGTTTCTTCTGTGGGTTTCTAAAGCTGCCAGTCGAGACAGCCAAGGCCAAAGGAAGCACATGCCTCTCTCAGGCCAAACTCACCTGCCCCTCAATTCTCCTCAACAGTCAGAAGTTTCTACCATGGCCTTGCAGAGGCCAAAGAAAATGGGAAACAGCTTATATGTTGTCTCCCCCTCCCCCGCAAGCCCAAGCCTCCTGGACCATGGCCGTGAGACCAGAGACTCAAACCTTGGGCACCTTAAGGATTGTAGTGTGGCTGCCAGTGGAAGCTGAAGATGGAGCATGGCCACCCCACTTGTCTTGGGCAGAAGAAAGACTTGGTCCCTTAGGGGCTTCTCAGATAGCCCTGGTCTCTTGGACTTGGCACCATGTGTGGCAGCCTCCATCTTGGCAAAATTGTAGGCAGAGAAGAAAGAGGAGTCTGGGGTATGGGAGAGAGGAGAACGCCCAAAGGCCGCCGTTTTGAATTCTTATAGATGACGTCCCAGTGGCTCCCATTCCTCAAGGAGGTCTTCAGGAGTATAAAGTGGAGGAGTGGTCAGAGCAAATTTTCTGTTTTCTGGACAGAGGCTAAAGACTGCTTGAATCTGCCACAAAGGATGACCAGAGATTCGCTGATATTTGAAACCAGAGGAACAGTGGATTCCATGGAAATCCTGTAGGCCCTTGAGCCATTGGGTCTTATTTTGCCGGTTACTGAGCTGTTTTCTAAACCCTAGTGGCATTTGAGAGCTTGGGTTCTTTGCCATCTACTCATCAACAACTCCCTATTCCTGGCCAGTTGACCTTGACTTCCTTCTGTCACCTTGGAAGGAGAGGAAAAGCCAAGATTGAAGTGAAAGTCGTCACCCCTCCTCAAAGAAGGATCCAGGTCCTACTGCACAGGATAATTTGGGGGGTAAATGGGGAAGGTCAGAGGGGCCCTAAAGAACTCTTGGCCTCCTGGACTTACCAGACCTGAAGACATTCCCCAGAAAGGAAAATTTTTAGGGACAGGATATCAGAGCTCATAGAGGCCCCAAGGATGGGGAAAGAAAAGCTGCCTCCTGGAGAATTAACCAAAGACCCCACACAGAGACACAGGCCATCTAGGTCCTGATCTCTTGTCCAGAGCAGCTTGGACCTAGTGGGGTTTGGGGGTACAGCAAAGAAATAGTACCAGATGAGGTACCAGTGAAGGCCAGACCAGATAACCTGTGGGTTCTAGCTAGGTAGAATGGATGCTCTAGAAGTCTGACTAAGATTCTGGAAAAAGAATGAGACATGGAAGGGTTAGGAGCAAAGTGTCCTTAAAGAGAATACGACAGGACCAGCAGGGCTTTCCATAGCCAAGGGCAGAGGGCAGTCTCGGAGCAGCAGAGGGAAGGCTGAAGATGCTGGACGGGGACCCAGGAGATACTTGTATCCCCCTTCCACCTCTCTTCTGTTTCTGCCTGGGGAGTCTGGTTAAGGAAGAGCTACAGTTAGATCTCAAGGACCTTCTCAGCTGGGGTGAAGGATAATCTCTAGCTCCCCCGCTCCAGGGGCTCCCAAAGCAGGAGAGCGCAGTAGGCTCATGTGATAAATACCATTCCTCCTCCAAACTGTGAGCTGCAGGACCAAACCAGCTGGTTTCCATCCTCCCAGCAGCGCCAACAGGCTGTGTGCTGGGGAGGTGGGAAAAGAGAGCTGGACACACAGCCTCGCCAACACACTTAATGACAGGAGAAGCCATGTTGTCGTGAGCTTGTGTGTGGGAGTGCGTGTGGACGCACTTATGTGTATCTGTGTGTGTGTGAGCTCTGGGGGCTGGGGGTCAGGGACAGATTTGGACATGAAAGAGAGTCCAAGACATGCAATAATAGAAGCCTTTGGATTCTGAGGTGTGTGCACACACGTGTGTGAATCGGGGATGAGGGAGACAAATCTGGACAAGCAGCAGAGCCCCATACACAGAAAAACAGGAGAAGCCATGTCTTACTAGGGTCCTGGGGAGTATACACATGTATACACCCATGAATGAGTGTGTATGCTTATGTGTGCGTGTGTGTGTGCGTGCATGCAAGGGTGCACATTTATGCACCAATGGCAGAGGGCGGAGGACAAGAGAAAACCCACAGTGTTGCCAAATGTTTAAAAGAAGAAGCCATGTCATCAAGGGGTCCGCGTGTGAGCATGTGTGCACCTATATGTGGGGGCGTGCGTCTGCAGCGGAGAGCAAGACGGAGGACAGAACCAGAGAGCTATGCAGTACAGGTCAGCGCACATGTGCAAGGAGCCATGTGGCACTGGAGTTTTTTGGGGGGACAGCATGCTCACACATGGGTGTGCAAACTCACCCCTGTGTTCCGGCTCACAGCAGGAGCAGAGATGAACAATCAGGACAGCAGGGAATCGGGGTCTGTTTGCGTATCTGTTGTAGGGAGAGATCATTTGTCACAAGGCTTTGCCGAGACAGGGTGCTTTTGTGTATGACACTCCATGAGCGAGTCGTGTTCATCTAAGGTTGTACATGCACAGAGGCTGATGGGGGAGAAGGAAGTGGCATGGTTTGGGGAAGGTGTTGCATCAGTGGAATGAAGATTAGTGGCAATTGGAGGCACTATTCAAATAGGGTAATCCCCCAACAGGTACTAAAATGATTTTTAGACTTCCAAATGAAAGTGGGGTGGCATGCTGCCTGACCCCCCCCCATCCACTCAAGCCTTATGTCCATGTGTGTGGCTCATGTTCAAACTCTGGTTGGTGTCCTTGGTTTGCTTTCGAGGCCAGCCCAGTGTTCCAAGTGCAGTGGAGATCGCTTCTGCCCAAACAGGAGCTGTCTCTCTCCCCAGCAGGGGGGAAGGTGTTTGCATCCTGGCAGCTCAAGAGGAATTAAAGGCAAAGTCAACCGTGCCAGCAGGTGCACACCTGAGCTGCGGGGGGTGTGCAGGGGCACGCCCACCACAGTGGCACCGAGGTTGGTTGTGGAACCATCAGAGTTGGTTTCGATGGAACAGAAGATGGGACTCGCCCGAGCAGGTGCTGGATTGTCCTTGTCTGACCCCACATGCCTTCTCTTAACAGAAGATCGCCCCCGCCTCTCACCCCCATCTCCCACCTGAAATGCCAGTGCCTCCTCTCAGCCAGCTCAGACTGGCCAAGTTGAGGGGCAACAGTGAGGAGACCCCCCCACACACACACACACACCCCGCCAGTCACCAAGGCCCTGGGGCTTTCGAACGATGAACCTTCCTCCTCCCCCTCTCCCCTTGACCTGTTACTGGTTTCTCTGCTAAGGACAGATAAGAAAACCCTGACTGCTTGGTCACCATTCAGGTGGCCCCGCTCTGCGAGTGTCTCTCAAGAGGAATCAGGCTCTCATGGGGGGGTGAGCTGACTCCGAATCTTGGAGGGGTTGGAGGGTCACCCCCCCATCTCCCAGCCAAGACGGTCTCAACTAGAAGAGCACATCCTGGCCCCTCCCCAACACACTTGCAGACAGAAGTGCTGGCCGAGGATGGGGAAGGGTCTGGCAGGGTTGGAAGAAGGTTCCACACAGGGAGAAACCCCTGCGCTCCTTACCCTGGAGGGGAGCTTGAGTCCGAACTGGGCGCGTGCTCACTGAGCACAGAGGCTCCCTCCCAGCCTTCTTTTCCAGGGGTACGTTGTGGATGGATACAACCTGCTGCTTCGTCACTCGGCATGAAGCAGGGCCCTTCCCAAGCCATTCTCAGCTGTCTGCACAAACATCTGGAAATTGGCCAAACTCTGGCCCATGTCTGGACTGGTCCTGTGTGGATGGCCATCTGGAAGGGCCTCATGGTCTGGACAAACAGCTGGATGGACTTAAACGTCCAGAATGGGCCCAGCCCGGTGGCCAGACATAAGGAATGAGCCCAATTCTGTTGGCAGGACTTGAACGGACACATCTGGAAGAGTCTCCCAGATGGGACGGACACAGCTGGAACGGGCCCAGCTGCTTGCCATGGCAGGAGAGCCCTGCCCTGTGTCCCCGTGCCAGTCTGGATCAAGCTCTCATTTTTCAGTCCTGGATTTGCCCTGGAGTTAAAATTTCAGAGCTGAGGCCATCCATGAAGTCACAAAACTGTTTTTTGTGGAAGGTTAATGTGCTGTACAATATATATATGAATGTAAAAAGATATATATATATATGCTGTATATATATATATGCACAGTGTATATATGACCTGTAGTCCCATGTGTATACGCACCCCCCCCCGCACGTCTGCACACAGAGTGTACATAACCCAGCCAGTGTGGGTGGGGACCAGGTGAGGGATCGGGCGACAGCAGCCAAGTCTGGAGTGGAGGCCACCTGGGGCAGGGGCCATGTGGGGATGGGGCACACATCAGAGCTCTGGACTGAACCATGGGGGCTGGTGGACAGGCCTTGCCCAGCTGGTGCCTCCTGGCAAAGGACAGGAGAGATCCAGGGGCTGATCTCCATCCTAGAGCATCTGAGGCAGGACGGCAAGCAGGGACTGTGTCTAAGGAGTTATGTCATGCTGGCCCTGGGCTCCAAGACCTGTACTTGTCACAGTGGCCAGGTAGGTGTCAGGCTTCCCTTGGAATATCGTAAAAGTATGGAACATTCTAGGTGTCAGAGACCTCAGATTCTCACCCACACACAAAGGCACAGTTCACAGCTAGGGAAAATGCTTTTTTTAAAAGCGAACGGCCCCAAAGGCATTGTCTGCATGCCAGTGCAATGTCCCTGTGCCCTACTTACTGGCCCTGTCGCCTGCCTTCTAGAAGACGTCCAGTCACCCTGCAGTGTGTCTCTATTTTCTCTGGGGCCTCAAGCTACAGGACAGTGGCTGCACTAATGCCAGCAGGCTCGTCCCACTGCAGACGACCTCCCCAGGCCCATCTGACCCAGAGGCCAGCTGTTAGCGAGTGACAGAGGAGCCAGAAATGTGAAGGGCACAGTTACACCAGGGGAAAAAGGAGAAGCCAGAAAGGCCCCTCCCGCCCTAGCACAGCCCAAGCCATCTGTCTGCCTTTCCTCCCCCGTTCCATCTCCCCCAGCAGGGACAATGGGCAGGGAGCACCCCCATCTTCCCTGCTGACCCTGGGGCCCTGCTCTGCCCCTCTCCTCCTGTCTTCACCACCCCCGTCCTTTAGCTAGCAGTCTGGCCCCATCGGTCAGAGCACCTCTGGAGTCTTGCAGGGGAGAGGACAACTGGAGTGAGCTTCCGTGTGGTCGACAGCCTGCCTTCTGCTTGGGCCCCATGCATCAGGCTGGTATGCACTTGATCTGCCTCTGGGCACCCCCTACCCCCGCCGCCAGAGCACATCTGAATCCAGCCTCCTGAGGAGGGGCCTGTCCTGGCTCCTGGGACCCTCACACCACTGTGCTCCAACCTCCCACCCCATCTCTGCCTGGGCCTCCCTTGTCAAGGACTTGGGTTCCCAGCCCCAGGGCTGAGCCCCCAGACAGCGCCATGTGAGACCCCTGGCCTGTCCCACCACCCAGACCAGAGTGCCTGGATGTCCCCCACTCCCCCTCGACATGGTTCCCACACACTGGTCTCTGGGCCATTCAGGGGATGCCCTTTGTGGACATGCAGAATTTCTATGAATATAGTTTTTTGTAAACATTTTGTAACAATTTGGGTTTCATAGTAACTGTGTTACTTGCCAATCATTCTAGGCTGATGTAAATAACTTTCCAAACAAATCTGATTATTTTCCTTTTTAAGACACTGTGATATATCAAAGTGCACAGTTTGCTGTATGAAGTAATATGGTTTTAAATTTTAAATAAAGAAATGTTTCTAGAAAACAGTGTCCGCTTAAGGTGCATTTTCTGTTTCGCTTCTCTCTCCTTTGAACCAGAGGGGGCTGGGCAGCTGAGTCACCTCCGGCTGACTGTGCCCCAGGCAGGGGACCCTGGTGATGAGGGGTGGTCGTGGGGGGCTCCAGCTCAGGTCCCCGATTCTCATTTTAGATATCAAGGGTGAGGCACCTATCCTTGAAATTGTCTTGACCTCTGTCTTCTCATGGGCACATCTGTCCCCAGTGCCTCATCATCCACATAGCTACCCTACCTGTTGTCACACCCTTATGTGACCCTGTCCTTTTGGCCACAGCTGGGGATGTCAGGTGGGCCTCTTCTCCAAGCTTGACCGATCAGAGATCTTACCTTAGCTTTTCTAAGTAGAAATAAGGAAGCTCTAAGTCTGTTTCTCCTGGGAGCCAGAAACTGGACACATAACCAGGGCTCAGGACAGGGCACTTTAAGCAGGAAGGGATCAAACACTGGTGCTTACAAAACAGTGGAAGAGATGAGGGAGCGAGGCCCAACCAGGCCTCCAGTGGCTCACAGAGCTGACCCACCCAGGGAGTAGCCACCTCCAAGAATCTTAGACAAGAGCTGCGAGGCAAAAGCACACCCCAGGGTTGCAATCCGGGGTTCAGCCTGCCTGGGTCAGGAGGCTGCTGCCACCATTACCCACATCATGTTGCTTCTCATCACCCTGGAAGCAATCCTGCTGAAAACCTTCATGTTTCCATGACAGAGAGAGCCCAAAATGGGGGCAGAAGATGGCCTCTGCCTCTCATCTGCCTTCTAGATCTCATGCAACATTGGCTTGGTAGAGGCTAATTTGCATCCAGAACCTTCCATGCCCCCCATGACACCATCATAATCATAATAAGTCATAGCATTTATTGAGCCTTCCTACAAGGCAGGCACTATGCTTAGCTCTTGACATACATTATCTCCTTTACTGCTTGCCTCAGAATGTGACAGAGCTCACACCCAGATCTTTTAGCCCAAATCTCCACCATCATTGATTCAGTATCCCAATGTCCTCATTCTCATTCCCTGGAGAGTGACTATTATTGAACCAACTCTGGTTAGTTTGTCACCTGTGATCCAATCAGCTGTGGCCAGTGAGAGGGAAGGATCACATAACACAATCATGGTACCCAGGCTCTTTTCTTTAGGAGGATTGAGAAAACCCAAATTCCAAAGAAAGCTATGTGGGTTGAGCAGGTCTTGTAAAATATCCACCCTCTTATTCCATCAGTGAAAGTGCCAAGTCAAGGCTCCAGAAATCCCTCTAGAAGGGAGAGGAAGCCAGGACCCAGGGGATTATAGTGTCTGAGAACTCTGGTCTAGCCTTAAGCCACAACCCAGGAAGAGGCTTTGGGTTTAAGCCAGGGAAGAGCCAGGTAGAGGCCCTGGGTTGAAGGACATCTGTCTGCCATTGGGAGGCAGAGATGAAGTCCATTGCCAAGGAGTGAGCACACTAGGGTCCAGGATGGACTCCAGGTCCAGCAGGGAGTAGGATAATGTGGAGAAGAGAGAGGAAAGAGATCTGGTAGGAATGAGGCCCACATTACAGGTGAAAGGACAGGTAGATGACCCACTCATCCATCCATCCATGCATCCATCTACCGACCCATCCATCCATTCACTCATCTGTCCATCCATCCATCCTCTCATCCAACCATCCATCCATCTATCCATCCACTAATCTGTCCCCTTTCCCCTGAACATCTTTCTCAGATGCTCAGGGGAAAGAGACTACCAGCTACAGATTCATCGAACACTCCGCCCAACTGTCTATCCATTTATCTGTCTGCCTACCCTCAATCCATCCATCCATCCACTCATAGACTTGAACATTTTGTGTGTGAGTCCAGCTCTACCACCTATTAGCTATGTAACCTTGAACAAGCAACTTCATGTCCTTGAGCCTTGGTTTCCTCATCTAAAACGCATCGTCATGAAACCCACCCTTGTGGAATAATCATGCGGGCTAAATGAGAAAATGCACGGTAAGTACTTAACATGGGCTGGGCATGCCTAAGCCAACAAGAAGTGACAGCAATTTTCATTAAGAAAAAGGAAGAAAGGAAGGAAAGAATTAGGGCCTACTATACACTGAGCATCCTCAGGGGATAGTCTGGTGAGTAGTGAGACAAGTCTCCTTCCCGCTGGGGCTTAGAGCTTTGCCCAGAGATCCATTTGACACTCTGGGCTCTCAATGAGGGCCAGCCAGGCCTCTCAGAGTACTGAGGTGGCTCTGATGGTCTCTGGGTTGGACAGGGAGAGGACAGAAACTCCCCAGTCTCCCAGCATCTCTGAGAGCCCCTGACTCTACTTCCCAGAGCCTGTCTCTATCTGGCTGGCTTTCCCAGGCACAAGTCTCTGCATGGCCCTGTCTTAAGGAGCCAAGGAAAGGATCCTAGGCCTTGACTCTCCCTCTCCACCTCAATCCCAAGTGCAAGAGGTGGTGTTCTCCCCCTTCAGAGAGGGTTCTCACTGCTCTCTTCCCAAGGAAGGCAGTGGAGCCCATATTACCTGGCACCCATACAGTTTAATTGATATTTTTTAAAGATTTTATTTATTCATTTGACAGAGAGAGAGCACAATCAGGGGAAGTGGCAGGCAGAGGGAGAGGGAGAAGCAGGCTCCCTTGCTGAGCAGGGAGCCCGAAGCAGGGCTCGATCCCAGGACCCTGAGATCATGACCTGAGCTGAAGGCAGCGGCTTAACCCACTGAGCCCCCCAGGTGCCCCCGATGATAGTTTTTATTGTGGAGGAAAATAATGAATGAGTGGAGCCCTCTCCCATCGCAGGCCCAGAACCCAGGCACAGAGGAAACAAAGATGCTCAAATATCCAGTTTCTAAGTTCAAAGGTCTGGGTCCCAGTCTAACACCCAACACATCTGGAAGGATGCATGATCCTGTACCCCCGCCACCAACAACCAAATCTGGCCAAATACTCCACAGATGAGGAGGGAACCTGGAGAAGAACCACCAGAGAGAAACAGAGTCAGGTGCTAGGGGGCCCTTGGGTCCTTCCTGGGTGTCCACGTTCAGATGCTGGCCCCAGAGAGCTCCAGGGAGTGGAGCCCAGCCTCTGGTGGCAGGAGTCCAGGGCAGACACATCCCCTAGACATCCTTCTTAGGGGCCCCTTAAGGACAACTTCCGCAGCAGCCAGGTGACTCTGCTGGCCGGCTTGCTTGATTGAAGCGCCCCTGTACCCTGGGAATTCCCTCAGACCCCATGCCCCCCACCCGCTGTGGCCATGCCCTCCCGCACAGAGTCAAGACCAGGCCCCTGTCCCGAACACGTAGAAGGAAGGTGGTGGCATGGCAAGAAACACACACACACACACACACACACACACACACACCCCTAGCCAAGCAGGACCGCTCTAGAGCATTCCCTCTGAGCTGGAGGAACAAGCCCCTCCTTTATTTTATTCATCATCATTGTCACCGTCATCGTCATTGCTGTTGTGGTTGTTATTTCTGTCGTGATGCAGTCCCTGTGGAGTCCTGGTGGCTTGGAGATGATCGTTCCAGACGGTCCCAAAGCAGACTCTGGTTGGGCTCTTTTCGCCCCTTCTCCCCGGGAAGCCCCATCCCAGAAAACTATACTCTTGAGGTCAAAGGGTCCCTTTCCTTTGACTCTGGTCGTCTCACCCCTTGGAGCACCGGGATCTGAGACCTGTTGAGCTGGCTCTCACCCCACTCCCCTCAAGGTCATGGCCCAGCTCTCCCTCCTGCCATCTCCTGTGGCACAGGCCTCCTGTCACTCGTGGCAGGAGACAAGCACTCAGAACTGGAGACAAGCCTCAAGTCCCCCCTTAGTTGAAGCAGGCAGCCTTGGTCTGCTTACTGCCTTGCTTCACTGTCCTGTGCCTCAGGGAGCTCATGGCAAGTGGGAAGAAAGATCTTCCGTGAAAGCACACACCTAGTGTCATGGAGCCGGCTTACTGTTTGCGAGGGTCCTTCTCTGCCTTTCGCTCACTCCCCTTCTCCACGTCTGTCCCCTCCGGGTCCCTCCGGAGTGAGCAAGGAGCAGGAGGAGGCCAGGGGCCAGGCACTCCTGGGGCGGCAGGTCGCCATTCCGTGAATCAGGCGGCAGGGACACACGGCTCCCCTGGGGCCTTGATGGCACTTCCTTGAGAAACAGAAGCCGAGTGTATAAGAAGCATCTGTCATTATGGAAACAAAGTTGCCAGGCCATTTTTTCTTTTACTATTTTTACTGCGGTTTCATTATCTTATGCAAATGAGGCCGCTGATGAAGCCTTTCTGCAGGGTGGCCCATGCTGGGACCAGCTCCACCGAGGGGATTTATAGCCTGCCTCGGCCTCCAGACAAGATCTGGAATGAGGAGGTCCTGTGGAGATGACTTCCAGAGCATCCAACCTGCCCCGGAACACACTGGGCCTGCCAGACCAGCCCCCGCACCCTGCCTCAGTCCCGTGTCCTTTATTTCCAAAGATCCAAGTGTCAGCTCAGCTTGGTTCGGGCCTCTGTCCCTGATTCCTCAATCGTTGGAGCTCCTTGGAGATTGAGTTGTCAGTATCCAGCAGGATGTAAGGGAAAAGAGGGGGGGAGCAAAGGAAGCTTCATCCCCCCAAGGACCTCTGGGAGCTACTTATAAGATGCTACTTGGTTTTTCATCCAAGCGGAGAGAGAGCAGGGGTATGTATACACCAATCTTTGGTCCAGGCAAGTCCCCAGAGGTTGTCAATCCCCAGTACTTCTGGAATGCCACAGGTGGCAAGGAGGGATCTGAGGCAGGATGAGGCCTCAGGGACAGCAAGGCAAGTGGTAGGAAAGCAGTAGGAAATGTGACCATTTGTGGGGAAGTGGTAAGGACAGGGGACGTGGAGGGCACTGACCCCCTCATAGAGATGAGCAGCCTAGGGTTCAGAGAAGCCAAGTAACTTCCCCAAGTTCCAGGGGGTAAGCGGCAGGCCAGAGCTAACCCAGGGCTGTTTGCCTTGCCAGCTCAAGGAGCCACCATTGCCTTGTGACCTCCTGGCATCCCACCCTGGACTCCCCCATGCTCCTTACCCCCCAGGTCTGGCCTGGCCAAGAGCCCCACAGTCCCAGCCCTGTCCAGCCTGTCCCCCAGGCCATCTCTCCCAGGGTGAAGTGTGTTGCTAAAGCACAGGTTCCCCCCAGGCATCCACGGGCTCCCAGATTTTCCTCCAAGAGAATGTTTCCCTCTGTCCAACCCCTCTGGCCCAAAGCCTTTACATTTATTCTGCCCCAAGTACAGTTTCTCCCCAGTCCAGCCTCAGACCCCAGCATTTAGTAAAGGCCTTCTGCCGTCGGCAGGTACTTTCCTCCTTGGGGAAGTCTGACCCGGTCCCACTTTTCCCAAGGTCTGGGCCGTGGCGAGACCACAAATGTGGAAAACTAGAAGTTTCCCAGCCCCGTTCACCTGTGGTTGAGCCTTAGGGGTCACAGCAGGTGCTGTCACCCAAACGTCACCGGCTCTGGGCACTCTTTCATAACCTGCCTCCAGGTGCCTGCAAAGTCCGAGGGACAGGCCTGCTCCACACTCAGAATCCCCCTCTGATCAGAGGGCAGAAAGCTTGAGAGCTCTTTGCGCTGGTCTCTTTCTCTTTGAGGAGAAGGTGTCAGTAATAAAATCATTACCATCATAATACTAGCTTCCAGCCAACTGAGTGGCAAGTCCAGACCCAACTCTGTGAGTGGTGTGCTGACCTCAACTCCCGGCATTCTCCCCATAACCCTCTGAGCTAGAGGACACCATGCCCATTTTACAGATGTAGAAACAGAGGCTAAGAAAAGTAGAACAACTCCTCCACAATCGCCCAGGAAGCATCAGAATGAGACCTCTAGGCCAGGATCTCCATTTCAGAGATTTGATAAACTGGGAAGTGAATAAATGAACGAGTGAATTGGAAAACAGTCAATAACCAATGCTGTTTACAGACACTGGGGAACATCTATACTTATAGGAGAGAAAAAAAAAAAAAAGCCGAACTTGATTGGGCCAAAAATGAGAATTACTAATTACAGTCGCTCACAGGAACGACCTACCATTTATGCCTAATTGCAGTGCAGTCCAATAACAATTATGCACATCAATAAATGTGTCAGATTAACTTGGTTGTAAGTTTTATTTGATTGCAATGCTAAACCCCGTTTGCAGTCCCTCGGACTCAGGAGGCCGTGGCCACCCTGCCTGGACCTGTTGGTCCCTTCTGGAAACGAGGAGGGCTGTTGGTGCTGGAAGGGAAGTGAGAGACGGGAGAAGAAAGAAATGTCTCTCTCCTCTGCCGCAGTGTGCCTGCCCTGGCAGGCTCCAGGAAAGAGGTTTGGCAGGGGGTCTTCGCAGGACGTGCAACGTCATGAGCCTCCCCTCCTTTCCTCGATGCCAAAGGCAGCTTCCTAATTAGGACATCCATAACCCTCAGCATCTGCTCCAAGAGAATTCAGCTGCTCTAAGATGGAGAAGTCCATTAACTTTATTGCACAAAACGTCGGACGTGCTTTTAGACAGAGGATCACTGCCAAGTGAGACAAACTGCCAGGACCTGACGGAGGAACAAGCCAGAAGTTTCTGCTGTCCCCAGCTGGGTCCTCGGGACTCCGTCCTCTCCCTGCCCCGTGCCCCGGGCGCTATGGCATCCCGCGGGGAGGCTGGGGCAGGGAAAACGGTGATTTGCGAATGCAGGTGCAGCCTGAGCACCCTGGCCTCCCTCGCGGGAGCCTGCAGCCTGCGGAACGGCCGTGCCAGACAGGCACCATCTGACTCCCAGAATGCATCAGGATTCCTACCCCGGAGTCCGGGCAGTCGTTCCTCTCTCAGCAGGGAGGTGGTGAGCTGGTGTCACCAGAAGCAGTGAAGCAAGGTGGCTAAAAATGAGCTTTGGATGCAGAGATTTCTGGGACTGAATCTCCGCTCTGCCATTTACGAGGTGCAGTGTGAGCTTGCAAACACAGTTTCACATCCCGAAGCTATTCTATGAAGTGGGCTGAGTAATACCCACCTCGAGGAGGGTCCGATGAGCGGATGCCAGGAATGGTGAGTGCAGTGCCTGCCACCTCGCAGGCTCAGTAAATGACGGCACCCCTCCCAAGTCTCCAGAGTGGACAGAGACAGGGGCCAACCTACCACCTGTGCCAGGGAGAAAATACCCTTATGGTCAGACAGCCCTAGAATCCAATCCCAGCTCTATTATGTGCCTTGGTCCCCTAAGCCCTCAGTTTCTTCATCTGTAGTATGGGGCTGATCATCCCTGTCCTCCTCTCCTCACAGGAGAATAAAGAAGACACGACAGTGCTTTGAGGCCACTGAAGGAATGTTGGGTGAGCAGCTTTATAGCGCCTGGGTTCTTGGTTGTCAAACCTTATGTCTAGTGCCCCCTGGGAAATGCCAGACCCATGGCTGGCTTCTGGCTGGGTCCTCCCAGCTCCCCAGTCTCCCATCCACATCTGCCTCTGTACCCTGTGCCACAGCCCACAGCCCTCCCACCTCATCCAAGGCACCCCAGATCCCCCACAGGCAGCCGCCGCAGACTTCCCAGTCTTCAAAACTGTCTCACCAAGCGAATCTCCTGGGTGTCCTTTCTCAGATTCTGATTCTTCTTAATATAAATAATTAGCAGAAACGGTCCAAGGGGGGAGTCAGCAGCCATAGCAATCGACCCCAGTGATTTCCAAGCCTCGGGGAGAGCCCAATTTCGCTCCAATCCGGGTGCTGTAAATTCCCATCAAGCTAAGAAAATATAGTGCAATTTAGAAACACTGATACGGCAATAAAACACAGATCTCCGGCAAATGGAATTCAGCAACATCTAAAAATGGAGCCATACATTACTCCGCCTGCAAACTCCCTCTGGGGACATAATGCTTGGAGATGTTGGGGGTGCTTTACGTTCAAGTTGATCTTTCTTTTCCGGATGAAGGCAGGGGCCACCTGCCGCTGGGCCCCAGGTGGCCCTCTGGGGCAGGCCTCCTGCATGGTCCAGAAAAGGGTCCTAGGTGAGCTCCCAGCTGGAGAGGACCAGTGGCCTGGCCCCTGTCATCTAGGGGCTGCTGGAGGGAACATTGTGGAAAGGGTAGGAAAGGAGGAAGGGAGAGAAACTCACCTTATGCCGGCTAGTCCTCATGGGCGGTCTCCAAGGGAAAAGCGATAATTCCTGCTTATCAGATGCAGATACTGATGATGGGAAATAAGGAGACTTGTTCAAGGTCACTCGGGGGCAAGCAGTGGAAGCTGGATGTATACCCACATCCATCTGCCTCTTTCTATTCTACGTGCTGTCGTCCCCCCGGCTCAGGGCTCAGCCCTCCATTCATCAAAAGCTAAAACTGAGCCACACAACGCTGCTCGCTGCTTCTAAGAGTGTAGGTAGGCCACGATCCACACCCAGGTTTGTCATGAACCCCGCTCTATAGTCCAAGAAATAGGAAGAGGTACACTTGTACTGTCCCCTGCCTCCTAAACACAAGGCCAGGGGAAGGCAGACCTACAGCCCTACAGCCCTAGTGGAGGCTAGGGGGTTCCGTCTGGTCTCTGGCCTGGGCTCCACCCTTGTCCCACCCCATCCCACACAGCTTCCTCTAGCAGGCTAGCCAGGCTCATCTGCTTGCTAAACACATTCCGTCCCACCTTTGCTCATGTTCACACACATACACACACGCTCACATTACTCACTCCAGCCTCCACACTGTGCCTGGCTCGTGCCTCTGCCGGACCTCCAGCTCCATGGGAGCAGAGACTGGTGTGCATGTGGCCCTTGACTGCCCGGATCAAGGACTCCACTAATGCTGGCGATAAGATACTCTGAAGATGGCTTTCGCATGCCCTCCTCCCCGGTCCTACCAAGCCCCGGTGTGGGGAGCCCAGGAAGGACAGAAAAATCAGGGTGACCTCTCTGGAGCTTTTGGGTCAAGAATTCCAGTTGTGGAATCTGCACAGATCTGGGGCTGGACTTCCAGCTTGCCATCTACAAGCTGTGTGACAGCTCGTGGGAGTCACTTACTCTCTCCATGCCTCAGTTTCCCCTCATCCGTCAGACGAGAGTAAATAACGGGTCCTTCCTGGAGGGGGCGCCCTGGACGTAGTGAGAGGATCCGAGTCCAGCATTTCCCGCACACTCAGCACTCGGTGTGTAATCATCAGACTAGAACTGCGTTGGCCAGGCCGGGCTAGACTCTGCTCTGACGAGCAATAACCCCAACGTCATGGTGAGTTGGCCAACAACGTCTCTTTCTCTGCAGTCCGGCCGCCCCCTGAGACAGCTGTGCTCTGTTGTGAAAATTGCTGAAGGAGTGTGGCCCCACCATCTCCCCCAAAGAGAAGGTGTCCTTCCCTATCATTGGCTCAGCAGAGGGAGACATGGCTTTTCACTGCCTCAGCCCAGAAGTGATGCACCCTCCTTCCAGTGGCATCTGGTAGACCCGAGACCTAACCATAACCACCTATCAGCAGGGGTCATGGTGTGTCTCCCACGTAGCCTGGGTGGAGGAAAGAACAGTCCTGGTGAGCGCCTGTCAGGCCTCCCACCACACTTGTTACTGTCCCTTTTCCAGCCCCCATGTCCGTCTTCTTTGCCTGGACCCAGGACCCAGCGGTGACACCCAGTCGGGATGCCAGAGCCCCTCCTTCGTTTCTGTCATGTGTCCAGTGAGCCAGCTTGCTGCCCCGGCTGCCAACGCTCAGCCCTGGCCCCAGGGGAAGTGGCTCTTACCGAGCACAGGTGATCTCTGACCCACGCCCCACCCCTCTCCCCTGGCCCCTTTCCACGCTGATGGAAGAGCCCTGGTCAATATGTTGACAGCACAAAATCTGGGCTTCCAGCATCTGATTACAGTGGCACCTCTGACTGTCAGGGATAAATGTCTGTTGTCTTTAGGAAGATCTATGCTGATGGAGGTGCCAGCAAAGACAGTGGTGACAGAACCGGATCCCTCCCCATTGAGATGTCATTTGTGGGCAAGTCAGGTATTTCCGGCTCCTGGCAGAATGCGGGGCTCTGGAGATGGAGGAGGTAGGATCCAGGGGAGAGGGGCAGATATTCAAAGCTGCAGGAGGGGGAACCAGAAACCGTAAACGAGTGGCTTCTGGGGGAAGAAGGACGGTGGATGAAACAGAGCCAGCAAACTAGAGGGGAAGCCACTTAGAAAAGGCTGACCAGTGAGGCTGCAGGAGATTGTGAAGGCCCGCCAGAGCTAACAAGCACAGGGACTAGAACGCAGTGCCAACAAGATTTTGGAAATTAAACTGGAATCCTAGTTCTATCATCCAACAGCTTTGTGACCTTGGATTCATTGCTCAACCTCTCTGAGCCTCAGTGAATAAGCGTTCAGAAGCCATGCCTTGTGAGTGTCTTATTAAAAAGTGCAGTGAGATGAATATGGAATGTTCAGCACGAGGTCTGGCCCACAGCAAGACCTCAAAGATAAGTGGAAGCCTGGTGAGAGGGAGACAGGCCTGTTCTGGAGATGCTGGGCCACTGCTGGCAAAGTCGTTTCCCTGCCCCGATCACCTTCACCTGAAAGGTGCTCTTGTTCCTCTGCCTTTGTGAGTATTGGCTGGTAACGGCTCCCAGCGGGCCACTTCTCAGGCGCCTCCTCACCCACGAGGTTATGGTTCCCATTTCCCAGCACCTGGGACAGCTCCCAGCCAGTGACCCGCAACGTGGACATGCAGAAGAAGCCTCCCTGTTTCCTTAACATGGGTCCATGCCATGGTGCTATCGGTGCCCCCAAGAGCTTGGCAGTAAGATCACCCTGAAGCCAGACTCCTGCTTCCTCCCCCCCGCCCACCTTGCCCGGAGATCATTCCCTCAGCCCATCATGCACACTGCGATCCCCATCACATGCTCTGCTTCTAGAAAATCGGATGCACACAGACACATAGCAGGGGTGAAGAAATGAGATCTAAGGTCCTGGCAGGGGGGAGGTGGGGCTGGATCTGGCCGCGATCAGGGGCTGTCCCAGGGTGAGCAGCCAGACAGGCCCTGTGCCCGGACACAGCTATGTCCCCTGGGGTCACACTTGATCCCCCATCTGGGGATCTGGTATTGGCCCAGATCTGGTGGGGGTTGGGGCACTTGGTTGAGCTTTGGGGAAAGCAAGGGGCAAAGCAGGGAAGAAAAGGAAACTCACAACCCTTCCGATTTTTCTATTTATTGCTTCATTCATTGCAGACTTATCCCCATGTCCTTAAAAAGGATTTGAGGAGCTTAAAACTAAATGCACTTAAAAGGGAATGGTTGTAAAAGCGAAATAGCACAAAAACCGTGTCAAAGGAATGAAATATTTTTATTTCCTTGGAGGCTAACTGGAATAATGAAGGCAGAGTTTCTTGCTGAGATTGCCAGGAAATCTCATCGTTGGAGGCAGGGGCCCCAAAGAGTCACCAGACCCCTTCATTCTCCAGGCAGTTCCTCTGGAGGTCCAGGTCCCTCTCAGATACCCTCCCCGCCTAACTCCCGGACCACACCTTCTGCCTGTAAACAAAGGAGGCAGGGGATCCAGGCTGTGTCCTGGCTCTTTGCAGAGCCTGGGGAGAGTCCTTGTCCTGTCCAGGCCCCCAGCAGGCCCCTCTGACAATGAGCCGGTTGAGCCTGCTGATCTCAAGGCACAGTGCCCTCTCCAGCTCTGATGCTCAAAGACTCTGTCTAAGAAAATCAGTGGCCGGGCACTTCTGGAACTCCTCAGGCAGGTGGAATGTGAATTCCATACCCCCAATCCCTGGTTTGGGAGGTGTAGGCACCATGAGATGCTGGGGACCCAGCAGTGAGTCAGGACCTGAAGGCCAAGGGCAAGGGAGTTGGGTACAGGCCTGCGCTGGACTGAGGATGAAGAAAGCACAAGAAGCGGGACAGGGCAGGAGAACAGAGGGGTGAGCTACAAGTTCAGAAGAGGGCCAGGAAGGCTGCGGAACCTCTGTGCTATAGGGAAAGCGGCCTGAGCAGGGCCTGGAGCCAAGAGAGATGAGCAGAGGCAGACCGGCCACTCTGCCCTGGGCTGGGCTGTCCCGGCAGAAGAGAACCCAGGGGCCCTGGGCCAGAGGTCCCAGGGTCTCAGCCTGCGGGAGGAGACAGGCACGGCACTAAGCATGTGACGACGTACATTCTCCCACGAGATCTTCCCAACCTTATTTGAGATGGTTTCCATCTGTGGCTCCCTATGAGAGGGAAAGCCAGCAGTAAGATGCTGGCCCCCAGTCACCGGCTGGGGGGAGGCAGACTCTAGTTATGCTTGGGTCACTTCTGACTCTAAGCCAGGGCTCTGGACACTGCCTCAGTGTCTCCCTCGATGGGACTTACGTCCTTTCCAGTCCTGGGAGGACCCAAAAGGAGCCAGGTCCTGCTCTGCCGATCTTATCCATTTTAGATTCCCCATTCATATTCTGACTTGCCTTCTGGAATGGAGCCCTTTACTGTAAGGGCACTAAGGTTGGGGGTGAGGGGAGAAAAGCGTTGGATCAGACTGGGATGGGGAGAGCATTTTGGCAAGGTGGGGCCCTTCAGTCCCCACAGAGCTCAGCTTATCAGCAGGGACCCCTCCCTGATCTCATCCCTGACTCCCCCCAGCAAGAGCTCTGCCCGAAGCACTCACTTGCATCTCCCAGGACCAAGGAGGCGGCCTCTGCATCTCAGGATGGCTGCGGTGTGGACTGTGAGTACTCCCGGGGCCTGCTGGCACTGGAGAGACAAACGCGGACGTGCCACTTTAAAAGCATTTCTGAGAAGTGCAGAGGCAGCGGGAGTGGAGTGCGGAGAGAACGGTTGGTGCTCAGGGATTAGTGGGCCGGCTCACATTCTGCAGGCAGCCGGGCTCCTCTGAGCTCTGAGACAAACGGCCTCTCACAGGGAACATGGTCCAGGGGCAGAGCAGCTCTTGAAAGAAAATCCCACAGGGCGATGTGGGAGACCAGTACCTGCTCCCCAGGAACGGCATGTTCCGGACAAGGCGAATGGGGTCCCTGGGGATCCAGAGGCCATCAGTGCCCACCCCAGGCTGGGGCCTGACATCAAAGACCAAGAGAGCTTTGCCCTCGTCCCCTGTCTCTTTGAGAGCCCGGAGAAATTCCAGGAACCGCCATGCCAGGCCGTGAGGTTGGTTGGGACTATCATTATCCCCATTCTACAGCTGGGGAGACCGAGGCTCAGATGAGCAGAAATAGTTGAGTGGGGTGAAAAATGTGGGCACTGGACCACCCTGGGTGGTCCAAATCCTGGCTCTTCCATTTTCTAGCTGTGTGTCTTTGGGCAAGTCCCATGACCTCTCTGGACCTCATTTTCCCACCTGTAATACAAGACAAATAATAATACTTCTCCCAGAGGTTACTGTGGGAATTACATGAAAAATGTAACTGACACGTCAGACCTATTAGTTCCTCGATATACTGTAGCTTTGGTTATTATTAGATTATTCAGGTCAATTCAGCTCAATACTTACAGACCACATGGTTGAATTATTATCGAGTCAAAATAAGTCACTTCTTTTCTTCTGGTTGGTGAAAAGGCCCCACATGTCCCCCTTGGGCCACTTGCTCTGGTCTTACGTGGATGACAGCTATTGGACCATATACTGACCTTGGGAAGACAGAGGTCACCAGAGGTCACCACCTCCTCCACACATCCTCGCAGAAGGGGTTGAGAGCCATTCACACATAAGAGGCTCTGCCCGTGCTGGCCCACAGGACGCCTGGGGGAGGTCCAGGTCGGGGAGGCCCCAGGTAAGTGCAGGACATGAGAGGCTAGAGCACTGCCCCGAAGACCAGATGTTGGGGTAAGAAGTTGGCCTGAGTAGGGGCAAGTCAGAGTTTGGAAGTAGACCTCAGGAGGTAGAGATCAGAGGTGCATTTTGGGGGTGGGGTACGATGTCAGAGAGGAGCTTCAAGGATCAGAGGTCAGAAATGACTCTTGAGCAGGCAGAGCCGGTGGAGGGCCCTAGAAAGGAGAGCTTACAGGGCCCCCCACCAGAGCCCAGCTGTTGGAGGTGAGCCTTGGCATGTCTGGCTCAGAGGCCAGAGGGGGCAGTGAGATGCTGCCTGTGTGTCTCATGTTCTCTGAGTTTCCTAATCCTGCTATAACGAACTTAGGGTCTTTTTTTTTTTTAAGATTTTATTTATTTATTGGACAGAGAAAGATCACAAGTAGGCAGAGAGGCAGGCAGACCCTGAGATCATGATCTGAGCCGAAGGCAGAGGCCTAACCCACTGAGCCACCCAGGCGCCCGAACTTAGGGTCTTTAAAATACCAACTGCATTTTCTTACAGATCTGGAGGCCGGAAGTCGGATATGAGTTTCACGGGGCTAAAATCAAAGTCTCAGCAGGTCTGGTTCCATCTGGTCACTCTAGCGGGTAATCCATTTCCTTGACTTTTCCGGCTTCCAGTGGCCATCCACATCCTTCAGCCTGTGTCACCTTCCTCCGTCTTTAGCATCGGGGCCTCCTCAAACCCTTCCTCTCTGTCCCTTCGCTCTGTTGTCATCCCTTCCTGTCCGACACTAACTCCTCCTGTCTCCGTCTTATGAGGACCACCCTGATTACCTCGGGCCCACCCAGATAAGCCAAGATAATATCCCTAACTCAACACCCTTAACTTGATCGCATGCACAGAGCTGGCTTGGTCACACAAGGTAACATCCACAGGTTCAGGGATTAGGACACAGTCATCCCTGAGAAGCCGTTATTCACTTACTACAGGAGGTAGGAGATCGGCTGAGAGTCTTAGCCTTTACAGATTTCTAACAAATGGGATCCCTCAGGGAGGAGAGAGCACGGTGCCGCACCCAGGACACAGCCCTCAGGGTTGGGGTCTGTGCAGGACCACAAGGACAGGACTTGGGCTCGAGCAGGGCCTGAGGAGGTGGCGGTCAAGCCCAGGAGGTGAGGAGATGACCAGGTAGCCAGTGCAGCAGGCAGGGCCGGGTTATGCCCAGTGGCTGCTTTAGCAGGCCAAGGCTGCAGGGCTGGCTTTGCCCATGGTGTCTCAGAGGCACCACGGGGCATAGGGGAGGTGGGGAGGGGCCACAGAGGCTCAATCCACAGGTTTCCACGCCCACGCCCTGCCCAGGCTGCCCACCTGCTCCTGGCACCAGGAATGGCCAGTGTGCTCAAGAGTCTGCTACTGGGGGTGCCTGAGGGGCTCAGTCGGTCAAGCGTCTGCCTTCGGCTCAGGTCATGATCCTGGGGTCCTGGGATCAAGTCCTACATTGGGCTCCCTGCTCAGTGGGGATCCTGCTTCTCCCTCTGCCTCTGCCCCTCTCCTTGCTTGTGTGCTCACTCTCTCTCTCAAGTAAACAAATAAAATCTTTAAAAAAAAGGGGGGGGAATCAACTGCTGGTCCAGGAATGCTGAGCCAGCCTGGGGAGGCATGGGGGTGTTCCTGTGGGTATGGAGGCAGCCCTGACTACCGCACCCTGCAGTGTCTTCAAGACACCCCAAACTTTACAATGTAGGGTCTGCATGTCTCCATTTTTCAATCTTTCCCTCTTTCTGTCCCTCTCTGTCTCTTTCTCTCCCTCCCCCTCCCTCCCTCCCTCTCTCCCTTCTTCCTTTCTTCCTCCCTTCCTTCCTTCCCTACCCCATCTCTCCCCCCACATTCAAGTTAAGAATCTAAGACAGCTTGAAACAATACACACACTAAACGAACATTGAAGGAAGGAGAAATGAGAAAATTCAGAGCATAGGGGTCGGGAAAGAACATACAAACCATAAGTCACTAGAAAGAATTTGGCTCCAGGCCAAAGCAGAAGGACATGGGATTAGTCACTGGTTTGGGGGGGGGTCCTCGGAATACAAGCAAACAGACTGCACATGTGTTCTAGGTCTGGAGGCCGCACAGACTCCTGGATGCTCTCAACAAGAACCCGCTTCAAAATCCCACCCTCAAATCCCCGACCAAACTCTGGGAGCTGGCAGTGAGTGCTCTCTGGCTCTGAAGCCCGACCCCCTCCCTGGAGAGATGGTGGGAATCCAGGCCCTGGGTCCTGTCCCCAGAGGTTCAGCATCCCTCCCTGGCCCTTCTAGCTGGCGCCCAGCAGACAGGACTGGTGCCTCTCGTCCTGGGCAGTCGCTGTCTGTCCTCTTGGACCACTGAGAACCAAAAGAGGGGAGAAGGGAAAGGAAGGCACATTTACTGAGCTCCTACTGTATGCCAGGCATCCACATTACTGATGTAGACCTCCCAACCTCTCTGGCCCACCTGCGTCTTCGATGCTCCCTCTGCCTGGAACGTTCTTCCGTTCCTTTGCCATTGGACAAGCTCCTAGCCTCCTGCGTGCTGTTTCCTCCCTAGAAGTCCCCGACCACCTCCATCCGCATCATGTTCCCCATCATTCTCCCATAAACCATTTCCTTTCCCTCCATAGCATGATCACATTTATGATGCTTTTTATAAATAGTTGCTAAGTGTGTGCGTCTGCCTTTCCTTTTACTCTGTTCTTCCGAGTGCCTGCAGCGTTTATGGCAGTGCTTGGCACCTAGTAGGTGCTCCATAAATATTCATTGAAGGAAGAAGATATTGTTTCTGTTTATCTGATGTGTCCTGGGGAAATTAAGCTGGCCTGCTCAAAGTCATACAGCAGGGCAGAGCTGGGGGTCAGGACTCGAGCCCCGGTGATATGCCTCCAAAGTCCGCTCTCTTTCCATAGCATTAGCTGCTGTGAGAGGAGCCGACCCCCCAGCCAAGGATGTGCGAAGAGCTGTTTGGATTTGAATCAGTCCTGCCACCACGAAACGCGTTTCAAGGAACATTTCCTGCCACCTGTTATTCATAAATTCTAGAATCATTTATTGGGCGCCAAACACTGAGCTCAGTGGCAAGGATCCAACAGTGAGTAAAACCAAGACCCTAGACGGAGGTGGCCCTGCCTGGGGACTTTGATCCCGCAGGATGCTCCCAGACCTGCTCTCTGTGGTGTGCCGCAGTGGGCTTGGGCCGCCGCCCAGGGCTTGTAATTAATTTTGCACAGAATTTTAAGCCCACTGTTAAACCCAGCCCTTACCAAAAATTGATGTAAACTAACAACTAAATAAACTATATTACGAGCACCAGTAATCAATGCTCAAAACTCACCATGCCTTCATGACTTTACCATTATTTATGATCTTGAACTTATTTACATGTACCAAATCTGGAAAGGACTATACAATGGTGTGTGGCTGAGCCTGTCTTCCCAATTCTGAGCTCAATGGCGTCACACTGGTGCTTTGAAATTGGGAGTATTTCTACCATGGAACTTGTGAAATGCTGCACATCAGGGGTTGGTTTGTTTTGGTTCAGTTTAGGGGCTAGTGCCTGAATACAGGCCCCCACCCCGGCCTGTTCCCCATCATACCGACAGACTACCTTAGACCTTCTTGGCTCAGAGCTGGATATCGGTGGGCTAGGGTTGGTGGAAGGTGGGGACCTTGGCAGGGGAACATTCCACTCGCTCCCTCCCCATTCCCACCTTTTTGGCCTCAATGAGTGTACAGAGGCGTAGGACTCGGTTCTCCTCCTCCTATCTCGCAGAATAAGGTCTAAGCCTGGTTGCTGTCTCCCAAAACAGCTGTTTCCACAAAGCTTTCAGGGCTTCTTTCCGATCATAGACACAGCTGGACTGCGGCTCCCACGCCGACATGTAACTAACTCTCACTTTACTCACATTCTCAGGAAAATTGACGATTTTCTGCCGTTTTATTACACTTGACGATAATTTAAAAGGCAGGTTTAGTGCATCCATAAAACCAACTTTGCAACAAGCCTGTGATGGTAGAAAAATATATTTGGCCGGGGCCTCTTGTTTGGAGTTGCCATCCTTGGCTCCTGGAACCCCACAGCCCATCGCTCTCCCACTTCTGGGAGGCTTCCGGCAGGCCTGAGTCTTTTCCCTGAACGTCCCTGTCTCAGCCCCCGCAGAGCACCCCCTGCCTCCATCCCTGGCACCCTTCTCACTGACCCCTGAGGTTGGGCAAACTGACCCAAGTTCTAGGGCACGCAGGCACTGATCGCTCTGCTGAGGCCCTCCAAGGGCAGTGCTGGCTTCCGAAAGGGAATTTATAGCTGGCTAATCAAAGCTTAATTACAGCAGCTCAGCGGGCTCCAGCAGGAACTCAGGCCGGAATGGTTTTGCTAGGAAACTTTTTACGAGCTTAAGCAGAAGCAGCAAATTAGCAGGAATGAGAGGAAAATCATCCTACCTTAACAGTGTCCCCGAGCTTAGAGTCTGCCGTCATCCTGAAGAACGGGGCTCTGGGTGGCTCAGGGAGGTGGAGGAGGGGAGTGTGGGAGCAGCCTGGGTACGGTCCCCTAGGGTCAATGGGCTGGACCCCTGTGACTCTCGCTCCCGCCACTCTCAAGGTGAGGGACACGAGGGGGCTGATACCTCGTCTCTCGCTGCCATCCACCCCTTCTCCATCTCTGCGGCTACCGGCACAGCCGCAGGCCACCACACAGCCTTGGCACCTGGCCTCTCCCCTCACCTCCACTCTTAACTCTTTCTCTGTGCTTCTGATCAAGAAACTCTCCCACCCTCCTCCACCCCACCCCCTTTTTAAAATGCCTCTGCTCTCTTTAAATCTCTCGGCCATCACTCAACGAATTCCTCCTCTCTTGCTCAGCCAAGAACCTGCATCCCAGTTCCCAGAAAAGTCATAAGCTGTGAGGAGGGCCTCCAAATCCCCACTCTTCTATAGCCCTGGACCCCCACCCTCCTGCATGCACGCCCCTCCCCCTCTCCTCCCTCACCCCTCTAAGGAAAAGCTGCTTAGAGCAAGTAAGAGTGAAAGAAAGCTGGGATTGAATCTTGTCATGGCCACCAACTAAAGCACCCTTTGTAAGTCAAGTAAGTTAGTCTCTCTGCACCTCAGTGCCCTTATCTGTACAATGGGCACCATAGAATCCTCACCACGAGGTGACTATGGAGCATTACTCTGAGTGATCCACACGCCCTTATATACCACACCCGCATGTGGCCGCATTCAGTAAATGATGGGTACGCATTTAACTCTAAAATGGTCACCAGATTACGGTTGCCCCCTAAAAAAGAGAGCCTGGGGTTCTAGAGCTTCCAGATCCCTGTGTCTGTTATTAGCAATCAGACCCAAAAGGCACTGGTGCTGCAGCCAAACCAGGGAAAGGGAACCCCAAGGGAAAGAGGATGACAGCAGCAGCAAAGACAAGGAATGCAGTAGCTGGGGGGTCTTGGGACAAAGAAAGGCAGGGGCCCCAGAGCTGGCGGCGGGGGAGGGGGGCAAGCAGGGCAGAGGCTTCCTGCAGATGCTGGAGGGACAGCCAGGAACGCCCAGAGGGCTGCAGCGCAGGAAGGAGGGGCTGCGCAGGGCTTCCTCCGCTTGTCCGTTAATGTGGGCTTCAAGAATTAATCATCTTGTTTACAAATTAGGAAAGGATGAAACCCGGTTTGCGCTGCCCTAGCCCACACGGATGCTTCTTTCAACTTTATGAACTTCTCTGACCATGAATAAAACCACTCTGGCATGACAGGCGCCAGTATTATTCCGCGCGCATTCCTTACTCCTAATGTCATCAATTACAATAATCAGATAACCGTAACACCGGGCTGCAGCCGGGGTGCTGCGAAGAGCGGGCGCGCCAGACCGCGGCTCTTCAGAACCACTCGCTCGTGCTTTTAAAGCACCAGAAGATGGCTGGGAAATGTGATTGCCCTTAAGTTTTAAATTACCTGCAATCATTAAAATAATCTAGTTCATATTCATAAAGCCGTGATTATATTTTACATACCCAGTAAACACTTTATGAGAAAAACCCACGATTCCGCAACGAAATAGAGAGGGTCGATCGGGTGGTGTCAAAACGCCGAGACAGGTTGGCACGGAATCAGCCCGAAACACTGAGTTAGAGGTTGATCGTTCTCTGTGGAACGTATTGCGCGCCCCTGCGGAGGGTGGTGGGGTGGGTTTTGGAAAGGATATTAAGCCGATCAGCAAGAGAAGGAGAGGGGCAGGAAACACAAGCCCATTTCTGGAGCTTCCAGCATTGTCCGCAGCCCGTGTCTCTGGGTTACCTCCATCCATCTGACCCTCCTGGTACCCGCGGAGAAGGTCACCATCCATCCTGGGGCATGCCTAGCACCGCAAGATGCTAGCTGGTCCCGCTGAGGGGGAACCCTGGTTATTCTCATTTGGTAGGTAGTAGAACTGAGGCTCAGAGGGGTCGAGTGATTTTTCTAAGACCACACAGAGTGTAGGGAAGTCACAGTCCCACCCCAGGTTTTGTGACTCCAGGTCCGCATCCCACCCTTTCGTTTAGATGCTTAGTCCAAGGCCGTGTGAGAGTGAATGGTAAGCTGTGGGACATGTGTGGCTCAGCACAGTCGGGCACTTTTTAAAAAGATTGTATTTGTTTATTTAACAGAGAAAGAGAGAGAGCACAAGCAGGGGGAGCGGCAGGTAGAGGCAGAGGGAGAAGCAGGCTCCCCGCTAAGTAAGGAGTCGGATGTGGGGCTGGATCCCAGGACTCTGGATCATGACCTGAGGCAAAGGCAGACACCCAATGAACTGAGCCACCCAGGCACCCCAATTCAGGCTCTTTTTATTGTGCCCTGTCATACTGCGATAAAGTTTCCTTGACACTCCATGGGGTATCTTATGTGAAGCATCGGGGACACTGGGCACTGGGCGCTAGCTCTGAAACCAAGCATTTTGCAAAAACTCCCTGACGTTACAACATATATAACCATTTCCTTTTTACATTTTTTAACAGGATTTTTTTGGGGACACCAATGAGGCTTAGGAATGCCTGATAAGTGACAACCACCTCCTCCCACCAGAATTAGACAGAGACCAAAACACCAGCTTTAGTTCTTAGAGAAGGCAGTGTGGGTAGAAGAGCCAGCTGGCCTTTCAAGATGAGCCCCCTGCATGGAACCTGTGTTTTCGGGGCTCCTCTCTGTCCCGCACCCTACATGCCACCCACCAACACATCCTGTTGACCATCCCTCCTAATACACCTCCCAGGTCGGCTGCCTCTCCCCAACCCCACAGACTCCCCCTGCTCAGGTCACTGCGCTCTCTTGCCGGGACGCTTGCCTGCCTCCCTCGGCCCCCAACTGTTCTCTGTGCTTACACTCCAACCCCTTCTCCTTCTTAAAGGACATTTAAAAACACAAATATGATCATGTTTTAAAACCCTCACCATGGTTACCAGGCTTAGCAGAATCCGAGCCGTGTCTGCTCCTTTACCCTCATCTCTACAACCTGCCCCCAGCACTGGGCCACCTCGCCACACACACCATCGAGGTTTGAGGGAAGGACAAATAACATTGTCTTTCTTTCCTTGTCCAGACTCAGATTCCTTTGTGAGAAAGGGCTTAATGGAGCACTCAGTCTCCCAAACACAGGAGTGTCTCATGTTCCCTAGACGTGAGCAAGGAGGGGGGAACAAGGGGATGAAAGAACAAGGTTACTTCCCCCCAAGTAGACATTTCCTCTCCATTCCCTAGCAGGAGAGTAGGGTTCTCCCTGGGACCCTGGAGAGGTCACAAATGCTATTCCCACACCCACCAAAGTGTTTGCACCAAAAAACCCTTACTTGTCTCCTTCCCCCTCGAGCTCAAGTACCCAGCTTGAGCGTCTCTTGCTCCCAGGAGCCTTCCTGATTCCCCACATAAAGTGTCTCATTGCTCCCCAGGGATCAGGGATCTCAATTCTTACTAGACACACAACTGAGAAAGTGCTTCTTTAATGCCTGGGACACCCTGTGAGGAGGGCAGCGTCCTCACTTGGCTGCGTCTCTGTGACATCCCTGGGCCGTTGGCTCTAGGACATGCTCATTCAGTGTTGCTGGAAGATGGATGAATGGAGTCTTCCGTTCCACCATTCATCTATGCCAGCAAGGATTCGTTGGGACATGACACGGTAACAAACAACCCCAGGGCATCAGGGGCCTCCCACAGAAGTCTACTTCTTGGTCATGCTGTAAGTTCATTACAAATCACCTGGGTCCTTGGCCTTTCCCTCTGAGACTCAGGGTGGCAGAGCAGCCACCACCTGGAGCATTGTGGTCACTAAGCAGAGGACAGGACAGCATCGTGAATCCCACGCTTGCTCTACAAGCTTCTGCCTGGAGACACATCCACTCAACTGCATGGGCCAAAGCAAGTGGTGTCGTCACCTCTACCCAAGCAGAATCCTATCCTGTGCCCAGAACTGGAAATAGCTGATGGACAGCACTAATGACCACCATCCAGTCAGTTCAGGATACCCACCCTAGACCTGGCTCTATGCAGGTGCCGGACATAGACATGAATCCCAGACAGCACTATCTAGACCGGCACTATCCAACATGGCAGCCGCATCCGACTTTTGAACACTTGAAAGGTGGCCACATTCAAAGGCTTCCTGTGACAAAGGGAATTTAAAATCGTCTCTTTAGTAATTTCAATTTTGATGACCTGTTGCTGTTCAGGATTTAGGGAGTTAAATAAAATGTGTTATTAAATTTAATTTTATCTGTTTTCCTTTTGCCTTTTTAACGGGACTACCAGAAGCTTTTAAACTACTTGCATGGCGGACATTTGTGGCTCATGTTGTGTTTCTATTAGACAGTGCTGCTCTAGAATGTCTTACCTCAGCTAAGGATGTGGCCAAGAGCAGGACTTCACTTACAAATGAAGTCAAGTGGCCTGGCCAAGAGAGGGGAGGGAGCCAAGGAGGAAGGAGCTGGAGGGTAGGGTGGCTCAGCCCCAAGGTTCTTCATGAGCCTTCCGTGATGACATGAAGCCTCTACTCCAGCCCTGGTTGGTGGGGGGAGGGAGGACCTCATTCCTGGCCCGCCTGGGGGCCCCCTTGCTGTTTAACACCGGCAAGCTGTCGGGTGTGGCACAGAGCTTCACTGCCACTGTCTGGTGCCCAAGGAGCGGCAGCCAAGAAGGCGCTCTTGCCTGCGGAGAAGTGTTAATAAATATTTACCGAGCCCTTTGACAGTGCCGAGGGAGAATACAAATCAGCCCCAGCAGGTGCTGAAACGAGCCTCCCCCGGGGTCTGGTAGCCACAGGCTCGGGCAGTGTGGGGCGGGGCAGCCTGCTGACATTCCCTGGCCTGCCCCTACCCCTGAGTGGCCCGCCAGCCCCGTTTACAGAAGCCGTGAAATAAGACAATCTCTCACTATTGATTTTGTGCCTCTCCCCGCAACCGCCGCCCTGGGTAACTCACATTGTATGGATTTTTCTATAAACCCCAAATTAATATCTGCAGGGGGAGGGAATATACTGCTGCTGGATGTGGTCAAATCTTCTGGCCCTGCTGGGCTGGGGCTTAGAGGACACGGGGCCCAGGGCTGTCCCTCCTGCACCGGGGTCCATGGCCTGCCTGACCTCTGCTTGGAGCAGTGGGGAGGCTGAAGTCCTAGAGGCTCACCTGCTGGCATACTGACTCAGCTATCAGGGTCCCTGGGAATGAGGTTGTGCATGCAGGAGTGTCACCTCAGGACCCTATATTCATTAAGAAGAGACTCCTCAGGAATGTCAGGGAAAGAGTAATATCTTTGCATTCACTGAACTTGGGTTCACTCCCTGCTCCACCACCAACCTCCTGGGTGACTTGGAAAGTTACTTAACCTCTCTGTGCCTCCGTTTCTCAAGCAGTTAAGCGGGGGTTAATAATGAACATTGTAGGGTTGCCGTGAGGATTATTTACCTACCCAAGAGACACAAAACAACATGATCCCCGACTGGAGAAGAGCTTCAAAGGCAAAAAGCAGGGACGCCTGGGTGGCGCAGTTGGTTGGACGACTGCCTTCGGCTCAGGGCGTGATCCTGGAGTCCCGGGATCGAGTCCCACATCAGGCTCCCAGCTCCGTGGGGAGTCTGCTTCGCTCTCTGACCTTCTCCTCGCTCATGCTCTCTCTCACTGTCTCTCTCTCTCAAATAAATAAATAAAATCTTAAAAAAAAAATAAAAATAAAAAAAGGCAAAAAGCAGGCTGATGGTCTAAAGAATAACTTGGGGAGGTCGCTTGTGGTCAGGTTGTCAGGGAGGGTCTCTGAAGAGGGGACATAGAAGTTTAGAGCTGGAGGGTGAGAAGCAGCTGTGCAAAGAACTGGGGAAGAAGCTTCCAAGTGTAAGGACCTACAAGAGCAAAAGCCCAGAAGAGGGAGTAATGAAAGTGACGTGGCCATGGGTACAGCCCATTTTCCTGTGGGAGTGGGGACCAAAAGATGCGGAGTCCCCTCTTTGCTTCAAGGGATAAGGACTGGGGACAGTGGAAAGAGTCCAGTCCCTCAGGCTCTCCACTCCTGGGTCCGGCCCCAGACCTGCCAGGGGCCCTCTCTGCTGGTTAGGGACACAGAGAAGCAAGGCACTGTCCTGAAGAGCTGGAGAGGAGCATGGAAGGGCAGGCAGCAGCAGAAGAGGGTGAGGTGAAGGAAGAAGAGAGAGGCAGGTGGCGGGGGCCGGGGTGGGTGTCCAGCCAGCCAGCCGTGTGCTCCAAGGACCGACAGTGGAGTGGAGAGCAGACACATTAATGAAAAATGAATACACTCCCCCAGCTCAAGCCAAGCAAACGTTTGCTGCAGACACATCTAATCCAATTGTCCTTAATAAAACCGCTAATTGGGTTTGGGTGTCTCCGCGGGGCCTGGCAGAGGCTGTGGGCTGCTTAGTACTCCCCCATTCCCCCCCCCACCACCACACACACACAGAACCTGCTCTGTGGCTATGAATTCACCCAGCTTGACGCTTGGTGAGGGCAGGGAAGAGGACGGAGAGTTAGGACCAAAGGAATTGGGGCAGGTCCAAGCACACGCTTGGGTCTAGGTGTGCATGTGGGCATGCCCCCAGAACACACATGTGCTGCCTGGATAGGAAGTGGCTGTGGATTCAGGCTCTGGGACCAGGCCACGTGAGTTCCCCTCTCAGCTCCCTACAGCCCTACGCCAGTCCCTTAACCTCCAGGGTCTCAGTTCCCTCCTTTGTAAAGTGGGGATGAGAATCACTGTGTGAGCCTTAAACCACAGCTGAAGGCACTTGATCCTTGTACAGAGGTCCATGGTTATAAGCAGTAACCCCTGGCCTACACTGCTGGCCCTGGCCCAGCCTAGTCTTGGGCTTCAGTTTTTCTGCAAGTATTTTTGGGCCTCCTCTGGGGGGTCTGAACCATCCTGCCGGTTCACACCCCTGAGAACTGCTGAGGCGTGGCTGCAGCCTCTCCAGGGGCAGGACCCGGCACAGGCACGGCACTAAGCCCTTCATTTGCATCAACACCCTCAGTGCTACTGGCAGCAAATCCATTTCAGAGGTACAGAAGAGGAGGCTCAGAGGGAGGGAGGGAGGGACTTTCTTGGGATCACACAGCTAAGTCCACTGAGTTACTAAAGAGGACACTGAAAGACTGAGAGGCTGTGGACAAAGACAGGGAAGAGCAATGAAGACTACATCTGCTTGGAGCAAGGAGAGCATCCAGGCAACACCTGTGACTGAGAGCCCAGGCACCGGACTGCCTGCCCATGTGACCACTGAGCCCCCAGGATGATAGCAGGACTCACAGGAGAGGAGGGCGAGGGTCAGATGCCAAATTCATCAGGAGATTCCCTCCCACCCTTTTCTTCCTTCTTCCTTTGCTTCCTTTCTCCCATTCTTTCTCTCTTCCTATAACCCCATATTGACTGAGCACTAGGATTCCAGCAGAGAACTAGATAAATTGGCCTTCATATTTTGGTGGGGGAGAGACAATGTGAAGAAATAAATAAAAACACGTCCAATTAGTGATAAGTCCCTAAAGAAAATGAGAAAGAGATTCGACAGAGAGTCCAGGGAATATCTCCCCACACAGGAAGCCAGTGATGGGAAGGAGCCAGCCATGGAGGGATCTGGAGAAAGAGCATTCCAGGCAGAGGGTGCAGACAGGACAGCATGCTTGAGTGAGAAGGAAGGAGAGGACTTGGGTTACCAGGGCTAGAGCATGAAGGGCCTAGAAGGAGCTGGAATTGATTCTAGTTACAATGGGAATCCACTGGAGGCTCTTAATCAGGGAAAGATATGATTCGTATTTTGATTCGTATTTTAAGAAATCCACTCCAACTGCTGTGTAGACAATGGACCCTAGGGGGCAAGAAGAGGAAGTGGAAGGGGAAGAGGGGAGGTCCTGGTCCATCCCAGGGAAGAGAGAGGCTGGTGGCCTACAAAAGGGACAGGAGGAGGGAGGGAAAATTGGGGAGATACATGAACAAAGAGAGGCCACCAAGAAGGTGGCAGTTCCAATATCTCCCTATGAGCTATGGGGTTGTATCCATCTCTCATTCATCGTTACTCAGTGAGTGGCTAGGAGGGAATTGCTGTCCCTGGTGCTGACGGTACAGCAACAAACCAAGAGACAAAACTCCCCATCCTGGGGCAGATTCCATTCTACAGGGAGGGAGGGTTTCTCCAAAAGTGTAGACTCTCAGGTGGCAGTGGGTGCTGGAGAGGAAAACAAAGTAGAGAGGCAGGATGGGGAATGGGCGCAGGGAGAGGTTGTTGTTTTAGATCAGTTGGCTGGAAAAAGCCTCACCGAGATGATGACACGGGGTGAAAAGCTGCATCATCTGAAGGAGATCTGGGAAGGACATTGTAGGCAGAAAGAACAGCAAGTGCAAAGGCCCTGAGGTGGGAGAGAACTTGCTGTGTTTAAGGATTTGTGAGGCCAGGAAGGCAGATCCAGAGAGACCAGGGAGAGAAGAGGAAATGAGGTCACGGAAGTGATGGTGCCTCTCGGAATCCCCTCTGTGAAGCTGCCAGGAACTTAGCGTTAACCCCACTCCACAGATGAGGCATGGGAGGAGCAGAGGAATGAAGTGCTGGGCTGTGGTCAGGTTGCGTGGTGCCAGACTTCAACCCTGGCAAAGTCAGTGCACTTAAAGTTAGTGCACTTAACAAGGACATGCTGCTGCCCTCACTGGCTGTCATACACAGGGAGAGACAAGATGAGGGATGATCCCCGGCCACCCAGAATATCAGCCAGCTGCTATTATTTTAGAATTGGCCCCATTTTATAGATTAGGAGACTGAGGCCAAGAGTGGTGGTCAGTTGCCTGAGGCCATGCTGCCAGAGAGTGCCAGCGTTGGGCTTCCAGCCCATCTGCCTAACTCTAGTGCCCCACTCCCACCAGCTGCTCGGAGGTTGATCCTCAAGCATGGGCAAGGACAGCCCCCAGTCCAGGAAGAGGCGGGCTAGTACGGACAGAACGAAGCACAGACTCCAGCCTATTGGGATTCGGCCTGGAACCCTGCCATCTGCCCATTCGTCTGTCCACTCAGCCTTCCATCCACCGTGTTTAGCCAGCTCTGTATCTCCGTAATGGGCACCTGCACCCAGCCTTGAGGGCTTCCTTCCCGCTCAGGGGCTGGCATTAGGGCTGACCCCCTCGGGTCAGCTCCCGGCCACACTCCTCACTCCAAGCCAGTCAGGCAGTCCCACCCACCAGCCGCCCTTCAGAATGACACATCCTGGGACTTCTTGTCATTTCCCATCCAAGATTCCATTACGAGGCGTGATTGCTGAAGTAATAGACAGATAACGGATCTGTCCGAGCCCCGCCTGGAGCACCGGGCAGCTGCCGGGTTTTTCCCATTAGCCAGAGGGCTTGACGGACAGTAATGGATTTCATGCTGATGCCGGAGCCTGCGGTGGATAATTCCATGATAACGGTTTATCAGGCACTGACGGGAGGTAATGGGTAATCACCAGGCAGAAAGCAAACCCGTCAGGGAGCCCTGGCCTCCGCCCAGTCTGGCCCTACTTTTGTTGTGCCAACTGCCACCTTCTCAGCTCACAGGCCACCTCCCCTCTGTGTCCCGCAGGCCATTGGCATGCCAGTCAGCTGGGCACGTGTGTGTCCCAGGCCAGCCCAGGTCCATTTGCAGAGGACAGGCTGGTGGGTGACAGCCCTCCAGCCAGCCCCCACCACCTTCCTGCCCAGCAGGACTTGCAGCAAACTTGGGAGAAGGACAAGGCAGCCCATTGTGTTCCCCAAATTCCAGCCTTCCTGCTGCACCGAACCCGAGTCCAGGTTCAGAATGTCAAAGGGACATGAAATGGGGGAGGGGGACAACCGCACAGCTGAAGCAGGGAGGGGGAAGAGCAGGGCACAGGGCTTAGCCTTGCCAGGAGGAGTCAGAAAAGCCAAGTTGTCCATTAGGCCCAGAAGACATCGGCCTAAGGCTCAGCTGGGCCAAACATGGCCCGAGCAGACCATGCACCAGGCTCCCATGCCAGGGGAGCACCCAGGCAGCGGCGGGAGGGAGGGGCTCAGACAGCTTCTGGAGGTGGCCGTCCCTCCTGACTCGGCCTCCAGTGAAGCTGGCCATGGAGGGCCTGTTGATGGAAATCAGCAAATGTCACAGACCAGGGCTTCTTTTCCTTCCCTGAAGAGCCCTTTGGTAAATGTTTGCCAGGCCACCCCCAGTTCACAGAGGGTGGGGGAGAGGACAGATGTCTGTGCAGGGTCAGTGAGTGAAGGAAGGAAAGAGCAAGCAAAACTGAGAACCCAAGACTTCTTTTGTTCATTCCTTCCTTCCTCATTTATATAGTGTGAACGCGGGCCCTACAAAGCCAGGCCAAGTGCAAGGGGAGCCACAGATGTGGGAACAAGGGGTAGCCAGGTAGCCTCCATGGTGGGCAGCTGGCAGGCGAAGACAGGGGAGGGGAGAGCCCAGCTGACTCTAAATGAGCTCTCCAGAACCTGGGTCAAGTGGGTGGGGGCAGCATTCCAGCAGAGGGAAAGGTGGTCTCCACGCTGCAGCCAGGCCATCTTTTAAAAATATAAGCATCATGCACCTGCTGGAAGCCTGCAAGAGTTCCCAGAGTTTTAGATCAGAGTTGGGGATGGCCGCCCTGCCTCCAGCCCCCACCTCCTTTCAGGCTAACTCCTTCCCCAACCCCAGACAGAGGCCTTCTTTCAGGTGCACAAGGGTGCCGCGCTCCCTCCGCTCAGGACCTGGGTGCTGGTGTTCCCTCTGCTCCGAATACCACTGACATGCGTGCGTGCACCCAGAAACGCACGCGCGCATGCCCTCACACTCACACACCCATCCCCGCCCCGCCTGAGTCCCCATTGTCCTTCAAATCTCAGCTCAAATGCCATTTCCTCGGGACCCTCCTCTCAGCCCTGCCAACCACATCAAGCCCCAACACCGCCCGCCTCTCTATGAGCACATCTCGCCGTCCTTGACTAAATACCCATCCGCGGGATCATCTGGCCAGTACCTGTTGCCCACCTCTAGACTAAAACTCGGGGAGGCAGAGCCTTCGCCTCCTTGGTGCCAAGAACCATGCCCGGCAAACAGGAGGTGCCCCTCTGACAGATGCCGGGATGAGTGAGCAGATGAGTGGAAAGGCTTGCTCGCTCCAGCACAGGTGAAAGCAGGAAGCAGGGAAGGCGCTCCAGGTAGTCCCCTGCAGCTGGACCCACCCATGCACCACACACAGAAGGACGTCACAGTCGTCCTCCCTTGGGGAGAAGCAGAGTGAGTTCTGCTCACTCCAGGCCTCTCCTTTGACCCTTGATGGCTCAGCCCAGTGAGAGAAGGGCTAGGACAGACAGGCAGGGACTAGCCTGGTGGCTCAGGTAGCAGCAGTTACCCCCTCCCATGACCGCCCCAATCTGTACCCGCCCCCAATCTGTCCCCGCCCCTGGCGGGCTGAGCACCAGGATAATTAAACTGGGTTTGCTCAGCCAGGCCCTGGAGGGGCTGGCTCCAAGCACTCCAGATGGGCTTTATTTGTCAATTTGAAAACTAATCTCTGACTATTTAAATAGCAGCTTATCCCGGCCCAGACCAGGATTAGCATTTGGCACCCTGACTGAAGAGGGTGGGCAGCGTTCCCCAGGTGTGAGGGAAGGATTTAGGGTGAATTTCCATCCAGAAAGAGGAAGAGCCCAGAGCTCTCCCTCCACCGCCCCCAACCTGGTAGGAAGCTTGCCTCGCAGAGCCCTCCAGCTCCCTCACACCTACATCCATCCCTTCTGTCTCAGGAGCCTACCCCCTGCCCTGGGTGCCAGTGAGACTGTGTTTGTCTCTATACCCTCATCTGAGAGGGCAGGGAAGTCAGCTCCTGCCACACACCGCAGCTCACATCTTTGAGGCCTTAGTCTTGCTCCAGGGGAGTTTGGAAAACCATGGTCTGGGGTCTCTGGGGAGTCCCAGATGTCCCTTGACTATTCCTTAGGGTCCATGATCCTTGACTCTCAGCACCCTGGGAGCAGGTTCCTTCAGTCAGATCGCTTAGAAACAGGGAGATGTTGTGCAAAATGGTGGGCTGGCCTTGCCTCTTCGGCTCTCAGTTGGGGTGTCAGCCTTTCCAGTCTCCTCCTCCTATCAAATCCATTAAAAATACGGTAGAGCCTCTATCACATGCCAGGCACTGAACTAGGCCCTGAGAATCCACAGGCGGTTCCTGTCCCTTTGGGGGTCTCGGTCTGGTAGGGGAGGTAGGCACTGACAAGTAACCCTGTTGTTTCGGGCCTGGTACAAAGGGATAGTGAAGGTGACTTTGGGAGCGTGAATTCCCCAGGCATTCATTACCCTTATCTTGTTGCATTTTCCTTAATAGTTTGTGTGTGTGTGTGTGTGTTTCTGTCTGTGTATTTGTGTGTGTGTGGATATGTGGGTGTGGGTGTGTTCCATTCACCCATCTTGGGCCCTGGATGACCTCCGTGGACCAAACCTACTGGTCAGTTCTGGGAACTCATCCTGAACCTGAACCCTCTGGAGCAGTGGACCCAATAGTCACTCCCCCATTCCCCCCCAGAGTCTTCTCTGCTTGCTTCTCCGAAGTCACTCTCACCTGATCTCCCCTTTCTGGTCACCCTCTTCTCTGTGCCCCGTGCCCCTGGCGTAGATCGATGGTGGCCTCTAAAAAGATCGAACGGTCCACATTCCAGAAGCTGTGAGTGTGAACTTATTTGGAAACAGGGTCTTTGCTGATGAAAGAAAGTTAAGGACCTCAAGATGAGATAGTCCTGCATTATCCAGTGGGTGGATAAATCCAGTAAGTGTCTTGAAGAGAGACGGAAGAGGCCACGCAGGGCAGAAGGAGGGAAAACTGTGTGAAGACAGAGCCCCCAGAGCCTGGAGGAGGCACGCAGCAGGTCCTCTGCACGGCCCTGCAGACACCCTGACCTCGGACTTGTGCCCGTGAGAGGTTTGCATTATTTTAAGCCACCCAGGAAACTAATACATGCCCCCACTAGCCCTGGCCTTCAGCACTAGTGGGTCTCAGGGCTCAGACCTTGGACGTTCCCTCTCCTGTCTCCACCCTCAGCCACCTCACCCAAGGACGTGGCCCTAGATGCCTCATATAAAGCGAGGATACCCCAGTGTTTATGTCCAGAGCTAACCCCCTCCTTGAACAGCAAACTCATATGCAGCTGCCTGCTGGAACCGTCCCCCCATTGGCCAGAGAGGCATTCCAAGTTTTATATAACCTCATTGCCACTCTCGGTCTTCCCCAAAAACCTGCCTCCCGAAGTCTTCCACATCTCATTAGTGCTACCCAGCTGCTCAGGCCAAAGCCATTGCTGGCTTTTCTCACACACCCCCTATCCAGTCTGTTGGCAGATGCCCCTGGGTCGACCTTGATACCGCATCCAGAATCCAAGCCCGGGCCCCGTGGATGCAGCTATTATCCTGGCCCTAGCAGAGTCCTATCTGCTGAGGCCTCCCGCATGGCCCCTGCCGGTCTCCTGCGTCCGCACTCTGCTGCCCACAGCCCATCGTCCACACACCAGCCAGAGGGAGCCTGTAAAAATGGGGATCAGATCATATCACCCCCTGTTTATAAGCCCTCGGTGGCTCTTATTGCAAAACCCAATAGAATCTCAAGGCCATCCTGAGACCTCTAAGGCCCTCCCTGACCCACACCCCTATCTACACCTGTGGCCTCACCTCCTACTGCCACCTTTCCCTGGGTACTCTCCACCCACCCTGGCTCCCCCTGGACCTCAAGCCAGCATCCCCACCCTCTGCCTGGAACTCTCCACCCTTGGATTTCTGAAAGGCTCTTTCGTCATTTCACACGTTTGTGCCCAGATGTAAGCTCAGAGAGTCGTTTCTCTAACCATACAATCTGAAACTTCTCATCCCCTTCCCCAGGCATTCACATTCATTACCCTTATCTTGTTTCATTTTCCTTCATTGCGTGTGTGTGTGTGTGTGTGTGTGTGTGTGTGTATTTGTGTGTGTGTGGGGGGGGGTGTTCCACTCACCCATCTCTAACTGATCTCATTCACCTCTGGCCTCCAGGAAAGTGGCTAGCATCTATTAGGGGCTCAATAAATGTTTATTGAACCACGAAGGCAGCTAAGAAAAGGTTTCCCTGAGAAAGTGATATTTAAACTAAAGTCTGAGAAATAAGAAAGGAATAGCAAAGCAAAGAGGGGGAGGGTAGAAAAAGCGTTCCATGCAGATGGAACAGCATGTACAAAGGCCCTGAGACAAAATCTGATGGCACATTCCAGAAACTGAGTAGGCCCGTGTGGCTGGACTATAGTGAGCTAAACAGGAAAATGTGCTGTCCAACCCCCTTAATTGGCCTCAGCCTCGTGGCTCTCCAGCCTTCTGTGCTGACACGTGGAGGCCTCAGGAGGCTGCCCTGGCCATGGAATCTCATCCCTGCTGAGGCATCTTGAGTGGTAGAGAGACCACGGGGCTGAAGTCCAGAGGCCTCATTCCCTTTATGCGTGAGCTTGTCTCTCGAGAGGTCTTTCTGCACGCCTCTCTCTTTCTTTAGCTCCACTTTGTCCCCAGGAGCTCCCCTCCCCAGGTTTCTTGGGGTTTCCAGATGGCCACAGTAGCTCCGAGCCCTACAGCCTCCCAGGTCAAAGGAAGCGCAACTGGAGAGGTCAGGACAAGGCAGAGGAGCTGAGGGATGAGCCTGCAGGGCAGGACCCTAGAACTTGCAGCTCTTTATCCTGAGGCAACCTGGGGATGACCATAGCTGAACTGGGGTGGAGTTTCCCCTAGCCAGCATCAGCACTGGCCCAGACCAGCTCTGCCCCTCCCCCCGGGGCTGGCATTGGGAAGAGGAGGTTACAGGGGGGACCGGCTCAGACAGCCAAACAATCCTCTCCTAGAGGCCACCCTCAGAGGCCCCGGGGGCTGGGGAGAGTCTGCTGGTTGCTGAGCATTTCGAAGTGGGGGGAATCACAGGGAAAGGAGAAGCAAGTAAAGGAAGGCAGCGAGACATGGGGGTGCAGAGTTCTGGAGATGGACAGACCCAGTCCCTGTGGTAGATTCAGGTGGCAGTAAACTCCTTGGCATGCCTCCCATGGGGGTGTCCTAGTCCCCTTCCCCAGCATCTGGGTGAGCTGGGATAGATCTAATAGAGCATTCTAGAAGTTTCCAGCCCTGCCCCATGGAACACTCATTCTTGAGCCCTCAGCTGCCACATCAGGAGCGCATCTGCCCGGCGTGCAGAGACCACACAGGGAGACTCCGGGGTCAGGAACGGGATCCAGCGGAGCCCACCAATATACCAGACAAATGAGAGAAGCCTCCAGGGACCCTCCAGCCCGGCCTAGCAGTCAGCCGAATACCACCAAGGGGACCCCAGTCAATGGCACATGGTGTTGATACATCACCCAGAGACACCCGGCTGAATCACTCATATTAAAAATGACCAGATACAACAAATTTTTGAAAAATAAAACAAAGAGAAGGTGACTCTTTTAAGCCACCAACTTTGTGAGAGTCTTTTACCCAGAAGTAAGTAACCAGAACTGCCCCACCGGTTTTGTGCCCTTGGGTAAGTGACCGTCATGTATACAATGAGGAGAATAAGAACTGAATCATAGGTTTGGGGGTATAATTAAAGAGGTGATGAAGGTGAAGCCATTAGCATGATGTCTGATACAGAATTAGTGCCTGGCAAATTGCACCTATATTTTTAAAAATAGTATTTTATTAAAGGTTGCAGGGATAGGGCTGTCAGCAGGAATAGACTCAGTCTGAATTCATGTGGCAGTCTCAATCTAGTGGTGTCATTGCTCGGTGCATAAGAGCACAGGTCCTGAAAGCAAACTACTTGTGTCTACATCTTCATTTTACTGTCCCGGAGCTGTGTCACCTTCAGCCAGTTCTTAACCTCTCTGGGCTTTAAGAGTCTGCACAGGTAAATAGGGATCACTGTATCTACCTCACGGGATGGCTGGGAAGATAAAATTATGTACTACCTGCAGAGCACCTAGAACAGTGCCTGGCACTAGAAAGGGCTCTACAACTATCAGCTGTTATTATTTCTAATTCTTTTTTTTTTTTAATTTGACAGACAGAGATCACAAGTAGGCAGAGAGGCAGGCGGTGGTGGGGGGGGGAGGAAGCAGGCTCCCTGCTGAGCAGAGAGCCCGATGCAGGGCTGGATCCCAGGACCCTGGGACCATGACCTGAGCCAAAGGCAGAGGCTTTAACCTACTGAGCCACCCAGGCGCCCCTCTAATTCTTTTAATGAGCTGAGTTGAAGATGGTCTGGAACTCCCAGACTAGAGGATAGAAAAAATAATCACCATGAGAAAAGTGAAAGGATCTCTTGCTGAGAAATCTGCTCATTCCACTGCCCCAGGTTGACTTGCCATGATACTGTCCCAATGACGGGAATCTCCCAGAGCTCTGGTGTGCAGACCCTCAGAGGATCTACATCATGGCAGAAGCACAAGATCTTACCTTTCAAATAAGCCAAGACCTAGGTCTGGAGGAGTCCCCCTGGGGTCTTAAAAATGGTGGTGGCTTACCCCACCCACATCAATGGACAGATTTTCCAGATAGAAAATCAGCAAGGAAACAGTGCCTTCGAATGACACATTGGACCAGATGGACATAGCAGATATATTTGGAACATTCCATCCCCAAACAGTGGAATATTCATTCTTTTCAAGCGCACGTAGAACATTCTCCATAATAGTTCACATTAGGCCACAAAACAAGTCTCAATAAATCCTAGAAGGCTGAAATCATATCATGCATCTTTTCTGACCACAGCAATATTAAACTGGAAATCAATCACAAGGGAAAACCATCAAAAGAGCGCATATACATGGAGACTAAATAACATGTTACTAAACAGTGAATAAGCCAACCAAGAAATCAAAGAAAAATCAAAAAATAAAATACATGGAGACAGATAAAAATGAAAATACAGTAGCCCAAAACCTTTTGGATGCAGCAAAGGCTATCCTAAGAGGGAAGATGATAGCAATATCCTCAAGAAATTAAAAAAAAATCTCAAACAGCACAACATTAAACTTAAAGAAACTGGAAAAAGGGTCACCTGGGTGCCTCAGTGGGTAAAGCCGCTGCCTTCGGCTCAGGTCATGATCTCAGGGTCCCGGGATCAAGTCCCGCATCGGGCTCTCTGCTCAGCAGGGAGCCTGCTCCCTCCTCTCTCTCTCTTTCTCTCTGCCTGCCTCTCTGCCTACTTGTGATCTCTCTGTGTCAAATAAATAATAAAATCTTAAAAAAAAAAAAAAGAAACTGGAAAAAGGAGAATGATGGAAGCCCAAAACCAGTAGAAGGAAGGAATCAATAATGATCAGAGCAGAAATCAATGAAATAGAGACTTAAAAAACAACAGAAGAGATCAATGAAACCAGGAGCTGGTCCTCTGAAAGAGAAAATGATAAACCTCTAGGCAGACTCATCAAAAGAGAGAGAGGGAGAAAGAGAAGTCAGATAAAATGAGAAATGGGGAGAAATACAAAGGATTATAAGAGAACATTCTGCAAAATTACATGCCAACAGATTGGACAATCTGGAAGAAAGAGATCGTTTGAAAGAAAGAAAAGCTATGGCAGCAGCAGACACCAGTCTTGACTCCTTAGAGAACTTTCTTTTTATCATTTTCTTAAAAGATTTTGTATTGGGGCGCCTGGGTGGCTCAGTGGGTTAAGCCGCTGCCTTCGGCTCAGGTCATGATCTCGGGGTCCTGGGATCCAGTCCCGCATCGGGCTCTCTGCTCAGCGGGGAGCCTGCTTCCCTCTCTCTCTGCCTACCTCTCCATCTACTTGTGATTTCTTTCTGTCAAATAAATACATAAAATCTTAAAAAAAAAAAGATTTTGTATTTATTTACTTGAGAGGAAAGAGAGAAGGCACAGAGGGAGCGGGAGAAGCAGACTCCCCACTGAGCAGGGAACAGGATGCAGGGCTTGATCCCAGGACCCTGAGATCATGACCTGAGCTGAAGGCAGATGCTTAACCCATTGAGTCACCCAGGCACCCCAAGAACTTTCTTTTTATAAATTCCCCGACTTCCATCAGAGCAGCGAAGAGAAAATTCACATTTACCAAGCCACCGCAGTGGACACTACAGTGTGCCGCTCAGATTCCACCTTCCCAGACAAGACACTCATTCCCCGTCAGCCCGCATTGTTGACAACTGACAGCTCCCAGCCGTGTCCCTCTCCAGGGATTGATCTCAGTCAAAGAGAGTCACCTTGGCCACGGTTAAGTCCCCTTCCTGGAGACAATCCACATCCATTGGGATATAATGGTCCAGCCCCTGTGCCACAAAGGCAAGACAACTCAGCACCGAAGGACGACCCCTGTGTCCCAGTTCACCTAGGACTCTTCTAGCCTTAGTGCTGAGAGTCCTGTATCCTAGGAACCCTGCAGATCCCGGGCAAACTGGGTCAGTTGGTCACCCTTTGATGCAAGTTCATCAGAGCTGCAGAGCTCCCTGTGAGCCAAGACCTTGGGTGTAAGATCATCACTCCCCAGCTCCTTCTTTCTTCCAGTCCAGTGTCCTGCCCTCCCCCAGAGCCCCAACTCAATTGCCTGCATGCAACGCCCCACTCTGAAGCAGAGTGTGAAGTAAATTTCCTAGTTCTCCCACCTCGGAAAGCACCTCCCCTGTGCTGGGCACAATGATGGCACATGCCTTGCCCTGTTCCGTCCTCATCAACAACACTGGGGGTGGGCGTTGCTGTCCCTTGAGAAATTGAAGGCTTGCAGACCCAAAGTAACTTGTTCAAGTTCGAGTGGCCAGTGCAAACCGCTCCCCACGGTAACCCCGGTATTTTTCTTCTCTGATTTTATTCCTCTCTGCATTGCTCTAATTGTGCCTTACTGTTTGAAAATGAATCAAGACATTTTGGAAATGAAATTCCTCTCTTTCGTCCCCTTGACCCACAACAAGCAGGGAAAACAAGAATCTGCACCTGTCCTGCCTTGGAGAGAGCAACACGTCTGCCTGGTGCCCCCTGCAGCAGTTTGGGGAGGCAGGTGGGGGAGGAGCAGCTGTAGGCCAGTTCTGCCAGCTCTGCTTACTTGCAAGACTCCTGGAAACTCAGATCCTTCTTCATTGCCCCCTGAATTGTGTTCTTTTCTTCCTTTCTTTGAAAGACTGATGCTCTCAGCCTTCAGCTGTAAATAGGCTCCTTGCTTTTCTTTTCTCTAAGAGGCAGCTGTCCTTCCAACTAGAAACGGTTCCCCCCGTATACGTGGATCCTTCCTGCACTCGTCCTCATGTAGCCAACTCTGTCCCCCCTGAAGATCTAGAGCCGGCTCTCACTCTGAAGGCAGAAGAAAGTACCTCTGGCTCTTCCTCCTCTTCCTGTCCCTTGTCCCTTGCCCTCCCCTGCCCACCCTCAGCCCCATCTCCCTGCCTTCCTTTGCTCCCCTCCGGTCTGCCCTGCCCCCTTTCCAATCTTTCCTCTCTCCCCTTCTCTTGCTTTCCCCTCTTTGCTTTCCTCCTCTCTTCCTCTCTCCCCTCTAGGTTCATGCTTTTCCTTCCTCCCTGGATCTGTTTCATCCAAGGCCACATTCCCCAGATGATCGGAGGCTTGCAAGTCAAACACTTTGGGTTCAAACCTTGGTTCTGACACGAAGCTTCACTTTTCTTGCCTGTGAAATAGGACAAAAAAGACCCACTTCTCGGGGCTATGGTGCAACTCCGATGTGATCACAGAGATGGCAGTTCCTGCCCTAGGACGTTGGCACACGGGAGGAGCACCATCTATTTTTATTCCTGCCTCCCCAAGGGATAGAACACAGATTGGAGTTTCCTCTGAGAGGGAGATGACCCAGAAAGCCCCCCTCTTCTCATTAGCACTTTGCAATTTGCTGAGAGTGAGGCTGTCCTCAGGACTCCATGCCACCCCCTCCCCATGCCCCCAACCCTCCTCCCAGGGTTGGGAGCGACGTCTGGCACGGGTTCCTCTGGGACCAGCCATCAAAGTGCCACCACACCATCTGGTCTGCCCATATCCTCAGGCAGGATTTATTACCTAGTCCTTTCCATTAGCATAAATAATATGGAGCTTGGGTTTCATGATGGTTTACATAATAAATAAAACAGGTCAATTGCCCACAAAACTAGTCTCTGTGAACAGTAACAGATTTAATTAGATTTATTTTACCGGGGGTTTTCTGGAGTGAGGCGAATGTCTCTCATGCCAAGGATAAACTTCCCCATAAACTTCTATTTCTGGGAAGGCAGCTCCCCATCTTCCAAGGAGACAAAAGGAAGACGGAAGAAAGGGGAAAGCAAAAGAGAGAGGAAGGGGGGCAGTTGGGGACAGGACAGACACGGGAGGGGGAGATGAGGGGGAAGACAGGGATGTGCCCTGTGAGTACTCTTCACCTTCCACAGATCATCAGTCGCTCCACCCGTGCCCAAACCACCTGTGGGACTGAATGTCTGTGCCCCATAAAATTCCTAGTTCAAAGCCCATCCCCTCATTGTGATGCTCTTTGAAGGCAGGGCCTTTGGGAGGTAATTAGGGGTAGATGAATATAGGGGCCTCGTGATGGGAGTAGTGGCCTTATAAGAAGATGAAGAGAGAGAGATCTCTCAGGGAGATCTCTGTCTCCTTGTGCACACACCAAGGAGAGGCCATGTGAGGACACAGTAAGAAGTCGGCCATCAACAAGCCAGGAAGAGGGGACTCTCATCAGAACCCAAATTGGCCATACCTTGAATTGGGACTTCCTAGGCTCCAGAACCATGAGACCCTCCACTGTTTAAACAACCAGTCTGTGGCCTTTGTCTCAGCATCCTGAGCAGGAGAAGACATGCATCTGTCTGAATCACTCTCCCACTCAGAGTCCTGACTGGCTTCCCGTTACCCAAGGTCAAGTCTAAGCCCCTTGACAAGGCCGTCCCTCCCCATTCTTTTCCTTTATCTCAGCCCTTGGAGCCTCTAGCCACCCACGTCTGCATAAAGTCACCATGAATTCTTTCCCCACCATGCAGACCCAAGTGCCCATGGGCTGTGACCCACTGTCTCTGACCATGTACTCCCCGCGTGGATGGACACTCTCTGCAGGCAGTGCCCCCTGGGCCTACAACAGAGCCTGGCCACACTCTTGGCTTGGAAAGGGTTTCCATTTGTAGCAAAGGATTCTCTACAGGATTTCTAGGCTTCCTTGGTCCTCTGCTCCACAGCCACTGAGTGATTGCTTAAATAAGCTTTGATGGAACACCGAGAGGGTTAGAAATGTCCCTGCTAGGAGTGGACATCATGGGGCTTACTGGACAGCATCTGTGAATAAGACCTCAGTTTTCCCTTGGGAAGCCCCCTTCCCTCTCTCTTGGTCTACTGGTTTGGATGGACAACACCTCCAGCCTCCAGAAGTAGGTGTGTGACCCAAGATCCAGGCCAACTGAGGCACGGTGTTGTCTCCCCACCTTCGCTATCTGATTCAGGGACACTAGCCGGTCCAGAGACTCAGCCCAGGACCTATGAGAACCAAAGAGTTAATAGATGTTCTCTTTTGGGGCTAATGGCTGAGCTGGAAGGATAAGAACTAGAGCTTCCAGGAGACGGTGCTGGGGGAGAGTATGAGCCCCCAATGACATTGACGGAGTCCTGGGCCCCACCATGACAGAAAGCCATGTCTACCCCTGAGCTTCTCTGCTGCAGGTGCTTTACTACTCCCCCAACCCACGCTTGCTTAGTCTTTTTTCTTTTTCTTTTTTTTTTTGAAGATTTTATTTATTTATTTGCAGAGAGATACAACAAGAGAGGGAACACAGCAGGGGAAGTGGAAGAGGGAGAAGCAGGCTCCCTGCTCCCAATGTGGGGCTTGATCCCATGACCCTGGGATCTCATGACCTGAGCCAAAGGCAGATGCCCAATGACTGAGCCACCCACGCACCCCTGAATCTGGCTTCTTCAGCTTAGTGTAAGTTTTCATTTCTCTTGGGTGAATGTCTGGGGGATAGACTTGCTGGGTCACATGGTCCATGTATGTTTAGTTTTATAAAAATCTGTTGGACTGTTTTCCAAAGGTACGCTATCAGTTTGCTTTCTTACTGGCAATGCAGGAGAGTTCCAGTTTCTCCGCGTGCTCACCAGCACTTGGTATTGTCAGTTTTGGTTTGTTGGGGGTTTTTTTGTTTTGTTTTGTTTTTTGGCTTTACCTATTCTAATAGGAGTATAGTAGTATATGGTAGTCATTTTATGAGTTGATTCTTTAAAACAAGTGATAAAAAAGTGATTTTATAATGCTCCTTTCAGTTGATTTTGGCTTTGGGCAAATGGGCAGCTCCAGCTAATGGTAGGTGCATGGAAGTAACAGTGTGTGAGTTTTGAGCCTCAGCCTGAAGAGTGGTTCTCTGTTGCCCCACCCCCTGGACTCCCATCTGTCTTCCTGGGAAGGAGACAGGGACATTGCACAAAAATAAAAAGACCAATTTGACTAAAATCCCTCTACGAGCTGGGAGACATTAACATCATCCTTTGGCATTCGACTGAGAAAAGAGAAATTTGACCTGCCTGCTGCCTGTCTTCTCCCTTCCCTTCTTCTGGGGAGCTTCTTCATCTGCTCCTTCAACCCTGTGGTTCAAGGGGGAAATGACAGCCACAGGAGTGAACCTTATGGCCATAGGGGAGAAGGCATCACGCAGGTCTGGCCCATCAGGCATCTTCTCTGAGAATTTCAAATCAGAACCAAAGGGAAAGGGCCAATCTTTCTCTGAAGGCAAATCATGAGACATGATCCTTGAAATTATTAGTGACAACCCCTCCCATCCTGTGGGAGAGGTCAGTCTGAGTAGAGACAATAGAGCCAACACATCAAGAGAAGCAGAGGTGAGAAATGGAGTGAGAGTTTTTGGAGGACATCAAACTCCTGGCTCTGGTCATTTCTGAACTCTGAACTTTCTACATCTCTCTACTCCCCACGGATTGTGAACTAATAACTTCTCATCTAGATGTTTCAGTTGGGATTCTTGAACTTGACAGTCCCAGCTATGCTTTGCTACTGGGTGATTCCAATGCACTGACGGTGGGTCTGGCTGGAGATGCTGGAAGTCCATGGAGGGGAAGGGTACCTGTGAGAGGGGCGGTGCCCAGCAAAGCTGATGATGTCCTGGGGAAAGGCAGAGATCCCAGGAGGGAAGGCAGAGCTTTGGAGACAAGCAGCAGCTGGCAGAAGCAGCAGACAGTGGGGGGGGGGGGGGAGTAGAGACATGTCATGTAATTGAGCAGACTTACTTGGACATTTATCTCCCATACAACAGTAGAGTCCAGTAGACTATTCCCACTTGACTTTATATCTTGGGCATCTACCTGAAAATTAAATATGATGGGAAACATGATTTTTTGATAACCTCATAACATTCCATCATATGAATCTCATGTAATTTATCTCCAAGTGTAGGGGATCCTAAGTAAATTTTCTTCGTTTTTCTGTTTGTTTTTATTCTTTTGTTATTGTGTACTGTGCCACCAGGAACCTCCTTGGAAATAAATCTTTGCACACATGTCTAATTATGTCCTTAGGAGAAATGGTTATAAATGGAGTTGTTTTATCAAAGGATCTAGACATTTTAAAGCCTTTGATCCATGTAAATAAATTGCCTGACTGGAGAATTGTGACAATTCACACTTCCATCGTAGGACAGAGGAATTTCCTTTCCTTCAAACCTTTGCCAGCCCGAAGTGCTATGATTTTTTAAAAGCTTAGCTAAGATGACAAGCAAGCTATAAGTCTCATTGTTTTAATTTGAACTTCTTTTTTTTAAATTAACATTTAATATATTATTTGCCCCAGGGGTACAGGTCTGTGAATCATGAGGCTTACACACTTCACAGCACCACCATAGCACATACCCTCCCCAATGTCCATAACCCAGTCACCCTCTCCATACCCCCCTGTCCCTGGCAACCCTCATTTTGTTTTGTGAGATTAAGAATCTCTTATGGTTTGTCTCCCTCTCAATCCCATCTTGTATCATCTTTTCCTTCCCAACCCCCTACACCCTCCCACTTTGCCTCTCTAATTTGAACTTCTTTTATTGCTAATGATGCTGAAATTTTTCATATGTTTATTGGCCATGTGTCATTTTCTATTATAAATTTCTGATTTATGTCCTTTGCTCATTTTTCTAATAGAGTTTTGGATTTTCTTATTGATCTGTAAGAGTTCTTCACCTCAACTATCATATATGTTATAAATATTATTTCTTAGTTTGTTGTTTGATTTTTAATTTTGTTTATGATATTTTGACCTACATTATGGTTTGAATGTTATTTGTTTTCAGATTTGTCATTCTTTTTGTGTGTTCTTCAAAACACTGTGCTCAGAAATACTTTCCTCCCTACAAAATCAGTTAGATATTTGCCCATATTTCCTCCTGATTCTTCTAAAATTTAATAGTTTAAATAATTCATCCATCTAGAATTTATTTTGATGACGCTGAGGGAGAGGATCTAACTTTTTTCCCTTCCAAATAGTCAACCAGTTGCCCCAATGTCACATGGTAACTAATCCATTCTTAACCGCACACTCGAAAGGGCATCTTTCCAACAATTTTAAGTGCTAGGATCTGCGTCTGGGCTTTCTCTTTGATTCCTCTGGTTTATTTGACTATTTAGTTTTATAGACTAAATAAGTTGACATTTTTTTATCCAAGCCAAGAGTTTTTTGTTTTGCATCAGGGAAATTGAATCTAGTTGTGTTTGTTGTCAAAACTGTTAACAGAATTTTGCATTCTCGTACTATTTATGCTTTTCTTCTGTTTTCTTTTTCCTGTCTTGTCCCCTGCTGTATCGTCAATGCCTAGAACAGTGCCTGGCGAAGAGCAGGAATTCAACAAATGTATATTACATTAAGGGATATATGAGTTTAGTGTAAGATAAAGGTGGCCATTTAAATAAGCAAAGAAGAATTGGATCATCATCCAGAAAATAAATAAATGTAGATTCTTACCTCATATCACGCACAAAACCAAATTCAGATGAATTAAAAGTCAGTCTTTAAAATAAACTAGACAAATATTAGACAAAAGGATAGGAGGATATATTCATCACAGGTTTTATGTTTCAAAAACTTCACCTCGATAAAAAAGAGAGAGACAGCGTCAGCGAAGTTCATAGTCCTGAAGCTAGCCCATCACAAGTGCTCGTGTTGGGGAGTTAATGTTCCAGACAGAATGCAGGTTTACCACCTCTAAACCCCAAGCTGCCAGCTGCCACCATAGGGTAGGCAAGAGGAGATGGAGAGATGCTTCCCCGAGGACTAAAACTTTAGCCCTAAACCCCATCCTGGTGGATCACGAGGGATTTCGGGGGCTCAGTACGCATCCCAGGCTCACAAGAGTGACCTGGTCCAATGTTTAGCATGTTTTGTCCCATTCATGACCCAAATCCTTGCCCTCTAAATCTCACCACAGGCAGGAAAAGAGACAAGGAAAGAAGAGGAGAATAAGCGTTGTTCCAATGCCTGGAGAAGAGCTTGCCTGACCACCCACGCCGGGCTTTCCCAGGAGAGGCAGTACTTGAGTACAAGGCAGCCCCCAGACTCACCTTACCTCATTGGATGCTCTATAGATGCCCATCCGAGATGAGCCTAAGAGATGTGTGCTCCCAAAGACCTAAAACCAAGGGAGGATGGGACAGACTTGAAGCTCTATCCCTGGCCTGGTCAAGCTCCATATCCCAGCTGCTAAATGTCTTTGCCCTATTCCAGTACCCACCCACCCACCCTGGGAAGGGGAAGGCAGTGGGTACAGGAAGAAATTGACTGATCCATACAATCTATCTGCTTCCTTCATGCTCCCTCAGCAGCACCCTGGACAGGGCTGAGCACAGGGGAAGACCTATTAGAGTCTGGCTAATCCCAGCAGATCCTTACCCAGGAGGTCACCATCAGGACAGCCCCTCCCCTCCCAGGCCCCGGTAGCCTACAAATTGATACTGGGCTTGCCTCCTTCTCTCCTTCCTTCTAAGTCCACCTCCGCTTCCCATAAGGAGAGGCCTGGGATGCTGAAATGAAAGAATCCCCTTCCCTCTCACCCTGCAGAGCCTCTGAGCCCTGTCCTCCAGAGCTGGGCCAGTACTGAGCCGCTTTGAAATAGACTGGCTTCCTCTTCAATTAACCTGGCACTGGGGAGGCAAGGGGTGAGGGAAGGAAGAAAACTTCATGATTTTCTTCCTAGCTCCAAGATGAAGGAAAGCCCGCAATTCTCCACCAGGAGCCAGAAGCTTTTTTCTTACCTGTGATATTAGCGAGGGTTTGTTGTTTTGGGTTTGTTTTTTTCTTTTTTTCATTTAAACTCTCCCAAACTTAATTTAAAGTTTCTCTCTTTTAAATATGTCCTGGCTACAGAGTGAACAGCGACAAGCTGCCAGAGGAAAGCGGACAGGGAGAGATGATTGCCTGAGCAGATATTGCTGTAGCTTAAATGAAACCCTGTGCCCTTGGGAGAAGAGGGAGAGCAGAAGGGTGGGAGGCAGGAGGTCAGCTCCAGGACCAGGACCAGGGCTCAGAGGGGAGGGGGCCTCAGGGAACAGGGCAGGCTCAAGGAGCCCCAGTCAGTGCCCCCTAGCTCCCTCCCACTTGTCATCTCTTCCCAGTCCAGATTTTGGGTGGCTACCTCTTTCCATAGCTGAGCCCCTGCTGCTGCTACCCCCAGGCTGCCTGAGGCACCCAAGGGTCCACGGCAAAGCTAGGTCACCCAGTCCCCATGTGGAAAGGACTTCTTCCAGGTAGACCTTGAGAGAAGGGAAAGAGAGGAACTGCCAATGAGCACTACAGCCCCTGAGGGAAGGCAGCTCATCCAAAACCAGTCCACACCCAACCCATGCCTTCTCATAGACCCTTGGAAGGGAGACATGTCATTAAATCATGAGCAGGGCTGAAGCACTAGGGTCACTAGTGACAGTGGGCAGGTGACTCTCCTCTGTGGGCCTTCTAAGAGCCACAGTGAACATTTGTGGGGTATTGATTACCCAAGACCCAGTTCCTAATATCACCTGGATTTGGGGAACAGAGAGCAAGGTGAGAGCATCTCTCTCTCGGAGGGACACCAGGAGAGAGGGGACTGTTGGAGAGTGGCCTGGGCCCCAGCTGCCCACCCCAAGCCCGAGCGCACAATCCATTCCTCCTGGCCTGCCACCCCCTGAGTTCTGCCCCATGTCTGAAGCCAGGCATCAGGTTCCCACTTGAGTCTGAAAGAACCTCAAGGCTCTGCCGCTTAACTTGCCCAGAGTCCCTCTCTGTCTCTTTTAAATGAGACCAAATTGGCCCCACCTGACCCAAGAAGGACCGGACGTTCCATCTCCAAATGACAGCCTTTCATTCTCACAGGCTGTGCGTTTATGGGATTGGTCGAGGTCAACAGGCGGAGAGCGAGGGCCTTGTGTCAGGTCCGTTTGGAGAGAGGGCTGGCGGCTGCTTCCCCACCGCCACTAATTGCCTCTCACCCCGCCCTCCCAGAAGCAGGCTGTGCGTGTCCTTGACTGCTCGGTGGTGCCTTCCCTTGCAGCCATTCAAAGGCCTCTCCCAGCTTTGTTGTGTCCTGCAGAGATCTCATTAGTTTCTGCTGTCTCCCTCGGAGCGGAATCTGAAGGTTCTGTTCACCTTTGCGTCCTCCTCTCTTCTCCTGCTCCTCCTGCTGCTGTCAGCACGCAGGTCTGAGGAGGGACGCAGCGGGGAGAGCCCTCGGTTGGGCTGCAGGACCCCCAGCACTGGTCTTCGCTCACTCTGTGACCAGGGGGAAACCTCTATCTCACTGGTCTCGATTTCCCCATCTGTAAAAAGATGGGTCAATGCCCCACATAGATCTCAGCCTTGGTGGGGCGGGTATGCTGCTCTGCAACGGGCAGCAGAGAGGCCGAGAAGCCAGCTGGGGTCTGCTGATGGTTGTCTTTAACTGGACAGTTGACCGCAGCCTCCCGAAGGTCGGCCTGCCTCCAGCCTCCCCGGGGCTATTCCCGTGTCCACGATTGCAGCCCTGTTTTTGTTACTCCTCCACTTGGTGACCCCAGAAGCTTCCCCTCACCCTGTGACCCATTCATCCAGACTGGAGGTGCTGGGCGTAAACGCTGGAGCCACCAGGACTGGACAGCGACTCTCCCCCGCAGGAACGTGTTTGAGAGCATGTGCACCGGCGCTATTTGACGTCTCCTCCTTTCCGTCCTCCATGGGACCAATGCCCTGCTTTAAATCCCTCCTGTCCTACACGCCCACTGAGGCTCCTCTTTCCCTGGCTGGATCTTGAGTGATACAGCATCTGAGAGCAGAATTCCTCTTAGGGAAGTGAGCGTCTTTGTAGAAGAAAATACCTTGATACGGCACTTGGGGGGAGGTAGCATCCTGAGGGTATGATTTGACAGGAGACAAGGAACGGAAAGACCTAGTTAAACTGCTCTGCATGGGAAGTAAGTGGGAATTTGGAGGTAGGAGAGAGACGGAAGGGAGCAAAGGGGAAAATAATAAAACAATGTAGCAGGAGGCTACAGGAGCCTGATGCTCAGGCGGTGGAAATGCTGAGGGGCTTTTAGGAATAGAAATATCAAAGATGGCCTTTTACGCTGCTGGCCTTACAATCTGTAAATCCCTTCTTCTAGCCTTCCTTTGGAAACGTCTGCTACCCACAGGGACTTTGTGTGCCCAGCCCTGCTTTGTTTTAGGGGTGAGGCTGATTTTTTTTTTAATGGAACAGAAAGGAAAGGATTGAGGTCCGTCAAGAAAAGGATTGAGCACAGACTCCGGGTAGAACTGACAGCACCAGCAGGTGGGTGAAAAGATGCACAAACTGAATTAATTCGATGCAAGCAGGAGCTCGGAGCTAGCAATGACAATGAGAATAAAGAGTGAATCTTTCGCGCCAGGCTCTGCCCTAAGTGCTGGCTACATGAAGCAGGTACCACTCCGGGCTGCCTTCAGAGATGCGGAAACCGAGGCACAGAGCCGGGGAGCTCCGTGGGTCACTCTAGCAGTGGGGGGAGCTGGGCAGTCTGCTTCCAGTCTGTGCTCCTGACTGCTGTGCAGGAGAAAGCCTCCAGGCACGTGCAGGAATCCTAGGAGGCTTTGGGCGTCCAGACTGTGGAACAAGGGTTTGAATCAATGTGATCTTAAGGAACAGGAAGAGGCTGGCCAGCATCTGGGCTTACCTACCTTCCCATCAGTGGTTTTGAGTAGGTCTGAGCTGCCCCAGGGCAGGGACCACATCTTGTCCCTCTGTGTCCTCAGATCTACCCAGGGGCCTGGCATGGAGCAGGAAGAGGGCACAGTCCACGTTTATTGTGTGAACCAGTGGGAGGGACAGAGGAAGGGAGGACAGAGGGAAAGACCCAAAGAGAAGCCAGCCTGTTGGTCCAGGCCAGGCTGGGGCTGAACCCCTGGGCAAGGGCGGTATGTGTGGGCTCTATTTCCCCGCTTCCTCAGGCTAATTAGAGCACTGCCACCTCCCACATGGGGCACAGAGCTGTGGATTTTTCCTAATCGAGAAGGAAAACACCTTGTCTCGTCGAGGCAGCCTTATCCAGGCAGGACGGCGGAGGCGAGCTCCCTGAGCTGGCGGCAACCACTCAGCGGGTTCTGGAACGTGTTTTTCGCCGTGGCGGCACAGTTAACTCTCCTTGTGGTTTTAAATGGAAGAGCCGTGACACCCTCTTTGAAGGCCCCAAAGAGAGAAGAGTACTGACGTCTCAGCAGGGACAGCTCTTCAGGGAGGCGCAGAGGGGATCGGGGCACTCAGCAGCAAAGGCGTTTTCTCTCTCTGCAGTATTGTTTCTTCGGGAGCTGGTCCAGCGTTCTTTATTTCATTTTCATGTGATAAAAATTGAGATGTACAACGCGCGTCTCAGCAAACATGGGCGGCAGTCAGCTGGAAAGAGCTTTGTTCTCCCGTGTAGGCGGGTGACGGGCAAGAGACAGGCTCTTGGGAAACATCTCTAGGGACAGTGGGGATGGGAGCCCTTCCTGAATCACACCCCCTCCAGCGGGCACACACATGTGCACATATAGGCAATGCACACGCGTGTGCGCACGCACACACAGGCAGGCACACTATGTACACACATGCGTGCCCACGCGAGCACATATCCCTTCTCCCCAAAGCCAGGCCTCGAGTCACAAGGAAATAGAACCCCTGATCTGTCCCAGGTTCTAGAGGCCCGCATCAGTGGTTTCTGCAGCCACCTCCTTTCCTCCCTGGGGCAGAGCCCTGTGCGCGTTGCTGGCCTCTGGGGATTCGAGGCTGGGACACTGGGAAGGGGGGGCGGGGTGAATGATCTAAGCAGGAGATATTGAGAAAGGAAGGGCAGATTAGAGAGAGATCTGGGAGGTAGAGCTGGCAGGACCCAGGGATTGAATGGAAGTAGGAGAATAAGAGAGGTAAGGAGTCAAACAGGAAGGGCCCCAGGTTTCTGGCTTGGGCACCTGGGTTGGTGAAGTTGATGTCACCTGACGCAGAGAGCCCTGGGCAGGAAGGTGACAAACTCCGTGTTGGACGTGGTGAGCGTGAAGGGCATCCAGATAGAGCTGGCCCACGGGCAGATGGATGTGCAGGTCTGGGGCTCCGGATGGAGACCCAGGCTCGCGGCCGAGACTCAGGAGTCCTTGGCACGTACAGTCACCCAATGGGTGGACTGACCCAGACTGTGTAGGAGTAGAAAGAGAAGAAGGCCAGGTGCAGACCGCTGGGGGACATGACTACTGGAGAGCATCATGGGGCCACATGGGGACAGAAAACCAGAGCCACGAGAGGCAGGACATGAGCCAAGGTAAGAACTGAGTGGTGTCTGTAGGGCCTAACATCACGGATGTTACTGTTGACCTTGGAAATGTCTTTGTGGGAGCAGAAGACCCACTGTAGGCGTGGGAGATGAGGAAGTGAGGATGGGGAATGGAAGCTGCTGGGGAAACTTGGCTTCAAGGCAAAAAGGACAGGATCAAAGCCCCAGGAACCCCTGGGTCTTAGGAGGGCTGTCATTATTTGTCTCTTTATCGGCTTATTTTTATACTAGAAGAGCCTTCCACGGGTTTGCAGTCTACAGGGGAAAGGAGAGGTTATGATATCCAAGAAAGGAGTCACACACCAGGAAAGACCCCCAGGAGAGAAGAGGAAGAGACAGAGTCGAGGGCACAGGGGAAGTGGAAGTGGAAGTTCCTTCAATCCAGCTGTTTACTGCTCTGATTTCCTCTCATGCAGCCCTGGCAGCAAAAGGCTCTTAGACCTTCCCAAGCCTATCTGGGGCCAGGGGGCTGATGGGGCTGCAGAGAAAGAACTCAACCTAGCTGAGGGAGCATTCCTAGCAGAGCCTCTGGCGATGCCATGGGCTGCAGTGGGAGGCAGTGAGCTCCGTATCAGTCAGGAAGTCTAAGCCCAGAATCCCAGCTGGGGCCTGTCATGGGGATCCCAATACCAGGTGGGAAGCGAGACTAGGGCCCTCCGTGTCCTATCCTGTTCTGGGTCATAGAGGCAGGGGACGGGTTCTGCTTCCCTGCCTTCTGCCCCAGGTTCAGAGGCATAACGCTGAGTCTGGCCACGTCGACAGCCTGCTGACATCCTCCTCAGACCCCCATGGCCCCACATAGCTCTTGGAAGTCCCTATACGCCCCCCCACATGCCTGGCATTTTGAGAGATCCTGCCTCCCTGACCTTTAGAACATCTCCAGGAGTTTCTATTTTCAGATAGAGAAGCTAAGGGTCAGAGAAGTTAGAACTTTTGCCCAGGATCACAAAGCCAGTGAAGAAGCAGAACTACACTCATTGGTTTCTGGTTTTATCCCATCTCTTCCACTCTGCACAGTTGGATCTGCTGCGCCCTGACCCCTCCCAGATGTCCGGTCTAGCCCTAAGCATCTGGACATGACTGAATAGTGACCTTGTCCCCACCAAGTCTCCTCCATGACAGCCACTGAAGCTGGCCACAACCTGGAGCCTCCAAGGATGAACCCCAGATGCCCAGGTGCCCTCAGACTTTGGCTGTCCCCCCCATCCTGCCTCAAGAGGTGGTCCAGAGAACCCCCAACCCAGCCAAGGGTCCTGGCCCCACCAGCTGCTCTCGCCAGCTCACTAATGCCCACAGACTCCTCCTAATGCAGGTGTTCTGGGCTCACAGATGAGGCACTGAGGCTCAGGAAGGTGGAGTGACTTCCTCCAGGTCACACAGCCAGGAGCACCCAGGCTGAGTCGAGAACCAAGTCTCCTGATCCCTAAACCGGTGTTGGTTCCCTCTGCCCCACTCCCTCTTTAGCTCCTCAGGGAGCCAGACCTCTTCCACTCTCCAGCCAAGTTCCCTCAGCGAGGATTGTTGCCCTAAGATGATGGACCATCTTGCTTTAGGAGGGAGGAAGCTCCCTATCCGTGCACCAATCAGGATGCCAGAAATTCCTGCCACAGTTAAAGGTCAAACTAAATGATCCCAAATGCCCTTTCTCACTCTGGAAAAATGCAGCCTGCTATTCCCGATCTCTTTCTTTCCATCCCTCCCACACTGGCCCACCCGTCTCACACTCACATCTGCATGCTTTTTTGTGAATATTTAAATGTCATCTGATTGCATGATGCGTCATGAGTCCTGAAAGGCCCCCCTCTGCCCGTCCCCCTCCCCTGCTGCCTCGTAGGAGCCAGAAAAATAAATCCATCCCTGAGTCACGGCTCCTACAGCTTCCTTGTTCCCCACTGTGCCCTACCAGCAGGCTGGCAGCCTCGTGAAGGCCAGGACTTGATGTCCCTGGTCCTCTGCTGTGGTGGGGGTGGGGGAGGGGGAGGGAAAGTTGGGGGAAGGGGAGCCGGTTCACTAGTCACAGGCGGGAATTGGGGGTGGGGGAGCCTTGAGATTCCCCAGTGTTTCCTCAATCCCAGCATCCAGAAGGTCCCATGTCAGGGTCACGAGCCTTGTTTTCACGACCCCCTCCCCCAGCACATGCCCTGAACATGGTCCTGTCACCACCCTTCCATCCATGCCAGCCCTTCCTCTCCGCCTGAGTCAGCTCAGGCTTCTGGGACAAAGTCCCATGGACGGGGGGGCTTGTACACAACAGACGTTTACTGCACGCGGTTCTGAAGGCCACAAGTCTGAGCTCAGGAGCCAGCACGGCCAGGTTCTGATGTTCTGATGAGGGTCCTCTTCTGCGTCGCCAGCTACAAATTTCTCCATGTGTCTCTCATGACAGAGGACCAGGAGAGCCCAGGGGGTGGGGGTCTCTTTATTCGGGTACTAATCCTGTTAATGGGGGCTCCGCCCTCATGACCTAGTCACCTCTCGAAGACCCTACTGCCTAAGACCACCACCTTGATGGGTAGGTTTTCAACATATGTATTTGGGGGACACAACACTCACCCCCCAGCAGTCCCCTCTGTGGTGGTCCACTAGCTAGACGCAGACAGTGGCCTCCTGTTCCGAAGTCTTACGCCGACTGGTGGGTGAAGTCACCCCAGCACCCCAGCAAATGGGTCTGGCTGAGCCGGAAAGAAGCAGGACGGCCTTTGTGGCTGTCATTTGGGGAGGGGGGTTGGTTGGGGGCCTCTCGACAGGACTTGTGACCTCAGGTAGAGGTCAGAAGGGACCCAGAGAGTAACACCCCCAACCTCTCCCCTGTACTCTGCTCACCTGGCAGCACCTCCCATTGGCCAAACACAACAAGAAGCCCGAGGCGGAGAGGCCTCTGAGGTCAGGGCTGTTTAAGGGGGTCAGGCTTGGGGCCCAGAGCAGGGCGGAGAAGGGAGGGGACAGAGGTGGAGTGCAGGTGGGGAAGACCCGGCACCTCAGCCTCCCGCTGCAGCCTTGGCTCTCCCTGTCCTTCTTCCTGTGTTTTCTCTCTCCTCTTCCTTCTCAGGAGTAAAACTCATTCCTGTCCTTCTGCAGAGCAGTTTGGTCAAGTCCTCATTCTTCCTGCCTACCTCCTGCCAACATCTGCCATGGGCCTCCCCTTCCCACCCAGGCAGCTCACAGAGGTATTCCTGCCTCCCACTGCCCCCCAAAACAAAGACCCTGAAAGTAATCATTGGTTGCTGTTGTTGTTGTCCACCTTAACCATAAAAAGAGAAAGGAGGAAGAGAGGGGAACATTCCCTAGGAGGAAGTCACTGTCATGGTCCAGAAAACTTTGCAAAGTCTAGAGGCAGAGGGATGGACGTTTGGCTCTGGCCAGGCCCCTTGGGTCCTAAGGTCTTGATTGAAGCCCTGTTTCCTCCCCTGGGAACCCTAGAAAAATTGGGGTGCTCTTTGGACCTCGATCCCTAGGCTCTCCACCTATAGAGCTATCATTCCTTCCCACCAGATAGGCCATCCTGCCCTTGAGGGTCTGTCCGTCTGCTCAGGGCCTACCCCACCCTGGCTCCTCTCGCTCCGGGCCCAACCACCAACCACGCTGTTAACAAAGGCTCCCCAAAGGGGCCTGAGGCTGTCCTCCAGGAGCCACTTCACTAGCTAAATACCAACCTCTCGATATTTGGTAATGACCTTTTTAAGTCTCCACTCTCCTGCCTTGGTATTTAGAGAGCAACCTGGCCTCTGGGGAGGGAAGGGAACTGAAGACTTATATTCATGGCGCTTCAGAAGGCTGGCCCCAAAAAGGGAAAAGCGAAAAAGCTCACCTCGCTCTGCCGGGGGCCGAGGCAACCATCAGAACCGAATTCTTCCTGATCTGGAGCAGGGACTTGGCAGAAGCCCAGCAAGGCCGCGGTCTGACACCTGTCGCTCAGCCGTCCCACACTGGCATGTGCCAGGTGTGCACCCACACCAACGCATGAGAATGTCAGTGACAGTCCTCGCATGTGCGCACGTGCATGCCATCAGGAAGACAGGCCCTGCCTGTGTGGGCATGGAGCGGGGATGGGGGGAAATTAAGAGTATAGACAGGGACCGTAGGGTGTACACTGGCTTGTGGCATGCCCAGTTGCATGCGTCTGTAGGTGGGGAACACGGATGCACCCGCGGGCTCTCCTCTGGGAGAACCGGAGGCATGATCTCCTGTTCATGCACAAGGGACACCAATCTGTTTGTGGACGCGTGCACCTGTGTGTGATTCCAACTCCCCACTGAGCCAAAAGGGACTGCAGGCCATTTCCCAGGGCAGGGGAGCAGGCCTCAGCAAGCAATGCCAACAGATTCCCCGGGGAGGCAAGCAGGGGCTACATGGGGTGGAGGGGAGGGCACCCTGCTCCACTATCCCTAAACCTGAGTCATCAGAGCCCCTGCCTGCCCTGGATCCTGAAGGCTCACTTCTGCCATCATCCCCACGGTGCTCGCTCTTCCCTTCCTGCCCCTGCTTGGCTATGAGGAGCCTCCGTGAAGGAGTGGGGTGTTGCCAGCCGGGGCAGCCCAATCCACCTCTCTGGATGAGCAGGTTGATTCCAGGCCCAAGAGCTGACTTGCATTAAGCCCTGACCACGGCCCCAGGGCCCAGCACAGTGTCTGGCCCAGAGCAGACACGCTATCAACCTGTGTGGATTGAATGAGCGCAGACAAGGACAGCGCATCGGCAAGAGGGGAGCAGCCGTGTCCCCAGCACGCTGCATTTGGGGAACTGGAGTGGGCATGGAAGAATGCATGCAGAACACAGGGCTGTAAGTGTGGTGTTTGTTCCGGAAACGGGTAGGACGGTCACTTTCTTAGACTTGGGACTGGATCTTGGATGCCGTGGTGCTCTCCAGACGCCGCTTCAGGACCGAGGCTGACTTTCCCCTGCTGCAGGGAGCATTGGTGTCTGGCTGCTCTCGATGGACCATTCTTTAGGATGCTGGGATCGAGTCCCGCATGAGGTTCCCTGCTCAGCGGGGAGCCTGCTTCTCCCTCTTCCTCCCAGCTCCTGCTCTCTCTCTGTCTCCATCTCTCTCAAATACATAAATAAAATCTTTTTTTTTAATGTTTTCTTAATTCAAAAAAAAAAAAAAAGGAAGCTTTTGCCCGCAATTCAGTTCTCCATCTTAGAGCCTATTTCTGAGGACCTTGATCTAAGACAGGGTTTGTCGCTGAATAGCGTTAGATAAACGGAGGGGGTGGAGAGAGCCTGGGGCCAGTGTGTCCAGTGAGACGAGAAAGGAAGAAAAGGAGAGGGGAACCAAAGACGAACCTCTGAGAAACAAGGATTGGTGAACTTCCAACCAAAGAAGGAGTGGTCTGAGAGGCAGAGAGAAAACCAAAGGTCCTATCGTCAGAGGGCTGAAAGAGTCAAGTATTCTAAGGAGAAGGTAGTCCATAACATCAAATTCTACAAAGAGGTCCGGCAAAATAAAAGCTTTAAAAAAAAAAAAAGTCATTGGACTAACAACAGAAGGTGGCTGATAACCTAACCTGGAGCTGTCCCTAGAGAGCAGAAGCAGGTGCCCCTGGGTGGGTGACAAGAGGGAGGGGTATAATGGGAGAAGGACTTAGGTCACTGGTTGCAAAAAGGAAGGTGGTGCAATGGTTGTCATTGGCCTTACCACCGCCATCATCATCACTGTTTTTAGATCAGAGAGGCTAGGAGCGCCTGGGTGGCTTGGTCGTGATCTCAGGATCGTGGGATCGAGCCCCTCATCAGGCTCTGAGCTCAGCATGGAGTCTGTTTGTCCCTCTCCGTTTGCTCCTCCCCAACCACTCATGCGTGTTCTCTCTCTCTCTCTCTCAAATAAATAAATCTTTAAAAAAAAAAAAAAAAGTGAAGACGCTGGAGCACAAACCTTGAGAATTTTCTAGCCAGAAGGCTGAATCCATTCACAGCCCCCAGAGAAGTCTCAATGTCGGAACATGTGGGTTTTTCTTTTGCCAAAACCAAAATTAATCCCAACCACTTAAACAAGAGGGATCCATTACTTTGAACCGAAAGGACACTTGTCATTGTAGTAACACCCTTCACATGAGTAAAAATAGAGTGCCAGTTGGTGACTGCTCTGGCAGATTTCTGGGGTCTCCCCAAGAACCCCCTCCATTTGGTCATTGTTGCAGTCGTCATTTATCTGTCATTTGGCCTTGGAGGGCAGCCCAGAAAGGATGCTCAGAGGCTACTGTTCTTATAGTGAGATGACATATGGAACTGCAGTCTCCGGCCAAGGGACTCCCAGACTGTCCTCGCCTGAGTTGGGTTTGTGGTTTCTGTAGACCTGGAAGGTGACCACTTACTTATTTGCCAGCCAATCATGTGGTCCCATTTCTCCTCCCGTGCCAGCAGCCATGGAGGGAGTGTGGAAACCAGCTTCAGGCAATATGGAAAGTATGGGATTGGCTGTTCTCACAGTACAAACTGGAAGGCTGGGTGGGGAGTAAATTCAGAGCCCAGGCTCTGGTGCCAGGCATGAATCGTGACCTCATCACTGTATCAGCTACAGGAACAGAAACTATCATGAAAGAAGTCTACCACCATGTGGATCAGCACTGGTGTGGGTAGATCTGCACATTCATCAGAGAATCCAGTTCCTAACTTTCTGTTCTGAAAACAGAATGTGCCTTCCATCTTCAAGGTCTCTTCACTGTCCAATGTGGCTGAAAGAGCTCCAGCCATTACATCTGCATTCCAGGCATCAGGCATAAAGACAAGAAAGAGTGGGGGAAAGGACTTGCCCCTTTGTTTTAAGGGTGCTTTTAAAAGTGGTTCTTATAACACATCTGCCTCTGTGTCATTGGCCAGAATTTAATCACATCTAACTATAGGGAGTCTGGGAAACATACTCTCATCTGGGCACATTGCCATCCCCCAAAAAATGGGGTTCTGTTAGTAATGTGGAAGGGAAGACTGGACGGTAGAATGATCGAGGAGCAGCCTCTCCCACAACCTGTGACTTCAAGGCAATTTACTTAAGCCCTCCGGGCTATAAAATGGTAATAATGGCCCTTCATTATTGTTGCTATTGATTGTTACACAAAACTCCAATGTCTACAGAGCTCAAGAAGGTAATGTAAATAAGAGGCAACTGGGAGTCCCAAGGCCTGGGGCTAACTCGAGTGGTGAGCTCTGTCTAGAAGGGGAGATCCATATTCAACTCTAGCCTCCTGTGAAGTTGAAGGTGCTGGCTTAGTATTTCCAGATCATCCAATTTTTCAAAAAAAAACAAAAACCCAAAACACTGAAAATCAGGATGATACATTAAATCTCTCTAGTTTTAACCTTTTCAATAATTCACATTTTTTGGAAAGGGTCAAAATACATACATGGACACACATATGTGTTTGCTAACTACTGCTCTGCGGGGTCAGCTGCTGAGACACTACCCAGCATCAGTGTTATCCCTGTTCTTTGCCTGTTCTCAAGACGTCTTGATTTCTTTTTGGTCGAATATATACCCCTTCTCTGGTAACAAAGGGCAGCGTGGAGGTGCCGTCAAAAATCTATAATGAGGGGCGCCTGGGTGGTTCAGTGGGTTAAACCGCTGCCTTCGGCTCGGGTCATGATCTCAGGGTTCTGGGATCGAGCCCCGCATCGGGCTCTCTGCTCAGCAGGGAGCCTGCTTCCCTCTTTCTCTCTGTCTGCCCCTCCGTCTTCTTGTGATCTCTCTCTGTCAAATAAATAAATAAAATCTTTAGAAAAAAAAATCTATAATGATAAAATCTGGGTTTTGTGGATCTGACTGTGTTTGTGTTTATGACAAGCATTGAACACTAGATACAATCAAATAAACAGCCTGATTCTTGCATGCACTTTAATCCTTCAAGCATACACTTGGGGCAAGTCAACAAAAATTTGGACTGGCAACCTTGTTGCTGGCCACAATTTAGGTGTGCTCTCCTAGTCCTGCGCCTTGATCCATATCCCTTTGTAAACCGTATTGAAAACCGACGGTGCACCTTCTAGCTGCCCCTGGGATACTTCCTATTAATTCTCATTTTCCTATAGCCTGATAAACTTAAGCTCTTTTATGGACTTACTTTGTTTCTGCCCGTAATTCTCAGTTTTTATGCTCAGATTGTCCCTACTTGGTCATCCCAACAGGCAGTAAAGGATACCCTCTTTGGGCTGGCCTCTGTGTACATTCCAATTTCTTATAGGCGTCTTTGAAATCATCCTTAAAAGCCTTCTAACACTGAGACATCTGCACCCCAAGACCCAGCGCAGCTTATCCTCTGGGGAATCCCTGCTTCCTTTTGGTACAAAGTGTTGTAAAAGACAGCTCCCCATGGTCAGGAGACCCCACGGCTCTATCACGACACCCCAGCCTAGAGCCTGGGCTCTCTCTGTGCTTGGGCAGAATGTTCGAGTCAGAAGTTCATGTTCTTCTTTTCAGTTCGACTCCAAGGCTTCTGAATTCTTTCTTATCATGCTCCAATACGTCTTTCTCATTTTCTCTTCTCCCTTCCCTTTCTGAGCAGCTAGCTCTTTTCCTCTCTTTTATATATGACATGCTCATCTCAGATTCAGCATATCACACGAAATGTTGTCACACCAAACCATGTGTTGAATTACGATGCTGCCCAAAGCTTGAGAAACATCAACACTTAAATGCCAATCTGTTAATATCCCTTTGGGCCAGTGGGCCCACGCTTCCAAGGCTCCTGCATTTAACTTCCCTACTTTACTCAATTTATTAAGAGCAGTTTCTGTAACTGATGGACTCAGGATGGTTTGTAATGGTGCCAATTCTACTCAAGGCTCTGTATCTTCCGTGGAGGAGATTGGACCTTGTCCACATGTCTCATAAAGAAATACTCATGAGCTATGTGTCTGTGTATAATGACACGATTACAAAACTCTGCACATTGAAAATTGCCTTAGACACAATGCATTCGCTATGGTCAGAACGGCACCCTGGTAAACAGCATGGGACTTCCCGGGCAGGCTGTGTATGCTGGCAGGTGGAGAACCGGGGCCAGTTTGGATTTTGCTAGTGGCATCTGCTCTAACCAAACCAGAATCATCGCTTCAAAACATAAATCAGATTCCCACCTCTCCCATACTTTAAACCGCAATAGCTTCCCATCCCACTTAGGAGAAAAGCCAAAGTCCTCATGCCTATGAAGAATCAGCCCTTGGCCTGCCTCTCCAGCCCCCTGCAGTGCCACATCCCCACCGTGTGCTCTGCTCCAGCCGGAGTGGCTTGCCTCAGCCTGGTGAACACTCCGTGCTTGCCCCACCTGAGGCGCTTAGCACTGGCGGTGCCCTCGGCCCAGAGCTCTTCCCCTAGACCCTACCTGGGAAGCACAGTCTTGTCATTCAAGGTCATGTCCTAAGAGACACCTTCCTGATCACCCACACCGAAGGGGTCCCCTGGTCACTCTCCCACAGCTCAGGTGGAATTCTCAACATAGTCCTCGAGCTTTTTATTTCTTTCTGCATTTGTTGGCTTCAGCCCCCACTGAACTCAAAGTTCCGCAAAGGCAGGCATCCTGGGGGTCTGGGTCCCTGCTCGATCCAGCAGGGGATCTGGCGCGGCCCCTGCGAATAATAGGGGTTCTGTATTTATGGGATGGATGGATGAGTAGACAAGAGAGAAAGTGAGGAAGTGGTGTTCCCCACCAGTGTGCACTGGGTGGTCAGGAGGGCAGGAAAGTGGCAAACATCAAGCTCCCAACCTCCACATCCCTTCTGCCCGCCTGGCCAGGGTCACCGCCCCTGGGCCCGGCCCTGCTCACTGATCAAGTTGCCCTAGAGGTTTACAGCACCGGCCCATCCTGCCCTCTGCTTCACTTCCCTGGAGCCAGACTCGCTTCCTCTGATGGCAGGTGGTGGGGCAGAGGCTCAAGGAAACAGGGCATCCATCACTCAGATGGAAGAGACACAAATTCTGCCGTCTCTGTCTGCACCTGTCATGCTCAAGGGTAAACTGGCCATGGCCATGGGGCAGGGCCACTCCTCCCTGCTGACAGCTGTGCTGGCTCAGGACGCACCCGGTGACGAATCTGTTGTCTGCTCAGCAGCATCGCCTGACCGAGGCTGGGGCCAGGGCCGTGTGGCTGCAGAACGCGAAAAATTTACAGCCAAGTTCTCCTTGGATAAACTTTGCTGGGGACAAGACAGGGAAGGCTTGTTGTGAATACCTGCCAAGGGTAGGGGCTGCCCCTGCAGAAGGCATCAGCACCGTTCCCCTGGGCAGGGTCTGGATCGTGGACCAGACCCCCTACCTCCTGACCCCTCAGGGAATCCCCATGCCAAGCTCCTCTGCTGACCTGAATCAAAGAGGAGGACCCCATCCCTTGATCTTGAGTGGAGGTCAAGAGCATTCACTTTGGAGTGAGACCGACCTGCATGGGAACTCCTGATTCTTTCTTTGCTCACCACATGACCCTGATCCAGGTGCTCCTCCATCTCCTCATTTGTGAAACGGGTGATCACGGGCCAAGGTCTATCCACTTAGCCCTATGCCTTATGTTTCCACTAGGGTGAGATACAGGAAGGGCGAGTGGAGCTCTGCCTGGGCAGCTCCAGGCCTAGGGGAGCTGCAGCCTGATTCCCTCCTTGTCAGCACAGTTCTGTCCCCTTCACAACCAGCCTAGGGGCTTAAATGAGGACCCAGAGGTTCCCCAAGACTCCGGGGCAGTCAACCACAGTCACCCAGAGGCAGGAAAATGGCCCGCTTTTCATGCAACAGGTTCATCTCAGACCTCTTCAGCAGACGGTGGCCACCCATCCCAACCCCAGAGACTTCCCTCCTTACAGAGTGCGGCACAGGGTGCCCTTAGGCTGGCAATGTCACGCAGAGCTGCATCTGAGCTAGGTCTTTGCCAGGAACCCCTCTGTCCAGAGAACCCAGCAGAGGTTAGTCGGTACACCCTCCGCTTCCAGCACAACGAAATGCCTTAGTCTCAGTGGGACCCTGAAGGAGAAACTTCCTTATGTCACTCATTCATTTATTGGACATCTAAATCTGGACATAGGCATCTGTGGCCCGCAGCTAGGCAGGACCGTTCCCTGGCCACCAGACCTGGTCTCTCCTCCTATACAGTTGAAAGGATGTCTCAGGGTCATGTCTGAGGCTTTGGTGGCTCTGACATGGGGGGGCCCCCCGCCACCCTTCCCAGATCCACCACGAACTTGTGTTAACCCAGTTCCTTCCAGCACTCGACAGAATCCCCTTCCCCATCCCCCACGACTGTCCTAGTGTCTGCGATGCAGTGCTGTGTCTCCAGTCCACTCTGGCAACACCTTCTCTGACTTCTCCGGCCACGAATTCCATCTGTTAAAATTTTGGGTGAAGTTCCTGCTTGGATGGCACAGGTATTGGGATGGCAGAAGCAGAAGGTACTGGCCACTCCCGGTGGCCGGACAGGATGGGGAGAAGCTGGAGTCCTTCTTGGCTGCTGATGGAGATTCCAGGTGGTTCAGCCCCCGAGGAAACAGGCTGGCCATCTCCTAGAACATCTATCATATGACTCAGCAACATTACTCCTAGATGTTTGTTTAGAGAGAAGCAAAAACTGGTGTTCACACACCCAAACACCCATGCACAGACGTTTATACGGTGTTAGTCATTATCTGTCATTACCAAAAACTGGAAACAACTCAACCATCCTGTAATGGATGAATGAATACGCAAAATGTGGTAGAGACCTGCCATAGAATATTACTCGGCCATAAATAAGGACCAACTGGGGTTGGGTTTTTTTTTTAGGTTTTATTTATTTGTCAGAGTGAGGGCGAGTACAGGTAGGGGGAGCGGTAGGCAGAGAGAGAGAGAGAGAGGCAGGCTCCCTGCAGGGCTCGATCTCAAGACCCTGGGATCATGACCTGAGCCAAAGGCAGATGCTTAACCGAATGAGCCACTCAGGTGCCCCAAGAATGAACTATTGACACCCCCACTGTCGTGGATGAATCTCAAAGGCCTTATGTCTAGTGAAAGAAGCCAGTCTCAAGAGATTCAAGACAGATGATCTATTTGTAGAACATTCTGGAAAAGGCAAACATTCTAGAGACAAAGAGCAGATTCATTAGGGCGGGGTAAGGACTGATCTCAACAGGCCAGAATGGGGGATTCTTTGGGGGTGCTGGAATTATCCTGTGTTCTGTTTGTGGTCGTGTTTTCAAGATGCTTTGTGTTTGCTAAAAAGTATAGAATTTAACAGAAAGGGAACCTTTTGGGTATGTAAGTTAAACATTTTAAATAAGTGGAAAATTACCTTAAACAAACCAACCAGAATACATGCTTGCCTGCTTAGGAGGTGAGCGGTCTGGGTTTGAGTCCCAGGCTGGCCACCATAGTGGTCTTCCGCTGCTTTATGCCCATGTCCCCTCGGTGGTGTCAGTTCTCTGCCCCTCTCGGCCCGTGGCCCTGCGGAAGACCAGCCATCCCTAGGCTCCAGGGCTCCAAAGAGGCATGGGAACAGGCCTCATCAGCACATTCCCTCCCCCCACTGTGATCGGTTTAAGAAAGTGGCACAGGACCCAGGTCGGTCCCATGTTAGTCAGATGCGGGGTCTTTCAGGGATGGGCGGGGTGGGAGGGGTTTTTCACCACCTGGAATTTCTGAAAGTGGTACCAGCGGTGCACACACACGGTCAAGTCCTCTTCCTGATCCTTCGCACTTACAAGCTCATCACAACAGCCCCACGAGGTAAGTCCTCTTACCCCCCCTTACACCAACAAGGAAACTGAGGCCAGGGAAACGGGGTAACTCGTCCAGGGTCACACAGCAAGGCCAGAGCTTGACCCAGCTCCTTCGACTTCAGAAACTGGCCCTTAACGTCCGCACTATTTATTTTTTAACTCGGGATGGGAGCCCTCGCTGCCCGCAGCTTCTGTGGAGTAAGCAGGCGGGGGAGAGAGGTGTGCTGAAGTGCGCCTGGGTCCAGCTCCCCCTGCACCGTCCGGATACGGAAGCCACCAACTGTCTTTTCTCCTGAAGCGCGTGTGAGTTTCCTTTCTGTGACAGAGTCCTCAGGAACATCATCACTCTGGCGGGTGCTGTCGGGCAAGGTACCCCTCTGTGCCTCGACTCTGTCGTCTGTAAAGTGGGAAAAATAACAAAGCCCACGTCCTTAGGAGGTTATAGAGCTGTAATGAGACAGCAGATAGGGAGTGCTGGTCACTGCCTATGCAGTCAGCAGGTCACCCTCATTGTTAGCTTTCCAGGTTCAAAGAACCTCCTTTGTCTTTCAAAAGTCACCCCTTGCTTATTCCTTTTAACAGCCCAGAACTATCCTTATTCAACAGAACCTTCATTGATTCAATAAATGTGGATGAGGTGTCGGCTGGATACAGTCACTGTCAGAGCAAGGAGAGAGGTCAGAGGTCACCAGACGCAACCTCCCCACGTTACAGATGGGAAGACTGAGGCCCAGTTCCTGTTCAAGGTCACACAGAAGGTTGGTAATGGAGCTCCCACGCCAGACTCTTCTCACTAGACAGGACTGTCTCTTTAGCTGGCTGTGCCCATATCGGCACTCAAGGCTGTCGGTGGAGGGCCCCTGATTCTTTCCAGGAGGGGAAGGACAGTCTTTAAAGACACACACTGCCGGACTGAAGGGCAGGCCTCCAGGCTCAGATGACAGTGAGGCTGCTCCACCCATGCTTGTCACCCCCACCAGGATGTACGCTGCAGCCCCCAAGCTGTGGCAGGGACCTCGGAGAGAGGCTGCTCGGGGCCACTCCTCCATCCCTCCCTCCCTGTCTGTCCTTCCGACTAGCCCAGATGTAGGTCAGCAGGCTTGGTTCACCATCCCTGCCCACCCAGCTTCACAGGCGTCTATGCAGGGCCTCTGGGCCACCAGCCAGCCACCGTCCCCCAGCTCTCTCGGCCACTGCATACAGTGAAAGTCACAGAACCACTCAGGGCCAGGGATATCCTCCACCTAGAAGCTGGTGTCTACCCCAGACCACCACTGCCTTCTCCCTATCCTATTAGCAGCCCCCTAAACTCCTAAGGCAGGGAGCTCCCCAACCCTTTCCCAGCTCCCCGGCCCAGTGCACTTTGGGGTTTCCATGGAACCATCAGGCTGGGCCGCTGAGTAGGGGTATGCACTGCCAAGGCCCATTTGCCCAGGCGGGAGTGGGGGAGCAGTTAGAGGACAGGGGTTTCAGGGCTGAGCAGAGCTGGCTACCCAGGAAAGCCCGGGTCGCAATCTCAGCAGCCAGCAAAGACCAAGGAACTTGGAACCACACCCAGGTCCTTCGCTGGCAGACACAGCACGGGGCTTACAGCAGCCTTGTCTCTTCTGTGAGTCCCAGGTTCTTGCTCCGTAATGTGGACTGACAATCCCAGTGCCATAGGACTGTTTAGGGACTTCTGGTCATTTCGTTATTGGCCTGTGCAGGAGAGCAGGGCTGAGGCCCAGGGCGCCCTGGCTGTAAAGTTCCCAGGATCACCCCTTGGATCCCTGCCTTCTCCTCTTCATCCCACAGGTTGGTCTCATACCAGCAGCACGAAGCTGAAAGCTGTTTCCAAGCCCCAGGCCTGTGACCTGACCTTGTGATGGTCTCGATTCATCGCGCGGATGCTGGAAGAAGCATGCAAACCAAGCACTTTGCCCTATAGACCAAGTATCTATGCTGTAACGTATGCTATAACATGCTATAACACGCTGTAACATGAAGTAACATGTTATAACAGCTTCTATGCTGTTCCACGGACCAAAAATCATTTCCCAAGCCAACCCCACGTTATGAAACATCAGCAACGGAGAGCACGGTTTGAGTATTAATGCCTAACTTTCAAGTATTCATAAGGGTATTGGTGTTAGATAATACCGGGCGTGAGTGACAGATCCAGAAGGATGATGCTTGGCCCTTGCGCCCCTGTGCAGACACAGATATGTGTGTCCAGGCATAGTTTGTGCGTTTAATTACAGTCAAGCTTCTTGAGAGCTTATCCTATGCCAGGTGTTGTGCTAAGCGCTTTATGTATATCTTCTCACTGAACCCCCTCTGAACCCCAATGAAGTAGGTTCTATTATCCCCATTTTACAGAAGAAGAAACTGAGGCACTTGGTGTCCGTGGGTCCCTCGGTCAGCCAGTAACAGAGTGGAACCTGAGGCCAAAGACCTTTGCCCCTTGCTTCCTGTGCCGAAGCCATAGCCTTATTTTAAAGGATTTGAGTGTCGCTCTCATCTCAAGGTCAGAGAACCGTTAAACAGCACTTTCCAGGAAGATTGGAAAAGTCTCATCAGAGGCAAGATAGCATGGGCCCCATCAGTCTTTTCACCAACTCACCTCCAGAGCTACTGTTAAATTAATAATTCTAGGGATGCCTGGGTGGCTCAGTCAGTTAAGCCACTGCCTTCAGCTCAGGTCATGATCCCAGGGTCCTGGGATCGAGTCCTCCATCAGGCTCCTTGCTCAGCAGGGAGTCTGCTTCTCTCTCCACCTCTGACTGACTGCCACTCTGCCTGCTTGTGCGCTCTCTCTCTCTCTTCTAACAAATAAATAAATAAATAAAATCCTCTTTTTAAAAATTAATAATACTAATAACAAGAATAATAATAATGTTCTTAGATATGGGCAAGGGATGTTTTCTCAATCTCGTGCAGATGATAAAGTCATCTTTATAAAATGTTTGCTACTTATTTTGACCTGTCACAGACAACTTAAGTTAAAATTACCTGCTTCAATATAAATCCCACAGCCCCATCCCAAACTTTCAACTAGTTTGTGATCCCAATCCACCCCCCCAGTTGGAACCCCCAGAAACTTGGAGCCAGCCCCTGGGGGCTCTGCATGAGAGGGAGAGGCAGGCTAGACTTGCAAATGTGTATGAACCTAGACTTTCACCATCTGAAGCCACCCCACGGCTCTTCTATCTTACCCAGCCAAAACCAAATAAGAAGCTCCCCAGTCATGGACAAATGTGAGGCAGGGTCAAGGATCTGAGTCAGGAGCTGGGGGGAGACCTCAGGCCAAAAGATGTCACAGCCATGTTCTCCAGAATTCCCAGCGATGACTTTGAGCTGAGAAATGCTTCCGCACTTTCTTTGCTTGACTTTGTGTCTTAGCAGCAGCTGGTATTAAAAGCCCTTGGGGAAACTCAGAAGGGGATGTGCCCTCTCCGGGAGTGATGTCTCAGGTCTCTGGGCTCACCGGGGACTTGTGCAGGATTTGACACCTCCTAGACGCTAAGGATAAATGTGGGCTGGGTCACACTGAGCAGGGAGGGGAGAGAGATGGAAGCAGCGACTTTAGCCTTGGCTACACGTTAGCATCACTGAGTTGTTTAAATCATCCTTGCCCAGGTCGCACCCCCAGAAATGCTGATCCAATTGTTGGGTTGGACAGAGGTTTAAAAAAAAATCTCCCAGAGCAACCCAAGTGAGCAGCCAGGATTGAGAACCCCAGGATAGAGGGATGAAACAGAGGCACCAAAAGCAAGGAGCGGTTGAAGTCTAGCCCTAAAATCCATAGTAGAAGGGACCAGCGAGGAAGCTTACCCTAGAAGCTGTGTGCTGTGTGCTGTGCACTGAGCTGAGGACCAGGGATAAGATAGGGAACAGGGGTCTGGTGGGGGACATAGACATTAATGAAGCAAACTATGTGCACATACAAATAGGGGCAAATACTCAGAAGGAAAGGATAAGGGCTAGTGAGTCTTGACATGGTTTGTAAAGTCATGGGAGGTTCTTTGGAAGATGCAAAGAATGGAACAAGAGTGTTTTAGACGGAAGGAAGAGCTTGCAGAAAGGCCCAGAGGGAGATGGGGAACCCAGCCCATTCCTTTGAGGGACTGATGGAAAGAAGGCTGAAATCCAAAAGGCCAAAGGGCTAAGAGGCCTGAAATGAGGCCAAGGAGCCCACAGGGAGCAGCCCAGGCCACCTCAGGAAGCCAGGCAAGGGATTTTAGACTGGGACTGACATGGTCAGATTTGCATTTTCCTCTTGCAATTATTTTTATTGAGAGAAAACTCATATAACCTAAAGTTCACCGTTTTTTTTTTGACTGGGGGATCCTTTTATTATTTTTTTTATTAACATATAATGTATTAGTAGCCCCAGGGGTACAGGTCTGTGAATCGCCAGGTTTACACACTTCACAGCATTCACCATAGCACATACTTTCCCCAATGTAGTTCACCATTGTAAATTGTATAATTCCAGGGTGCCTGGGTGGCTCAGTTGGTTAGGTGGCCGACTCTTGATCTCAGCTCAGGTCATGATCTCATGGTTGTGGGATCGAGCCCCACGTTGGGTTCCACACTCAGTACGGAGTCCACTTGAGATTTTCACCCTCTCCTTCTCCCTCTGCCCTTCCCCTGTCCATGCTTTTGTGCACACTCTCTCTTTCTCTCCAAAATAAATAAATAAATTTTTTAAAAATAAATTAATTAAATGTATAATTCAGAGGGCCTTAATATATTTACAGCATTGTACAACTATCATCACTATCTGTATTCTAATATGTTTCCATCACCCCAAAAAGAAACCCAGTATCTGTTCGTAATCACTCTCAATTCCCACCTCCCTCTATCCTCTGAATCTACTTCTGTCACAGTGAATTCACCCATTCTGGGCATTTCCTGTAAGTGGAAGCAGACAACACATGGCCTTTAGTGTGAGGCTTCTCTCATGTCACAGTTTCAAGGTTCCTCACATGGCCACATATGTCGGCATCTCATCCCTGTTTATGGCCAGATAGTATCACCTTGTGTGTTTAAACCAGGTGTTGTGTATCTGTTCATCAGCTAATGGACATTTGGGCTATTACCACTTTGGGGCTATTATGAGTATCACTGCTGTAAACAAACCGTGCAGGTTTTTGTGGAAACGTGTATTTTCTGTTCTCTTGGGCACATCTCTAGGAGCGGAATTGCTGGGTCATATGGCAACTCTAACTTTTTGAGAAAGTGCCAAACTGCTTTCTCCAGTGGGTGCCCCATGTTCACATTCCCCCAGGAATGTATGAGGGCTCCAGTTTTTCTGCATCCTCGCCAATTCTTGTTATTTTCATTTTGTTTCTTATATGGCCATCCTAGTGGGTGTAAAATGGTATCTCGTGATTTTGATTTTCAATTTGCTGATGACTAAGGATGCTAAGTTTCTTTTTGTGTGCCTATTGGCCATTAGCATATCTTTATTGGAGAAACATCTATTCAAATCTTTTGTTCATCTTTAAATTGGGTCATTTGTCTTTTTGTTATTGAGTTGTAAGTGTTCTTTATGTATTATGGATACCAGGTCTTTATCAAATACATGATTTGCAAATATCTCCTCCTACTCTGTAGATCATCTATTCACTCTCTTGAGAGTGTCCTTTGATGCTTGAATGTTTTCATCAGTCAATAATTATTTTACCTATTTCTTCTTTTGTTGCTTATGCTTTTGGTGTCATGTTTAAGAAACCAGACCCTATTGGTGGGGATGAAGAGTGAGGGATGGATTAAATGGGTAATGGGGATTAAGGAGGGCAAATGTTGTGATGAGCACTGGGTGTTATATGGAGGTGATGAGTCACTACATTTTACTCCTGAAACTAATATGACACTATATGTTAACTAACCAGAATTTAAATAAAAATCTGAAGAAGAAGAAAAAAAAAAAAAAAAAAAGAAACCAGACCCAATCCAAGGTCACTAAGATGTACACCTTAGTTTCCTTCTAAGGATTTTATAGTTTTAACTATTACAGTGAGGTCTTAAGTCCATTTCGTATTAATTTTTAAATATTGTGTAAACTAGGGCTCCCAGTAAATTCTATTGCATGTGGATAACCATTGTCCTAGCTGTCCCAGTGCCATTTGTTGACAAATTTATTCTTTCCCTATTGGATCTTGCCACCCTTGTCAAAAATCACAGATGTCTAGGATTATTTCTGGACTTTCATTTCTATTCCACTGATCTATATGTCTATCCTTATGCCAGCACCATAATATTTTGACTCCTGTAGCTTTGTAGTAAGTTTTGGAATAGGAAACTGTGAGTCCTCTCACTCTGTTCTTCTTTTTTAAAATTGTTTTGGCTTATTTGGGATGCCTTGTGTTTCCATTGGAGTTTTTGGATCAGTTTGTCCATTTCTGAAAAAGTGAGAAAGAGAGACGGTAGTTGGAATTTTGCTAGGAAAGCCCTGACTCTACAGTTTGCTTTAGGTCGTCCTGTCCTTTTGGCAATACCACATCTTCTAGTCCGTGAACATGGATGTCTTTCCATTTATTTAGGTTTCAGTGAGCAACTCTTGCACGTTCTTGGATTAATTCACCACTAAGTATTTTTCGATGCTCTTGTAACTAAATTGTTTTCTTAATCTCATTTTCAGATTGCCCATTGCTGGTATATAGAAATACAACTGATTCTCATATCAATCTTGTAGCCTGCAGCTTTGTTGAACTTCCTTATTTGTTCTAATAATTTTTCTATGGATTCTTGGGGTTTTCTACATATAAGATCATACCATCTGCAAATTGAGGTGGTTTGACTTCTTTCCAATCTGAACGTAATTCATCGCATCTTGTCATTTTCTTGCCTAATTGCCCCAGCTAAAACTCACATACAGTGTTGAACAGAAGTGGTAAAAGAAGACATCCTTGTCTTATTTCTGATCTTAGAAGAAAAATACAGTCTTTAACCATTAAGCATGATGTTAGCTGTGGGTTTTTAACAGATGCCCTATATTGGGTTGAGAGAGTTCTATTCCTTGTTTGTTGTGCATGCTTATTATGAAATGCCATTAGGTTTTGTCAAATGCTTTTTCTGTATCTCTTGAAATGATCTCTTTGTTTCTGTTCTTTACTCTATTAATATGGTATATGACATTGATCAGGTTTGCATTTTGAAAAGACCATTCAACTGTACTATTTTTGGATAAAGTCAAACTAAATGATTATTTAGGGAAACTTTGTTTAAGGATCATATTTAAAGCAAGAAAGCAAGAGAAGGAGAGAGAGACATTTTAAGACCAGGGTCCTTGTGAGGGTGGGGACCAGAGAATGAGCCCTGAGAGAAATTCACAGGTAAATGATAATGGTATTGGTCATGTCTAATTTTAAAAGCTCTCTGTGTAATCCAAGTGAGCAAATATATTCCTGCTCAGATGACAATTTAAGGACACTTCAAAGTAGGGGTTTGCCAATCCAGGATGGTGACAGCTACAAGAAGAGTACATACAAGACTACAGCCCAGCTCTTTCCAACACCAAATACTCGGGCAAAAAGAAGTGAAGCAAAGTTCTGGAGTATCATTCTAAGAGCGTCAGGAGGGGGAGTTCCTATGGCCTGAGCGAAGCAGGGGATGTGCCCCTGAGCAGAAAGCACCATGGTGCTCTAGAAATCTTCCTGCACGCCGACAGCAGTGATCTGAAGCATCTGTCATTGCTAACATTGGCCTTACCAAAATTGTCATAACTCTTTGTAGCAAGATTTGCTTGAGTTCAGTTACACAAGAAGAGCAGCTAAATGAGCTTCAGAGAAAGACCCAGTGTCCTCTGCACCCAGATTCGAGCTCTGGTGTGATTTCAGCAGTCATGGTTGCATTCTTTGGTGTGGCTCTCAAAGTTGAAGCACTGAGTCCCAGCCACTGGCTAAGGTTGTCGATGTTGGATCCAGTCCGCATTCTGTCAATCCCAGTTCTGTCCCTTACATTTGCATGATCTTGGGCAAAGTACTTAACCCCTTTGTTTCAGTGCCCTTGTGCATAAAATGAGGGTAGATATTGTACCTACCTTAAGGATTCTGCCCGGATGAAATAAGACAATGCATCTGAAGGATTTGAACTGTGTGTGGTAGGGCACCTGGGTGGCTCAGTCGGTGAAGCATCTGACTTGTGATTTTGGCTCAGTTGTGATCTCATGGGTCGTGAGATCGAGCCCTGAGTCGATTCCATGCTCAGTGGGGAGTCTGCTTGGGATTCTCTCCTTCTCCTTCTGCCCCTTGAGGGGCTCAGTCTCACGACCCTGAGATCAAAACCTGACCTAAAATCAAGAGTTGGAAGCTTAACCAATTGAGCCACCCAGGTGCCCCTCTGCTCTGTCTTAATATCACTCTGACATCAGATTTCAATTTGTCTGAATCCAATGGTCACCAAGGACTCAGTGGGAGACACTCAGACAGCATCTTATCAATCTGGAGTGTTCAATCCTGTTGACTCTTTCCTTTCACAGTTTTTTCCACCCTGGACTTTCAGGACACCATGTAGTGAATGGTCAATGAATGCTAGCCCAAGCTTTCTTCCAGTTTCCTTTTCAATAATAACAGCAAAGCATTTATATCAGGTTTATTTTGTGACAAACACAGGCCTAACAACCTTACACTTATTTATTCAAACTTTATTATAACCGTTTTAGGAGCCACTGTTACTATCCCATTTTACAGATGAGAAAACTGAGGCACATGAAGTCACATCAGTAGTACTTGGCAGAACCAGGATTCAAACCCAAGCAGTCTGGCCCCAGAGACTGTGCCTGTAATTGCTATACAAGGTACAACCCAATCCAAGTTTGGGGGTATATGACAGGAATGGCCAGACTCCCCCCGTCAGTCTCAAATCAAGCAAGAGCTCTCTCCCCTTTATTTCTCCAATTCTTTCAGGGCTGGACACTGCCGCTGTCAGTACCCTGTCTGGGACAGCACCATGTTCTTCAAGACTTCTTCCTTTCTGGCCACTCCAAGCAAGCAGGAGCTACCCCAAAACACGTGGGGCTGCCTTGCCTACCTGCGCTGAGCCCTAAAACTATGCCTCATGAGTCACAGGCACAGGAAAGAGAGAAGGAGAATGAGAAAGAAGGAAGTGAGAGGCAGGTCCATGACATGGGAGTGGCTACAGGTTCCCAGGACTGAAACACCAAATTACGTCAAGTACACTGAAATAAAACCTAGAGGGATTTTAGTTCCTGGTTCATAGATGTCCTGAGATTGCCAAGGAGAATCTGGGGCCCCTCTGACATTTGCCCCAAACTCAGGGCAGAATTATCAGAAATTAACAGAGACTGGAGAATGTAGAGTTAGAAACAGTCCCCAATCTTTGGAAGCAGATGTTCCATCTAAATCGAAGCTAAAACACAAGAAACATTTCAAGCTTCTCATGGCCCACCCCCTTCTTTCACTCCCACCTGTGCCTGGACTTTCTGCCCCAAACACTGCAGGGTGAGGGGTGGGGGTTGGGTGGTACCCCTGCTGATGAGCCCTGGAAGCAGACAGTTGGGGCTGCTTGGAGCTGTGTGTCAGTGACGATTCCTCAACCCTGAAGGACCTGGTGGTGTAGACCCTTGCCTCCACTGGACTCCAGTGATGGGGAGGACTCTCCGTTTCCACCCGGGACTCTGATTCCATTTCTCCTCTGCCTTCGTGCTTGCGAAACTCCAAGTCACTTCTTTTTCCCTTTTTTCTCTCTTAAAAAATGTTGTCTATCATTTCAGTAGGCAATGTGGGGGGATTTGCCAAATTGATAGCAATTCTCGGTGCTAATAAAGTGTCAATTAAGATTGTGCTGCCAAGAGCTCGGGGAGGTTGGTGGTTTATGCTAATGTTTGCAGTCTATTTCATATGCCTTTATGTTGAGTCGTTTCATTAGGTTTATTAAGAGCCCAATTGATACATTTCTTGTTGACTCCAAATATTCCTGAGGTGATTAATTCTGAACAATGGGGTTAATTAGTCTGCAGACTTTGGAACACTTCTTCAGGCAAGAGCTTAAGAAACCAGTTTCCGGGGAATGTAATCTCCAAAAGAATTACATCCTTTTCTTCTAACGGAAAGGGGGGAAATTCTCCCTAGGGAAGAAAGGATGGCTGTGATCTCACGGAGAGTTTAAATGAGCGTTAAACTCCAATGGGTCGTTGGCTGGATTTTTGTTGTTGTTTTTTTTGGTGTTTTTTTTTTTTTTAAATGTCCCTACTTTTACTTTCTGACTAGTAGCTAAATAGCTTGAATTTGGGAGGTGGGTGTATCTGGCGACAGGACCAAAGGACTCATAGGAAGAGGCCAGTCTGGACAACAGAAAAATGGGGATCCTCTTTTCTGCGCCCCCCCCAGCAGTTCCTTAGCCTCTCAGGGGGCATTCCTTCATCCATAAAATGGGGACAATGACACCTGCCTTCCCCCAACACCCCCCAGCTGCTCTGAGAGTGGATGAGATCACACAAGTGAAAGCCTTTTGAGAATAAAACCCTTTCTTTTCTTTTTTTAACCTTTGAGAGGTTAGAAAAAAAAAAAAAAGGACCCATTTTAGAAGTGGGCTTTTTTAAACTCTTTTTTTATATTATTATTCCCTCATGAAAGGGTTTCTTCTTGTAGCTGGGATTTTTCATCTCGTGTTAAAGAGAGAGAGAGGGAGAGAGTTTTAAAAATAGCTATTTTAATGAAAAGAACAGCTCCCCTGAAGAACTGGGCAGCCCTTTCTGCAGGCTTTGCTGCCGAAACTCACGGTCCAAATTGATTTTTTTTTTCCCCTCTTCTTTAAAGGTAAGTGATGAAATACTGTGGGTTTGAAAGGGCTGACATTTGGGGTAGCAATTAAACTCAGTCCCATCTAGCCTCGCGGCAGCTGGTGGCGGCCGGCTTGTTACGGAGAGAGGCAGGTAGAGGATTAGGCGGCGGGCTGGGCAGCTCTCAGAAGGGCTTAGGCCCACCGTCTGCAGCCAGGTAATTAGCTGGAACAAGCCGCCTGTCCCCTGCTGTCCCCACCCACTCTGGCCATGGCAGCCGGGCCCCGGGGGGACCCCCCTCCAAACCCTGCCCAAGAGACCCGTGGGCGAGTCGCAGCCCCTAATCACCGCGGTGATGGACACGAGGGGTATGAATGTCAAGGGGCCAATGACCTTCGAACCGGCAGCACAGTTAGGGATCCACGGCAAACAGGGGATGGCAGGGCACGTTGTGTCATTAGACTGAGCCCAAGGGTGAGGCTCTTCCGACTGGTCAATGGCATGTGACTGGAAACGTGCATCAGGGAGGGACCGGCTGGGGCATCTGACACGTGTTTCCCGTCCTGCCCCCTCACGTTCCCATGGAAATTCAGCGATAACAAATCACACTTGCGGCAGGTTCTTCTCCGGAAACCTCTTCGCCAGCGCCACCTCTGGTGGGGACTGAGTGATCTCCCCACGGAGCCCTGAAGGCCGGCTTGGCCAGGAAAAGAATCCCCATGCAGCGGGCTTGGGAGAGCCCAAGGGGCCTCGGGCCCCTTTCTTTTGTTCTGCTCTCCAGGTGACTCCAGGTGACTCCAGGTGACTCCAGGACTGGGTGCCTCCTACCCAGATGTGGGCTGATGGCTCAGACAGGCATCCTGACCCGAGGTAGGCACCATGACTGGCAGACCCCATGCTGTGTGTGTCACCAGCCAGAAGGTCCCGGCGTCATCCGAGGGCACCAAGGAGAGGCGATCCAATCCATCCGCTCTCGTCTGTCAGCCACATTCCCCCACTCGAAAGGCCATGGGGCTTCCCAGGGCAGCAAGGTTGATCAGTGCAGTTGCTGAACACTCAAGGCCTCTGGAATTGGAGGAAGCTGGAGGCAGAGAGCTCAGACCTGAGCTGACCCCGTTCCTGAACACTCAAGGCCTCTGGAATTGGAGGAAGCTGGAGGCAGAGAGCTCAGACCTGAGCTGACCCTGTTCCTTTTGCAGCTCTCTATCCTTGTCTCTCTCCAAGTCTCAGTTTGCCCATCTATGAAAAGGGTGGGTTGGCCAATTTAGGCTCTTCATTCTCACCAGCCTGAAGTATGGTTCTACAAATCTCGCCCAGGTGACCTCTCCTGCATATCTCTCTCTCTCTCTCTCTCTCTCTCTCTCTCTCTCACACACACACACACACACACACACCCCTACCACTAGATGGTGTCCCCTCAACCCTCCAACTTCTAGGTGAGCCTTTTCCCTCCAGACACTGTTTATCAAGGTGCAGAGCCTCCAGACAGCCCCAGCCAGAAGCCCTGTGTCATTCCAGAACATCAGCACTGACGGGGATTCCCCCCGTCACTTGGTGAGGACAGCACACATCTTACAGCACCCGCCTCTCCAGGGCTCCTGTCCGGCCCTGACCTCATTGGCCGCCCCCAGAAAGGAGTCACATCTACCATGGGCACCCACTGTGGTGGAGACAAGGAAGTCAGAGTCGCAAGGTGAACTGACATCCCCAAGGCCACAAGTTGCTGATGGCCAGAGCCAAAACTGGAGGGGATGACTAAGTCCAGGGTTCCCCTCTCATTACCCAGATCCTTCCAGATATTTTTAACTGATCTATATAGGGTCCTTCACAGATTGTGCCCCACCCCCCAATGCATGCATGCACACACTCACACACTCACACACATACACACAAACTCAAGTCCTCCCCCTCGGGAATTCAGTAATCGCTAGCTTTGTCCCAAGTCTCTGGATGGCATTCATGACCCTGGTCACTTGAGAGGCACAGCAGAAAGGCAGAAAGGGAGGTGTCTGAGTTACAAATGAAGTTGATTGCCAAGGTCCCTCCAGCAGCTTCCCAGAGAATAGGGTCCTTGTGAACTTGCCAGGAGGGGGTGGGGCCCCCATGGGAAGGGCCATGTGAGAACCAAGGAGGGAGCTGAGGCAAGGAGGGGAAGGAATGCTCAGGGAGGAGGGCGGGGGGCCCAGCATGGATTCAGACCCACCAGGGACTGGGTTCCTTTCAGATGGCTGCCCTTCACTGAGAGGAGGAGAAGATGGGGGGCTGAGATTGCCCAGTCTCTGGGAATCCATTGTCTCCCCACCCATGCCCCCTGCCTCAGGAGGAGTCACAGATTCAATGGGAATGGGGACCCCATTTCAGAAGCTCCAGGAGATGGGGTAGAGGGGGATGGCATACAGAGCAGCCTCTAGAATAATTAGAGGAAGTAAAGATGGCTGATTTCAACTCCCCACCCCCAACCTACCCACGTGTGCTTAATGAAACGAGTGTTCACATCAGGCACTTGAAAAGGTTACTTCTCGTTTTCTTCTTTCCTCCTAAGGTCTAGTCAGTGATGTGGGAGTCTGGTCCCTGTCCTTTCAACTCCTCTGTGTCACCCTGGAGCACAGGGCGGGGGTGTACCAACGCTGACAAATCATTTCTGCTTTTACTCTTCCAGGCAGGTCTCGCTCAACCAGGAGGTTCAACCCACTGTGTCTCAGAGACGCTCAACTCCAGATAGCCCTGGCAATGTCCTAGGGAATGATTCGCCAGGGACCAGGCAGAGACAAAGAGGAATGTGGACCTACCCCTCAAGGCTGCCCCTAGAGGTCTAGTCCCCGAGTGTCTGTAGAAGGGGGGCTGACACAGCCCCCTGTGGTCACTTCTGAGCCATACTCTCCACGATTCTCTGTTCAACTCCCACGTTAGTGCTTAGCTGGTTCCAAACCAGCTTGAGAAGCAGAGCGGAATTATCGCCCCAAGCCCTACAATAATAAACGAAACTCTTCCTCTTGCTTTTCATCCATTCAAGGTGAGATAACAGCAAATGAAAATTGAAGAAATGTTTTGTACAGCTGAATGTGGGATGGGATAAGATGGTAGGAGTCTCGGAGAGAAGGGAACGGGATAAGACGGGATGGGACGGGAGCAGACGGGATGGCGTGGGATGGGGTGGTGTGGGATGCGATGGGGAAACTGAGCCCCATGCTAGAGAGGCCCCTCTGTGCAGAGCTGGACTCCCATCTCAGGATGCACCCTTGAAATCGGGCAGCCCCTTCCCCGATTCCTCGGCAGGTGACGGCACCAGGGGAGAGGGAGCGGGTGACTCTTCAGGAGGCTGGCATGGGTCCCAAGCAATCTGTTCCCAACTTCCTCCTACGTGGGTGGTGGCGACACGTCCCCAGCCGGCCCCCGCGCCTCTCACCAGCCGTCAACGCGCCCTCACTCTCTCCTTGTGTGTGTTGTCAAATCTTCCCAATATAGCAGCCTGGAGTCTGTCAACAGTTCTGTTCCATGCCTGCTTCCCCTCCCCAAAGGATGCCAAGTCTGCTGGCCCCTCCCTCGATGGGGACATCTCCCTGAGTCCTGGCAAACAGAGATACACCACCTCCCCAGAGGTGCTTGGAGAAGCCACTCCAGCTCCCACTGCCTGGGTCCCTTGGATAGGACCTGGCCCAGGATGTATCTGAGTGGCATTAGGGAAGGGGAGTCTGGGGGACTTGGAGATTAGTTGGATGTGGGGAACAGGAAAGTAGAAGTGGAAGGTGACACTCAAGTTTCCGACTTGAAATGACCCAGGGAAGATGGTACTATGCACTGAGGTGGGGGATCCTAAAGAAGGAGCAGTTTGGGGACAGAGAAAGAGAGATGAGCTTGAGATCCAGGGAGGCAGAGAGGGCTGTGGGCTCCAAGTGGTAGTGTCCTGCATGCATGCAGACTGGAAGCTTAGGAGAGAGGTCTGGGCCTGAAGAAGAGACCAGATGGTGGAATGCAGTCGTCTGTGGGAAAAGTCAGTACACACCCATTTGCTCTAATCGCATCCGGCAGCCAACCCGGTATTACCAGGAAAGCAATCCAGTAACTCACTTTACAGAATTTCCCTTGCATACCCAGCAGGGGGCTGCTGCTGTATGGACTGGCCTCCATCCCCAGACACCTGTGATGCTGTCCCCTCAGCTGCCTTCTCTTTCTCTTTCCCAGCTGCCTCTGTTCCACCGTCCAGGCAGCAGAGAGTGACCTGGTCTGAGCATCAGGAGCCCTGGATCCCATCCAAGTTTTGACAACCGACACTGGGAACCTAAATAAATCATTTTCTCTCTCTCAGCCTTGATCTCCTCAACTGTGCAATGGGAACAAACAGCAGTGCAGGCGGATACTTCACACATTTAAGGAGTTCAGGTGAAAATTGCCCAAAAGTCGAGCCAGATCCCCTGAGTCCTGTCTCCCCGTCGCCACCATGGGACCCATGTCAGATCCTGCCCCAGGTGTGTGCTACACGGTCCCCATCCTTTGTTGCCTCCTCCTCCAGGGGGGTTCCAGGACACTGGTCAGGTCTCCTAAAGCCCCCACAGTCCCCTCTGCCATCCATGCTTCCCCAGGTGACCCTGCAGGGCAGAACGCACCGCTCAGAATGCTCAAATGGTGGCATTCATTGAGCATCAGGCGGCCGCTGCCTCGCTTTGAGGGTGGCAGGAAATGTCAGGCACAGAGTGAATCGCTCTGTACAAGGCATCTTGGGCAGAACATTTGTCATGATCCCTTATCGCTGATCTTAATTGAGACCTCAGCGAGGTTGTCAGGCCCCTCTCCTCTCCTCTCTGGCCCTCTAGCTAAGACTCTCGCTCGTGGTGACCCCTTCATCACATCCACTGGAGAGTCCGTCCTCATGAAGCAACCAGAGGATGGGTGACTTGAAGGTGGAGACAAACCACAGTCCTCCTGGGACGCTATCCCTTCATTTCAGGAAGGGAAGGAATGGCGAGGAAGGTTGCTAACCTGGATCCTGAAGGTCAGCTCATGAACTTGAGAGATGGTGGGAACCTTTGTGCCAAAGGGAAAGTGTCACACACCACCGTGGGCTCTGATGGATGGATCTTGTTGTGTCTGCTCAGTACCCGTCTATTCCTCCAGAAGAGAAAGGCCTTTGTCGGGAAAATCTCCTTCTTCCACACCGACATGTGGTCGTGGCTGTCTTCAGAGGGCGCCCCCACCCCTCCCCCGGCCCCATGGGCAAGGCTTAACCAACTCCGGAGAAGTCCTCTCCTGAGTCTTGTCCAATCAGAACCAAAGGAAGATGGTGAATCGGGGAACCCATGAGACAGGAGTTGCTGGTGGCTATGGTTCCGGTTGCTGGAAGGAGCCAATCTGCGGGAGAATAAAAAGAAGACGCTGTCTTCCCTGGATTCCAGTGGAATCTCTGTCACTTGCAACCAGCTTCCTATTACACTATTTAGAGATGCATTCTCTCCACCAGCCTTCTGGAGACAATTCCCATTTCCCTGCTGTCTATTCCAGGCCAGCCCTGTGGATATGGCCCAGAGACCTGGAGCAGGGCAGACCCAGTGACCAGACCCACCCAAGCCCCTCACCCCACAAAGCCCCCTGTCCTGGTGGCCAGCCCCTTCTAGTTCATTCTCTACTGCCCTCTGCTGCCCCCCACTGGACAGGGGTGATCCTGCACTCAGCTCCTCAGGGCTCAGGGTGGGTTGGGGGCTACATCCCAGGGACAAAGGAAGCCCAGGGGTCTGCACAGAGGCAGCCTCTCACAACTCCATCCCAATAAGAAACTAACATCTGGAAATAGGAACTAAAAAAAAATTATTTACTGTTAGATGTGGACTAAGAATACTTCCGTCTTCCCTTGGGTGAGAATAAAACAGTAATACAAATTGGGAGTTGGATATGCAGATGTTTTTTTCCAAGTGAGAACCTCTAGGCAGGTTTTCCAGGAGACTAGAATAGTGGAACATAAGGACAGAGGACCAAGTCGCTCAAGAGAGAAAACTGAGTAAGAACATAAAAGCAGCTAAGCGGAGAGTGAGCAGAAGGTAGAGCCCAGGCTGAGAAGGTAGAGACACACAGGGCAGTGAGGCTGGGTGCATGACAGCACTTCAGGACACAGGACTGGGCCCCCAAAAGCGGCTTCTCTGACCATATCGCCCACAGTGACAGAGGGAGGGAACAATAATTCACGTGTCTATAGTTTATAGAACACTTTAGCACATGATATCATATTTGGTTTCACACCACCCAATGACGACCTAACTACTACTGTCTTCAAGGTTTTGTGTTTTTGTTTTTGTTTTTTCTCACAAGGTAACAGAGATTTGGAGAGATTTAGCGCCTTCACTGAAGGGACTTCTCCAAGCAGCCGAGCTTAAACTCAAACCCAGGGTCAACTCCTAGTCCAGGGTTCTGTCTGTTGAATGAGACCAGCTCTGTGTGGGCAGGGCTGTATCTGTGCTCAGCTCTCCCTAAGAGGACAAAGCCTAGGCTTCTTTAGGGTCAAAAAGAATCAGAACAGAGACTCAAAATGATGACCCTGCCATGTATAAGCTGAGTGAGTGGCTTTGGACAACTTATTTAACTACTCTGAGTCTCCTGAATAAGTATATCTCATGGGGTTGTTTTCCTTTTTTTTTTAAGATTTTATTTTTAAGTATTTTCTACACCCAACATGGGGCTCAAACTTACAACCCCAAGATCAAGAGTCATAGGCTCTACAGCCTAAGCCGCCAGGCACCCGTCATGGGGTTGTTTCAAGCTTCATATGTCAATGTATGTAAATTACCCAAAGTAGGGCTTGACACTCAGGAGATAGAACTATAATGGTCACACAAATTAGCATATTTCCAAATGCAATTCTCCCAGGATATTTAGTCTGATTTTGTGTTTTCCTGGTGAAATCAAATTCAAGGAGTCTACTCTACAGCCCCTTCTCATCATCTTAACCATAGGAGAGAAGACCCTAGAGACACCTCAGCTCCACAGCAGATTGATTGCTTTAATCTCTGTTTCACAGATGAGAAGCTGAGGCTCAGAGAAGTTAAGTCATTCCTTCAAGGTCACACAGGTAATATGTGGTAGAACCAGGCTATAAACCCACATCTGAATCCAAAGCCTTTACTCTTTCAGAAACTCTCACGAATTTGGTCTGTGGCAATGGGAAGGAGTGTAGGGCATGTGAGGAAGCAGAGACACTGGTTTAGAAACTGTTGCTGTGGTCCAGGTGAGAGCTTGTGCTGGCACAATAGCAGAGGAAATGGCTAGAAAGGGGTAGATCTCGTCTAGAGTTACAAATAGACTATGCAGGACTTATAGACAGACTGACTTGCTAAAATGTTTTTGGCATGAACAACTAATGGTGTCATTTTCTGAAATGGGAAGACTAGAGAAGAAAGCCGCTTGGGGGAAGGGAAAAGCAAGGATCCTACTTTGGCCCTGGTAGGTTAAGATGCCTTTAGACATCACGTGGAGCTTTGGGATAAATGCACATGGACCTCAGAGGTGAGGGCAGAATGGGAGAGGACAGCATAGAGATGACCCTTAAAAACCAGTGGAGTAGATGGGATCTCCTGGGGGAGAATGCATATAGAGAAGAGCCCAGGACTGAGCCCTTGGGTCCTCCAACACGTGGAGATTCAGCGGCGGGAGGAGAAGGACTGGGGAACTGGATGCAGTGTCCTAGAAACCAAGAGGAGACGATGTTTCAAGAAAGAGAGTGAGCAATCCTGTTCAATGTCGATGAGAGGCCAAGATGAAGATCTAGAAGGGACCAGTGGAATCTAGTCCATGACCTTGACTGGGGCAAATACTGTGTGTAACATCCACCCCTGGGCCTCACCCATCCCCCCCTCCTGCTTTCAGCCCACCCCTCATCCTCTCGTGCACTTTTTATTGGCAAGACTAAAAAAAAACAAAGATGTGATGGATTTTTGAGAATTTAAACTCCCAAGAATGGCATATATTACTCCCAGCTGCCCAGGAGGAGGTTGACCATAGAAGCAGAAGATGAGGATGGAGGGAGAGAAATTTTTCATTGAAGATCTGGGCAAAGGGGGCTGAGCCATCTCTCTCTCTCTCTCTACCATTTTGAAGACCAGCAACATTTCCATTTCAAGCCTCATTCATGCCATTATTTGGAAAATAAAATATAAGCTCTCCCACTCTGCGATAGGTCCTGTGTTGATCAATGGGAACTTGACTATGAATACTTGACTTTGACCTTGACCCCCTGGGGGGTTAAAAGGAGGACAGAAACATTAACAGCTCCTTATAGACAGTCATGATCATGTCCTGGTGGAAGGGTATATCAGGAGCTCTGGGAACACAGCTGAAGGATTTGGGAGAGCTTCCCGGAGGAGGTGATATTTGGTTTGGGTCCTCAACAGGAGCTCAGCCAACAAACAAAAGTGTTGTCAACATCCCATCCCAACAGAGAGAATGGAGGCATGAGAGAGTATGTGATGGTGGGAAAACCACACTTGCCCGAGTGGCTGGAATAGAAGAACAAGGGCGTGGGAGGGGAAGAGGCTGAGAGGTACAGGACCCAGGTCTCTAAGGACCTTAAATACAAAGTTAAGAAACTTGAACCTTGGGGCACCTGGGTGGCTCATTGGGTTAAACCTCTGCCTTCTGCTTGGGTCGTGGTCTCAGGGTCCTGGGATCGAGCCCCGCATCGGGCTCTCTGCTCAGCAGGGAGCCTGCTTCCCGCCCCCCCGCCTGCCTCTCTGCCTACTTGTGATCTCTGTCTCTGTCAAATAAATAAATAAAATATTTTTTTAAAAAAAGAAAGAAAGAAACTTGGACCTTACTCTGAGGTCAGCATTGTCCCAAAAATTTCCTGTGAAACACAAATTCCCAATTTGCTATGTAAAATCAATGAATCAATAAATTCTAGGATCAAACACATTTGGGACCTGCTGCAGAGTAGATCCTTCCTTCTGGAGATTTGCCACGCTCATTTAGCATTTAAAAGCTCAGAGAAAACCTATAGAAGAAAAAGAGGGAATTGTTGGAAGGAGGAAGGAAGGAAGGGAAGAAGAGAGGAAGGGAGGGAGGGAGGGAAGAAGGAGGGGAGAGACAGGGAGAGAAGAGGGAGGGAGGAAGGAAGGAAAGAAAGGAAGAGAGACAGAGAGAACAAAGAACACTTACCTTTCAATTTTCTAAATTTATGTCCCACACTGCCCTTTGTTCAAGTAATGAATACTGGCATCCCTGTGCAATTACTCCTTCTCAGTCACACAGGGGGCAAAGCTGAGCCAGGACTTGGGAATATTTGCATTTTAAGCAGGTGAGTGATTCACCTGGAGGCAGAGGGTACAGAGATGGCTGCTAAGAGACCCCCATTAGCCCTGGAACCCACAGATGGAGTCCAGGTTTACCCCTTTACCCTGGAACTAAAAATGTCTTCACCAATTTCTTTAGCAAATATCTAGGGAGCACCTTCTCTGGGCCAGTTGCGCTGGTGCTAGCAGTACAAACCAGAGAGGATTCCTGCCTCATCGTGTTTCCTGGCTCACAGATACTAGTCACCTAATCACATAGGCTGAGATAGAGGCAAAGAACACAGACTATAAGAAAGGAACCCGGAATCAAGGAGGATTTTCCTTAGTAATGGACAGGTAAGAATAAACTAGGCAAGTCAGGGCAGTGTGGGAGGAATGGCATTCTAAACAGAGGAACAGTATGTGCAAAGGCCCTGTGGCAGGCAGGAAACTACTACAACTGCAAGACAAAAAGTGGAACAGAAAATAGTTGCTTCCTGGTCATTTAGCAACTTCTATTTGCAGTCTTGTTTATGGCTAGGTATGTCTAGCCATAAATGAGAAATAAAATGCTCCCAGATTCTGAGACTTGGATGCTCTGGAATGAAAGACATCCAGGAAATTGGCCAGAAAAACTAGCAGCTTGTGCTGGAGTTTCCTGCTTAACAAAAGAGAAAGTGAGGTGTGGAAAGAACTCCCAGATGCCTGATGAGGATGGGCAGTGGAATGGGGCTCACCAGGCTGGCTGGCCTGACTTTCAAATCCAGCTCTATGATGCCAAGCTTCCCTGCTCTTATGAGAGTCTGCTTGGCACAGGACACCACCTTCCTCAGATGGGGTCCTCTCTACCATCTCCTGAGTGATGAGTGTGAACAAAGCACTTCCTCTGGGTGCTGCACACCCATGGCCTCATGTTGACAGGCACCTAGATTCCCCACATTGTCCATCTTGTGTTCACACTTCTTTTAAGATATAAGTAAAATGGCCCTGGCATGGATCCCATATATGTGGGAAGCACTGCAAACCCCAACACTACCTGCAGGGACTCAGATCTCTTCTAGACATCACTCAGCTGAAGTCTCTGTCTCACCGGGGTCTTGTCCCCTCCCCCCGGAGTCTTCTCTCTGCCCTGAGCTAACCCAAAGAACTCTGCAGCCTTTCCTTTGGTTCCCTAAGGCAACCGTGAGTGCCATGCTGTCCCATAAGTGAGTTTTACTGAATGTTTGGGGATAATGACAGTGATTACACAGCATAGTCCGTGGCTTAGAACTGAACTGATGCTCTTGACCTAAGCCATTCCTGGTAAGCCCTCACCACCATCTTGCCTCTTCGAGCCCACAGGTTCTTGTCATGCTGCTCAGACTCCTGTTCCTCGAAACCTTCCTTCCATCTCTTCCCTCATATCTGGAGAAGCACCTGTCACCTTGGATATCTTGAGCTGGATTCACCAACAAGCAGAGCTGAGACAAGGATTGGGGTGCATGTGGTTCATTAGGGAAGTGCTCCCAAGAAGCAGAAGTAAAGGGGAAGGGAAGACAGTTGAGGGAAAGAAACAACTACAAAGTGTTAACACTGTGGACCCCCTGGAGACTTCTGAGAGATGGTGCGGAACACGCCTAACAGGTGGCCCACCCAAGGGTCAAAGAAGTTGTAGTTAGCTTCCAACTTCCATCCATTAGCAGCTGAGGAGGGCTCTGACCTGCACGTGGAGCGAGGCGAGAGAAAGCCCCCAATCGGAGGGTTGCAGGACCTTGCAGAAGGACAGCGCTGATGGCTGGGGAGTTGGGCAGGGTGCCAGCAGCATCTGCTATCATGGATCGGACAAGGTCACACACCGCCTGTCGAGTCCATGCCCTTAGGCGGAGCGGGTAGGCAATTTTCACTCCAAAAAACAGCCATCAAGTCATATACTGCTAAACATCAAGACATATTACTCCATCTACCCTGGAGAGAAACTAGGTATCTTTCCCACAAGAAGGAAGGCTCTGTACACACCAGTGGTTTGAAAAGAGCCATTGCTTCTATACACCACAAGGTAGGAACTCCCATGACTCCCTTTTTATAAATCCCGTAACTCAGGCCGAGGGAGGCAGTGAAGAAATAATAAAGCCAAGATTCAAGCTTCTCCTAACTCATGACTACACACATTCCTCACCGTCACATCATATGGTCTCCCAGCGCCTGGGCGTAGCCCTTGAGTTAACACCTGTCCTAATAACAAACACGTCAACAAAACTGCACGTTCGCAAGGAGGTCCTTCTCTCTAGCACCCTGTGCATGCACGGCAGAGGGCTACCGCTGTGCCCACTTGACTGATGAGGCACCAGAGGCATGATGGGTTGAAACCACATGCCCAAGTTCCCAAGTTCCCACAGACTTGAACCACGGTGGTCTGGCCACAAATTCCAAGCCCATAACTGCCCCCTTAACTCTCTCGAAACACCAAGAGCTGATGGCTCCAAGGCAAATCTATGATCACCAGTCATCAAAGACTATGACCGCCCAGCAAGGGAATCAGAGACAGGACCTTCTGAGATGAAGGGCAGCCTGTCATCCTAACTCTCCCCATCACCACCATCACCAGTGGGGACACAACAGCAGGTACTGCCCCGCTTGTGGTGCTGAGTAATCAGTACATGCACAGACAAGAAATAGAATCTGGGGCGCCTGGGTGGCTCAGTGGGTTAAGGCCTCTGCCTTCGGCTCAGGTCATGGTCCCAGGGTCCTGGGATCGAGCCCCACATCGGGTTCCCTACTTGGCGGGGAGCCTGCTTCCCTCACTTCTCTCTCTGCCTGCCTCTCTGCCTGCTTGTGACCTCTGTCAAGTAAATAAATAGAATATTTTAAAAAGAAAAAAAAAAGAAAGAAATAGAATCTAAGGAAGAGCGAGCCATGGGCTAGGAAGACGGGTGTATAGTAGTTCCAAGCTCAGAGTAGTTAATAACCCAGACTGCCTGGGTTTGAAGCCTTGAAACTTGCCAGCTGTGCAAGCTGGAGCAAGGTATCTAAACTCTCAATGCCTCAGTTTCTCCATCTGTAAAACGGGGATAAGAATACCTACCTCAAGGATTGCTATGAGAATTAAATGAATTAAGGTATAGAGAGCTTAGAATAGAGAAAGTACCATGAAAATGTTAGCAATTATAGGGGTGGTCATCAGTCTCTTTGGGATTTAGAAGGCAGAGCAAGGAAACTGAGGCAGAAGACAGGATCATGTGCCGTTAAGCCAGGGGTAGGGTTGGGGCAGAATGGCTGGGACCTCCCCAGGAACATGGGCAAGAGCAGCAGGACCGAGACAGGTCTCAGCCCTGGTGGGGCAGTCTCTTCCCGCCCTGCCTTCCCGGGAGCATCCTGGATGCAGGACTAGCCAGGGCTGAGCCTGCAGGTGACGAGCCTGAGCAGAAAGAAGAGTAACTTGGCCAAGAGGATGGCCTTTAGAATCTGACTGACCCGGGTCTGATTCCCACACTACCCTGGGCAAGTTATTTTGCCACTATCACCAAAATGAGAAGAGTAAGTGCTTCCTCCGGGGGTTGATGAGGCAGTGGCCCTGGAGCCCACTGTCCCTTTGAAGTCCCTTCTTCCCACTATTCCTTTCAGACTCCGGCATGGCCGCCTCTTCCTGCCTGCCTCTCCCTGATGCCTCTCCCTGGCGTCCCTGATGGAGCTGTCCTAGGTCCTTTCTCCTGCTCCGTCTCTGCACGGTCCCTGGAAGCGTGTTCCCACACAGGGTCTCAGTTACCAACCATCCGCTGGTGTCTGCCCCATCACTTTGCCCCGCACAGACTCTGCCTTCGGCCCCAGATCCCCTTTCCAGCTGCCCTCGGGACACATCCACCTCTCAAGCCCCCCACACTCAGCATGTTCATAATCAACACGTCCTCTGATCCCACCTGCCCCTCTCATCTCCGCAAAACATCACCACCCACTTAATTCCCACAGCCAGAGCGGGCAGCTTCAGCTTCCCTTGCTCCCTCTCCCCCAGCCCAACTGACTCCAGCAAACCCATCCACTGTCCAACCCGGCCCCCATCACCTCTTGCCTCCCCCTGTACCCATCCTCCACCCTGCAGCCTGAGCAGTCCTTCTGTAACATCACCAACGTCAAACTGCTTACTCCCTCCTAGTCACTCACCATTGTCCCCAGGACCGAGACCAAACTTCTGAGCACGAAGCACGTGACTTCTCACCATGAGGTTCTGGCCTCCCTTGCCTGCCATGCCTCTTCCCTGTCCCTGCAGAGACACCCTAAGCCATGACTTCAGGGTAGCCGAGCCCAGGATCCGCCCTCCCAGGTGCCCTGCCAGGTAGGGCTGGGATCTGAGTCTCCCTGGGTCTCGAGGGCCAGTAGGGACCATGAAGAGACAAATGAGGCAGGTCCTGTGCTGTGCCTTCCTAGATGAGGGATTTATGAGGAGGAGGCAGCTGGTGGGAGGGGCAGCTCAGAGGGACAGGAGCTCCGGCTCCTTGTCCTGAAGGAGAGCGTGCTGCCTGCCGGAAGGACAAGGGCTGTCAGCGAGAATGCCACCTCCCTCCAGTGACCTTTACCGAAGACATTTTCTCTGAATGTCAGGTTCATTAGACACAGAATTGGAGGTGGAGAAATCACTTTAAAACTGAATTAAAGACAGGGCAGACAGACAGACATCAACCAGGCTTGTAATGAACCAGCTTGGAGTGTGAGGAAACATACCCTGCCTATGGGTCATTTTTGTATTTGTGTCCTTCTCAGACTCCAGGGCCATGCCTCTCCTTTGGACAGGGTTCCCAGCCCCTCCATGTTGTTCTCCATCTCAGGGTCCCAGGGCTAGCTGTCCCTAGAATGGTCCCCCAGTCCACAGTGCTCACCAATTGATGGACCAAGACCCAAAGCCCTTGGGAACCTTGGGCTTGGAGCACATTGTTCACCCAACATGCAAGGATCCATGTGATTCAGAACCCACTCTGGGTCACTCCATGCTTAACCCTGGGGATACCAAGATTCATTAGATATTTGCCCTACCCTCAAGGAAACACCCTGGTTCCTGAAGAAGACACACAGGTACACCGATATTACCGAATGGTGGGCTCTGTGCTGTGACAGGTCTCTAGGCAGAGAGCTGTGAAGGGCTTACCATAAGATGGTAACATCTGAGTTGGGCTTTGAGGGATGAATAGGAGTTTGCCATCTTGTTTGTTCTTTCTAGGAGACACTGGTTTCCAAAAACAGGGCAGGCTGCTTCTGTGAGCTGTGAGTCCCCTGGCACTAGAGAGCACAAGATGACTCTGAGTCCTTGGCCCTCCGGTTAACTCTGGTGCTGTAGACCATGGTCAGGGCAGTGGAAAGCAAGAAGCCCGTGGATCTCGTTCCTTGCTTCTTGCCTCCCAGTTTCCCTCCACAGCTGCTTGGCATCACTTAGGGTGCAATAAGGCTTGCTCCGCACCCTCAGCTCCCAAACTGGCAGGTCTGCCTGGTCTGCAGCTCCCATGGCTCCCAGGAATCGGGCTCCTGTGCCATGCACCCTGGCTCCATGACTGGCACCCGGGCCCATGCTGGGCTAAAGTGGACAGGGGCAAGACCCAGAAAAGCAGGTTTTTCTTTTCTGAGAGCCTCCAGGCTTCACTACCCCCCGCCACATGCATATGTGCGCACACACACACACACACACACACACGCCATCCTCAAAACCTCATCCCCTACCCACCCTGCCTCCAACTCCCTGCAGACCCTGGTGCCCTCCTAGAGCTGACCTTCCCAGACCCCGAAGCTCTTCCTGGAGCCACTCACAGCGACGCCACCATTCCCCATCCCAAATACCCTACATCCCCATCCAGGCTCCTGGATCCACACCCGCCACAGCTCCTCAGCTGCCAACTCCGTCTTCACGCCTCCCAGAAGAGCAGCTGTCAGCACGTTCTGGTGGCTGAGGATGGAAAAGGCAGAGATGGAGAGATATGGCACCGAGAAGGGAGAGAACAGTGAGAGGAGCAGAGGGGAGGGTGAGACAGAGAGAGAGAGAAGGGGGGTGGGAGAGAGTCGGGGAGCCCCTGAATGGGAGAGGAGAGGGTAGAACAGACACGAGAAAACTGCAGGGGTCTGGGGCTGGAAACTGAGACTCCCGCCCCTGGCTCTTTCTGGCTCTGCGGCTCCACTCGGGGAAGTCACCACAGGGCCACCCACGGGACCTGGGCAAACTGGGAGCCCGGGAGCCTCTCCTTGCCTCTCACACCACCAGGAGAAGCCTGCCACCGACTGGGCCTGTGCCACCTATCCCCTGAGAAGAACCCAGCCTGCCTGTGGTCCTCTCGCAGGCAGGCCAGGCCAGGCACTCTCCTCCTCTTCCCTCTCCTCTCCCTCTGACTGAGCAAGGCACACGCATCCCCTCACACATTGTCTGTCCCTCACATGCCTGCTCCTTCTGTCCCAGAAGGGGCTTTCAGGGCATCAGGAGGCACTAAGAAGAGTAGCCTTTCTACTCCTGGGGACCCCAAAGACAGAAGAGGAGACTTCATCATGACAGAGCACCCAGCCAAAAGCAGAAACGAGAAAAGGATGCAACAGAAAGACTGCACTGCAGGCCAGCGATCCAGACAGAAGTCACCCTTGAAGATGTAGAAATGCAATCCAATGTGCCCTTTGCGGTTTGATCCATGCTGGGAGCTGAGGACAGAGCTCATCCCACTGTGGCCACCCACGCTGACAGCCACAGACACTCCCAACACTGTACTGTTGTTAAGCCATTTCACAGGGGGGAAACTGAGGCTCAGAGAGATGAAGTGACTGGCTCAAGAGCCAGCCCTGGAATTCCCTCCTGAGCAGCACCAAAGGCCACCGTCTTTCTTCTGCACCCACCTGCCTCCCTGTGGGTACAGACAGATGAGTTAGAGCACTCCCGTGCACATCGGTTTAGCCCCAGAGCCCGGAGCTAGGGTTTCCCAGAAAAGTCAAGCCATGCGGCGATGGTGGAATCCTGGCTCGGGACCAAACTGCCCGTGTTGAACGTGTCACCCATTTTCTTGTCCCCCAGAGTGGGGATAGTGAAAGCATAGACTCACAGACGTCTCATGGGGTTTAAACGAGGTGACTGCGAAGTGCTTAGAGCAGTTCCTGGCCCACAACCAGTGCTTGACAAATGGTAGCTTCTGGTATGACTCAGGGAGAAGCTCCTCAGCGTAACAGAGGGAGAAGCGGTGCGGGGATCTGGAAAGGCAAGAGGACGGGCAGTGAGATGGCACCACGTGGCAAGCCAAGCCTCGTGATGCCCCTCCCCCACCCCCCTCACTCCCGAAATGCTGGGTGAGACCGAATTCGTTGTGCAAACCGGCTAAGTGACTCCGGATCTCCTTAGCCAAGTGGGCTCCAGGTAAGGTGGTGGGGACCAGAGACCCCAAGGCACCCCCGAGGCCATGGCAATCCTAGAGAAGACACTGGTCCTCCCCGAGTCATAGGAATCAGGAAGTTCCCTTCCCCACCCCCAATTTTAACTCAAATGCAAGAACAAGGAGGCATCCGGCTTGCACTAGTGAGGCTCACACAGGGCCAAGGGCGTGCAGTAGTAAGAAGGCCGGCTGTTACCCACGAGCACCCACCATGCACCAGGCACCAAGCAAAGCATCCCACACGTGTGCATTGATGCCGTCCTCAAAACAATCCCATGGTGTTGGCGCCATTGGTAGTCCCATTTTACAGGTAGGAAGATCTGGGAACAGAGAGGTTGAATGACTTGCCTGAAGTTACACAGCTCATCAGTGGTGAGCCAGGCTCCTGAGTGCCCCATTTAGCCACTAATCTTATTGCCTCATAGGTCACAAAGTGTGTGGGATAAGGGGTCCAAGTGACAGAGAGCTACCCACAACCTCCAAGAGCAGAGTCCCCCCTGAGCCTAACGTCAGACGCACTGCTGCAGGCCAGCAGTTCTGAACCAATGTAGCACCATCCCTCCAGCCCAGGCCACACTCTTCTCCAAACACATGGTTGACCAAGGCTGGCCCCTACCCTCACCCAACACCCCTCCCCAGGCTCCATCCAAGTGCTCAGATAATGCCACCATCTGGGGCGCATCTGTGAGGAGCCTGCCTGCTTGTTGGAGAGAGGGCATCTTCCATCTGGATCCTGCAGGAACATCCTGGGACTCCGTAAATCTCGGGACGGACAGGACAGTACCTGCCAGCAAGAGATCAAGGCATAAAACACTACCCAGTGAGCGTCCTGCCAGGGAGGAGGAAGGCAACACCTCAGGAAGCTCCGGAAAGGGCAAAGAGGCAGTTCCATGTGGTGGGGAGTCTGGCTTCGGAATGATGTGGGGTTGAATTCAGAATTTACCCTCATTGGATGCAGGCTTGGAACAAGTTTGTTCAGCAGTCTGAGCCAATTTGCTTATTCCTAAAATGGAGATAATATTAGGACAGAATTCTGTTTAATCATCTGTGTATCCCTTGCACTTTGTACAGGCATAGGAAGGATGTTTGTGGAATGAAGGCAGCCAACCTAATAGCCATTCTGCCTTCTTTCTTGCTAACAGAACCCAAATTCAGGCAGCAATGGTGCCTGATTTCTCTCAACAGGTCATGCCAACCCCATTCCCCTTGGTGGCGACTGGGGTGGGCATGTGACCCAGGTCTAGCCAAGGAGATTAAGGGAAAGTCGCCTGGGGATTCTGGGAAAGGTTTCCATTCCCGATGAAAGGAGCGAAGTGTGGGAAAAGACCACTCCCTCTCTTGAGCCTTTCTTTCTCCTCACACTTTGCAGGCTGCCTTGGGAAGTAAAGTGTTTGAAGATGACGACTGGCAACCACAAGTGGAAACGTCACCATTACCTGAGGGTGGCAGAAGAGAGAGAAAAGAATGTGGGTCCTCGGTGATTCCACTCAGCTCCCGAATCTACCCAGGATCTCCTACCTTAAAACTTCTTGTTCGTTAACAAGAAAGAGCCCCTAGGTTTAAGCCACTTGCAGTTTTATCCAGTGGTACAAGGACCAGTGAGTGAGTGAATGAATGAATGAATGAATGTCTGGTAGCCTGAAAATAATTGTGCTATTGCTTGTCATTATCAGTAATAGTATTAATACAGTTACACCTCATTTATTCACCATCAGCGGCAACAGGCTTTTGCTCAAAAGGAAATTTTCAAGATAATTGAAGTTTGCCCCTTTAAGCATCAAAATATGATTTTGACATTAACCCCTTTGGATTTTTAAAAATCATCTGAAATGTATCACACCCACATCTATCTATCCTGTCTCGGTACACGCCCCCCAAGTGCACACACACACACACACACAGGGAATGACAAGGAGAACTAACTACGTGGGGCTTGGATACTGTGCTCACAGGTGAGTACACAGGGCTGAAGTCCAGCGCCACTCAGCCTTGCCCTGGGACTGGCAGAGGTAGGGGCAGGGGTTGGGGCGGGGGGGCTACAGTTCTTGCTAATTTCCAGAGTCATCGCAACTCCCAGCCACTTCCCACCAAGTTTCTAGATGTCGCAGTCTGACGCTTCTTGCCGCCCTTTCCCAGCCTGGACAGATTTCTCTGTTCTGGGCTAGGAAGCCAGGTCACCCATTTCTAGACTTGTGACCAAAATGTCTTCTCGGGAAGAGCTCTGAGCAAGCCACTGCTTCTAAGAGTGCTTGGTCCCAGATGAAGAAGACCAGGATCCAGCCCTACAGAAGGGATTATTCTCTCTGTTTTGACAAATATTGACTGAGCACCCACTCATTGAGGCAGTGGAAGCTAAGAATGCAAGCCTTGGAACCAAAGACCTGAGTTCAAATCTGGACTCTTTACTAGTGTGAACCTGGGCAGGTTACGTCACCTGTCCGAGCCTCAGTTACCCTCATCTATATAATGAAACTAACAATGGTTACCTTCCATGAAAGGAGGATGAAAGAAGACAGTAAGCTATTGTGCTTAGTGCCTTTGACTTTGTATATTCTCAACAAATATAAGCTACTGTCATCATGCACTGGGCTTCTTTTCTGGGCTCCAGAGAACAATGGCTCATAAGAATGGCAGAGCCTCTGACCCCAGGAAAGTAACAGCTCCTCAGGCAGACCAGGTGTATTCTAATACACGGGAATAACTGCCAATTGGAGAAGCCCAGCACAGACAGGGGTCAGAAACCCAAAGGAGGGTCTAGAAACCCAGACTGGAGAGGCCAAAGAAGCTTCCTAGATGTCCATACTGGGACTAAAATGTCAGCAGGTGTCTTCATTTCCATGAGGTTGCCTTAACAAATTGCCACCAATTGGGTAACTGGGAATGATCTCTCCTCAAGATCCTTGTCTTAATTCCATCTTCAAAGACACAGTTTCCAAAGAAGGTCACATGCACGGGTTCTGGGATATGTAGACATATCTTTTTTTTCCTTAAATTTTTTATTTAAATTCAATTTAATTAACATATCCTGTATTATTAGTTTCAGAGGTAGAATTTAGCAATTCATCAGTTGTCTGCAACACCCAGTGCTCATTACTCAAGTGCCCTCCTTAATGCCCATCCCCCAGTTACATCAGCCCTCCTACCCCACAGATGAATGGATAAGGAAGGCATATCTTTTTAAGAACTGCCACTAAACCCACTACAAGGCAAAGGGGAGCAAGACATAGCCCCAAATGCTAGAACCCTCTGCAGACAATGTGACGTGCCAATGAAAGGGGTTGCAGGGTAAGAGAGGAGCTTGCCTGGTCTGGGGAGAAGCAACATAGAGGGAAGAAGCCTGAGGTTCCAGGATCCCAGGGAAAGCACTCGGTGCTGTCACCAAAATCATAGGGAACCCCCAGCCAGACTGGTTCGGAAAGGCAGGGTTGGGAAGGGCAATCACTTCGTAGGCACATGAGTGCACAAAGGATTTCTATGGACATTGTTTTGGGGTAACAGACCTATGCTAGACTCCTCTCCTTTCCCTGAACCTGGAGTGATATCGGGCCACCACTGTCATGCCTGTCTTGAGTGCCTCCTTGGTACAGAGCCTGATATCTGGCTCATGCTGTGGAGAGCCTGGTGTCTCTGATCCCTTCTGTCCCAGGCAATCCCCCACAGAGATCAGCTTCCACAGAGATGCCCCTTTCCCCACGCACCCCCAGGGATTGGTTACACAGCTATCAGTTTCCCAAACTGCTTTATCCAGCACCCCTACCGGTTTTTTTAAGCGAACACATGAATACACTCAGCACTACGCTAGTATTTTGCATGCATTGTAAAACATGATTAAAATTATTTAGATTAAAAATAAGATAAAGTATTCTAAATTATATAACTATACTGTATTTATTAATGGGTCACAGCATTTTTGCTCTCACGAAAAATTTTAATGACAGCCATGTGATTGAAAATGTTTCATTTTTAAAAGGCAAAGCTTTGTGAAAGAGCGACTCAAAGGTCTGGTTCTTAATTCAGATCATTGTGATACTTGATTTTAATTGCTGTTATGGCTGGGGGAAAAAAAAACCAGATACCATGCAAAGATGCATTGATCCAAGTGGGAAAACAGCAATCCTGGCTGTGCTTACTAAACCCTTATCATTATTTTTCATTCTCATCCACCAATTATGCAAAGTTTTTTGTTGAAATTCAGCAAGCAAATTTCCATCGTCCCTGATGTCAATCAGCAGTTCTTGCAAACTAATCAAAAGGTGTTACATTTTTATATTTTTAGCAAATAGGTTCTGAAACACTTTGTTCGAAAAAAAATTTTTTTAAACAGGTTAGAAATTTTTGTTTTCAAGTTTTTAGAGTTTATGTACACAGGAGTTGCTACACATGAGATATGGACTTCGTTTTCTTGCCCCGAATCAGACAACCATGGAAAGACACAAATGTTTTTCAAATGCTCTCTCCATAACACTAGTTTCTTTGGGGAAAACAGTTTATCTTTCAGTCATTGTTTACATATCAAACAAAAGGCTCTTTGCAGATGTAATTAAGTTATTGATCTTGACCTTGAAGTTAGATCATCCTGGATTGCTGGATGGACCTTAAATCCGATGACAGGTGTCCTTATAAGAGGTAGAAGGGAAGTCACATATACAGAGATAGAGAGAGGAGAGACAACCCTGTGAAGACAGACAAAAGGTGTGTGTGTGTGTGTGTGTGTGTGTGTGTGTGATCAAGCCCTGAGTTGGGCTCTGTGCTCAGCTGGGAGTCTGCTTGAGATTCTCTCTCTCCCTCTTCTTCTGCCCCTCCCTCCTCTAAAATAAATAAATAAACCTTTTAAAAACATATGTGTTACCCAAATGCAATGTAGCATCCTGAGTTGGAGTCTAGAACAGAGAAAAGACAGCAATGGAAAAACTGGTGAAATTCTAATAGAGTCTGGAGTTTTGTTCATCGTAATGCCCCAGTGTTAATTTTTTAGTTTTGACAAATGTTCCTTGGTTATGTAAGAAACTATATTATAGGAAACTGGGAAAACAGTAGAGCAGGAACTCTCTGTACTATCTTTGAAACTCTTCTGTAAATCTAAAATCATTTCAAAATTTAAAGTTTATTTTAAAATTTTTGGTTGTATTGCATAGTATTGACAGCCAGTTGTCATTATAAAAATAGTCGGCAAGTTCGAAACCCTTCTTTTTCTATAAAAGAAAAATGCATAACTCATCTTTAAGTTCCCCATCTCGTTAAAGCATTCTGCTACAAGATAACCATCAAACCTCTGTATCTCATTACAGAATAATCAAATCTCCATGCCTGTGTTGCAAAATGCTGTAAGGAATCTACTATTTATTAAAGATATTTTTATAATATGAACCACATCAATGGCATCTTCCATCATTTTGTGCACTTCTGGCCTCAACTTCTTTACTTCAACAGCTAGTCTCTGAGTGAATTGCATGTTTGGAGCAATCTCCATAACTTTAATCTGGAATCCTTCATGTTTTGCAGTTAAAGCCTCCACACAATCAGTGGTTATATTTATACTGTTTTCCCATAAAACAGCACTTTTATTAAATAAGTCATCAGTTATTGAAATGATATCTTCTCGGTACAGCTCATTAAAAATAATAATAATAATAATTCTTTGAGTATTTCATTCCCAAATCCCAAACCTAGCATGTACGACAAACCGAGACATGTTCGGAACATCTGTACTTTCATCCAGAGCCGCTCTCCCACACTGCATAAATTCTCCTAATACTTGTCACTTCACATCTTCAGCAGCATTCTCTTTGCATCTTCCAACCACATTTGCTGACAAAGGAATGCATTTTAGTTTGCCCATGGATTGGTTTCTGCGGGTTATTTCATCCTTTTTGCCCAAGGAAGGAAGAACAAGCATTTCCTTGATGGTGTGTGGCTTTTAAACTTTCACGATTAAGTAAAATAATCTCAAAAGAGGCATCTAAATATTTGTCATGAAGAATCAGAACATTATGTAAAGAACCAAGGGAGAATCACATAACTTAAGACATCACTGAAAAAAAATACAGGTTTGTCTTTGTGTTCTGGGTTTTCATTTTTAAGGCTGTTACTGGATTGGTAAGGAGAGGTTAGGTTATGCTACAATAACAAACATTCCCAATATCTGTATCTTGAAGAAAGTCTGATGTATTGCATGCCACAGACACATCACAGGCCAGCTGTGGGCTCTGAGCCACAGTGCCCTCGCTCTGGAATCCAGACCAACCGAGTCACTTCTTTCCAGAACATTCTTAGCCCTTGTGGCAAAAGGAAAAGAGACCATGATGAGTCGCACACTGGCTCTGAAGGCTTCTGTTGGAGGTCACTTATGCTCACACTTCAATGGCCGAAACAAGTCCCACGGCAACACTTACCTTCAACCAGGCCAAGAAGTCAGTCCTATCATGTGCCTGAGAAGAGACTCAGAAATATCTGGTACCTGGCACCAATGATGCTTGATTCTTGTAGACACTTCACGCTCTCATGAGCGCGTATGTCAAAGTTTACTATTAACGCTCATCGGTGCACATTCACACAGCAAAGTCTTCTTATGCTTTCTTCCTTTTTCTGCCTAATTTCTCATTGGATTTGACGGAAGCATCATTAGTGACCCAAGACGTTCCATGTGCAGAAGAAGTATCAACCATGCCACATTCTTGCTATTTGCCGCTTGCTTGTGTTCCTTAGGATGTATTTTCAATCTGTGGTATCTTTGCAGGAAACTTTTAAGCCACTGCCCACTTTGTGAGGGTTATTTTAGTTTACATTGGACCTTCTCATAAAAGGACGTCTACCAAACGCTCTTGGCAATACTGTTTACTATATCCCAAACTGGGAGCATCAGAGATGTCCATCACTGTGAGAATAGATGTATGCGAGCAAAGGAATGTCATATGGCAGTAAGAATAATGAGCTATCAAAAAAGTGTGACTAAATAAATAGATAAACATCAAAATAAATAAAAACAACTTGAAGAAGCCTTGCAAATGTAACCCTGAATGCAAGAATTCAAATATGTTATTTTGTTCACCCCAAGTTCAAGCATATGCGAAACTAATAGGTGGTGTTCAAATCAGGATAAGAGTTGCCAGGGGGTTGATAGTGATAAAGGGAAGCACAAAAATGGCCTCTGGAATGCTGGTGATTTTATGTTTCTTAATCTGGGTGCTGGCTATATAAATGTCCTCAGTTCCCAAAGAACCACTTTTGTACCCTTTTCTGTATACAGATTATACTATGATTACAAATCAACTGAAAATCAAACTAGAAGGCATAATCCATAGATCCCTTAACCAGCCACATAGAAACTGGAAACATATAGCCAGAAGTGACAAAGGAACCCAAATACCACCATGAACCTTGTTGTCTTATGGAGCTCCAATCCTCCCTCCCTCCCTTGGTCCCTCCACAACACCTGGCTGCCTGACAGGTGACAGAACACCAGTGTCAATAAGTGTATTAACTATTAGTAAAGATAAACTTGGCTCTTGTTTTTAAATAAATTAACATACACTGTACTTCTGATCTTTTCTTCCCACTTCCAGGAGATCATGTTGAAAACCCCACTCTGGAGACAGCTGTTTCTCAAGTCTAAGTTCATCAGCTTTCATTGATTCAAGCTGCCAAGTGTGTTTCCATAGACAGAGAATGCATTTAGAGAGCCATGGGCACCATTGGGAACTACCAGCAAGTGGTGTGAGCTTCCCAAAGGCCATGGCAAAAAGAGAAAAGATTGGATTTTAGAAGTCTCTCTCGTAAAACATTCTTCATATCTTGTATCTATTGGTGAATTCTTAAAGGAATTCATTATGTAGGACTTTATATAGAAGCTATTTAATGGATAGTACTTTCAATAAGAGTTTAAAAGAAGGTATAGAAATTCTTTTCAGGTGTCTGCTTCTCAATCAGCCTTATATAAAAGCAAAAGGAAGAACAGTTAAAACTAGTTTAAAGAAATCATCTTGGTGCTGAGTTCTGTGGCTCTCATCATAAGGTAAAGCTTCTAGCACATTCAGAAATGAATGTCAGTTACCCTCCTATCCTCTCTGTCAGATAGCAATCGTCCTCTGATTTAGGACAGAAGTTAGATCTGAGAGCTAGCGCTTTCAAGGCTGAGCCCACAATGAGACCCAGGAGGGCAGATACACAGGCACGTATAGAGGACTATCTGTAAGCTGGGGTCCCAGCCGGGTACTGCCCAGTTTGACACTCTGCCATGGAAGCTGAGATGTCTGGCCTGCTTTCTCTCCCAAAGAGGGGTCCTATAATCAAGTGTTGGTTCACAAGGAATAGAACCCCCCATCAGAACTTCTCAAGAAAAATGAGGTCTGATTGTAAGGAAACAGAGTTTCCACTGGATTCAAGGACAACAAATAGGGTTCACCAAAGTTTTATGGAAACTGGGCCCAGGCCTCTTCTCTCTCCACCTCCTTTCTAGGCCCACATGACCCATCTCCTCCTTCTTCTCTCTGGGTCTCTCCACTTTCTCCCCCAACCCTGGCACCACACCATGACCTCTCCAATCCCATTCACTGCTGACTGTCCCAAGACCTCTGCATCCTGACTTCAAATTCCCAGTAGACAAATGTGGCCCTGTTTATTGTCTAGAGAAAAGCCTGCAAAGTACAGGTCACTAGAAGCCAGTGGAGACACCACTTGGGGAGTCAAAGTGGGGTAACCCTGGGCCAACCAGCCAAGGGGAGGAAGAGCTTCTGAGGGTTAAGGGTCAGATAATGTGTCCAGCTGCCTACATGGAGCCAAGCATCGAGCATACACAGTCGCAAATCTCCCCCCAAAACACGGTTTTAACTCTGCTCAAGGATGCAAAGAAGGGCTTGGCAGAGACCCCAGAAATGACCCCTGAAAAACAAGTGTGGTTGACTGATTACAAAAATGTCCCCAGCCTCTACTATTTTCTGTATCAATACCCCTGCAATGTAACTCTGCACCCGCCTCCATCAAGAAGTGAAGTCTGTTCCCTCACTCTTTCAATCTGGACTGGCCCTGTGACTTGCTTCAACTAACAGAATGTAGCAGAAGTGACAGTGTACCAGTTTTAAGCCTAGGCCTCAAGAGGCTTGCCTCTCTCTCTCTCTCTCTCTCTCTCTCTCTGTCTCTGTCTCTTTGTCTCTCCTCCCTCTTCACCCCCAACCCCACGGTCCCTCTCTGAACCTTGATGCTGCCACCAAGTGAATAAACCCACTGGACGGATGTGAGAGACCCATTTGGGCCAGTTCCTCCAGTCAAGGCCACCCGAGACGAGCCAGCTGATCCCAGGTGCATGAATGTGTCCAGCTAAAACCCGGCCAGATCAGAAGAACCATTCACTTGACCTGTGCACTCATGAGCAATAACACATGTGTGCTGTTTTCAACCAACCCTTGAGATATTTTGTTATGTAGCAATAGCTGACCAATACAGCAAGTCCAGACTTGGGTCTCCAAACTGGTCCAAGGACATATGATTAGGAAGAAGTCAATCAGTTTGGCCCCAGGGGACAACATCTGCCCCTAAGTAGTTACTCCACTTGCATTGCCATCCCAAGCACCAGCCAGGCTACAGGAACTGCCAACAACCCTTTACAAAAGACCCAGCTAGCCTGTGCATACACTACTGGGGACTGACCTTTGGGGGTTCACAGGATATTGGGCAAAAGAAACTTTTGCTCAGACAAAGATGATCTCCACAGCAGACACAAGATTAGCAAACAAGAGTAGCTGGACATTGGAGCCATGATCAGAGAGAAAGAGAGGTAGGTTTCTGCTTGCTCCAGCAGGATGAAAGTCAGGGTCACCTAAATGCCAAATCAGATCAAAGTCCAGCAAGCAGGAAGAAGACTGAGGTACCAGCCTGGATTATGCCTGCCTGTGGACTGGAGTCTGATCTTGAAAGATTATATCTCCTTGCTCTGATTCTCAAGTCTTTGAATCCAGGATATCTAACCACTAAATATCAGACTAGAGGCAGGGCTGTATGGGTATAAAAATTTGCCTCTTATAAATGCATTTAGGGACTTTTTTTTCTAAGAAGAGTAACTGTAGCATTTGTAAGATTCTTAGAAAAGATGTGGCTCAAAAAGGGTAAGAACTCCCACTGTGGAAAGAATGCTGTCGGTCTGTCTCTGTGTCCCAGCAGCTCTGTACCTGTGCATTCCTCTGTCTACCTGCCTTTGTACTTATCCCTTAAAATTCCCATAAGACATTGTAACCATATTACAAGATCCATGTAATCCTGCAGTTATCTATGTGTTACAGGGAATGTTACCCTAGTTGAGACTTAAGGTATTTATTTTTACCATATCTAACTTAATGTATCTATATATTATGATAACACATACACTGCTGTATTGTGTGGTACTGTATCCTGATACTGTGGCTCTGTTACTTTGTTATTTATCTACTTTAGGGTGGCTAAGAGCTATTATGTGCATAGGTAACAGAGGCTGTGTGTTACTGCAGTGACATTACTGCTTCTAGATGTTATTACTGTATTCGTGTAACTGATTCTGATGAGAGTCCCTCCTCATCCACAGTGATGTGTCCCAAGACCCCCAGGGGATGCCTGAAACCACAGAGGGTACCCAAATCTCTCTATATATTTTACCTGTCCATACATACCTATGATCAAGCTGAATTTATCAATCAGGCACTGTAAGAGATTCACAACAATAACTAAAAGTAAAATCATTATAATAATATGCTGTCATAAAAGTTAGGTTACCATGATAGCTCTCAAAATATCTGATGGTACTGTACTCCCCCTTCTTCTTGTGATGACGTGAGATGATCGAATGCCTACATGTTGAGGTGACATGACGGGAAGGATGCAGGCATTGTGATGTAGCATGAGGATACTAGGGACCGTCTGAGGATATGTCAGAGAGAGGATTCCCTGCTTCCAACCCACAACTGAGTGCGGGGAACTAAAACTTTGGCTAAGTGGCAACTTCTGTCCTATGTGTTGGGCTCTAGGGGCAGGACTGTATCCGTGTGTTCCTGTGTTTATGTTATTATATCTGGGTGTTACTGCATTAGTTGCTGAAGTCATGCTTTACTGTGAGAAAATATTACTGTGAATTTGCATTTGCTCCGAAAATAAAAGAATACTAGCTACCTTTTCTCAAGCTCCTCTTATGTGTCAGGCCCTCTTCTGATACATGCTTTACATACAATTAGTTTACTAAATCATACAACCCTGCAAGGTAGGTATTATTATACCCATTTTACAGGTGAAGAAACTGAGGTGCGATTAGATGAAGTTACTTGCCCAAGGTCGCACAACCAGCATGTGACAGTGAAGGGCAGAGGCAAAACCTTGAACTCAGGTCCTTCTGACTCCTGCAGATGGCAGCTGGGACAGCAGCCATGGAACCCCATAGACGACACCCCACGCTTTGGGGCTTGAGTACAGAAAACGGCCCATTGTCTGAAGACATGAAAAGGTATTTGCTGGGTATCAAATAAAGTTTTTTAAACTATCAACCTCATTTTCTGACACTTTTGTTGAGTTAGGAGTTCCTGAATTCAGAAACAATTAAGTTACTGAAAGAACCTTGATTGAGTTAGCAGACAATAAATTTAAAGAACAATGAAATTCATTCTCCTAACTTTCAGTGAATTTATAAAGAAAGAGATGGTTACATGAGCTTAATTGTTGATGAGCTCTTATGAACTTTATCAATTCTAAAATTGCCTGTAGGCGAGGAAAGTCTTGGGCCCGTGACAGATGTTCTCCAAAAACCCCACCACCTTCAGGAATAGAGCCCCTTACTCACATTCTTCTGCCCTCACCTCTTCTAAACCTTGCAACCTGTAATGACTTCAGGGTTTCCAAGGAGGCTCCAGAAAATGCCCCTCTACTTTCAGAGTTCCCAATCTCAAGGCTGTAGCCCAACCCCAGCCAATTCCTCTTGACCTTGGCTGCCTACCCAATTCTATGTCCAGGAGAGAGTTCTGTTAGAAGGAGACCAATATAGCCAGGGCTTTGAGCTGGAGTCCTCAGGAAGGAGTTCCCAGGGAGACACACTATGTCCCAGCCCAACCACCTGTCCCTCTCTGGGCACAGACCCCAGGCACACCTGTAAGTTTGGCTCCCTTAGTCTCATTGCCTACTCCCCCTCCTCCCCAGGTAACTCCCCCAGCACCGCCTGTTCTCTGCAATCCCATGGAACTCACTGTCCTGGCCCCTCCCAGGCTAGTCATTGCCCACCCACATGCTCCCGAAGCCCATACGGGTTCCACTCCCTAGAGCAAAGGCTCTCTTCTCTTCATGGTGACTACCACCTATCTTTATGGATCAATGGGGATAGAGCTCGAGAAGACTCCTCCCCTTCCCCAAACCTGAATTATACTGAAATGCAGTGACTGGGGCTTCCTGGGACTAATGCCTTTTATGTCTAGATTATTAATGGGTCATCTTGACATTCATAGCACTGAATGAACAACTTTAGATCAAGAAGTTGGACCCCTTAGAAATCAAGAAGGGAAAATACAAGACACACAGGACACCACTCCCCCATGCTCTGTCCATTGTTGACATCACTATCAATCCTGGATACGTTTTCCCATAGAACCTGAACACAGCTTCAGAATCCTTCTCAAGCCAGGTCTCTGGCTACAACCAATTACCCTAAAGTAGCAGATGAAATAAAAGTCATGTCTCTTCTAAACCAACTCCTTCATTGTGCAGATGGAGAAACTGAAGCAAATCACCCCAGTTCACACATGTCAGATGCAAAACCAGAACGAGAACCCAGAGCTCCTGACCTCTATTTCCAGCCATGAAGGCAGAAGACGCAGCTACTGAGAGAGGCAGAGCTGGGGAGACTAGGGTCAAAACACTGGTCAAAGAGGAGCCAGGGACAGTCCTGGCTCTGCACCCCCACATTCCCATAGCAACCATCACTCCAAGATTTTGGAGGGGAGGAAAGAAAAGGGCTTCTGGAGTGTTTTGATTGACCGAAACAAAGCCTTTATATACATTAACTTTCCTGTTCTCATAATAACCCTCTGAGGAGACACTACTATGATCCCCACTTTACAGATGAGACAATAGAGGCATGGAGGTAGGGGACTTGTCCAAGCTCACGCAGCTGCCAAGTGCCAATGTTGGGATTTGAACTCAGTCTGGCTCCAGAGTTAATGAGCTTAACTACCTATGCCTAGCAGATTGCACACGTACATGTACACACACACACACACACACACACACTCACACCTGCCTTCACCAACAGTGCATTGAGTGCTGCTTCCCCTGCAGCACCTGGTAGAATCCAACTTTTCAACTTCACCCATCTGGCTGGGGAACAATGGTCACAGTGGAGGATCTGTCCCGGTCTCTGTCCGGGTCACCTGGGCCAAGAGCCGCACAGGGGTCCCATTACCAGGTCTTGGCAGGTCAGCAGCAGGAGGGAAAGGGAGGAGAGGCCCCACCCATGGGGCTTCTGCCTCTGCAGAGAAGGCCCATCCACCAGAGACCTGAGCTGGAAACAATAGATCATCCACTCCCTGGGATTAATGAGGCTTCCCCATGTTTGTGGAGAGGTGATTAAAGAGCTTGTAGCTGCTTCTCCTCCTGTCAGAGAACAAAAGGCTTCCTGTGCTGTTTCCAGAGACGTGCAGCGGAGTTGGGGGGGGGGGTGGGTGCCTGGGCAAAGAGTTTCAGGGGTCTGCTCCTGCCTCTACTACCTGCTTTTTCAGGTAGGCGCCAAACACCATGACATTGGTCCCACCCTTCTCCATCTCGAATCCCTCCCCGTTGCTGCCCATGGCCTCCCTCACCTCCTCCAGTCCCCAGGCCAGGTCCTGAGGGTACAGAGACAAGCAGAAACAGCCCCCGGGCTCACAGTCTGGTGGGAATATAGACACCAAACAACTAAATATATGACAATTTCTTTCATTGCAAGTGTGATTAAGTGTGATTAAGGAAAAGGAGAGAGAAGCATAAAAGCATATGACAGGACCCCTGCCTCTCTAGAGGGCCAGAGAAGATTCCTAGGAGATACTGAAGGAGGAGGTACGTAGGGCCTCAAACAGGTCTTAGGGAAGTCAGCTTGACAGGACCTGCTGGCAGCAAAGATGAGCTTTCTGACCCAAGGAACATGCTGGAGGCATCACTGACCCACCCCCAGAGCCCCACTGGCAGGATAGGTCCAGAGAAGGCAAGATGGTGAGCAGCAGAACAGGTGGCTGGATGAACCTGGGACACGGGACCTGGGTCTGGCCTGAAGATGCAGATTTGGAGGACAATGTAGAGATCACACAGGAGGAAATGCTGTATGGTTACATGCCACTTCCGAGGTGGGACAAGAAAGGGGGTCAAGGACTGATTCCTGAGAGGAGCTGCGGGAACCAGAGAAAGGGGCTCATGAAAGGGGAGGGGAGAATCAGGAAAAGTAGAGGTCTCAAAACAGGAAGAGAGAATTTGCAGAAAGCAAAGAAGTTGGCCGTATCAGAAGCTCCCAAGAGATCGGGAAGAGGAGGACCGATCTGTGGCATCAAGTTTGGTTAAGTGGGTCACTGGTGGCTTTGGCAAGAACGGCTTCGGTGGAGGCAGAAGCCAGATGGCACAGGTAGGGGGAACGAGGTGGTGAGAAAGCAGGAAGTGCGAACAAGCCTTCCCCAAGTGTTGCTGGGCAGGGAAGGTGTGAAATGGGGCCGTGGCTTAGGAAAAGGTGGGAAAAGCTGAGCCCGTGTGCCAGTGGAGGGCTTCATCCAGAGCTGGAGAAAGACAGGGAGCTGCTGAATGAATGCAAGTGCAAGAAGGAATGAAGCTCTAAGAGCTTATTGATGGCAGCAGAGTCTTGGGGTTGGGTGGATGGACTGTGACCCAAGGCACTCGTGGGAGGGCAGGCGGGCCTGACAAAGAGACGACTCCTGCCACTGACCTAGGGTCACACCGAAGGAGTGCATCTCTGACGACCTTGACCTGCACCTTACAGATGGAGTTGGGGTTGTCCGTAGAAGGTGACAGTGACAGGGGCGCCTGGGTGGCTCAGTGGGTTAAAGCCTCTGCCTTTAGCTCAGGTCATGATCCCGGTGTCCTGGGATCGAGCCCCACATCGGGCTCTCTGCTCAGCAGGGAGCCTGCTTCCTCCTTTCTCTCTGCCTGCCTCTCTGCCTACTTATGATCTGTCTGTCAAGTAAATAAATAAAATCTTTAAAAAAAAAAAAAAGAAGGTGACAGTGACAGAAGGAGGGTGGTGTTAGGAGTGAAGAGGGTAGAAAGACATGGGAAACATCCTTCTTATCCACAACAACCATAGTCCCTCAAGTTTGTGATGCCTCTGTATAAGTCACTGAATTCATGAAAGAGCCCAGCAATGGGGGCCTCATCATCCCTGGTGTAGAAACACAGTAACTGAGGCTCAGAGAGCCTGAGTAACTTGTCCAAGGTAACACAGTGGCCAAGAAGCAGATCTGGGATTTGAACTCCAGTTGGCCAGATGCCAAACCCCATACTCTTTTCACTGATGTGTGAACCAAGCTCTGGAATTATGTTCAGTGCACTTGGGGGCCAGATGTAAGAGGGGAGACCACAGATGTGGCATCTGTTCAGGACCAGAAACCGTGTGGGCTGGTGATGTCACGGGGCCAGGGATCAGAGAGCTGGGGAGAGCGGGCAGGAGAGAACAGCTGCCCAGAGGGTCTGGGCCAGTGGGGAGGGGGGCAGTGCTGGTGGCTACAAGGGACTATGAGGGCAGAGAAGAGCAAAAGGGCCAGTGGCCCCATGGGGCATGAGGGAGTGAGAGGGGGAGGGAGGGAAAAGGAGAGAGGAGTAGTCAACCCCAGGGGGCCTGGAGACAGAACAAGAGAATGTCACACTGTGAAACTGAAGGAAGTGGACTTGACCCAAAAGGAAAGAATTCAACCACCGTGGGTCAGACAGACTGTCTCTGCGATGTTGGCCAATGTGCTTAAATTCTCTGAGCCTTACTTTCTCACATCTATACCATGGGATGGAGAAGCTGCATTTACGCCCTATACCAATAAAGCAAAATGTTTCAGTCTTCCCAACCAAACTCCCTACCACGCCCTCTCCAGTCTCCTCCCAGCCACTGTCCCCAGCACTCCATCTGCTCCAGTGCATCACTGAGTACCACACTAATGCCAGGTAATGAACCAGCCCCCAGCTCAGTGGCCCCGAACAAGTTTGTGAGTTAGCTGAGGATGTGCTGATCAAGTCTGGGCTTGGCTAAACTTGGCTCCAGGCCACAAACTGAGTCTCTGTCTCCGCATGTCTCTTATTCTCCTGGGGCACTCCGGGCTATGTCCTTCTCTCCGCAATAGCAGCGAGCAAGACCATGAGCCCAACCGCACGGGTACAAGTCAAACTTCTACTTGGATCATGTCTACTAACACCCCATTGGCCAAAGTGAGTCACGTGATCAAGCCCGCCATTAAAACAACAGAGAAATGTGTCCCGGATGCGAGGAGGACCCCACAGGTGCGTGGAGGTGTCATACAGCTACAAGGGAATGCAGGGTTGGAAACAATAATTCTGTTTACCATGTCCGGTCCCCTCAGACTCGGCCAGTCCTCGTGTCCCGCTGGAGCCTGTATCCCCGCGGTTCCCTCTGCCCAGCACGCTCCCTGTCCGGGCTGGCTTCTGTTCATGCTTTCAGCCTCAACTTAACATCAGCCCTTGCCAGAGCCTTCCAGTTTGCCCAGGGAAGGAACAGAGTAGGATCTGGTGAGCATGAGGGCTCGTCTCTGCCAGGGCCTTCCCATCGCACAGAATAGATGCCTCCGTCAGCTGAATCACACGGCCCCTGGAAGAGGACGGAGGATGAGGCAGAGCCCCAGAGAACGAGATCCAGGGGTGGGACCCAGGGAAACCCAGCCACAAAGAGCAAAGGGAGGGAGAGGGTAGGGGACCAGGGAAGATGCCTGGGATGCAGACTGACAGATGTAGGCCAAGGGGGGCTCAAAAAAGAGACCGTGGCTAAGCACGTTCATGGAGCCAAGGGCAGAGGTGGCTGCAGAGAAGACCCAGGGGGGCCTGTGAGCGAGAGGATGCACCGGCGGCCTGTCCTCCAGACGTGGTATTTGCTGTTCCCTGTCCACGCCCGCGTTGCCCTTGGCCCGGCCCCCACACTCAGCAGTGGAATCTGCAGCCTAATTTGGCCTTTGTCGGCTCCACAAATGGTGTTCCTTCGAGGTGATTCTCTGGTAAATGGACGGAAACTCTAAATTGGAAATCCACATTGGCCCTCCGGGACCTGTTCTCGAATTCCAGGCAGGTCATTGCGCACGTGCTAACGCCGATGACAAATGGGAAGGCGCTGGGCTGCTTAGGCAGCGACTTGTGACAACCGGGCGCCCGGGCTGCTGGCCCGGGAGAGCTCATCAGCACAGGCCTGGCCCGTGATGGGGCGGCAGCGGAGGAAGTAACTAGGCCCCGGAGGACACCGGGCCTGGGGTGATTATCAGCAGAGGGGAGGGAGGGCTATGGGCTTCCCAGGGGGGTGGGGCTCAGACAAGGCAGCTCCTGCCCCCTCTTCTGGTTGCTCTGCCTCACCAGCTGCCAGGGAAGATCCCCCAACATGCAGAGCAACCGTGTGTCCCCCACCCCCACACGAAAGTTTTTGTAGCAGACGCCTCCGAGCCCGGTGTCACCCCCTCTCAGCCCACCTGGAACGGCAGCCCCCCTGCCATGGTCAGTTCTCCGCGAGCTCAGGTCCACAGCACTGAAAAGTCCCACCTCGAAAGGGCCGTGTGGGCATCTTTCTGCTTCTGCCCCAAGACCTTCTCAAAGATTCCAGGAGCTTAGGAGCTCTCTTGGTTGTAGGAGAAACTCAACTCAGAAATGCAAGAAAGCTAGTGTCCTTGGGGGCAACCTTCAACCAGTGCAGTGGGGAGGTGGGGAGAGAAATGCCTCAGCTCTCATCATTCAGGTGGAGAGTTCTGGAGCATTTTCAGGCCATTTGATGGGATCACGTTCCCATTGGCCCCAAAAGCAAACTTGATAACTTACTCCTCCTATGGCTTCTCCCCCTCCTTTTCTCAGTCTCCCTGCTCCCTGGAATCATTCCCCACAGAGGAACCTCCTGCACAGGGTCCTTGCCTCAGGCTCTCCTGTCAGTGTTTTTCCAACCATATTCCTCCAGATGCCAGGGCACCTTAGAAGGGGTGTAGCCCCTCTCTCCCCCGCATTTGGTTTAAGGTTCTATTCATAATAATTTTTGAACAAAAGACCCCACATTTTCATTTTGCATTGTACCCCACGAATTATATGGCTGGTCATGCTCTGAATTTCCAGAATTTGGCCTAAGCCTGGCACTCAGTAGGTGCTTAGTGGAGGTGGAACTCAATGGACCTGAACTGAGTTTGGGGCATCTGTCCCTCCATCTCTCCTCTCTTACTTTTAGCTCCTTCCCCACTTCCCTCCTGCCCTGAGACTTAAAGTTTGTCAGGTGTGGGACAGAGAGCCATAAGAGCAGCTCATGTGGTTTCTTTCCCTCCCCGCGACGGGGCACAGAAAGTAGTGGGGGATCTACAGCCCTATAGCCTGTCCCTTTGCTCATCCTAAGACCCCCTATACTATAGCACATACCCTATCAGATCACAGATTCTCTGTGGTCACCGGTCCCTATGAGGAAGGCATACATTTTCATCTTAAAATGTCACGACACACTTTTCATCATGTTCCCAAAACCTAAGTCTAAGATAACTTGCAATTGCCCTAACTCGAAACCGCCATACCAGAGAGCAGTGCTCCACAAAGAGGAGGTTGCCTAAGCCAAAGAGCCACAAGGTCATGAGGTTAATGGATGACCCTGAGAATTAGAAGCAGACCAGGATTTTAGACAAGCTGCATCTCCAAAGGTTGAGAAGTTTGGCTGGGAGATGGGGTCAGGGCGAGGAAATACTTTCCATAATTGGAAAAAAAAAAGACAGCCCTATGAAAATGGAGCTGTGTGTAGCATGATCTCGCTCTCGTCTGGTTTTCATGGTGAAAGGGGGAGAGGTAGGGGCTGTGGGACAGATAAAGGAGACCAAAGGCCTTGCCAGGATTTGCAGAAAGCAATCACAGATAAGGTTCTTCCCCCAGCGTAGTTAAAGCTGCAGGAAGCAAAGGCTCGGGATTTAACACCTCATCTTGCTGACCAGAGGTCTCAGGGGCTCAGGCAAGCCTCAGAAAAGTCAAAATTAAATTTCTCTGAGAATAAGGGAAGTTGAGAGTCGAAATAAAATTAAGCTTAATTATTACCAGTTAAGGGCCAGTGAGGACTCCTGATTTACCCAAATGTTTGGGTATTTCTACATCTTGCTCTAAATTAGCCATCACTTTTTGTATGTGTCACTGGAGATTAGTTAGTGGTTATGCTTTGTTATTTAAAAAATTCGACTGCGCACACACACACACACACACACACACACACACACACATTGTTTTCTTTCGTTTTGTCTTTGTAACGCATAGGTTTGGGAAAACATTAAATGCTCCCAGTTATCCGCAACCATGGAGAGATCTGTTTAAGGCGACTCGGGGCCAGACCCCACCGTCCACCTAGTGGCAGCTCCCCAAACTGCAGCAGAACGGCCCAACCCGGGACAGCTTCAAATGGGAGCTGTGTCCCTCCAGATAGGAAACTGGGAGGGCATCCCCGACTGGTGCTCTGGCATGGGATAAAACCTTGGGGGAAAGATAAGGTAGTCATTAGGGATGACTGCTTCGGGGCGGCAGTGGGGGGTTCTTGGAGGCCAGGGATGTCCCAGGGATTGGAAGAGATCCAAGGCAAAGAGACCACTCCCAAACCAAGAACAGGCCCCTCGCCTGCACCCAGGGCCCAGAGCAGGAGACCCCACCCGAGCCCAGGAAGGAAGAGGGCAGACCCAGCGTAAGAGAATCGTATCCCTGGGAGGACTTTCCCTGGGAGGAAAGATGCAAGGAGGGGCAGGAAAATGGTCTAAGCAAGGTCAAAGGGAGGTGGAGGTGGAAGAAACCAAGCTCCTATTGACCTCAACCATTCAAAACACATGCTCAGGCTTGGCACACAGATACACAGGGAGGCCCCGAAGCCAATGCATTAGAGAGAACAAATGACGGACCTAAGCATGCGAACACCTCCACTCGGAGCCCCAACCTCTGTGCTTTCCCTCACCAGCAGCAGGTCTAAACCCCATCACCCATCACAGCTGAACCCTTGTGAGCAAAGGTTCAGGGCAGTGCCTGGAAACATCTGGCCAGGTGCATGTTACTAACTGCCAGGAACCTTATTCTCACATGGGGGCTCACTTTAAAAGTGTTAATGAAGGGCACCTGGGTGGCTGGGTCAGTTAAGCATCTGCCTTTGACTCAGGTCATGATCTCGGGGTCCTGGGATCGAGTCCCATGTCGGGCTCACTGCAGAGCAGGGAGTCTGCTTCTCCCTCTCCCACTCCCTCTGTGTTCTCTCTCTCTCAAATAAATAAAGTCTTTTAAAAACTAAAAAATAAATAAAATGAAATTTCAGTGCAGATGACCCCTCTTCTCTTGATCCCTGAACTGGATCTAAAGCAGAAAAACAACTTGGGATGGGATACACACCACTTGGGTCAAATACCACTTGGGAATGTAATGGGAGATGAGGTGATACCTGGCGACCATAGCAGACACTTGAAGCGGGGGAGGCTTGTCCCGCTATTGATTCCAGCACCTAACCTCTCAGGAAGGTGTCCCTGGTTCCAGGAGACCCCACCGGCTACATCCAAAACCGCACCATGTGTCTGACTCTCTGAATAAGGGATGTCCAGGGAGAGGGCAGCCCCTTCCTGGACTCTGAGCATAACACATCTACCTGCACCTCAGAACCCAGGCCACTGAGTAGTCCCAGCCTTTGTACCCCTCATGGGGGCCACTCAGGTCCACACTGGATTCTGAAGCACTTCTCCCAATTTCCCAAGGGGTTCCCAGGGCATGACCAGAGACCCATTCGTAGGCCTCCACAGCGGCTGCCATCTTGGGTTCCAACTCCTTTGACCCTTTTCCCAGGTCTCTCCTGGGGCCCACTAAGCCTTTCTGTGCCCTCCTTGAGCAACCTTTAGTCCAGTAACAGGACCCCACCCAGGGCAGGGCTTCCTCCTGTCAGAACTGCTGGAGTGCAGGGGACAGAGGCCTACAGGCTCCCAGCAAGGCATCTGGGCCCAGAAGGGTGAGGTCGTCAGACAGAAGACCTCCACAGAACCTCCCCTCTGGCCTGAGGTACAAGGCGGCTTCACTGGCTACACCTCTGACTAGGTGCCTAGGCAGATAGTGGGCAGCCCTAGATCCAGATCTACATCCACATCCAACAGGGACAAACCCCACACCACGTTTGCCTGCCCCATTAACACCCCCTTGCCAGCTTCCAAGGTAGCCCCAGGTAAGAGACCATAGAGAATCTTCTCCGTTATTCCAAGAACCATTTCAAGACCAAGAACACGGGCTCTGGAGTCAGACCCAAGTTTAATTCTGACTCTTCATCACTGTACCATCTTGGACACATTATTTCACCTACCCGAGTGGGTACAGTTTCCACATCTGTGCACTGAGCAAGGTGGTTGGTACAGAGGAAATAGCCTGGCAGTGGCTCATAGGGGAGAGCCAAAGAATAAGTAATAATAAACATGGGTGGGAGATTTAAAATACCCAAGAAGAACATTCTGAGGCTAGAGGCCCCAGATAGGGGTTCGAGACCCCAAGACAGAGGCAGAGAGGGCTTGCCGAGGAGAAGCCAGCAGGCAGGTTTCAGGAGAAGATAGCAGACCGGGAGTGAGTCAGTTCTCACGGCCGCTGAATAATTCACAGGGCAGCCGGAATGGCATATGCTTCCTCTAAGCCCTCCCCAGCAGGAACACCAGCCTCCTCCCCTCTCTTTCATTCCCCACCAGTTGCCCAGGAAACCAACTCCCTCCCTCCTGGAGGTAGGGCCGCCTGGGGCCCAGAGAGTGGGCGAGGGAGGGCACAGGGGACGTGGAAGGGGAGTTATGGGGCCAGACAGGTATAGGTGGCCCAGGAGAGAGTCCGCTCCGCCAGTCCCTACGGGGTTGGAAGGGCAGAAAAACCAAGTGAAGAGGAGGCGGGGACTGGGGGACCCACCCTGCTCAGAAGCCACTGGAGACGCAGACAGCGCTGACAGAGACAGGTCAGAAATGAGACCAATTTGGACACGGTGTGCAGGGACAAAACGTGTGCTTGGGACGTGGGTCCACTATGCCTTAGCTTCCTTTTCAGGTTTGTGTCTGGTTTCCTAAGGGCCCCATTGTCTGCCTTCTCCTGTGCTGCTCTACCTCTGTGGAGAACCGGGCATCTCTTAAGCCTGGAGTGCTCTTCCAAGAATAGCTTCTTCCTTGCTTGCCTTTGGTAGAGTTTCCAGCATCATCTTTAGGCATGTGCCGATCAGCCCAGGCAAGCCCCCACCCTGCGCAGGGATTTCAGCACCTCCTGTGTCATTCCCTTCCAGCCGGCCTCCCCTCAGGGCCCCGCCCATCACCTGACCCCTGGCTGCCTTTGTCTGACATCCTCAAAATGACCCGTGGAGTCCAAGATCCTTGCCTTGTCCCCACCCTAGTTCCTGTGGGGTCTCAAGGTATCCCCATGCTCTCAGATCACTGCCTAACGCAGAAGGCAGCCATCTCTGCCTCACTCAGTAGACAACACCATGTCCAAGAAACAGACATTTCTAGGGCTTTAGGGCTTCTACATGCTGATAGCTTGACAGTGTCATGACAGGAGGTCTTGGTGTCTGAGTGAATTGAGGTTCAGTTCCTAGTGCATCTGAAGCCACAACCAGTCACTGCTTGTAGAGCCTTGTACAAGTGGCTTACCCTCTCTGCCCCCATTTCCTCATCTGCAAAGTGGGGAGAACACTAGGATTGAGCGAAACGAGACCAGGTAGCAGGGGCTTAACCAATCACAGTTGCTGTTATTTAATATCATCATTTATATTACGTCATATGTAACATTTTTATTATAAACAATATAGGGGGTAGGTGTGTGCATGCGTGTGTGCGTGTGTGTGTGTGTGTGTGTGTGTGTGTGTGTGAGTGTCTTTCCAGGTGTTACTCCTTCTTCTCATCACACGGGTGTTTTTTCTGCTCACCTCCGAGGAACTGATGTTTTGGAGCTCAGCCGCACAAAGTTCCGTTCGTCACAGAGCCTAAAACATCGAAAACTTCACTCAATTAGCAGATTTTCCATTATTGTCTGAGCAAGCTATAGTTTTTGATTGAATTGGCCAAACATGATCATTTGATCGAGCCAACCAAATTACATAAGGTTTGCAGTTGCGCTCCTAAAGTAGGAGAGTGACTTTAGATATGAAAAGGGTACTACAAAAATAAGTATTGCGTATGTTTCCAATTTTCCCCAAATTTCTATTTTTCCCTTAAAGAAAAATAAAAGGTTTTGAGTTTTTTTTAACCTAAGCTTTCCAAGTTTCCAAAAACGTTGTATTTCTCGGCCCCATAAGGTGAGGGAAATATGCCAGAAACACGGGATTGCGTTTCTAGGACACCCTCGAGCCTGACAGCCCCATCTCTGAGTCACCCCACCTACAGCCCAACGAGGTAGGGTTGAGCTGGAGGCCCTGTGACCCCTCCCCCAGGTTCAAGGCCTCAAACCCAGAAGGCACATTTTGCCTGGCCCCAGTCCCAGATGGGTCTGATCTTCCTGTCTTCAGTTCTAAGCCTCTCCTGTCTGTTCTGTCTTCTCCTCACACCAACTAGAGTGGGTTGAATTGTGTTCCCCAAAGATACGTTGAAGTCCTAACCCCAGGTACCTGTGAACATGACTGTATTTGAAAATAGGCCCTTACAGATGTGAGATGAGGTCATGCTGGAGGAGGGAGCGCCTTTCATCCGATATAACTGGTGTCCTTACAGGAGGGCAAGAGGCACAGAGACACACAGGGAGGAGCCCATGTGACCACAGACACAGAGATCGGGGTGACACCAAGGATTGCCAGAGGTGACCAGAAACTAGGACAGAGGCAAGGGAGGCTTCCTTCCTACAGCCTTCAGAGGGAGCCTGACCCTGCTGACACTTTGATTTCAAACCTCGAGCCTCCAGAACTGTGAGAGAATAAACGTTTGCTTCCTGAAACCACTCAGTTTGTGGCCACTTGTCACAGCGGCCCTGGGATAATAACACACCTACCAGCTCCAGTCTCTGGGGAAACAGGCAAGCATGACTCTCCCTCCTTGATCGAGGGACAAACAGAGCCAAGGAGAGGTGCCCCATGGTTGCATCCGCCAGAGAATTGTGCAACTAGGGTCTACAACTTCCTGCGGGGAGACGGATGAGCAATAGACTTGAACCCAAGAACTGAGTTCAAGTTCTGCTTTCTCTGCTCGTTTGCTGTGACCTAGAGAGAGTCATGTAACACTTGACTCCTCTTTAAAATCATCTTGTTTGTGTATTATCTGCCTCCTCCTACCCCATACTGGGGCATAAGCTCAGGAGAGCGGGGATTTTGTCTGGTTTTTTCACTGTCATACCCCAGTGCCTTTTCCTAGGACGATTTTTTTAAAGATTTTATTTATGTATTTGAGATAGAGAGAGAGCGAGCACGAGCTTGGGGGCAAGGGGAGAGGAGAAGAAGGCTCCCTGCTGAGCAAGGAGCCCAATGCAGGGCTTGATCCCAGGACCATGGGATCATGACCTGAACTGAAGGCAGACGCTTAATCAACTGAGCCACTCAGGCACCCCCTAAAACCATGATTTAAATAGGAAGCCCAAATACATATTTTTTAAATGAACAGATGACTCCCTCTGCCAGGCCTTGTCCTGTGCCCTAAGGCTACAAAGACACATTGGACATGATTTCAAGCTCCAGACAAGGGAAGACGCTGACATAGAAAGAGATTATGGTATCTAGTTATGTGCACTCTAGCAGGGATAAGAACAAGGTGGTGCCGGGCTCAGAGGAGGGAGTGGGAACTCTGCTGGATATGGGGCAGAGGGGTTAAGACAACTTCACTTAGAAGTTCAGTAGACCACTGAACGGGCCTTGAAGGATGAATAGGAGTTCCCTGGAACCATACTCCATCATGCTAAAAGGTTCAGTCTTGCACTGCTCGGTGATAGAGACCCACCAAGGGGCTTCAGGCAAAGTTGCAACAGCAGGATCCGAGCTGGGCTTCGGGGCAGTCTCTCTGGCTGCCATGAACAGAGGATGCATTGGACTGAGTGTTGGCAGGCAAGGAACACGGCCAGGTAAGAGATGATGAGGTCAGAACTAGGCATGTTGTCTGGGATGGAAAGGAAGGAACTAACGCAATGAGATGTGTGACCCATTAGACACTGGAGGGAAAGCATGGAAGGGAAGTCTACCTAACAAAGAGGAGCTGGGGGCCCCATGCCCAGAAGCCTGGTGGGAGGAAGGTGGGCTCCCGGCGGAGAGGTCTGCGACCGGCCAATTGATTTGGACTGACCCCTGCAGTTGGGTCAACATCATATCTCAGCCTATCTTTTTGGCTTCCCAAGTCCAAAGCCCCTTATGCTGGGCAAGTGGGGGAGAACATCTCCATACTTGCCCAGGGAAGGAGAGAGGGGGTTTGCTCTTGGTGACCCTCTGCCTGGGGAATAGAATCTGAGATGAACTTCCCCCTGCCATTGGCGTTGTCATCTCAGAGGTCAGCGATGAGGTGGCAAGAGCAGCCTCATGGTGCAGGGTTGGGGCGGGGGGCCGGGGCCTGAAGGAGCAGAGCGAGCGAGTGCACACAGCTCAGTCAAGAGGTTTGCCTGTTGAAGGAGAAGAGGATGGGGGAGGAGGGAGAAATCTCTACATGTCTAAGGGAAGGGACAATAGAGGGAAAGGTACCCCAGTGAGGTCCCTGGGAAAAGTGGACGGGAGAGGACACCAGGCAGAGGTGAATATATATATCTTAGACAGGATTCAGAAAATATGATCCCCCAAGGATGAACCCGTGCCCCATGAGAAAGGACATCAGGGAGCCTTATAGAATATTGGCCTCTTTTTCCAATAAGCTGGAGGTGAGCGTGTCTGCTGAGAACGGGAGGAGAAAGGCTCCATGTAGGCCGGAGTTGTTGGCACTGCCGGTGAAGAGAAGGGGCAGCGGGAGGAGGCAGGACGGTGACTGTGGAGTCGGCGTGGGCGAGGCCCCCCCCCCCCCGTGCTCGGGACCCAGCGAACAAGGCAGAGCAATGCTGCTGGATTGAAGTGGGCTGGGTACCACGTCCTGAGTCACGCTTGGACTTGTCAACCATGTGTCCTGATTTTTGAGTGGGAAAATATGTTGCCTGCTGTATCCGTTAGGGTCTCAGCAGGAAACAGATGGCACACTCAAATTAGGTAATTTAAAGAGACTTTATGAAGGGTCTTTTTCAAAGGTGTGGGCAGGGCATAGGGGAGCCTTAAGGGTAGGGCAGTTTCCCCCTTCTGGCTCATTTGCCGGAAAACTAATCACTCAGTTATGACCTTAGTGCTGCAGGGGCAAGAAGAGGGATGACAATAGCAGTCAGAGGGAGAGCCTTGAAGGGGGCTGGCTGATGGAGCCCATTGTTCAGCCAGCAAGGAAGAGCCAGGAAAAGAAATACCCCTACCTCCCTCCCTTCCTCCCCTTCCAATTTCCTGCTGGGCGTCTCCAATGGCTGAACCCAACAGGAAGTCAGGGAGCAAAGGAGTCTATTCATGGGTCCACAAGGGTCATCAGCATAGAGCAGGGCAGAGAGCGGGTCTAGAGAGACAAACAGAAGACATGGAAGACAGCTGTGGGGATGTCCGTCTTCAGAAATGCTGTCCACCTGTGGAAGAGGGAGCGGCAGCCTGGTCCTTGTGCCCCCCCCCATGCCACACAAGGAAGGTGCATCCTTGTGTGTGTTGGGAGGGGAGGGTGTCGTGGGGGGAGAGGGGACATGTCGTGTTGAAAGATCCCCCCGGGGCTCCAAGCACCCCGGAATGGACCCCTTCTCAGGAGGAGACCCCCGGACCCAAAAACCAAGCCGAGTCCACTGATCAGATGCAAACAGCACGAGGTTTATTGAGTAGACACAGGTACCTGCGGGCGGTCAAGTCTTAGGAGGACTCGCGCGCCAGTCCTTTGTTCAGGGCCTTTTTATGGGGTACGGGGAAGCGAAAGCATACGTACAGAAGCAGAAGCATGGTTACAAAGTTTCCATTGGCTGGTTTGAATATAAGGCATACTCGGTGTTTGTAGATTGGCTTTGAAGGACCCCGGCGCACGGAGAGAAAGGTGGGGAGGGGGAGTGAGGAGGGGGAGTGGACCTTATTACTCAGCAGAGAAACATCCTGCCTACGTGACTAGGTCCACATACTTAGGCGACCCCCCCCTTGCCTACGTGACTATCTGCGCGTTACAAGCCGCGCGCGGCAAGCGTACCTATCTCCCCCGCAACATGCCGTTGCCCCTCCTAACTCCAGGGCTGTGCTGAGATAAGGGAGGATTGTCCAAGTAGGCGGAAGGGAAGAGGGGTCTCTTCAGTGTCTCTCAGCTCGCCTCCTCTTCTCCTCCTACCATAGCTCTGATTTCTCTGGCAGCAGAGTGGTAACACTTCTGCTTAGAAAGAGTGATCAGATTCTGTGATTAGGAGGAAGAAGGTGGGAGACAGAGGACATAAGAGAGATAGAACCTCTGAGACTCTGGGTTTAGCCACAGGGACAGGGGGACAGACCAGGGACCACCCCCCCACTGACCCCTGTCCCGCTCCTCATCCCATCAAGTACAATTCAGTCAAAGGTGCTAACAGATCGCTGGGAAAGATGGATGGAGTAATCAGGGCAAATGAAATTAACATGCACAGGGTAATCAACACTAATTAAGCCAATTTAGTCAAGTGATGACCTCAGTCAGCTTTTATTTAATCATATACTTAAATGTCAAATCAATATGCAAATCTCACCCAGGCCTTTTCCAATTATAACCCATTAAAAACTTTCAAGTAAATCAATGCACCCCGGCAGAGTGGGTGAAGCCAGGAAAGGCAAGCTGAGCCCAGAGGATTGGTCAGTGGCCCTTTTGTCTAGAGCACCCCCTCTGCCTCTATTCCCAGGACCAACACTGGTACCCACCCCTTATCTTTCCCCCTGCCATTTATCGTCATCCTGTGTCCATCCCATGGCTCCAAAGTGGCTCTGTGGAGAAGGACACTGAGCCAGCTCTTCCCTAAAAGTCACGTAATAACCACATTTCCACTGAGGGGTGCCTGGGTGTCTCAGTCAGTTAGGCGTCCAACTCTTGACTTCAGTTCAGGTCATGATCTCAGGGTCCTGGCATCAAGCCTTGAGTCCGGCTCTATGCTCAGGGCACAGAAGGGTGAGAAGGGGGAGGGGAGACAGCTTAGGGATTCTCTCTGCCCCTCCCACCCCACTCATGGGGACTCTCCCTCTACCCCTCCCTGCCTCCATGTGTGCATGCACTCTCACTCTCCCTCAAAAAAATAAATAAATGTTTAAACCCCACATTCCTACATCCACACACTCAGCACTTTGTTTTTTGCAATTGGTATTTGTGTCCATTATTTTACTGGAGTCCCCCCCACCCCAGAAAACCTATTAGGTAAACATTACTGTCCCCATTTCTCAATAACCAAATGGAAGCTCAAAAAACCTAGAGGCTTCTCCCCAGGACTCTCTCGCTGTTAGAGAAGGGAGACTCCCGACAGCACCCTGAGGCCACACCCAGCTCAGAGGTTCCGGCCAAGCCCGGAGGAGGAGTCTGCGAAAGAGGCTTCTCTCCCTTCCAGAGACTGAGTCACCAAGTCCCTGTGCCCCACCCCCAACCCTCCTGCGAAGCTGGGTGGGACTTAGCCCCATGTAAAAGGCTTGTCAAACTCGGTTAACTTTGCCTGGACTTGTGAAAAAAGAGGTCAAATCATGACTGACATTGCTTATTAATATTCCATCTCCTTCTGACACTGTCTCCCACTAGGGAGACAAGAGAATGACCAACCAAGGTCCCACAGCAAGGAAAATAAGGAATGGGCCAGCCTGCACCAAAATCTTGCTCAATGCCACACCTGCACGGTGGCAAGCACTTTTCCTTTGGTGGGCTGTGTATAAGGTGTTACCACTCTACCTCTACAAAGAAACGACCAAGAGATCAGAGAGGGTGGTTAATGGTGCTGAGGTTGCACAGTAAGTAAATGGTGAACTCAGGAATGAAAACCAGGTCTTTCTGAGTCAAAAGTCTCAAAGTCCACAGGTCATCCATTCCCAGGGGGAGCCTGGGGCTCATTGTGGTGGGCTCTTTCTCAGGGAGATGTACCACCAGCTGATACAAGTTAGGCTGATGGGCTAAGGGCCTGATTTCCTAGAACTGATACAAAGTGTCCAGAGACACAGTCTGAACTCCTGACTGGCACAGAAAGACCATCTTCAGGCTGGAGCTGCAGAAATGACAGCTGCTTCTCGGAGATCTGCTTCTTGGGGTCAGCCAAGAGCTGACAGGTAAAGCACTGAAAGTCTTGATAATATCACAGCAGAGCCAGACTGAAGATGTGTTCCAGGGAGATGCACATAATTGACTCGCATATGGCACGGTGGTGCTCGGCGGCGACCCTGAAAGTGATTGGGAGCGTACGTGACCACTGGTGTGAAGGAGCTAACACTGGTGCCTGGATGGCTTCAGGGCCCCCCACCCGCACCTCTGAACCACTCCCGAGCTGGTGGAGAGGGGATGCCCTGAGCTCAGTAGGGGGAGAGTTAGACAAACAGTAACCCCGCTGGCAGAGCCAAGAACCAGTGTCCATGGACAAGACTGGAACCATGAAATTTAGAGTGGTGCCAGCCCTGCCTACCTCATACAAGACAAGGTCAGAATAGACAGTGCAGGTAGAGCCTGTTTCTGGCATTGTGTGTGGCAAAGCCTGTGTGGCAAATCCTGTGTCTCAGAAACCCCTCAGGTCTAGGCAAACTCGGATGGATGGTCCCCTAGAGATGAGCCAGCCAGGGCTAATCATGTACAACCACCTTCCACCCTCCACCCAGCAGCTTGGGACAAGTCAACCCAATGTGACATAGCCTTTTCAACAAGGCTCAAATGTTGTGGGGCTTGGGTGACTCCTCCTGACAATTTCATAACCAGAAGACAGAAGAAGAGGGGACAGGGAATAAGAGGAAAGAAGAGAAGAGCCAAGAGATCAATAGTGCCGGCAGGTGTCCAAAACTCTGCTAGGAGCACTCGAATTTATGATCTTACTTAATCCTTGAAACAACCCCAATAGATAATATTATTCCCACTGCAGAAATGAAAAAAGCCCAGGCTCAGCTTAGTTGAAGAACTGACACAAATATACAAATGTGTCCAATCAATATGTTGTACACCTCAAATTTACACAATGTTATATTGGCAGATTCCTAATTTTCAATATCTTCCATTTTTTACAAAGAAGCTTTTTCTGGACAGACCTTCACCGCCAAGTCATTGCCAGGGAAGGGGGAGGCACAAAGGGGCTTGGTGGTACCAGTCAGAGAAGAGAAAGGCAGGACATGGTCTGAAAAATGTCCCTGTCCCTCCGCCCAGGAAAAGCAGATCCTAAAACATTTTCCTCATAGAGAGATGCAAGCCCCTGCCTGGGTCTTCAAAGGGGAAGATGGCTCCAGGCAAGGAAATGAGAACATAACAGTCAAGTGGGACCTGGAATGATTCTGGAAGGACAAGGTAGTTGCAGGAGTCTGGGGACTCAGCTCGTGAGGAAGCCCCAATTTAAAGGGGGGCTTGTACAGAAGACAGGGGGCCAGGTCAGAGGACCCCACAGACCCACAAGTACCTCCAAATCCCTAAATTGCCAAGGCTGCCAAAAATGCCAAGGGAACTGCAAAGGGACAGGAAAGAGCTTTAGATGCGTCTCCAACCCCCAGAAAAATTCCCATCTGGGAGGATGAGAAAGCACTAGAAATCCTGGGGAGCTGAGGAATGGTGAGAAAATTCCAAACAAGCAAAACTATTTAAAAAAAAAAAAAAAAAGATGTATTTTTCTCACTTGACCTCCACCCTGGTAAGGATCTAGGCCATGGGTTAATGCGCACATGGAAGGTAAGTCACATCCATGATCACCAGGGCCCCGCAGGGAGGGTTCCCAATGTGGGACCTCATCTCCCTTCTCTCCAGCAACCCATCAATCTAGTGAAACTCTGGAGGCTCGTGGCAGCCTCTCAGGCTTCCTGTGGACAAGATGTGGGTCTAGAACCTGGGGGTGGTAGGGAATTCCAGGGGGTGGGAAACTCAGCGACAGCTCGTGATTGTTTTTCCTAAATAGTAATGTCCGTGGGATGGCCTTGCCACAATCATCCCCCTCCCTTCCTTGACCCACCGAACCCTATGCCACTCATCTTCACCTCAGCATTCATTGAGCACCTACTGTATGCCATGCACTGTGCTGGGCACTGGCACACTGCCACACGTGAGGCAGACAGGGCTCAGCTTTCATGGCATTTAGATTCCAACAGAGATGACAACACTGATCAAGTATTTCCAGCTCCTCTCTCTTCCAAAGAACCCTCACACAGATTTCTATGCTCCGTGTTCGTGGATGCCTCCTGGATCTGCATCTCCGGCCCAAAGCTCTCCCCTGAATGCCAGCTGCACGTTTTCAACGGCTTCCCTGGTATCTACATTTGCATTTCTAACAAGTATTTTAAACTCAACGTCTCTGAGACGAAATGCTTCCACACCTTCCCCCTCCACAAAACCTGTTCCTGCTTCTCCCCCAGCCTTCCCAGTTACTCAGGCAAAAACCTAGAAGTTAGGCTACAGCTCTCTCACCGTGCATACTCACAGATGCATGCAACCCAGTCTATAGCCAAGTCCTCGGGGTCCAAATGTCACCCCAAGAAATCCCGGACGGGACCCCTTCTTACTAGTGACACAGCTGCCACTCTGCTCTAAGCCACTGGCATCCCTCTCCTGAGCCACTAAACAAGCCCCTTACCTCCTTGCTTCCCGCCACTCACTACCCCATAGTCCAGTAGCCACACTGTTGCCAGAGTGATCTTCTTCACAAGATAAATCAGACCATTTCCCTCCCTTGCTCAGAAGCTTCAACAAGTCTTACTGTGGTCCCTCTAGCCTAAAACAAAGCAATGCCCTCGTCCCGGGTCCACCTCTGCTCCCTCTACGTCAGGCTTCTCGAAGGGTTTTCCTTAACCAAGTTTCTTCACTACCTCACCTCTTGACCCCATGACAAGCATTGCTTTCTACATCCAAAACTGCTCCCACCAAGTTGACTGCTGACCATCTCCTGGCCGGTGTCCTTGGTCTTCACCATCGGTGACATTCTGCCCATGACTCTGCTCACCATCCACTCCCTCCTCCTCTAATCGGTCCCTTCCTAGGGTTTCTGGACACCAGCTCTTCCCTGGCTGTCCTCTCTCCTGTCATCACCCCTGGAGGGACCCTTCTTCCAGCCACTCCATAAATGGCGGGGATTCCCAGGGTTAAAACTTGGCCTTTTGTTCTGCTTACCATAAGCACCCTCATCCGCTTTCACAAATTCATCACTAGATCCCTATCACTAATTCCCAGGTGGTCCCCGAGCCCAGATCTGCAGCCTAGACTCCAGCCCCACGCTTGTAATTATGACTCTGTCCCACCCATGGCACTGCAAACCATGAACACAGAACGAGCGGGCCATTACCCCATTGGAGCCATACATGGACCATATTCCAATCTAATTTCTGATGCCAAAAGTTCTGGCTTCCTCCAAATCTCCTCTCTCCTTCAATCCCTGTGTCTAATTTGTAATACAGCTTTGTGGTCTCACCTGCCTTCTTAATGTGTTTGTATCTGCCCCTGCCTTCTACTGCTCCTGCCTCAGGGGGCCCTCTCTGCCTCTTGCCTGGACCACACCTTCAGGCCCCCCTCCTCCAACCAACCTCCAGGATCTCAACACTGAAGACATTTTTCTAAAATGCAGATCTGACTGTCACTCTCTTCCTTTGAACCCTCTATTGTTGAAACAACTATCTATTGCTGCAGAGCAAGTCACCCCAAAACTCAGCAGCTTAGGATAACAGCCATTTGGGGTTTTTTGTTTTGCTTTGTTTTGTTTGTTTGTTTGTTTTTTAAGATTTTATTCATTTATTTGACAGAGAGAGACCTAGCGAGAGAGGGAACACAGCGGGGGAGTGGGAAAGGGAGAAGCACGCTTCCCTCAGAGCAGGGAACTCGATATGAGGTTCTATCCCAGGACCCTGGGATCATGACCTGACCTGAAGGCTGACACTTAACAACTGAGCCACCCAGGTACTCCGATAATAGCCATTTGTTATCACTCATGCGTCTCTGGGTTGGCTGGGGTCACTCCTGGTCTGCAGGTAAGCTGGGGGCTCAGCTTTGGTCTGGCTTCCCTGGGGTACACCTTCTCCTCAGACCAGCAGAAATGTGCAAGACCTCTTGAGACCCAGGCTCAGAATTGATGCATGACCAATCTACATCATTCCATTGCCCAAAGCAAGACACACAGCTGAACTAGTATCAAGAGGTGGGAAACCGTACTCTCCCCGTGATGGGAGCATATGCAAAGTCCCTGAGCAATGGACATGAGTACAGGAAGGGATAAAGAATTGGGGCCATAAACGCAACTCACCACGGTCACATCCCATTGTCCATAGCATCAAATCTCAACTCCCTGCCTCCAGGGGCTGGTTCAGCCACTGCCCTATGCTCTGAATTCCCAACCATAACCCACCATTCACTGCTCCACAAGTACACCTTGCCTTCTGGTTTGCCTCTGCACAGGCTGTTTTTCATTCCCAAGGCCCTTCTCCCGCCCACCATACTCCACCTGGGAAATTCATACACATCCTCTAAGATCTAGCTCTGCACGCAGCTCCTTGCTCCCTGTTACAGAACTCACCCTTAGGCAAAGGTGTCATCTCATCCCCTGGATGGTATATAAGTTTGCTCTTACCATTGTAACAAACGGACTTTGTGGTCTAAACAACACACATGTGTTCTTTTCTGTTCTGGAGGTCAGAAGTCCAAAATCAGTTTCCCTGGGCTAAAGTCAAGGCAGGTTCCTTCTGAAGCCTCTGAGAGGAGAAACTTTTTCAGCTTCTAGTGACCATCTGGCTTTCTCAGCTTGCGGCCCCCTCCTCCATCTTCAAAGAGTAAGAGCATCATCTCAGCCTCCACCCACATCCCCTTCTCCTCGTCCGTGCCAAATCTCCCTCCGCCTCCATCGCAGGAGGACACGTGATTACACATAGCGTTCACCTGGGTCATTCAGGATACTCTCCCCATTTTGAGAGCCTTAACTAAGTCACACTGGCACAGTCCACTATGACAAATAGGACAACATTCACAGGCTCTGGGGCTTGGGCCCTGGGATCTGCAGGGGCTGCTGTTCAGCCTTACTGCTGGCAGTTTGCATATTTCTTCTCCGGGCTCCGGACCTGGCACAGGATGGCTGTTCAACACATTTGATGAAAGAAAGAATGAATGAGAGAACGAACGCAGGGCCAGAGTCCCCATTGGGGGTGCCAGGGTCCCCAGCAGGCTGGCTGGCACAGGCAGCAGTGAAAACCCAGCCCCTACATTCACCATAACAGAGAATATTCTCTGTAATAAATAAGAGATCAAACCAAGCCCTCCGTGCAGTGCAGGAGCTAGGCTGCCTAAACTAAAAAGGAAAAAGATTCCTCCCCAGAACCATGGAGACGGAGCTGTGAGCTCACCCCAAGGAACCATTAACCCCCTGTTCCTTGTTATAACTGCAACAGAATGCGCTGCAGGCAGGTCCCATAACCCCACTCACCCCTGTTCCTGTGTATTCAACAAAGAGCTGTGGGTACCACTCTGTGCTGGTCAAATAAAAACATGGTCCCTGCCCTCAAGGGGCTGCCAGTCCAAACTCCTTTTGAAAATATTTGAAATGAACCCAGCACAATTTCCAAATGTGCTGAAGCTCATGGGAAGTCCTGTTTCTTACATTTTCAGAGGTCTCCTGGCAGAGCCTTTCATTCATTGCACAAACATGGAGCACCTTCAGGGTGGGCTGTCCCAGCAGCCACCAGTGGACGCTCCCCATAGGACTTCCAGAGCCTTCCACCTTGCCCTGATCAATTCCCCCTGCAGTGCAAAAAAAGACTACAGGGAAGTTGGGAGGGTGCCTGGGAAGGGAGGTGTGACTGGCTACTGGAAAGGCATCAGGGATTCGAACCAGGGAGGTGTTTGCTCAGGGGGAGGAGGAAGCCAGGCTGATCGAGGATGACAGGGAGGGTGGGGATGCAGAAGGGATCCTGATCACAGGAGCCACTAATGACTGCATTAGCTCTCCCTACAGGCCCGCATGTGCTGTGTGCTCGATATAAATGAGCTCACTTAATCCTCCTACCATCCCTGCAAGGCAAAGACTATCAGACCCATTTTACAGATGAGGAAACAGAGACACAGAGAAATAAAGGAACTTGCCCCAAGGCACATAGCTGCAAGTAGACCTGGATTTGGATTGACTCCATCTAGACGACTTCTTCTAGATAACTGGACTGTGAAGGAAAGATGAGCCATGTGGGCGAAGAGGGAGGTGCGATGTTCCAGGGACTTCATGGTCGGGGAGGATATTTTGTAGGTAGAGGAATATAAACACGTCTGTGCACTAAACAGCACATTTGTGTACTGATGGGTGGGAGCTCAGCTGACTGAGGGGGCAGGACCCGGGACAAGGGTGGGCCTGAGTCAGGCCCGGAAAGAAAGAGAAGGTGGATGGTGACCCAGAGGCCAGCAAGGCATCAGAGGGCCCAGAAGCCAGTGTTAGGCTGAAGGCCAATGGCTCCAAAATTCATCACCTACAAATGTCCTTGTCCACTCTGTCGATAGCGTGTCATCAACATGAAGGATGCAGGGTCTCTGGAATCGGCTTCTATCCAAGCACGTGCAGCTAGTGGCGGAAGGTAGACCAGCCAGCCATGCTCAAAACTTCAAGACTGATAGGTGGAAGCAGGGCTTCCAGAGACTTCTTCCCACCCCCAGACGGGCTAGAGAAACACTTCTAGGAAGACAGCCATGGTTGGGAGTGTCTGAAATTGGAAGATAAAACCCAAGAAGGGAGTGAAAAGAATAGGAAGGGAGCCCCAGACATGGAAGAAGCAATGGGGCGCCATCTTGGGATAAGAGCATCTCCTGCCCACACAGAGCTGAAACCACTGATCCTGGGACCCTCCCAGAGGCCCAGCCTATGTATCCAACTGCAAGTACGCCTTGCTCCTGTGGTCCCCGTGACCCCACGTCAATATCCCTCTCTGCCCTTCTCCAGATTTGGAGCTCAGAGAAGAATGAGCCAAAGGAAAGGACCGAGGAGCCCAGCGCTGATGCAGCCGTGAGGAGAGGGGGCCTGGCCCAGGGGCCGGAGAAGGCAAGGAAGGCATTTGCTCATTCATTCACTCCTTTGCTCAACAAATATTTATCAGGCACCTACGACGTGTCGACACTGGAGTAAAAGATGAGCAGAAAACAGACAATCAGTGGTCTCGGGAGTTTATGGCAAAGGGAAAGAAAGAGATAGGCTTGAATCAGATACTCACAGAAAGAGGTAAAGTGATCATAATCAGCGTACAAGAGGCACTCGGTCTTACAAGCGTGCGTGTCAGGGGCTGACTTACCAAGAACTCAGAGGCTTCCCTAAGTAAGCAGCTCATGTGGCCTGAAATCAGAGCACAAGTGGGATTGGCCAAGTGAAAATGGGCAGAACACCCAGGCAAAGGGGACAGGACGGATGCGGAGGACAGTGGCTCTGGGATTCACAAAGAGCCTTCACTCCATCAGGAGATGGCAAGTGGAGGATTCCGCTGACATGGCATCATCCAGAGGGAGCAGAGTGAGTAACAGTAGCTAATACTTGTGTAACTGTAACTAGCAATATAGAGGACACTGATATAACTAATAATAACATAAACACTAATATCACTCGTACAGAATTTACTCCGTTGCAGACACTGATGGAAACGCTTTTTCTTTTAAGCTATTTAAAAATCACACCAATTCAAGGAGGCGAATACAATGGTATACCCATTTTACATATAATACCCAGAGATGGCGAGCAACTTTCCTGAAGTCACACAGCCTGTAAGTGGCGGATCCTAGATCCATACCCAGGCAGTGGAGCTTGAGTCTGGCTCCAGAGCCTGAACCACCTCCTTGTTGATTGAGGACTTGCTCTGTGGATGTCTGTGCTCACGGCATGTTTTCATGCCACGCTCATGGGCGGCTCACAGCAACACCCTGGGGGTAGTTATTCAGTAGTAGTAATAGTACCACTTCGATAGAGACAGGGTGGGATTTGCCTAAGGTCACACAAGTGGCATGTGGAGCCCCTGAGTCCAGAACCCAGGGATCCAGAGTTGCAGGGTTACGTAGAGGGAGCAGGAAAAGACGAGGGCCCTACCTCGAGTCAGCACAAGGGACCACTTGGGGATCTTTCGGCGACAACAGACAGATTCATTCATTACTTCAGGGGAAAAGGGATTTGTTGAAATTACACATGTGCATGGGTGTGATATAATAAAAAGTAAATAGTTGGTCTTTATCCCTGTTCCTGGCATGCAGCTCCTAAAACCATTGGAATCTCCTGAGTATTAACGGTGTCTTTTGTATGCTAATGAGATGATTGGTGGCTGGGGGCCCTAGAGAGCTGCAGGGTGGGGGCTGGTTGCTGGAAAGAGGAAGGTGTGATAAGAGGGGTGGAACTTTCAGCTCCAACCCTGACCTTCAGGGATGGGAGAGGGGCTAGAGACGGAGTCGCTCACCAATGGCCCAGGATTTAATCTTTCACACGGACATTAGAAAACCTCCATTTTAAAAACCCTACACAAAGGGGTTCGGAGAGTCTCCAGGCTGGTGATCAAGGTACTGGGAAGGTGACACCCCCAGAAAGGACATGGAAGCTCCGAGCCCCTTCTCCAACCCTTGTCCTCTGCATCTCTCGCCTTTGGCAGCTCCTGAGCTGGGTTTTTTTTTGTTTGTTTTTTTAATCATAAAGCCAATAAATGTAAATGAAGTGCCTTCCTGAGTTCCCTGAGTTTTTCTAGCAAATTATCCAATCAGGGAACCCCTGATCTATAGCTGGTCGATCAGAAGTACAGAAAGCTCAGAGCTTGTAATTGGCATCTGAAGTGGGGGGCAGTCTTTACCTTTTACCTTTGGGGACCTGACGCTACCTCTGGGAATACAGAACTGACTAGAAAAGTGGGGCATCCAGCTGGTGTTGAAAAATCAGTGAATTGGTTGTTAGTGTCCGAAAAGACCACATACTTCTTGTCGAGAGTGCTGTGAGTAAAAACAGTTCAGGGGGTCATAGCCAACCTATGCAAGGCCTCCCTTGAGTAGAAGGTCTATTTCAATTGTGTGGCTCTCGTGGTCCTCTGTGCACTCAGCAGGGATGGGGGCAAGGGTTTCTTTGGAAGGTGGTATGAGCAGCCTGAAATACATCCAGTGCACCTGAGTAGAACAGAGGAGTTAGAATAAGACATCAGGAGAGCATGAGTGGGGGTCATGGGTCCAATCTGGAGGAGGCAGCGTGAGGTCAATGCCAAGGGTTACATTGTGTGCACAAGCAGAATGACGTGAAGAGCAGGCTGGAGGACCAGATAGGGACACGCAGGGAAAGAGCTAAACACACAGAGCTCTTGTTAGCTGGTGAACTTGGAAGGTCGACCAATCCTGACCTTCCCACGGTAGGGTCAGCCTACCGAGGGTCAGTGTATCTAAGCACCCTGAATGTCCATGGGGCAAATGTCAGCGTGACAGAATGCGGCCAGGGAGGAGTGCGGCTGTCGCCAAAGTCTATGTTTCTGGGTGTCAGTTTTCTAGAATTTTGCTGGGGCAGAATGTAAGCAAAGCATAAGGCTGACGCATCAGAACGCCTGTGCGTCAGAAGACAGCCCAGCATAATAGCCACATCTTGGAGTGTCAGCTGGGGGGAAAGCTGCTTTGATGGGCAGTCGGCAACTGGGAGTGTCAGTGAGGCCTGTGGCTGCAGCCAGCTAATACCCTTGCCGTCTGTTCGCCGGGACATAACATCAGCAGGAGAGGCCTGCCATGCTCCTAGCCTGTGAGGCATGGCTCTCCCATCCAGAACAGGGATTTGGAAATGGGGGAAAGGGGAGTATTCCTTTGCTAGGGCTGCTATAATGGAGTACCACAGACTTGGGGGCTTGAGCCACAGACAGTCTGGAGGCTGAAGTCTGAGGTCAAGGTTGGAGCAGGGCCGCTTTCTTCTGAGGCTTCTCTCGTTGGTTTTATAGAAGACCGTGTTCTCCCTGTGTCTTCACATGGTCTGCCCGTGTGGTCGTCTGCCTCTTAATCTCCCCTTCTTCTAGAAACACCAGTCAGGGTTTAGAGCCCACCCTAAATGCCTTCATTTTTATCTTCACCACTACTTAAAGGCCCTATCTCCAAATGCAGTCACATTCTGAGGTCCCGGGAGTTGGGGAGACCTCTACATACGAATCAGGGGCGGGGGGGTAGAGGAAGACACAATTCTGCCTGTAACAGGAGGCAACTAGGGAAAGAAGAATAAGGAGCTATTCATTGTCAGAACTGAGCAGACAGAGAGGCAGCCACCAGGTCAAGCATTCAATCAGGGAAGACTTCTTGGAGGAGGCAGGTTAGTAGACAAAACTTGGTGTCGACCCAAGGAGACTCCAAGCAGCCCATGAGTGCCTAGGTCCATGGAAAACAGAGAACCCCTAAATGTAAACACAGGGAAAATTCAGGAAGAAGCAACCAAGCAGAAAACTCTGACCTAGGGGGGCTACCCCTTCGAAGAAACCCTGGGGGGCTAAAATCAAATCTCCCCAAAGCAGGACAAGGTTTAATAAATAATAACATTTTTAAACATATAATGTATTATTTGTTTCAGGTCTGTGAATCATCAGTCTTACACAATTCGCAGCACTCACCATAGCACATACCCTCCTCCATGCCCATCACCCAGCCACCCCATCCCTCCCACCGCCCTCCCCTCCAGCAATCTCAGTTTGTTTCCTGAGATCAAGAGTCCTTTATGGTTTGTCTCCCTCTCTGGTTTCATCTTATTTTCTTTTTCCCTCCCTTCCCCTATGATCCTCTCTGTCTTGTTTCTCAAATTGCTCATATCAGTGAGATATATGATAGTTGTCTTTCTCTCATTGGCTTATTTCGCTCAGCATAATACCCTCTAGTTCCACCCATGTCATTGCAAATGACAAGATTTCCGGTTTTGATGGTTGTATAATATTCCATTGTGTATATATATATATATATATATATATATATACCACATCCTCTTTATCCATTCATCCATTGATGGACATCTAGGCTCTCTCCATAGTTTGGCTGTTGTTGATATTGCTGCAATAATAGCATTTTTTTTCCCCATTTTTGAAATACCTTAAAGTTTTAGGAGCATGGGATTTGGTGTCCAACCAGCCTGGATGCCATCAGAACTCTTGCGATCTGTGTCACCTGAGACAGTCACATGACATCCCCCCCCCCCGCTTCGGTGTCCTTGTCCACTCAGTGGAAATGATTCTCATACCATCTTCCTGTGGTGACTGCGGAATTGTCGGGATGACACTGTAGAAGCCTCTAGACCAGAACGTGGCTGGAAACAGGGCTCAAGAAATGGTGGCCAGTCAATAAATCTGCACACCTGTGATTTTCTAACTCCCTGAGGCCGCTGGACGGGGCCTGCTTCTCACAGCTGGCATGGAGGGCACCTGGGGCTGCCGGTCTGTGGGAGCTGCTGGCCATGCTGCTCTCCTGTCCTGTCTTTTCTAGGAGGCTAAGGATGCCGGGCTTGGGTCCCCAGTGCTGCGCAGGCCTTGGGCCGGGCCGGTCAGCTTGGCAGGGAGGCCAGGAGGAGCGGCCACTCAGGTGGAAAGCTTCCAGCCATATCTGAAAACCAAATCACTTCCCCCCCTGGCTTGTCCATTTCTGACTCAGGGAACTGAAACGCCTCATTTCACGGCCTCTGCTCACCAGAGCCAGCCCAGGGTGGGAGGCCGCAGCACTTTCCACCCCTGCCCGGGACCCTGGGCCCACAGCAGAGTAGGGCACACCGATCCCTGAGTGAGCTGTTCATGGGGCTGCTGTCTTCCCTCCCCCCCCCCGTCCTCACACATTTGACACAGAGCATCCTCCATCCCAAGTCTCTCCTTTGGGCACACTCAGTGGCCAGGGCCTGGGAGCAGACCAACCCCGGGTGTGCACCGAGCCACAAAGGGCAGAGGCCCATGGGGACACACCTGCGCAGACATACGTGTCCTCACACATATGCACACGCACACACACATACACACACACAAACCCTGTGGAGGCATGCTTGCTACCCGGCTTCTCAGAGCAATAGCGAAGGGCTGACTGCTAAGGGGGGAGGGTCGGCCCCCACACAGAAGGTCGTGGGACCAACTCCAGACCCTTGGTCCCCAGAGATGGTGGTGAACTTGAGAGCCCCCTGGTAGAGCTGGCTGAGTGTAGTCTCAGGGTTCCCAGGTCGGCCTCTCCCAGGGATGACCCAGGACTCTCCTGGCTGTCGGCATGGCAGGTATGTGAGGAGCCAGGGGCCTGGGAGAGCTAATCAGTTCCCAGGCGAATCCAGAGAGAGCACAGCCTGAGCCCCAGGCCTTAGGATACTGTAGCCAGAGATCCTGAGTGCCTTCAGACCCCAGAGGCTGGAGAGGAGCTGGGACGGGCTAGGACAAGGATGAGGCTCCTGACTTTGACATTGGAGCTGAGGCTGAGGTTGACACTGGGGCTGGAGCCCTGAGTCTGTCAGGGGGAGTGGTGGTTAAGTTCCCAAGGGTCTTCAGCTCCAGCAGCTCTGGAAAGCCGAGAGACAAAGACTTGACTGTCCCTGGCCCACTCTGCACGAAACAGTGGCTGATGAATGACTTGCTTTTTTGGCTAATGAGGTGCAGTGGGAGTGAGGCAATGTCAGCCCGAGCCTGGAGTCTGCCCTGAAACGTGGAGAGCAAAGACAGCCTGCCCTCGAACCAGCCACTCGCCTAGCCTGGCAGACACAGCCTTCCCGGAAGAAGCAGAGGGACAGGATGGACACTAGCTTGCCTGCCCCAGGCCTGTCTGCAGCTGAGGCGTCCCCCGTGGGTCCCCAGACCTTCCCCACCTATGTCTGTGAGGGGGACCTCCATCTCTCCCCCCAACCCTCTGCCACCCTCCAACTGCGTCAGACTCACCCCCTCCCCAGGAAGGAGCCTGTAGGCTGGGACCCACAGTCCCGGGGCTGGAGAGGGACCCGAGCAGGACTGGACTCAGAAGGGTAGGACATAAACCTCACTTCCACCAGGCTGTGAAAATCCCTTTAGAACAGAAAGAAACACAAACAAACCTACCGATGACCTCCAGCAGTCCCTTAGCCTTGAGGCAGGCCCCAGGTATATGTGAGGAATAAGGCAAAGGTCTACACCACATAGAGGCGCACCCTCCAAAGACAAGGAGAAAGACCCCCACCACTCCAACGACCATCACACAAGAAAGCCTGAGATGTGGGTTGCCGAATAAAAGACATGATGCCCACTTAAACTTGAATTTCAGATACATTACTAATAAGTCATGAAGTCTCATACAATATTGGCGACACATTTATACTAAGAACTTATTCATCATTTATCTGAAATTCACGATAAACTGTGAATTCTATATTTTCATTTGCTGAATCTGACAACCCTACTCATAGGTGAGGCCTCTTTGGAGCAATAGATACGTGCTCCTGGGTCAGGCAGTCTTGAGTTCAAATTCTAATTTTCCCACTTATCGACCAGAGGACAAGAGGACTATCACTCAGCCTCTTTGGGTCCATGTTTCCTCATTAATGAAATACATTCTATCCTGCATACATGTTATGTTGTTCAACAACAAAAACAAAATATTAAATTTTGAAAGCTTAAATTAAATGAGATGCAGTATGGGGCCTGGAATGGAGCCTGGAACAAAGTGTTTTGTTTTGTTTTATTTTGTTTTGTTTTGTTTTAATAGTGATGCAAATACTAGAAGTTCCACAGTTTGTGACAGCAAAATGTAGATCAAGAGTCCTGCCAATGAAGGAGTCAAACTCTCTCTCTTCGCAGATGACATGATACTTTATATGGAAAATCCAAAAGACTCCACCCCCAAACTACTAGAACTCATACAGCAAGTCAGTAACGTGGCAGGATACAAAGTCAATGTACAGAAATCAGTGGCTTTCTTATACACTAACAATGAAAATACAGAAAGGGCAATTAGAGAATCGATTCCATTTACTATGGCACCAAGAACCATAAGATACCTGGGAATAAACCTAACCAAAGAGGTAAAGGATCTGTACTTGAGGAACTACAGAACACTCATGAAAGAAATTGAAGAAGGCACAAAAAGATGGAAGACCATTCCATGCTTTTGGATTGGAAGAATAAACACTGTTAAAATGTCTATACTGTCTAGAGCAATCTATACTTTTAATGCCATTCCAATCAAAATTCCACCGGTATTCTTCAAAGAGCTAGAGCAAATAATCCTAAAATTTGTATGGAATCAGAAGAAACCCTGAATTGCTGAGGAAATGTTGAAAAACAAAAATAAAACTGGCAGCATCACATTACCTGATTTCAAGCTTTACTACAAAGCTGTGATCACCAAGACAGCATGGTATGGCATAAAAACAGACACATAGACCAATGGAACAGAGTAGAGAGCCCAGATATGGACCCTCAACTCTATGGTCAAATAATCTTTGACAAAGCAGGAAAAAATATACAGTGGAAAAAAGACAGTCTCTTCAGTAAATGGTGCTGGGAAAATCGGGCAGCTATATGTAGAAGAATGAAACTCGACCATTCTCTTACACCGTACACAAAGATAAACTCGAAATGGATAAAAGACCTCAACGTGAGACCATCAGGAATCCATCAGAATCCTAAGAGGAGAACATAGGCAGTAACCTCTTCTATATCAGCCACAGCAACTTCTTTCAAGATATGTCTCCAAAGGCAAAGGAAACAAAAGCGAAAATGAACTTTTGGGACTTCATCAAGATCAAAAGCCTCTGCACAGCAAAGGAAACAGCCAACAAAACAAAGAAGCAACCCACGGAATGGGAGAAGATATTTGCAAATGACAGTACAGACAAAAGGTTGATATCCAGGATCTACAAAGAACTTCCCAAACTGAACACACAAAAAACAGATAATCATATCAAAAAATGGGCAGAAGATATGAACAGACACTTCAATGAAGACGGACAAATGGCTATCAGACACATGAAAAAATGTTCATCATCACTAGCCATCAGGGAGATTCAAATTAAAACCACATTGAGATACTACCTTACACTAGTTAGAATGGCCAAAATTAGCAAGACAGGAAACAACGTGTGTTGGAGAGGATGTGGAGAAAGGGGAATCCTCTTACACTGTTGGTGGGAATGCAAGTTGGTGCAGCCTCTTTGGAGAACAGTGTGGAGATTCCTTAAGAAATTAAAATTAGAGCTTCCCTATGACCCTGCAATTGCACTACTGGGTATTTACCCCAAAGATACAGATGTAGTGAAAAGAAGGGCCATCTGTACCCCAATATTTATAGCAGCAATGGCCATGGTCACCAAACTGTGGAAAGAACCAAGATCCCTTCAATGGATGAATGGATAAGGAAGATGTGGTCCATATACACTATGGAGTATTATGCCTCCATCAGAAAGGACAAATACCCAACTTTTGTATCAACATGGACGGGATTGGAAGAGATTATGCTAAGTGAAATAAGTCAAGCAGAGAGAGTCAATTATCATATGGTTTCACTTATTTGTGGAGCATAACAAATAACATGGAGGACATGGAGAGATGGAGAGGAGAAGGGAGTTGAGGGAAATTGGAAGGGGAGGTGAACCATGAGAGACTATGGACTCTGAAAAACAACCTGAGGGTTTTGAAGGGACCGGGGGGCGGGTGGGAGGTTGGGGGAGCCAGGTGGTAGGTACTAAGGAGGGCATGTATTGCACAGAGCACTGGGTGTGGTGCAAAAACAATGAATTCTGTTACGCTGAAAAGAAATTTAAAAAAAAATAAAAAGAGTCCTGCCAGCTGGGAGAATCCCTGTAGGCTTCCTGAAGGAGGTGACATCAGCATCAGACTCTGAAGGAGGAGCCAGATTTCATAAGAAGGTACAAGAAGGGCACAGCAAACAAAGAGGTGTGTAGGTACATTTCTTCAGCCAAAATCCTGCTAGGAGTCAAGAGGCACTGAGTTTTCTGAGCACTTGGGCATAAATGCTCAGAGGTCATGAGCTCTTAGTAGCTCACAGTAGTGGCCACCACGGTGCTACCCTCCCCCACTCCGCCTGCTTCACTCACCGCCTTCTAGCCTGGCCTCTGCCAGCTTTGAGTGTGTAGCCCTGCCAGAGTCCAGGAGAGGAAGGAATGCACAGAGCTCCTCAAGACTCCTGCATGACCAGACAGAGGCCTAGGGGTGAAGATTCTGGAACTGGAAGCTGAAGAGGTCAGCAGGGGCAGATCATGTTGGGCCTGTATGTCGGGCTCTCCCTTCAAGATCTTCAGGGGCCAGTGAAGGCTGTAGAGCCAGGGAGGGACTGAATCTACCACGCAGTCAGCCCAGTTCAAGCAACATCTACTGAGCATACACTGAGTGCCCAGGGTGGGTTGCTGGGTCCCAACCTCCTGAGCTCATGGTCTATACAGACCAGATGCCAACTAGGCAGCAGGTAACACTGACTCACAGTAGTACATGTGCCATGTGGCAAGTGTAGCAACAGGGGTTTATAAAGTTCATGCTGGCAGCTCTGAATGCACAGACCAGAGGTAGAAGACTGGGGATGGAAGCTGGGGACAGGTGACAACTGAAGAAGGTCAACCAGAAGGACCCCGAGCGGTGGGGATGGAGTCAGTGATGGGGGGAGGGGGGGTGATGTCCGAGGGTCCCAGGAAGAAATGCGGAAGTCAGCAGGTGCCTGCTCAGCAAGGGTTTGGGCCACAGCCCCAGCTTACTGCCAGCGCTGTGAACCCCTTTCAGGCTGAGGGAGCGTGCTTCAGGAACTCCCGGAGTCAGTGGCAGCCCCCGACAGATGGGGGCTGGTGAACAAATAGCCCAGTTTCTTCTCCCTGTGATTGGGATAACCCTGCAACACACTCTGTGCTGGTCGCACTGGAATCCTGGTCCCCGAGTCTGCTTCTAGAAATCCCAACTCAGATCTGGAACTCAAGTAGGTAGTGACCTCCTCATTACAGGAAGTGTTCAAGGAGCAGTCAAACAGCTTACCCCTGAAGGATCACAAAGAAGCAGTATCGCAAATTCATCCAACGTTCTCTGAACACCTAACCAGGGTGTGCTCAGCTCTGCCAGGGGCAGGGGAACCCGCCCTTGCACCCATGCCCACGACTTGTGGCTGTGACGGCAGTCAGGAATGTTGGACCCCGGGCATTCTCCGGGCAGCACTGAGACAGAGTCCAGCATGGTGGGTGTTGGGGTGCAGACAACAGAAGAGAGGTGACTGTCCACAGTCTCTGCTCCAGAAGGCCTGGTCCCCACTTCTGAGTTCTACAACCTTCTCTGGACGAGGAGAGTCTCAGCTCTCATCAGAGTGGGAGTGAGGAGGCAGCCCTGGGCCAGACTCCCTCATCGAGAGCTTCCGCTCAGTTCCATTTCTGGGCAAATCACTCAGCAGAGTGGCTTGTGAGAGGGTTTCCAAGCAGCTGCCACATCAGGAATTAGTGGAACCAATAGCCCCAGAGGCTGGGCCTGCAGTGGTCCTGTGGGCTCTGGCCCCACCCACAGCAGGGCCACAACCTGTCCCTGCACATCCTGCTCCTCATCTTCCGAGAGAGACCAAGAGTTTCTCTGACCCTGCCACTGACCTTGAGCTAGCCTCCCCCACTCGAAGAAACCTTGGTTTCTTCAGGGGGACAGTCCTGGTGCTGCGGGGCTGGGAGTACCAGCAAGAATGGACAAAGCAATAAAAATCAATTTAGAGAAACTGTGACAGGCAAGCCCATGACTGGGAGCTTGAACTCAGATGTAAATAAGGCACAGGCCCTGTCCACATGAAGTTCTCCATTGCAGGGAAATCAAGTCCAGAAGAAACCCAGCAAAGCCCCCATTTGGTGTAACAGATGCCCAGCTGCAGTGCTGTGGGAAGGCAAGGGAGCAGGTGATCCTTTCTGTGAAGACCAGCCAGCAAGGGGTCGGGGACAGCTGAGTGAGAAGGAAGCCTGTGGCACTCACTCATTCAACAAATGGCTTACGCACATCTGTTGTAGGCAAATCCAGCCATGGAGATATAAAAAAACACAAAATGGTCCCCCCAAAATTCCCTGCCCTCATGGAGCTTGAAGTCTGATGGAGGGAAACAAACTAAAAAATAAAATTAAAAAACAACTAAAGTCATAAAACGTACGGTTGTGTTGTTGGTGATGCATACTCTGGGAAAAATAAAGTGGGAAGAAGGAACTAGGCAGTGCCAGAGGAATAGGAATTCTGTAACGTTTAAGAAGGTCAGGAAAGGCGGCAATGTGAAGGTGACGTTGCATAGAATGGGGGTGGGGGAGTGCAAGACAAAAGGGAACAGCACGTGCAAAGGCCCTGAAGCAGGAGTATGCTTAGCATGGTCAAGGAAGGGGCTGCTAGAGCAAAGTAAGCATGGGGAGAGCAGTACAAGGTGAAGTCAGGGAGTTCATGGGGGACCAGATGGTAGAAGATCTTCAAAGCCATGGCGAGGACAGTAACTTCCTCTCTGAGTGAAATGGGAAGCCAGTGGGGCATGCCTGGGTAGCTCAGTCAGTTAAGTCCAACTCTTGATCCCAGCTCAGGTCTTGATCTTGGGGTTGTGAGTTTGAGCCTCATGCTGGTCTCCACACTGGATGTGGAGCCTACTTAAAAAGAAGGAAAGGAGGGAGGAAAAAGGAAGAAATGGGAAACCAGTGAAAGGTTTGTCGTCAAAGGAACAACATGCCCAGACTCCTGGAACAGTGGGAAGGAGGAGAGGGACAGGGGCAGGGAGACCAGCGTGAGGCTAGGACCGTAATCCAAACCAGTCTGCTGGGCAAGTGGGTGCTGAGAAATGGCCAGATTCTTGTTAGGTTTTGAACCTAGAGGCAACAGGATTTGGTGGGTACAGGGTACAAGAGAAAGACAAAAGGAGGCCTCCAAGGCCTGGGGCAGAGCCTGGAGGTGGGGCGCCATTCCCTGCAGTGGGGAAGAACACAGGAGCAATTTGTTGCAGGAGGAAATCAGGATTCCCCAAGGGATGAAGTCCAAGGGCATCTCGGGCTGAGGGAAGAGCACAGAAAAGGCGTGAACACACAGTGTATCATTCCTGGAGATTCCGAGGGCTCTGAGGTCTGGAACAGCCTGGAGTGCACAGTGCAAAGTGGCTGGAGATGCAGCTAGAAAGGTACACTAAGTTGTAGCCGGCGCAGGAAGGACCCCGAGTGCCCCGCGATGGCCTTCTAGATTGATCACATGTGCCCTGGGGCAACAGCCGAGTTTCCAAGCGGATAAAAATAGTTAGAATTGCTTCATAGAACAATGCCTTGGCCTCACGGTAGAGGGTTCACTGGGGAGCGGGAGGCTGGAGGCAGGGGCACAGGGGGGTAGCCGGTCAGGGCATGGCTGGGAGGGGCAGGAGATGGTGAGACCTATACCCGATCAGTGACAGCGGAGGGAGAGGAGGCCTCCCTGACAGAGACTCCTGGGGGGATCCCGGCAGCTGGCTCGTGGCTGATGCAAGGATGACATCAAGGGCGACATCCAGGTTCCTATTTGGGGGTGCTGAGTGGTGAAGTTCCAAGACCATACAAAGAAAGTAGGAAGATGGGCAGGGCCCCGCTGTGGGCCCCCCTCACGGGGCTGGAAGGTGCCAGCTCGGGGCTCAGCACACATAGAACGAGCCCTTCCACACTGCTCCCCCTCCCCCATCCAATGGACCCCAGGCCCCAGAAGGCCCCAGAGGGCCCCAGGCCTGCAGGAGATGCGGCCTGGGCCACCCAAGTGGGGGCAGCGACTCCATTTCCAAGGTCAAGTCCCGGCCTGGCGGGACCCCCCCCTCCCCCCACCTCCATTTCCGTCACTGTAAAACCAAACGGCGCCAGGCCCCTGTGCGCCTCACATCAGCACAACAAGATGCTTAGTCAATAAAATAGTTGAGCCAAGTGAACTCAGCATGCGACTCCAGGAGGAGTTTTTTTTTTCAAGGGGAAACGCTATCATTTCCCATTCCTGTTTAATGAATCATGGGAATTATAGCAACATTACAAATGGCTTTCTGTGCAGGCTATTACTTTGTTTCTGCAGGGTTCTAATGGCAGGCCCGCTTCACTGAGGGCTCAGCCTGCCCCCGGCTAAGGAGAATAATGGTATTATTATAAGCAGTCCCTTACAAGGCCCTGGCCTGGGAGGGGTGGTCGCCCAGGACTTGACGAGTTGGGTCTAACGTGGGAAGCCCCATGTGATTGATTGGAGAATGTCCTGGGGAGTCCCAGGCACTTTTGTGCTGAGACGGGGCACAGCTAAGCGGGGACTCCCAGCATTCAGGCTGGGAAATTGGGGAGGGGGGGGTTGGGAGAGAAGGGGAACTGAGGGGAAGCTGGTGAGCTTTTTTCCTGGGTGTGGAACGGAGGGAGCTGTAGTGAACAGGACAGACTCAGCCCCTACAGGATTTGGGGTGCTCAGGGACAGACTGAGGGGAGTAGATGTGTCACAGCCCTCACCAAGACTGCCCTGAAGCCTGGGCTGGCTCCTGTGATGGCAGATACCAGAAGGAGCCAGGCTGGCCGGGTCCCTGGAATCTTCCATCCAGGGCAGGGGCCAAGGAGAGAAGGCACAGAGATCCAAGCATCACCCAGAGCCACTGGCTGAGGCAGAGCTGGTATAAGTGTGGGGGCCCTTTTCCCTGGTCCCTGCCCTTCCCCCTTGAAAGTGAAAAAGCTGGAGAGCCTGGGGGGCCCACCGTGGGTAGTGCCCCATCCACCTAGAGCCAAAGCTTGTTGAATAAGCTCCACGAAGCCTTGCTTCTTTCGAGCCTGCCGCCTGCTTTCTGCAGTGTCAATCAAGAACTAGTAAGTGTCTTAGAAGGCTAATCAACCCTTATAGTAGAACCCACGTGGTGTGGTCTCCTGGCTCAGGAACCCCTCCTGGCCACAGCCGGCGCGCCCAGGGTGGACACCTAGCCCCGACTGAGCCACCCACACTCTGCCCCCCAACAACGGAAGATGCAAAGGAAATGTGTTTCGTGGGATCCCTGCTGCGTCTCCAGCACCCTGAATTCTGCCCACCACACTGCGGGGGCGAGGAGGGCCTGATCAGTGTGTATTGAACAAGCAAACCAACCAACAAATGAATGAGTGAATGAATGAGCCTTGTAGGGGAATCTGGAATTTTTAACTGGGAAACGCAGAGATCAGAAACTGAGGAACTGAGTCACATGAACTGTTCCCTGGGGAGAAGACCCACCTCTTCCAGCTTCCAGGGTCCTTGGGGCTGCCTGGGTCCTGATTTCTCAAAGCTGCTAGCTCTCCCCTTATTAACTCAGAGATGGCCCAACACCCTGATCATAAACCCCCTTTCTTGCTTAAGTCTGTCTCCATGGCTTGCAACCACAAGACCCTCATCAAACGGATGAGAAATTTTGCTTCCTGATATGTCCTGGTCCCCGACCTCGCTACTTCTCTTGGAGTCACACCCACTACTGGCTTTGCCTAGGGTAGCACCCAGGTCTGTTCCCCACCCCCACTGCTCTGATGGGCTAGGATTCTGGGACTGCAGGGATCAGAGGCAACAAGGAGCCATGCTGGGATACCAGGTCCTTGGGGCAAAGGGTTGTATAAGGTAGGGTCCCTCCTCTCCCTCTATGGCCCTCACCCCACCCTGACCTCAGAGGTGGGCTCTCCGGCCCCTCCCTCAGGTCGGGCCCCTCTCCCCTGTAGGAACCCGGGATCAGGCTCAGACATCCCTGGCTCCCCACCCCACCTCCTCCTACACACACAGAGGGTAAGGGGGTAGAATCATATCTCTGAGAAAATCTGAGTTACAGGCTGAAGCAGGAGGAAGGGGCGCTCCCAGCCCCCAGCCCACCGAGGCTGCTCTCCGCCTGGCTGGATCCACTCTTCTTTCCTTCCTTCCGCCCTCGCCCTGGGTGCCCGGATACTAATTATAATGACCCGGTGAGTTACAAGACGGTGAAATTGCTTCCACCTGAGGTTGTCACGGGCTGGGGAGAAATACCAGGGCTGGAAATTAAACTGTGCCAGCAGGCCTGAAGGGGTGGGAGCAGGTGGGGGGAGAAGTACCTGCCGCTTATAAAGTAGTGTTTATGGAATGTCGGCAAGAAGCAGCCTTGGCCGACGCACAGACAAGAGCAGAGACCGCCCCACCACTGCTGGGCACCGCACACGGAGCCCTGCGGCGGATGGAGAGGTGACAGGCACTGGCACAGGCACTGTGACACCTGGAGACCCAGAGACAGGGAGAACAGCAGACCATCATGGGGAAGATGCACATGGACCAGCTGCTACCCAGCCCCCTGCAGAGACACACACCCCCGCCTAGAGAAGCTCCTCTCCTGGGGGTGGGAGGGCGGGGAGGAGAGGGGAGGGGTGCCCAGAGCCAGCCCAACCTCGGCAGCCTCCGCACCTCCAAGCCCCGCTCGAGAAAATTCTCCCTTTCACATCCAGCCCTTTTCCTGCCTGGTTGTGTCTGCCCATCCCACTTGGCTATGGTCTTTTTCCTTTTTTCCACTTAGAAAGGTTTATCTTTATTACAGAAGGACCTGTGCATCCCTTATCCAGATAAAGGTCCTGTCAGCATTTCTCCCGGGTTACGACTCAGGTTTGCTTCTACAAAACCAGCCTAACTAAGCAAAACCAAGTCTCTTTACCAAGATGGAGGTCCCCCAGGAGAGGCAGGCCAGATGGGTAAGGGAACTCTCCCTAGCCACTCCCTATTTGCTGGATGACTTCCTTTGCATTCCTGAAACTGCCACTTTGATTCCCAATATATCGATTTTTAAAAATCATTACTTTCACACTATATGAAACAAGACTTTAAATCCAGTGATCCTTTTGCCACCATGGATCCAGCAAAGCCTTATCACTTCAAGAAAGCCTTCTGCGGGGCGCCTGGGTGGCTCAGTGGGTTAAAGCCTCTGCCTTCAGCTCAGGTCATGGTCTCAGGGTTCTGGGATCGAGCCCCGCATCGGGCTCTCTGCTCGGCAGGGAGCCTGCTTCCTCCTCTCTCTCTGCCTGCCTCTCTGCCTACTTGTGATCTCTGTCTGTCAAACAAATAAATAAAATATTTAAAAAAAAAAAAAAAAGCCTTCTGCTCCTATCTATGCTCAAGAAGGAGTCTGCTATCAGAGATGTGCTCTTCTCTTGCAGCCTTCCCTCAGGACCCACGCACCTACCTGACCGATCGTCCAGGTGTGCTTGGCATGGAGATCCAGGAAGGTGGGAGGGAGGGTCCCACCCTGAGGACCTGGAGTCCGCAACTCTGAACCAATGGTCAATGCCACCAAACTTCTTCTTCTGGACCCCCTAGAGAGGGAATCATCTGTGTCCCCAGGACCCACTTCCCTGGTGCCAACAGCAGGTTGAGGTGGACCCCCTCGAACTCTACCAGAGCTCTAAGGGATGGAGCTCTTCCCTATCCAGAACATAAAAAAAGAAGAAAAAACTCTAGGTTTGTTGTTGTTTTTGTTTTTGTTTTTGTTATTTTAAATGAACTAAGCATAGCTCAAGTCATGATGCCAATACCCAACTCAAAGAGTAGAAAAACAACAAGTCAATCTACTTCTGAATTTCTCTGCAACAATTTTTTTTAAAGTTTATTTATTTATTTATTTGACAGACAGAGATCACAAGGAGGCACAGAAGCAGGCAGAGAGAGAGAGGGAGGAAGCAGGCTCCCTGCTGAGTAGAGAGCCCGATGCAGGGCTTGATCTCAGGACTCTGAGACCATGACCTGAGCAGAAGGCCGAGGCTTTCTGCTTTCAGTGGGCTTTCAGACCCACTGAGCCACCCTCTGCAACAATTTTAAATAAAACAGTAGCGCACAGAGTCCAACAATGCAGAAGAAGAACAGTATGTCGTGATCGAGAGGAGCTTAAGAAATGCTGGGGGACACCTGGGAGGCTCAGTCAGTTAGGCATCCAACTCTTGAATTTGGCTTGGGTCATGGTCTTGAGGTCCTAAGATCAAGTCCTTCATGAGGCTCTGTGCTGAGCGTAGAGCCTGCTTGAGAGTCTCTCTCCCTCTCTCACTTTCTACCCCTTCCCTGGCTCATGCTTTCTCTCTCTTTCTCTCTCCCAAGAAAGAAAGGGGCGGGGGGGAGAGAAAGACAGAGAAAGGAAGGAAGGAAGGAAGGCATGCTTGATAATAAGTATCAGAACATCTGTTATTATAACTTAGCATATTGGAGAATCTAAACATAAATTATCTGCACAAACCATCAACCATTCTAAATTTTTTTTAATTCTTAATGAAATAAAAACAAACAGCTACTTCTTAACATTATAAAAATATATCTAGCTTAACCCCAGAGAGGAAATTCTCAAAGCACTCCCGTTAAAGTCAGAAAGACCAGGAATTCCAGTATCTTCATTATTACCTGTCTTTGTTCTCTAGGTACAAGCTAATGCAATTAAATAACAAAAATCACTTAATAATATGAAGTTTGAAAAGGATAGCTGAAATAATCATTATTTGCAGAATATATGAATATATGCCCCATACACCGAAGAAAATCAACTGAAAAACAAAATAACAATGACCAACAATGAAGAAATTCAATAATGTGGCTGGCTACAAAATTAATATGCAAATATCAATGAACTTCTTAGTGAAAAATTACAACTAGTTGGGGCATATAATGGAAGAACATATGATACTTACAATTACAACGAGAAAGGTAAAATGCCAAGAAGTATGCAAAAAACATAGATAAAGGAAATCCTAAAATGCTACCGAGGGACCCAAAAGATGATGTGAACAAATGGAAAGGTATACCATGTTTTTGGTTAGAAAGTATTGACATCATAAAGCTGCATCAGTTCTTCCTTTGTTAATCTTTAATATTTATATGTTTCAATTAAAATACCAATGGGAATTTTTAAAGATTGATTGATTGATTTGAGAGAGAGAGAGAGAGCAAGAGCCCAAGTGGGGGGAAGAGCAGAGGGAGAGGGACAAGCAGACTCTGCACACTAAGCAAGGATCCAGATGTGGGGCTTGATCCCAGGACCCTGAGATCATGACCTGAGTCAAAACCAAGAGTTGGATGCTTATCCAGACAACAATTTTTTAAAGATTTTTTTAATAGAATATACCAATGGGAATTTTTTTTTAAGATTTTATTTATTTATTTTATTTATTTATTTATTTTAAGATTTTATTTATTTATTTATTTATTTAAGATTTATTTATTTATTTATTTATTTATTTATTTATTTATTAGATGGAGAGGCAGGCAGAGAGAGAGAGGGAAGCAGGCTCCCTGCCGAGCAAGAGCCCGATGCGGGACCCGATCCCAGGACCCCGAGATCATGACCTGAGCCGAAGGCAGCGGCTTAACCCACTGAGCCACCCAGGCGCCCCCCAATGGGAATTTTTAATGAAACATAATTTTGAAGTTCATACAGAAGAATGAGCATGCAAAAAAATCAGGAAAACTCAAAAGAAGTATAATGAGGGGAGGCTACCCTGTCAGTTATTTAAATACATTTTAGAACTGCAATAATTAGAAAAATGTGGTGGTGGCTCATGGGTAGACAGCCACACCAATGGAACAGAACAGAAAAATGCAAATACAAATCCAAAAACATGTGAGCGTGTAGTCTGTGATGAAGGTAGGATTTAAGTCATTGAGCAAAAGATGAACCATTCAATAATATTGGAACAACTGGAAAGCCATTGACAAAATATTAAATTAGGTCCATTAGAAATGAATCCTGGGATGTCTGGCTGGCTTAGCCAGGGGAGTGTGCAGCTTTTGATCTTGGGGGTTGTGAGTTTGAGACCCACATTGGGTGCAGAGATTACTTAAAAATAAAATCTTTTTCTTTAAAGATTTTATTTATTTATTTGACAGACAGAGATCACAAGTAGGCAGAGAAGCAGGCAGAGACAAAGAGAGGGGGAAGCAGGCTCCCCGCTGAGCAGAGAGCCTGATGCGGGGCTTGATCCCAGGACCCTGGGATCAGAGCCGAAGGCAGAGGCTTTAACCCACTGAGCCACCCAGGAACTCCTTAAAAATAAAATCTTTAAAAAAAAAAAAAGAGGATGAATCCTCACACCTGTAACAAAATAAATTCCAGACGTACCAGAGATTTAAATATTTTTAGTGAAATAATAAGTGGCTTAGAAGAATCCATGAGGGATTTCTTAAAAATAATCTGTATGTAGGAAAGGTCTTTGAGAAGACACACAGAAACCAAAGAGAAAAACACTAATAAATCAGCCATATAAAAGTAGAAACCCTCTTCATGGAAGAAGTCACCTATTAGCAAACTAGGGGAAATATCAGATGCTTAATACAGGTAGAGTGTTCTGGTTATACAGGAAATAAAATAAAATCCCCTACTTATACAGAAAGGTCTTATAAATCAATAAGAAAAAAAACAATAACACAACAGAAAAACAGACCAAGGATACAGAGAGAGTTCACAGCAGTGAAATACAGTTCTTAAACATTTGAAAAGGCACCCACGCTCACCCTAATAAGAAACCACAAAATAGAAGACGTCTAGACAGCCAACAGACACATGAAAAGATGCTCAATATTGCTCACCATCGTAATACAAATCAAAACCATGATGAGGTATCACTCCCACCCCATATCAGAATCGCTAAAGGGGAACAACAGGTGTTGGGAAGAATGTGCAGAAAGGGGAATCTTCTTGCACTGTTGGCAGGAATGCAAACTGGTGCAGCCACTCTGGGAAACAGTATGGAGTTTCCTCAAAAAGTTAAAAATAGAACTGCCCCATGACCCAGCAATTGCCCTAGTAGGTATTTATCCAAAAGACACAACAATACAAATTTGAAGGGTACATGCACCCCGATGTTCATAGCAGCAACATCCACAATAGCTAAACCATGGAAAGAGTCCAAGTGTCCACTGACTGATTAATGGATAAAGAAGATGTGGTGGGGGGGGTTGTTATTATATAACATATAATAATATATAAAATGGAATAATACTCAGCCATCAAAAAGAATGAAATCTTGCCATTCACGACGGCATGGATGGAGCTAGAGAGTATTATGCTAAGTAAAATAAATCAGAGAAGGATAAATACCATATTATTTCACTCATTGGTGGAATTTAAGAAAAAAAAAACAGGTGAACATAGGGGAAGGGAAGGAAAAATAAAATAAGATAAAAACAGAGAGGGATGGGGCACCTGGTGGCTCAGTTGTTCAGCATCTGCCTTTGGCTCAGGTCATGATCCTAGGGTCCTGGGATCAAGTCCCAGGTCATCAGGCTCCCTGTTTAGAGAAGAGTCTGCATCTCTCTCTCCCTCTGTCCCTCCCTCTGCTTGTGCTCTGCCTGTCTCTCTCTCAACTGAATAAATAAAATCTTTAAAAAAAAAAAAAAAATGCCGCCAGAGAAGGAGGCAAAACATAAGAGACTCTTAACTGCAGAGAACAAACTGAGGGTTGCTGAAGGGGAGGTGGGGGGAGGAATGGGCTAAACAGGGGATGGGCATTAAGGAGGGCATGTGTTGTGATGAGCACTGGGCGTTACACATAAGTGATGAAATCACTATATTCTACTCCTGCAAGCGACATTCCACTATACATTAACTAACTTGAATTGAAATAAAAACTTGGAAGAATAAACAAAATAAAATAAAACAAAATAAAATAAAGCAACATAAAGCTACACCTCTTACTGAGCAGACTGGTAAAGCTCGAAAAAGCCTGCTAACACACCGTGTTGGTGATTGGGAGGCAATCAACATCTTATGTTTTGCCGCTGGTACCATTGGGTGGAGAAGGCAATTTGGCAATATCTGTCAACGTTACAAATGCATGTGACCTTTGGCGGAGCAATGACTCTTCTGGGGATTATACAAAAAGATACATATGGACATGTGTGAGCTGGTGAATAAGATTATTCTTTATGTCATTGTTTGAAACATTAAAGAAAAGGCTGGGGGAGGACTCAGTGTCCATCAACAGGTGATGGCTTAAATAAATTGTGGTTGTATGCAGCCAGGAGATACCAGGTGGTCATTAAAAAAATGAAGAGTGACCCAGCAACCCCATTCCTAAGTACATACACCGGAGAGCCAAAGTCCTAAGTCCACACAATAGCTCGGAAACACTCGTTCACAGCAGCACCCTTCAGCGTAGCCACAAAGTAGAAACAACCCAAACATCCATCATCCGATGAACGGATAAACGAAATGTGGCACATGTATGCAGTGGACTATCGCTCAGCGATGGAAGAGAATGAAGTGCGGGCCCAGGCTAGAACACGGAGGAAACTTGAAGGTGAAAGAATCCAGACCCAGAAGGCACATGTCATATGGTTCCATTTCTAATAAATCTTCAGAAGACACAAATTCCATAAAGACAGAAAAGAGATTAGTGGATGTCAGAGGCTGGTCGGGGGAGACGGGTGGGGGGGAGTCGCTGCTAACAGGGTATGGGGCTCCCTTTGGGGTGATGGCAAAGCTCCAGAAGGAGACACTGGTGATGGTTGCACAGCGTTATGAATATATTTAAAAAATCACTGAATTGTACTCTTTAAAAAGGTGAATTTTATGGTATGTGAGTTACATCTCAAAAAAAAAAAAAAGATAAGGAAACTCTTTCTGTCTTGGTAGGGATGATCTCCAAAATATGGTGTCCAGTGATAAAACAAAGCACAGAAGCATGTGGTTTATATGGGACCAGTTGTGAAGAAAAGAGGAGGAAAGGATATTTTATAAAAACACATGTGTGCATCTGTGTATCTGCCTTTACCTGGCTGGACTATCTCTGGAAGGACACACAAGGAACCAGTACCACTGTTTCAGTGGCGGAGCAGGGTGGCTGGGATGGGGCGGGAGGGGGACTTTTCACTATAGATACCCTTGAACCACAGGAATTCCTTCCCTAGTCAAATATTAACTTGAATTAAATTTTTAAAGTGACAGTGACATCCACTCTGTCCATTCGAGGTGAGGCCAGAAGTCCCTGCAATGGAAACGGGGCTGCCATCGATGTCCTTGGGAAGATCACGGCCTGGAGCAGAGGTACCCATGTCCAGCCATCCTGGGGTCCGAATGATGACACAACAGGGAAAGTTCCCGAGAGGAGCAGGGGCTCTGGCAAAGCCCAGCGGGATTCCTGAAGAAAGGAACTGAGGACCCAGGGAGCCACCAGAGGACAAGGAAGGGCCCTGGAAGCCTCTGGTGTTTTATCCTGGAGACAAGAGCCAGTGGGTCGGAGCTGTAGGCACAGCAACAGCCTGGATAAGGATGAGGCACAGGAAGAGGCAAAGAGAGATACTGTTTGGGGCCGGGGGCTGGGGGAGAGGGAAGGGGGGCCCCCGGGGGGGGAGTTGCCAAACCAGCTCAGTCAGTGGCAGCGGCAGTAAAAGGCATGTTAGCTCCCTGTCCTGAGCATGGGATTCAGGGATGAATCAGACCTGGTCCCTGCCATCCAAGCCTCTAGTCCAGTGGTTTCTGAAAGCTGGGATCTACCTATAGCTTGTCCCCAAAGTCCCCCCATGGACAATGAGATAATGCTCCCAGCAATGAAATAAGGGAGCTCTGGGCTCCTGCCTGCAGCATGGGCGCCAAGAATGACCTGGTTGGGGAGGGAAAGGAGAATCACCTGGGGACAACCCTGGTCAGCGTCCTTGGTTGTAAAAACGATTCTCCCTTTCCCAGTGGGATTGTAGCTTGGGGATGGCCGTGGGAAGTCCCTGGACTATGTCACTTTGGCTCGTGTGTTCTGTGCCATGTTTGACTACTTATGGAAGAGTCAGAAAGAGAACTCCATTCGTGCTGGTCCAGGGATTTGGGGAGCCAGGGGAAACCCTCAGGGAAAAGGTGCTGAGAAGCCCAGGGGTGAGAAGAGCTTCCAGGGAGCTGGAAGAATGTTCTCCATCCCTCGGGGCAGTAGAACCCCTCCTAAGCCTATCCTCACTTCCCCAGACCTGAAAGCCTAGAAGGGGCCTAGACCTGAAAGAGAGAGAGAGAAAGAGATGCCTCAAAGGGAGAGTGCTCCGGCGTCCCAAAAGTTAGGGGCTTAACACAAATAACCTTTATTTCTTGTGATTCTGGGCTTGGCTGATCTCACCTGGCCCATGTATCTTTGGCAGACCCATGGGACCCTGGATGGTCTAGGAAGACCTTGGCTGAGATGTCCCAGCTCTGCTCTCCCAGGGGGCTCTCTCATCTCCTCGGAGGAGGGCTCTAGATTGCTCTCCTGGCAGGTGGCAGGGGTCCAGGAGAACACTTTTTGTAACTACCGCCTGCACCAAATTGGCTACTGCCCCATCAACTAAAGTCAGTAACATGGCCAAGTCCAGAGCTACAATAGGAAGGTGCTACAAAAGTCCAGTATAGATGCAGGTACATGATCACTGGGGCCATGAAGGTAGCCGATCTCCCCAGATGCAAAGCAAGGAAAAATGGTACCTCCACCCGGATGAGAAATGGGAGGGTGGGGGCCTGTGACGTTCCCTAAAACCTAGTTCTGCCCAGTTCTCTTGGGATGACAAGGAAGGGAAAGAGAGGATGTCAGCCCTGCCACCCAGGCCTGTCCCCATGCCAAGCAGCAGGCATCCTAAAAACTGCCCTTTGCCAACTCCAAGGACTTGCTGCAGAGCACGATCTCAGACTCCCTAAGAGATGCGACAGAGAGGGCGCTGGGTTTAAGAGCACAGAGAGACCTAGGTTTGAATTGCAGGCTGCCGTGTTCAGACTTTGAACTTGAGTAAGGCACTTCACCCCTCTGGGGCCCAGTTTCCTCATCTGTCAACGAGGGACGCTAAGAGAAGCCACCTCCTAGGGCTTCGGGGGAAACTAGTGATAGCCTGTAAATATGGCCCTGAATATAGGCCCTGGCACCAGGCAGCCTCACGGTTACTGGTACCCCCACTTTACAGATGAGAAACCTGAGGTCCTGAGACGAGAGAAGGGAAAGACGGAGCAGAATCTGCCGTGCACATCCTTTGACCCCCCAATATTATGGATTTCCCTCTGGCCCTAGTTTGGGCCAACTTGAAGAAGCAGAAAAGCAGCCTTGGGAAATCCAGACAGCAGACAGTTCTCCATTATTCCCATACCAACAGCCCCCTGGGGCGGGTAGCCATGGGAGTACCTCCTTCTTATTGTTCATGTTGTTGTTATTGCAACAAGTTTTATTGTTTCTGTTTGGTCCGCAGCTTGGGAGAGGGTCCTGGCTGGGCAGAAAGCTGCCCAGTGCTGATGAAGAGGCTTAGGCAGAAGCCCTGACACCCAGGGGATGCAGAGGACCCCCCACCAAAGCCCACCAGGCTCCTAGTCGTCCTCGAAAGTGAGCTTGACAGTGACGTACTCACCCCACACAGCCTGAGCGTGGCCAGGGGGCTGCCCATCTTCTTGGTGAGTTTCACGTCCTTATCCAGGAACAGCTCTCCAGGAAGCCACAGAGATGGGGGGTCTGCATGGGCAGAAGCAGGGGCATGCAATTCCAAAGGGCCTGGCTCAGGCTCTTCCCCAGGGCCACACTGGCTGCCATGGTGACCAGAATTGTTGGACCTGACTCTTCTTGGGACGGCTTCTGCACGTCCCGGAAGAGGGCACAGCTGCCGTTGCCAGTGATGCATTTCCAACATTGCCAGTGCTGCCATTTCCCAGTGTTGCTGGGCCCCTTCACACTTCCCCTCCACCCCCTTCAGGGCCACATCATCCTGGTGGAAATATAAGCCCAGAGAGAGGTAGGTGTAGGAGGCCCATGGGTGCAGGAGGAGCTGGCTGTGAATAATTCAAATGAATCTGGGAGCTCATGGTTGGTTGGCAATAAGGCGCTAACCACAAAAAAAAAAAAAAAAAAGTGTTGACAGGTCCTAGAGGTACGGCACAGCCAAGAAGATGGTCCCAGAGGGTGTGGCTGGAGAGGAGGACAGAAGGCCGTCAGAGAGGCTAGAGAAGGTGGAGTCCCAGGGTCTGTTCCTTCAAAACTTGACTGAAGCAAGAGACAGGTCCTTTGTGTAGTCAAGGCTGGGGTCTCAGTCAGGATCCCAGCAAGAAGGAGAGGTTGCATTTAAATTAAATAAAAATGAGTGAGGGGGCTAGGTACAGCAGTCAGGCTAGATGAAGGTCAAGGTCAGTAAGTGGCGGGATAGGAACCCCAGGCCTGGGAGAGTGGGAAGCTGTTACAGCCCCAGCCCTGCAGGGGAAGGGAGGGAACCTGGAGGTCCTAGCTGTAGGCAGAGGGCCGCATGGCAGGAGCTGTGGCCTCACAGAGGGCCTAGCCGACCCCCAAACATCGTCCATTGACTCAGCCAACCAGCCAAAGGACAAAGAAGCTTGCTGAAGTGTCTATACTGATGAGCTTCTCTGCAAGCTGGGCAACTGGGCAGCGGGACAGGACCAAGAGCAGACCCGGAGATGCACGGGGGAGTTGGCCATGCTCCCGTGGTCCTCCTGTCTGCAAGCTCTGAGCACTCGGGCTTCTTCCCAGGACAGGAGCAAAGGCAAGCCCAGAAAATTAGAGTCACTGTGGCTGATTCCAAGATGCACCAGCCTGGGCACCTGACCTTCCCCTGTGGCCTGGCCAAGGTTCCCTGTGGCACAGCCCCTCCCTCCTCCAGCATTAGGACCCAGTCTCCTGACCCACGGGCCCTTTTCAAAGTCAGAAGGCGGAAAGGAAACGGCCCTCTCCGATCCCCCTGTCAATCCTGTATCTGGGCCCAGGACTTATTTCCGAACCAACCAAGCGTCAGAAAAGTCACACATCAGGCTTATCTCTCCTGCCACTCATCTCCTGAAAGCCCTTCTCCCCGTCCCTGTCATTCCCAGACAAATAGACTGCCTCAATTCCTAATACAGGTCTGAACTCAGGGAGCAGCCCCAGCCCGCCCCAGCCGGGCTCCGTTTAGATGGCAGATCCATCCATGCCCAGCTGCTCTAAATGCAAAGAAAACCGCTCCTCCTCCCCCAGCCAGACCCCTGCCTCTGTTTCAGCGACACCAAACTGACTTCTCTCTCTTTCGTCTAACCTCGACAGGGGCTGGGGGCTGAACGTTAGCATCTTTGACTTAATGTTGTTCATGCCAGAGCAGCCATCAGGCTGATCCTGGTCCACTGGGACCCCAGACCCACAACATCCACCACATGTCATGACCCCTTCCTCCATGAGCTGCTTTCCTTTTGACCATGAGAGGCAGCCTGGTGTGGCAGCTGCCAGCAGATAGCAGCTTTTGAATCTGGTTCCCAGTTGGAATCCTGGCTCTGCTAGTATTAGCCATGGGGCATCCATCCATCCATCCATCCATCTTTCCATCCATCCATCCATCCATCCATTCATCTTTCCATCCATCCATCCATCCATCCATCCATCTTTCCATCCATCCACCCATCCATCCATCCATCCATCCATCCATCCATCTTTCCATCCATCCATCCATCCATCCATCTTTCCATCCATCCATCCATCCATCCATCCTTTCACTCATCCACAAAGACTCATCATTCAAAGCTCAGCTCTAGGTGCGATTCTCCACGCGGAGACAGAGAGGGGAACGAGAGAGACAGGGCTCTGCTGCCACGGAGGACACCAGTAGGGGCTGCGGGCAACAAAGAGAAAACCCCAGGGACAACACGGAGAGGCCCAGAGGTGGGGGGAGGAACCGAGTCAAACAAGCTGTCAGGGAAGGGTTCTCCGAGGAGGGTGCATTTGAAAAAAGACCTTGCCCAATGATCCATCCTCACAGAACCCATTTCCTCGAAACACTGGGGTAATCTGAATCCTATCTGTCTCTCCAGGTTGATATAGGATTAAACGAGCTAATATATATACATCAAGCACTTGGCCCAGGGCCTGGCCTCTAATAGGGTTCAACAAATTGGAGCTCTGAGTCCGGCTAAGGAGACAGGGGACTGAGAAGGTAGCGCAGAGCCGGGCATGACCCCTGACCCAAAGAGAGGGCCTGGTTGCATCCAGGTGAGCTTCCTGGAGGAGGCGGTTAGCAGTGGCTAGCCCAGACCTCAAAATCTAGAGTGCTTCTGCATGGGTTAAGAGAAGCCCACCCAGCCATCTCGGGGGAGCCTGGACCCTTGTGCTGCCTGAGTCACAGCCCCCACTCACCGCCTTCTGGGCCCCAAACTGCTGCCTCCATTTCGCATCGAGGATGGAGTCTGCCATGGGCTCCCACACCCTTGTTCTGAATTTCCCAGACCCATGAAGTTGAAAGGATCCTGAATATGGATGACCGATCTGAGGAGGGCCCACCCACACAAAGCTCAGTGCACTTTTGACTGATGGCCCCACCCTGGGAGGCCACCCCTCCCAAGACTCCCCTCCTCCACCCAGTCAGCCCTGGACACTGCCTCACCCCCCCACCCCCACCCCCAGGAACCAGAATCCTACTTCTCCTCCATCCTAACTATAGTGGAACCCCAGCCAGAGGGAGGGGCAGGCAGACCTGAGGGACAGATGGCAGCCAGGGGAGGGCAGGACCAAGCACTAGGTCCCAGAGGGGAGCCACCACGTGCTCCCTCCTCCCCCTTCCCAGGCCTCTGCGCTGTCCTACAAATGCCACTGCTCGTGACTGATGGCAGGAAATTGGTCCCCGCTAAGCGCATCTCAGGAGGACGGCTAAATCCTCACTGGGGAAGGGGAACAAGATGGAGTGAGGGGAGAGCCAGACAGGGGCCCTGACGGGGGTGGCAGGGGGTAGGGAAGCTCTCTGAGACAAGCCCCCACCACTCCTGGCCCAGGGCCTCCACCGCTGTCTCTAGGAGAGCTGGCGGGGTGGGGGTGGGGGGTTGTAGGGGGCACGGCAATGAGCAGCCACCCAGGCATGTCTCCCTTCACAAATATGGTGCATTCTCTTGTCCCTTCCACTGGCTGAAGTCCTTCTCATCCTTCAGTACCCAGCTGATGTCCCCACCTCCTTCCGGAAGTTTTCCCAGGTCCTCCCTGTTGGATACCGGCTCCACTACTGAGCCCTTACAGCATGCCAAGCCCGGTGCTAAGCATTTTATAGACATTATCTTAACAATCCTCCCAACTCCCTGGGAAGTACAATTTGTTACACCCATTCCACAGAGGAAATAAGTGAGGCTCAGAGAGGTCACATGACATGCCCAAGGACAGGTCACAGGATGCCCCTTCTCTGCCTGCCTCCCCCGTTACACTGTGAGGTTTTCACAGGGCTGTGTGTGTCACAGTGCCTCCCACCCCCAGGCCCCAGAGCTAGTCCCGGGTCTGCACGCAGTAGGTGTCGTTAGTCCTGTGTGGTCTCCAAGAAGAGGCAGAGCCGAGAAGCTCGCCCCTATCCCCCGCCCTTCCTGGAGCAGGCACGTGCCGCTTCCCTTTCCCTGCTCTATCTCGGAGCCCGCTAAATGCTCCTCCTGGCTTCACGGACACTCTCCTTACAGTGTTTCCAAAATCTCGACGAGCCTTTGCATTTTAAGCAGACGCGATTGTATCAGATTTCCCCGTCTTCCAGCGGCTCAGCGCTACCCAAGTTTGATGAACTGATCTCCGTTAGATAAATCCCATCAGCTGTCGGCTTTGCTGAGACTCAGGGAATGACATTTCCCTGGTTTGCTCAGGTTTACTGCGAAGGCGCGGCTCCCGCTGCAAACCTTCAAGGCCAGGTAAGTCGGAAGAAAGAGTTTTATACAAATGGCCCCACTCGGCCAATCTGGGCCATGCTGGCTGGCTTCTAGCTCCCTGTGGTTTCTGGAAGGCTGAGAGCCGACAGACAGCAGACCGAGGAGGGCGTCAGGGATGCAGCCTCTTTCTTGGCTTGATGGTAATTGGCAGCATTTCCATGCATTTCCATGCAGGATTATGCCATAAATTTACTCGGCTCCAAACAGGGATGCTCTCAGCAAGCAATGCAGGAGGGAAACAGGGACAGGGTGGGGACAGGAGAGTGCCCCCAGACTCTAGGCCTAGGCATCTCACGACACCCTGCCCCAGCCCCCATAGGCAGCCCCGTAGCTAGCTGACTCTCCCTGCATGGGGCGTGTAAGGATCTCCACCCCAAGGAGCAGAGGAAGCCCACGTAGGCTGAGATTTTGGGCATCGGGGAACGGCCCAGATGTAGTAGAGAGCACCCAGGGGCCTCTTCAAATTCTCAGATTGGACTCCTGTCCCGCCCTGGCTGCTCAGATGGCTGCAATAGGCCTTTAATTGGCCATCCTTGCCACTAGAATCTACAGCTGGGCACACAGAATAAGCAAAACAATCAGGATAGATGTGGGTTGAAAGGGCATGTTTCCCCACAGTGCGGGCCCATTAGGTATAATGACTGATAAAGAAGGGGAGGAAGAATCTGCTTCATGGGAGCCCCTGGAGGTGAAGCAGATGTGGGAACAGACACACCGACACAACACTCACTCAGAGGCTCTCCTCCGCGTCCAGACACACTCACCCCTTCACGCTGGCTGAAACCCGCAGGCACCAGCCCACTCACTCACAGGCACACACGAGCACAAAGACGCACTCCCATATCCCCACATCCACAAACTTTGCAAGGACCCGTGTTTGATTTGTAATGAGGTTTTTTAATGAATATCTTTTGCAAAACTAATTAAGAGGGATTGAAGCCCAGAGCAGAGCTAATGAGCTATTCAAATACCCTGGCATCAGCCCCACTGGTGGGTTCAGGGATGTCTTGAGCTACAGTGAGAGGAAAAAGACACCCCCTCCAGGGGTCTCTCTAGAGCAGAGAGACTCCATGTCAGGCTGGCAGCCTCCCCCTTCCCCATCCAAGAGGCCTCCAGCTGGGATGGAGGAAGCCAGTGGGAAGGGGCACCATAGTGCCTTTGAACGGTGATTCTCAAATGTCCCCAGTTTCATGATCACTCAGAGGGCTGGGGCTGGGGCTGGGGCTGGGCCCACCCCTTGAGTTTGATTCACGAAGTCTGGAATAGAGCCTGAGAATTTGCATCTTAACACCCTCGCTGGTAATGCTGCTCTTGCTGCTGGTCCAAGGACCACATCTGGATGACTTCTGCCTGAAAGGCACTAATTGTAACCTGGGGACTCATGTAGTCTCAGGGCTTGAAGGAATTAAGGGTTTGACAGGGAGACACCCAGGATTCCAGAGCCTGCCCTGGTGGGAAAGGGTCCATCACACCAAAGAGGAGCGGAGGAAGTCCAGGAATTCTCCCAGGATTAAGTGAGAACAGAGGTCCCCACCCATCCCTCCATGTCCTATCCCCACACAGTGGCCACAGCTCACCCACAGCCATGAGGCCATTCGAGCTGGCCAAGCCCTGGCAGCCTGGGACGCCCACCCCCGCATTGAGCAGATGGGGAAACTGAGGCAGAGAGAACAGAAGTGATGTGCCTGAGCCCACCCAAAGAGAGCTACAATCCCCGCTCAGGTCTCTAGTCCCCTATCCAACAAGCCTCCCGCTTTGTCCCCCAGGAAGAGACCAAATACAATGAAGTCACCTGGAGGCTTCAGATAATGATGCGATATGACCCAAAAAGTTGCCTGAGCAGCTCAATGCCGGAGAAACAGAGTTTCTGGCTCTTCCATTTTGTCCCTCCAAGACCAGAAGCAGCTGGCAAGAATAGCCCCAGCTGCGGGTACTCCCCACAACCCCCAAGCTCTACCATGGACACACGATAAGCCAGGGAGGGAAGCCGGTACACCGTCAGCACAGACCCGCCCAGCAAACCCAGCCGATTTCCCCTCTAACTACCTACCTCACCCTCTGTTTACTGGCCCTGCCTGTGACATGTGTAATGCCTTGATCTTACACCTACACAGCTGCCTGCTGAAAGCTAATGTCACCAGAGCCGGCAGAGGAGCGGACAGGACAGGACAGGTGGTTGGGGCTGGCAGGAATAACCTCCCCCTAGACAAAATTCACCTCTGCGGTTCTGCGTCCCCCTCTGCTTCAAGTCCCCTGCCCATGGAACTCACCCTTGCCGCCTCACCGGCTCTCCCAGCCCCGCCTCAGGTCTGAGCCTGGCTGGGACCCAGATTCCTCCATTTATAATTAATCATTATTGGCTGGTTGAGTCAATGAGGACAGTGAACCGGACTGGAATGGAGCAAGTGATAGAAAAGAACTAAAACCCTATGAAAGGACAGAGTTTGCAGAATCTCCCTCCATGATCCCAACATGGCAGGCCCTTTTGGGTCTCAGACCCCTGAACATGGATGCCTGCAAATGATTATTGCCCGCCTGCAGTCTGCCAAGCATTTCACACGCACCAGCACCGGTCTTTACCATAACACTGCAGTGTTATTTGCTTTGTCATCCCTAATTTATACGGGGTGGGGGGTGGGGCAGACAGAAAGAGAGGACCGGACTTGCTAAAGCTCACACAGCTAGCAACAGAGCCAAGATCTGAATCTCTTTCATTCTGACTTCAAAGCATGCTTTTTTCTCCTTTTTGCACTTTTGTCATGAATTGCCTTCCTCAAGAACTCCTATTCATCCTTCAAAACCCAGTGTTCAGTGTTCTTTCCTATGTGTAGCTCTCCCTCATTCTCTCCATCCTCTTCACCCAGGCAAGGTTAGTCATTCTTATTAGAATTCTAAATGAAGTTCCAATTTAGTGTAATAAGTAGCATTGGAATGGAGAGTCCAGGAATGCCTACATTTTGTTCTACTAATTATCCCTCCACCTTGAGTTACACATCCAAGGAATAACAACAGCAACAACCAAATGCCCCTTCTTACTAACTGGTTCGGTATCTGATGTTCCTGGGCATAATTCCTGCCTACAGCCTTAAATCCAAACCTTATCACCATTAGTGGCTGTGGAATCAGATGGAGCCTAAACCCCCTTCCCTTGAGTGTGGCTGGGCTTAGTCACTTAGTCCCGTAGAGCAAGGGATGGTGCCCAAAGACTGCGTCATAAAGGCACAGTGGTTTCCTCCTCCCTCATTCTGGGAGAAGTTAACAGCCATGTCCTGAGAACTTGCCAGCAGCACACACACAGACCTGCGTGGCAAGAAACGAAGACCTCCTACCAACAGCCAGTGAGAAGCGGTGGTCTCCCAGTCATGGTCATGTGAGCGTACCACCACGGAAGCAGTTCTGCCAGCCCCCGTCAAGTTCCCGGGTCACAGCCATCCCAGCGGGCCTCCCGATGGCAGCCTTACGAGAGACTTTGACCCCAAGCAATGCCAGCTAAGCCGCTCCCAAATCCATGGCCCACCCAGACTGTGGGATCACTTAGGGCCACGAAGTCTTAGGGCTGTTTGTTATATAGCAATAGATAACTTAAACAGTGGCCAATCCCAGAGCAGCAGAGACTCCAGAATTGTTTGAAAACAAAACGAGGCTTCATGCCTTAATGCCTGGTTGCAGTCCTGGTTCCAGAATGACTCTATGGGCTTCAGGTTGGCAACCCAACAAAAAAGGCAGCTGGGGGACTTTTTTTTTTGAGAGAAGGATAGGGGAGGGCAGAGGGAGAGAGAGAGAGAATCTTAAGGAGGCTCCCCTCCCAGCACAGAGCCTACCAGGGCGGGGCTCAATCTCACAACCCTGAGATCATGACCTGAGCCAAAATCAAGAGCTGGACACTTTACCAACTGAGTCACCCAGACCTCCTGGAGGACTTGTCTCAAAGTTGCCTTTGACTAATAAGCACATTGTTCTTATTTCAGTTCTTTGCCATTTTTGGAGGAGAAATGCTAATGGAGGTTGTGGGGAGTTCAAGTCCTACAAAGCCACCCCTTATTACTGACACGGCTTGGCTCAGCAGCTGCTCCCCCATAAGGATGAGCGAAGTGACAGCAGGGCCTTCCGTCCACTGGTAAACAGGACCCAGCATCCTAAATTTGGCCAAATCAGATCTCCCTTGGGGGACGCAGTGTTGGAGGATCAGACATGTCTCCCTACCCCATAATTCTCAATTCTCTGCTCCCACAGTACCTGGTCCATCTTGCCTCACTCTGTCCCTTTGCCTCATCCTGGCCCACGTCCAACCCACCTGAGTGTCCTCAGTGTCCAGCCCAAGGCCTGACCCAGAGGCAGAAGAGACAAGTGAGGGTAGCTTGTGGGATGTGGGAGTTAAGAGTTCTGGGTAAGGGTGGGGGATCATCCCAAAAAGTCAGAACCAGCACTTTGAAGATGAGAGAAGGCACAGGGAACACACTGAAGACCAGTATGGCTGCGAGCGGAGAGCAAAGCTGAAGCACAAGCAGATGAGCAGGAGAACTGGTAAACAGGCAGAGGTAAGCTGGGCCTTGTAAGCGCTAGTGACGAGGGCACATTTATCCCTAGAGCAAAGGGGAGCAGCGTGATCAGATCCACACTTGGAGAGACCTCTGTGGTTCTTTGTGGGAAATGGATCAAGAAGTGGCCAACAGGATGCAGGAGAACCTTGGCTGGGCCACGGAGCATCCAGACGGTTGTTCAAACATGATTCTGGATGTTTCTGTGAAGGTATTTTTGGATGAGATTAACATTTAAATCTGTGGGCTTGAATAAAGCAGATTGCCCTCCGTAGTGCAGGTGGGCCACATGCAATCAGTTGAAGACTTGAATAGCTCAAAAACCTGACCTCCCCTGAGTAAGAGGAAATCCTCAGCAGACAGCCTGGGGACTGAGACTGCACCATCAGTTCTCTGTGGTCTCCAGCCTACCAGCCCACACAGCACATCTGAACTTGCCGGTCTCTGTAATCATGCAAGCCAATTCCTTATCACAAAGATTGTTGTACAAACACACACATCCTGTTGGTTCTATATCTTTAGAAAATCCTGGCTAGTACAGTTCCCTTCCCAGAAGCTCACCTCATTCCCTAGTCTGGCAGGAGCCTCTACTAGCTGCAGCACAGGGTGGCTGAACCAAGCCATCCTGTTGTCCCATGAGGCCCCCTTCCCCTCCTACCTTCCCCCTTGGGTTCCCTCTGCTCCATCACTCAGGCCTCAGGGAGCTCCGCTCAATCATAGGCCTGTGGTCCTCCAACAGTGACCATCCAGCCCTGATGCACAACAGAGGCTAGGCACGCAAGCAGAGGTGAGTCTGGTCTCTCCCACCTGCCCCAAGGCACCAGCCCAGCTTCACACAGTCTCTTAAAAAAGAGTCCCCATGACCCAGATTCTGGGCTGCTGCTGATAAAGAATGATAGCCACAAAGAGTACATACTGTGTCTTATCACATCACACATATTAACTCATTTAATCCCCTCAGCAACCCTCAAGATATGTATTGTTATGATATTCATTTTACAAATTAGATAACTGTGTCAGAGAGGTTCAGCAACTTGCCAACAGTCGCACAGCATGTAAGTCAGACAGTTGGGATTCAAACTCAGCAGTCTGGCTGGCTCCGGAGTCTAGGACCTTTTTTTTTTATTTAAGATTTCGTTTCTTGGGGCACCTGGGTGGCTCAGTGGGTTGAGCCTCTGCCTTCGGCTCCAGTCATGATCCCAGGACCCTGGGATCAAGCCCCACATTGGGCTCTCTGCTCGGCGGGGAGCCTGTCTCTCCTTCTCTCACTCCTGCCTCTCTGCCTACTTCTGATCTCAATCTCTCTCTGTGTTAAAAAAAAAAAAAAAAAAAAAATCTTTAAAAAAAAAAAAAAAGATTTTGTTTCTTTGTCTGAGAGAGAGAGCCTGAGCACAAGTAGGACGGGAGGGGGAGGGAGGAGCAGAGGGCAGAGGGAGAAGCAGGCTCCCCCACCCCCACCCCTGACACAGGGCTCGATCCCAGGACCCTGGGACCATGACCCAAGCTGAAATCAGACTCTTAACCAACCGAGCCACCCGGGCGCCCCTAGGACCTTTTTTAAATTGTGGTAAACTATGCAGAACATACACAGAGTTACTGATTCCACCCTTTCTCAGTGCATAATTGAATAGCACGAAGTACATTCACACTTGCGCAGTCCCCACCGCCCTCCCTCCGCAGAGCTCCTTCATCTTCCCTAACTGAAACCCCACACCCATACACACCAGCTCCCCCGCTCCACTCCCCCTGGCCCCTGCTCAGCGCTGTTCTGTTCTACCTTCTGCATCTCTGAAACTGACTACTCCAGGGACCTCATCGAATGGGGAATCATACGGTATCTGTCCTTTCATTTCTGGCTGACTTCACCCAGTATAATGTCTTCAAAGTTCATCCATATGATAGCAGGTGTCAGAATTTGCTTCCTTTCTGAGGCTGAATAATATCCCATTGTGTGGATGGACTAACTTCATTTATCCATTCATCCATTGATGGACATATGGGTTGTTTCCACCTTTTGGCTATGAAAATACTACTGCTGTAAACATTGGTCTACAAATATCTGTTCAAGTCCCTGTCTTTAAATCTTTGGGGTATATACCCAGAAGCGGAGTCTGGAATCTTAAGTACTGCACTCACCAGTGTCCCCAACACTGTGCACTTTGCCACCAAGCCAAAGAAAGTCACCCTGTCTCCCCAGATCTGCTCACCCCAGCTGGTTTTCCTCCTGATCCTGGCTTCTACTCTCCATAAATCCCTCCAGACTTTTATTCACAGCTGCCTCCTGGTCCTTTCTACCCCTCTGTCTCACAAGCCTCTCAAACTCAACATGTCCCATTGGAACTTTCACTCCCTCCTCCACGCACGCACCTGGTTCCCCCGGCGCCATCCTCTCAGATGCCCGTGCCCCCGCCCCTCCTGCCCTCCCCCATACACACCAGCCACTGCCAGTCCTACCCTCCAAATAATAGCCTGTGAATCCCTCCACTTCCCTCCAACTCCAGCCCTCTCACCTCCCACACCAGGCTGGCACTGCCCTTTGCCTGGACCCCTATACCAGCTTCCCCTCCAATTCTCTGCATTCCCCTCTTTGCAGCCTGACAGGTCAACATGGCAGGCATGATCACCTCAGAACTTTCCCTACTTTCCGTTGCTCATAGGATAAAGTCGAAAGCCTTTACTACAGCCTGGAAAGCCTCAAAGCTCTGGTGCCTGCCGCTTTTCCCGCCTCCATTTATGTACACCCCCATCCCTGGCCTTCTTGCAGTTTCTCCAAGGAACTCACTCTGGCATGCACCAGAGTCTTCGCATATACGGTTCTCTCTGGCTGTAACACCCTTCCTCCCCATGCCCCACTACTCCTTTGCCTGGCTAGTTCCTACTCACTCTTCAGGGCTCAGCCTAAATGTCACCTCCTCAGAGATGTTGCTCCCTGCTCCGCCCCCACATAACCCTGACTCCCAGTCTAAAGGAGGAGCTTTATGTTGGTCTTACACAGCCCTGAGTTCTTTGCTTTCATAGCAACTACCAAAAATTACAATGATACAATCATTAGGGTAATTATTTTTCTCCTCTCTGCCTTCTCCACGTGATAATCCACTCCGTAAGTGCAGCATCTTTACCTGTCTTGTTCCTCACTGTATCCACAACACCAACGCTCAACAAATTATGTTTCAAATGACTCTACTTGAACACCAAAGGGGCTGACATCAGAAATGACCTTCAACTACGGGTGAATTCCACCACCACCCTGCTGCAGTAAGAACGAGGCTTCTCGCCCAAACAGGCGCCAACAGTCCCACATAGGTGCCCAGTGCCCGGTGACGTGCAAACATGCACACGCTCATGGAGACACCCACAGCTTGCATGCCAGTCACTCCTGGGTATCACACGTGCATGCAGCCGTGTACCTACGCCCAGGTTCCAGGTGATGTCTGGTCTGGAGCCTCAGGGCTGGGATAAGCCTTCTCAGCTCTTGGGTCTGCTTCTCTTCCCAAAGCCTCATACCCCCTTCCAGCACTTTCTGTCCCCCTTACTTAGCCTCCCGCCCACCAACCCAGTTCAGCCCTGGTCCCAGACCATAGTTCAAGGTTGGAGCAGGTGTGAGAAGCATGACTAAGGGCAGCCAGGACCTACTCAACACAAGTGTTTACTACGACGCAGACACCGAAGATTAGAGCCCACATATGCCTTCCCACATTTCCATATAAAATTACTCTGATCCTTGGGCAAGAATTCAAATGAGAAAATCCCACAAACAATGAAACTGGCTAGGTAATGAGAAGCCATTGTCATTTCTCAGGATCTGAGCACCTTGCACCCCGGAAAATGGGAACTTAATTTCGTACAGGCATCTGCTGCTGCTCTGGGGGTTGTTGCAGGAACTGCAGTGAGAAAGGGACCTACATGGGGCTCCTGCGTGGCTCAGTCGGTTGAGCATCTGACTCTTGACTGCAGCTCAGGTCCTGATCTCATGGACATGGGACCGAGCCCAGCGTCGGGCTCTGTGCTCTGTGCAGAGTTTGCTTGCGGTTCTTTCTCCCTCTCCCTCTGCCTCTGCCTCTACCCTCTGCATGTGTGCTCTCTCTCTCTCTGGATAAGTAAATGAATAAAGTCTTTATAAAAATAGAAAAGAAAAGAAAAAAGGGACCTGCATTCATGTGACTCTGTGTGTGTGTGTGTGTGTGTGTGTGTGTGTGTGTAGAGGTTCTGCTTGGAGTATGCATCTGTAAGTATGTGTCTTTGTGATGTATGTGTGCTGATGTGAATTGTGTACTCATGTGTGTATGTCTACTCTACTTTCCTATTGCTGCGTAACAAACCACCTTAGAACTTAGTGCTTAAAACCACCATCATTTTCTCACAGGCTCAGGATTTTGTGGGGCAGGAGTCCAGGCTGGGCTCACCTTGGGAATGTTCCTGTTCCGTTAAGTGTGAACAGAAACAGTGATATTCAACTGGAGAGTGAGGCTGTCTGGAGGGTTCCCGGGGGCCTCATCGGAGGGGATGCGGAAGGCAGGGCTCTGCCAAAAGTTTTGACTGGAACATCTGCTCTCTGGCAGGACAGCCTCAGGGTATCGGACTTCTGGCGTGGGGGCTCAGAGCTTCCAGGGAGAATGTTCTCAGTGCAGTGAAAGGTGCAAGCCTGTGCATGGCCTCGGCTTGGAAGTGTCCCAGAACGCTGTGCCCACCACATTCTATGAGTCAAGTAAATCTCCAGGCCTGGCAAGATTCTTAGCGAGGGCAATCCGGGTCCACACCTCTCGATAGGAAAAGTGCTGGAAACTTAGCCGCCCTCTGGAAGGCCCCACCCATGGATCTCACACTCCAGAGATCATTACGGTGGGAAGAGCCGGCATGGAAGAGAGTGTCAGAGGTAAGTGTGGATCCCAATGCTTTCAGCTCAGAATCTGCATGGCCTCGGGCCACCAGACTAAGTCCTTGGAGCCTCAGTTTCCCACTCTGACAAAGACTGGTGTGAGGACTTCCAGGTAAAGTTTAATCGACGGCATTTAGTGAATGCCTGTTATATACTAGGTGCTCGAAGCCTGTGCGTGTCCTCTGGCTTTCCCCTGCCCTCCTACCCTGAGTCACACACCTGGGGGGCTCTCGGGATGGGGGGTTGGGTAGGAGAGACCCACACTCTTCTGCAGCCCCTCTAGCCTCCTGTGGGCACACCAGGCTCAGCCAGCAGCAGCCTGCCTCCCGCCCACCCCCCCACCCCCAGGGTCCTGTCTACACCAGAGCCAAGGCGTAAGTTTAAGCCCTGGAGGCTTCGCCATCTGCTCCAGCAAGGCTGGCTGGAGGCGGCTTCACAGCTCAGGGGCATCCCTAGCTAACAACGGCGTTAATTTTTCATTTGTTTGTTTGATTTTCTGCAGTGAATGAGGACTAGCAGAACAACATCTGGAGCCGCCCCAGGCAGAGGCACGTGGAGCAGCGGAGGCAGCCGTGACAGCTCAGAATGTGGCCCTCCCGTGGCCTGCTCCACGTGTGCACCAGCGTGCGCAGACTGCATAGACACGTGTGTGTGTACATGCTTGTGTCCACATGCATGTTTGTGCATGCACCTGCACACCGTGTACTTCTATGCACTCTGCGTGTACACATGTGTGCCTGCACTTACACACACACTCAGCACACACATGCAGTCATGGCCACGTCACCACAACCAGGCTAAGGGCTTCCAGTAATGGGCTGGACCTTGGGAAGACCACAGCCCCAAGGGGGTCCGGGGAACCCATGTTCTCTGTACCCCAGTTCAAGGCAGTTAAAGCCAAGTGTGACATGCACCAGACAGTGAGGGCCCAGCTTCCCATTCCCTCCCCCGGGACACAAGGTTCTGCTGTTCCCCTCCGGCCCCTGCCCTTCTCTCTCCTCCCTCCCCACACCTGGCCCTGCCCTAGAGTGTATCACAGCCATTACTGGGTAGCTGGGTGGGAGGGAGTCGATATGCATAGTTTCCCTCTCTGGTCCCAGGAGACTGCCCAGCGCAGACCCCATGCCTAGAGACTGGTGCGTGGGAGAGAGTCACCTCCCCTCCCTGAGCCCTTCTTTAGGAAGATGGTCAGAGATGCCAGCGCCTGAGGGCACAGCCCGCATGGACCCTCCCTGCCCAGCCCCGCACACCTCAGCCAGGTGAGGAGTCCTGCTGGCACCTGGACATGAAGACCTGGGACTCAGGAATGCAATGACAGTGGGCACTATGTGTTCCCCGCAAAGCCATAGTTGGAGCCCAACCCCCCAGTGTGGCTATATGAGGAGACGGGCCTCTAAGGAAGTAATTAAGGGTGGGGCCCTCATCTGACAGGGTGAGCATCCTTAAGAGAAGAGACGTCGGAAAGCCGTGTGCCTACTCGCTCTCTGCATGCAGGCACCTAGGAATGGCCGTGTGAGCACACAGCTGGAAGGTGACTGCCTGTAAGGCAAGAGGAGAGTCCTCACTGGAAGCCAGATTGGCTCGAACCTTGATTTGGACTTCCACCCTCCAGAGCTGTGAAGCAATCATTTCTGTTGTTTGAGTCCCACAGCATCTGGTACTGTGTTACGGGCGCCCAGCCTGCCTCGTAGAGTAGGGCCGTCCACATAGAAGCCGTCAACATGGAGGTGATGTGGAAGCTATGGGAGCCCATGAGATCACCATGGGCTGATGATGCAACCTGGGGTAGCCCCCTCTGCAAGTCTGTTCCCCCAGCGCAGCTTTAGTTCCTGATTGGGTCTGCACTCTCTGCAGCCCACCAAACCCCAACATGCGGGCCGCCTTGGACTCTGCCCCTGGTGGCAGCCCCCTCCCTGTGTGCCTCTCCACACACTGTGTTCACCCCCCTCCTCCACCACACTGAGCAGGCCAGGCCCTGCTGCGGTGTCACCTCTGCCAGGCTCTGTCCTCACCTCCACCTGTCCTGGCCCTAACCTCCTGCACATCACCATCTAAGAAATGCCCCAGACTGGGGCCACAGACAGCCATGCATCGAAACACCAGGGTCCCCCAGGCAGTGATCCTGTTAGTGGCATCGAAAGCCCCAAGCTGTGGGGAAAATGGGAAGAAAGGCTTCTTGGACACACAGATTCAGTCTCTGAATGTCCTTTTTTTTTTTTTTTTTTTTTTAAGATTTATTTATTTATTTTAGAGAGAGAGCACGCACAAGCTGGAGAAGGGGCAGAGGGCGAAGGGAAGCAGACTCCATGTTGAGGTGGGAGCCCAAAGCAGGGCTTGAAATCAAGACCCTGAGATTGTGTCCTGAGCTGAAACCAAGAGTCAGACGCTCAACCAACTGAGCCCCCAGGCACCCCACCGAATGTCCTTCCTTTGAGTGAAGCAAGGACAATGAGAGACTCAGGGTCCTGCCTATGGTCAGGAGCACAAACACATCAGTCTGGGCCCCTCCACCATTTTTGCTCCAAAAGGTTAACAAAGGCCACTTGGCCTCAGAATCCCTAAAAGCCACTGGTTGGCACAGACTTCTAGTGCCTCCCCGAGGACACTGACGACGTCAAAGCACATGATCTCTCCAGCATCAGGTTAAGAACCGGGGTCACTGGTATGCCAGCAATCATACTTGGAGTTGACAGTAAGAATTATTACAGCTGACATTTAATGAGCTCTGACTATGTGCCAGGCGCTGTGCCAAGTACTCTGCAAACATCATCTCACTCATTCTCATAGCCTCCCTGTAAGGTAGGTCTTATTGTACCCATTTTTGGACAAAAAGATGAAAGCTCCAAGGCTAAGTAACTTGCTCAAGTTCTGGCAACTAATTAATGGCAGAACCAGGGTTCAAATAGAAAGTCTGCCCAACTTTAAAGCCAGGACCCTGAATCTCTATGCCCTGTCTTCATGCCAGGACATGCAGGTGCGACTGGGATCATAGTCAAGAGGTAACTCCATGGGACTGAGTGGACTGCCCCCTGTTGCCAGCAGCTGACAACTGCAGACACTAGACATACTCACACACACACACACACACACACACACACACACCACATCCACCCCCCCTCCAAGAACAGAAAGTTCCAAGATTCCTGCAGAGCCTGTCCTCACAAATTTAATAATTTTGCAGGTCTTGTCCCCTGCATCAAGTCTTATGTCCCCAACTAAGCAATGAGGCTCTGGAGGGCAAGAACTGTGTCCCCTTTTTCACCCATATAGCCCAGGGCAGCACTAAGTAAGAATTCAGTACAAACTTTCTGCATGATCGTCTACTGGTTGGTTAGGTGGGTGGTGAATGGATTATTGGCTCAGATTGTTGGTTGGGGTTGCTTGAATGGTAAGATGGTCAATTAATCAGATGTTGACAAGCTGATTAGATGGTGTCAGAGTGGGGGTGTGGCTGAGGGGTTCCCCGAGTGGGAACTTTACCATCAGATCCCAATGGGGGTCCTCTTAAGGCTAGAAAAACTCTCTCCAGAAGGGAATAATCAATTCTCAAATGTTCCTTTCTTCCTTCCTTCCATCCCCCTGCCCAGCCAGCCTTGCAAGGAGGGTTGGAGTGGTGCTCCTTCCTCATCAGTAGCCCCAAAGAGCTCAATGTGAAGGACCCAGCCACTAGGAGGGGCGTCAAGTAGCCCAGCATGGTCACCCCTGAAAAACACATAAGTAGCTGAATGTCCTTGGCTGGATGCTTGGGCTGCTGGTGGCTCAATGAGGGCTGGGATGCCGCAGTGTAGAGAACAGGGAGCCCAGTGCTTAGGAGCAGCTCGGCTCATCCTGCCCAGGAGAAAGGTCATGTGCTCCGATATGAGTAATTAATTTTCTCCGAGCTGCGTTGAAAAGGTTAACCTGATTTATGGGACGCAATTGAGTGTAGAATGGGTTGTGTATCTTGTAAAAGGCCCGTTCCAGCGTCTGAGTCTATAGACTCACCCGTGGCTGGGCATCAGCTGGGAGCTGGCCCTACCTTTTATGCCTTTATGTACAATCCACGTGAAATTCCTAAAGAGAGCCCTTCTTGGTCAGGAAGTTGTTTCCTGGACTCCAGATCCCTAGTGAGGGGTCACTGGAGCATGTAAAGAAGCTTTCTTCTGCTCCTCTCGCAGCCCCTGACTCAGCTTCAGCCTCAGCTTTAATCTTCACACAATCCACAGTCCAGGAAGAAAAGTCTAGCCCTGGGCTTGAGCTCTGAGTTCAAGGTCAGACTCCTCCACTGATTGTTGGACTACCAGGTTTCTCCATTTCTAAAATGGGGTGAAGATTCCTTGCCCTCTCTACTTCCTTCCCACCATTTGCTAGCTGTGTGAGTGTGGGCAAGTTACATAACCTCTCTGTGCCTCTGTTTCCACGTCTGTAAAGGGAAAGGGTAATAGTACCTACCTCCTAGGGTTGTTATAAGAATTACGTGAGTTAATATTTGTAAGAACGTAAGACAGTGCTTAGGTCAAAAAAATTGGTGTATAGAGATAAGTAAATGAATAGAGTCTTGAAATGAGAGATGACCAGGGGCTTAGATGTTCAGTTGTCCTCAGCAGGAGGTTAGACAAGGCTAGGACCTACCAGCCCAGTCACCCAAACCCCCAGTTGAGGAGGGCACCAATGGTTCTAGGGCTCCAAGAACATACCGGACTATCTTGGACAGAAAGGGGACAGATAGAGGTTGGGATGTTGTGGCAGGAGAAGTTTTTTCTTTCTCCCATGTGTCTTTCCTCAACCAAGATGTTAAGCTCGGCTCCCCAGAGCCTGCCAGGAGTCTGCCCATCAAACCCAAAGATGCTAGTCTAGCACCACCTAGTGGAAAGAGTGGGGATGACTTCTGGGCCCCTCCTCCGGCAAGGAAAAGGAGTGAAGGGATTTAATTACCTGCCAGGCACTAGGGAGAAGGAAAAAAATGCCATCAGAATTTGGGTAAATTGGAAGGGGAGGTGAACCATGAGAGACTATGGACTCTGAAAAACAGTCTGAAGGGTTTGAAGTGGCGGGGGGGTGGGAGGTTGGGGTACCAGGTGGTGGGTATTATAGAGGGCACAGCTTGCATGGAGCACTGGGTGTGGTGAAAAAATAATGAACAATGTTTTTCTGAAAATAAATAAATTGGGGAAAAAAAAAAAAAAAAGAATCCTCCCTGAGAAAGTGCTCCAACTGAGCATGTCTACCCTTTGTGTCCCTGTAGTATACAGTGGTAAGGTTCTGTGCTATATAGATCCACACCCACGTGCGTCTGTATGTCTGTGTGGGTATTTATTAAGTGGGTTAATATGTATGAAGATCTTAGACCAGTACCTGGCACATACGAAGTATTTTATAATGTTCTTCATTAGTATATGTGTATATATGTAAATGTGGACGTATAGACTGTTCACATGCCTGCATCTGTGTTTTACGAATGGAAACATTGTATACATGTGTAGCTAAGAATGTGTATGTACTTACATATGTATATATGTTTATGGATATGAATATGGTTTTGTGTCTGTGAGCTCGGTATACCTGAAAATGGAGAAGTGTGACTATTTATATGTCCGTGTAGATGTGTCTGTGTATATATGGGTGTCTCTGTGTATATGGAGTGTTTGTGTATTCATTTTGTCTATTGCATACCCATACCACAAATCACCAAACCTGGTGGCTTAAAACAGCACCCAGGTATTATTTCATCATCTCCACAGGGCAGGAATTCAGGCACAGCCTAGCCAGTCCTCTGTAGAGGGTCTCACAAGGCCACCAGCAAGGTGTTGTCCTGGGCTGCAATTTCATCTGAGGTTCAGGGTCCTCCCCCAAGTTCAAGTGGTTGTTGGCAGAATGTCTTCCCTTGGAGCTGTAGAGGTCGTGACAGCATACTTTTGCAAGGTCAGTGGAAGACTATCTATCTCTCTCTCTGACCTCTAGACCTTCATTTAAGGGCTCACCTGATTAGGTCGGGCCCACCCAGTCCCCACCTTTTGCATTAACTCACAGCCAACTGATTAGGGACCTTAATTACATCTAGAAAATCCCTTCGCTCTTGCCATAAAACATAACCTAGTCCCAGGGTGTAATAGCCCATCATATTCACAGGTCCCAGCCATACATAAAGAGGAGGAGACTATACAGGTTTGTACACCTGAGGGCTGGACTCTTGGATGCCACCTTAGAATTCTGCCTACATAGCATGCATGTGTATATACACTAAGCTTTGTATGCACACTGATTGTAAGCAGACTCGCCTATGTGTATCTCCATGAATGTTCTTCCTCTGGGGGTTGTTCTCTTTCCAAGGGAGTTGCAGGTTCCTATTATAAAGACTGGGAGGCCCCTTGAGGCCAGAACTGCTTCCCCCAGCAGTCTGAGGCCTTTGTCAGCATCAAGATTCCAGCTCTCCCATCTGAGAAGGAGCCCCCCAAGGCAAGGTCTGTGCTGTCTGCCCCATGCCCCAAGCAGTAACAAGTCTGCATCTTGGAGGTGCTGAATGACCATTGTAACTGGCTCCCACATGTGCATATCTGTGCATGCACACATTTACATGGGCACATGCACACACACACGCACCGGTGACTCACTCTGAAACAAGGTCAGTCTGTCTACAGAGAGATCTCACTCCTATTCCCTGAGGGGTGCCACTCCAGGCACCTCTCCTCTGCAACCCACCATGGACTTAATAGTCACTGCTCTTTCCAAAAGATCAGAAAGCAAGATACCTCTGCCTGCCCCCAACCGGGAGTCCTGCAATCAGGTAATGAACCTCATAGTCTTATATGAACATTATCCAAAGGGAGTATTAGCCCCGAGAGATGCTGGGGCCTGGCTAGAAATTTGTGCTGATGGCCAAGTAAGTATGTGAAACCCTGCCTGCCCCACGCCCCTCTTGGAATTTTATGTTTCAGATTAGCACAGTAAAGGCTCTGACAAGGCCTGCAAGAAGGAAACCTGCCTGCCTTGGTTTAACCAGCCTACTCAAGCTTATTTGTCCACATCCATTTTTCCCCAAATACGTCCAACAGAGCACACTTTGGGTGACATGGTTTGAAGCCACCCTCTGGGTCCCTGGGAGGTTCATGCAGGCTCTTGTGGGTGACAGTAAGGATTAGAGGCTGCCACTGTGCAGGACCCTGTCCTGGTTGGAATGGGCCTTCTGGGAGGAGGAGCAGGGAGCTGGTGGAGACAGTCCTACTGCACAAGGAGGTGGGAGACTCAGTCCCAAGGCAGTAAAGCCATGGATCCGGTCAACACCCCCGGTTCACAAGACAAGTATATGCAGACAAGGAAAGTTTGTCCCTTCAGACCCAGGCTGCAAACCAGAGGTCATAATCTGAAATTAAGGAACTTTAGGAGAGCACCCTAAAGACACGGTTTAGTGACGAGGACAAACTTCCTCAAAGCAACTGATCTTGAATCTCAGCCTAATCGCTGTGGGACCCTAAGCAAACAGCTTACCCTTCCTGAGACCTGGCTCTTTCACCTTCAAAGGTGTGACTATGTCACATAGCAGATGGGTTACAAAGATTCTCATCACTTACATAGTTTTTTCCATGTGCCAGACACCAGTCCAAGTACTTCATCTGTTCTAACACACGTGATCCCAGCAACAACCCTGTAAGTTGGTACTGGGATTATCCACACTCTACCAACGAAGAACCTGAGGTACCAAAAGGTTCAGTAACTGCCCATGGTCACAAAGGTCGCCAGTGGCAGAGCTGGGATTCAAATGTAGGTGGTCTAGCCCCAGGTAGGGCAGGAAAGGCATTTAGCAAAGACCTGTTCATAAGTCAGCCACCACTGTTACTGGCTCTTTCCCAACCAAGGGTCTAGGTCCACATGAACAGCACAGGTAAGCTGGCTCCTATCGCAGATGCATCAGGCAGGAGAATGTCCCAGCTCCAAGTGGGGCAGAAAGGTGAAGACAGGGATGTGGCAGCCAAGCTGAGCCATCAGAGGCCCCGGGGTTAATTTGTCATATGCAGAGAATAAATCTGGGGGTGGCGCTACGAGCCACAGCTGGGGGGGGCGGGGTCAGGGACTTGGGAACGCATCTGTGCATCTCCCTGTCATCTTGAATTTCATATTTACTTCTGCTGATGAGATTTCGTCATGCTCGATTACGATTCATAGACTTGCGTTTCTAGATTTTATGCATCAAAATGCTCTGATTTACAGAGTCACCCTAAGCCTGACACTGGCCCCCCAAGGTGCTGTTTCTGAGTGTGGGCACTGAGGCTTGTCGCGGGGCCACCAGAGGCCTTGTTTCTGGGTACGGTGGCCTCTGGAGAGCCTCAGGAGGCAGTGCCTAAGAGAAGTCCTCCAGGCATCTCTGAAAAGAATGGAGTCAAGGTTGAGGGGGGAGGGTGCAGCCACTTGGCCGGCTGGACAGGCCAGCACTGACCCCATCCCTCGCCTTCTACCCTGCCTCCTGCCCCCCCTTCACACACCTCCCATGGGGCTCTGAGACTCTTGCCCTTGCTGGCTTTGATGAAGCAAGTATTGCTACTAACCAAAGAATATGACAAGGGCGCCAAGATGTCCCTTCAATGATTGTATTACATAAAATGGTTCTACGGGTTAGAAGCAAGCACAGGTCCCACCCACAGCAAGGGAAGATCATGCAAGGACATGAATTCCAAGAGCATGACATTTGGGGGCCACCTCAGTGTTTGCCACACTATCCTCACAGCAATCCAGGACAACCGTAACACCACCCGCATTTTACAGGAAAGGAGACAGAGTCTTATCAATGTCAAGGATGTTATCCAAGGTCACACAAGTAGGAAGAGACAAGTCTTGGACTTGAGCCGTGGTCTGTTTCCACAGCCTGAGCTCTTCGCCTCAGGACAATATCACAAAAGGAAAACCAGATGTGAGTCCAGACAACCCACTTGGCCAGAGTCTGGGGTTTTCACACACTATGTAGCAACCCAGCCTCCTCCAGGCCACTGAGTCTTTTGGAACAGCACAGAGACTCTCAGGTCCTTGGTCGCTGATCTGACCTTGACAACAAACTTCTCTGGAGGACCAAAGGATACAAAAGTCTGGCAAAACCCAAAGTACCAGGGTAGGTGCTACACGGGATGCCAGTCCCTATGTCCAGCAAGTCCCCAAGCCCAGGGGACATTTTCATCCCATTCCCAGGCCAGTGTCTACACTGCTACCCTTCAAAATTGCCACTAATCCTCTGATCACCTGCCCGGCTCCCTGCATGAGATCTGGATTCCAGCGGAGCTCTTCCTCTGGCAGCCAAGCTTTGCCTTCGCCACTTTCATGCCACGAAGGGGCCAAAGCGCCCCTAAGCTGCTGAATTGGTGGCCCACTGCCTTATTTTAAGCATAGACACAGATCCTGCGGGGATGGGGGGGTGCAGGTTGCTTCGTTCAAATTAGCCCCGCCTGGCCATCACCTGCGGCACTCCTCCCTGTCCTCCTCCCCCAGCACCCCCACCTCCCTGTCCTATTCCTGTGGGTCATGTCCAGCTGCAAGCACAAACCCCTGCTTCTGGTTCCTTCGTCAAAAGTTATCACCACCCTAGCTACCCTCTCCCTCCCCACCGTCTCACTATAATTATTGTCACACCTCCCATACCACCGCCATGGCCACAGTCACCTGAACCATCACATGGACAAAATCAGTGTCCTTTGGCCGCCAACACCATCCCCTCCAGACCCACCATAGCCATCTTCAAGCCCTCTTCCCCACTTCCCTCATGTCACCTATAACTGCAGCCCACTCCCAATGCCACGGTCACCCTTCCCTGCGGCCCTTCTCACTCTACCCACTGCCATCGGTGACATTTATCCAAAGCTGTTGTGAAGCACTTAATCAGGGCCCAGGTAGCCGCTTGGGGACCAAACCCAGAAGGGCAGAGGTCCCAACCTCAAGCAGTTCATGGGCGGATGCTCGTTTGGCACTGGCTCCAGATGAGTTTGCTCACTGCCCTCACCTCTACCCCCCCACCTCCAGCTCCTCCTACATCCTCAGGGTATGGAAACACTGCAGCCACCCCCAGCCTCTAGGCCTTTCTGGGAGGCAGCTGCTCGAAGCCCAACCTCCCTCCTTCCCAACTGCTCCCCCTCTGAGTGGGAAGCATGAACCCCCAAAATCTCTCCCACCCAACTTCTCCCCTATCAGAGTTGGAGGCTATATCCGGCCAGGCCCTCCCGATCCCGGCTGTTACTCCCACTCCAGTTTTTCCCAGAGCCCAGGGGAACTGTGCCTCTCCCACCCTGGGCAGCTGAGAGTCTGGCATTGATTACCAGCCCCATAATTACCCTGCAGGCCCTGGCAAGGATTTCAAGGCTGATTGACTTCAAATGAGAAATCCATGGGGATTCAGGGAGGGTGGGGGACCCTTTGCTGGGGATGGGGGCCGGGGGGCGGGGAGGAAGCTGTGCTCACCTGCATGGCCTCCGTGTCTAAGCCCACAGCTTTGGCAAAGGAGCATCCGTCTGCTAAGTCAATGCCTGGAGGGCTCGCCGGGAGGCTGCCGTCTCGCCAAGCCAGGCGCCACCGCCCACAGGTGCATCTGCCTGTAGAGAGGGGCTGCCCTGAGGGAACCAGGCCAGGCTTAGGGAAGGGAGGGGTGCTGCAGACAGGTCTCCAGGGGAGACCTGTAGAGGGCCTCTCCTCCCTGGGCACACAGGAAAAAGCGGAGGGTGAGGACTGCTCGAAGGAAGGAGAGGCAGCACTGTCAGGCCATTCAAGGCATTACAAGGAACTATTCCAGGGCCCAGGGACATTCAGAGGCAAGGCCCGCTGGGAAATGTCTTCTCAAATGAGACTTATAAATATGCGTTTCCTGATCCCGCACATATTTACAAGCCCACGGTCTCACGGCGGGCACCCGCGCACAGGAACCCGCACACGCACACACACTTATACGCAAGAGCAGGCTCTCTCCCTTTTCCGATGTCAGGGGCTCACAGGCTCAGAGGCAAAAATAAACACAAAAAGAAGGCCATCCCACGTGTGTCCAGCCACACACACACACACACACACACACACAGCTTCCCCCATCCTAACGCACAACCAGCCACATTCCACACCACCACCGGCTCCCATCCTCACACACATACACGCCCGCCCATTTTCTGACACATTCTCACATACTCAGAAGCCAAATCCCCGGGAAAAGAAGAGACATCACCTACACATTCATGTGCTCCTTGAGAAATTGTGGGAAGAGGGGAGCCACTTGTTCTCTCCTCCCTCCCCTTCCTCGCAGAGGGGTTTTCATTTAAACGTTGCCCGAGCCCAGGCTTTCAGATTACAGTCTAGACTGTATAGGTTTCCTAAAGATAAGGCTGAGAAATTGATTTCAATTACCAAAGGGGAAAGGCTGCTCTTCTCAGCCTCCCGAGCGGAGCGTTAACCCTGGAGATCCGGGAGCCAGAGAACAGGGATCCTGCAGGCACTCGGAGCCCATGCACACGTGCTTGGAGCTCACACATGCACACACTCTTGTGTGCAAACCTCACTAGCTGCCAGCAAACTGCAAAGAGCCCAGCCCTTCAAGTCAGGAGGCCTGGCTTCTAGCTTCAGCTCTGCCGCTATTTTGCTGGATGATCTTAGACACCTGTCCTTCTCCCGGCATTCCTGCTCCCGAGGGCTCCCGAGGCCCGAGCTCTCTCTTGGTGTGCACCCGTCTCTGCTGAAGTCTCGGTCAGCACTCCGGGAGACCTAGGCAGACACTCAGATGCTTGAGAAGCAGTCTCTTCTCCCTTGCCTCTGGTCGGTGTGGAGCACCCTGCACCCGGGGATTGGCGTTCATCAGACTAAGCATCATCAGCTGCTATGACAGGCAGACTCTGACATCTCACTAGCTGCAAGGATTTTTCCTTCTGCACATAGAATCCTATCTGCGTGTGTTCATTTGCTAATTCTGCCATAGCGAATGACCACAAAATTAGCAACTTGTTAAAAATACCATTTATTATCTCATAATGAGTGAGATGTCCAAGTGGAGGTTTGGCGGACTCCTCTACTCAGGGTATCACAAGACCAAATGCAAGGTCAAGGTGTTGGCCAGGAGGGCTTTTCATTAGAAAGCTTGGAGAAGAATTGCTTCCAAGTTCATTTGGGTTGTTGGCATATCGTAGGACTGAGGTCCCCATTTCCTTGCTGTTTATTGGCCAGGAGTCATTTACAGCTTTTAGACGTTGCCCGAATTCCCTAGTTCATGGTCTCTTCCATCTTCAAAGCCAGCAATGGCACACCAAGTCCTTCTTACCCTACAAATCTCTGATTTCCCTTCCCCATGTCTCTCTGCCTTCTGCTGCTTTCAAGAACTAGTGTGACTACAGTGGGTTTCTTCAAATAACCCAGGATAATCTCCCTAAGGCCATCTGATCAGAATTATGCCTGCAAAGTCCTTTTTGCCATGTAATGGATGTCTATTTATTCCCAGACATAACACCATAGACAAAGGGCACAGGGACTAAAATTCTGACTACCCCAGTGTATCAAGTGACTCTCCTCCAGGGGCAACTCAGGGACCCAGGCTCCTGTCAGGCAACACTGCCATCCTCAAGCTGTGGTTCCCATTGTTGCCACAGGAGGGAAAAAGGGTGGGGGAGGGACAGGATAATTTCAAGGGGTGTTCTCAAGTGCCATCCTGGAAAAACTCCCTCAGTTCTGCCCCCCCATCTCAGTAGCTAGAACCAATCACATGGCCCCAACCTAACCACAAGGAAGGCTGGGGAACACAGGAGTCATGGCACATGGTAGAACACAATCGGTCTCTGTCATGGGGCCTGGGAGCTAAGGACTCAACAGGCAGGAGATTGGGAGGAAGAGAATAGCCCGCCAGGTTGGTTCTTCATGAGAAGGAGCAGCTGGAAACTGTATCTAAGAAGCTCAGCCTGAGATTCTTCTTTCCAGAGCCTCCCAGCAGGCGCTCTAGCCATCACCCAGCCTGATAAGCTGAGTGCAATCCCCAAGGATCTCCTTTAAAAAACAGGAAACTGAGTCATGGGTAGGCACATGCAACAATCAGCAACATATCAATGGGCAGAAATTGAGGCAGATCAGAGCAAATGATTTGGGTAAATGATTTGGGTTAGAAATTGGCAACAAAATTCAGAAATGTACAACCTGTCTGGGAGAGGGCCGGCTGGATGATTTGAGAATAGAACACACACACACACACACACACACACACACACACACACATACACACACGCTGCCCCATTGGCTCTGAAGTTCTGGGGCAGCCACAATGTGGCAACATGACGGAGAAATCCAATCACAGGGAGAAGACACAGGTGGTGGTTACATTTGCAAATGGAAGCTGAAATCAATCATAGAGGAAAGTTACTCTAACAAGCAGGAGACTTGCAGACAGCACTCAGGCCAGAAGATGTTCTTGTTGCTGCCTAAATCAACTGAATATTTTAAAATCCTTTCCTCAGCTATAGAAGATCTTCTAAGGCAAATCAGCAATCGTTGCTTTGGGAGACTCGGCACAAACACAGCTAGACATGGGAATAAAAACCACAGGAATAAAAGCACGGAAATGGTACACTCTGGGCAGAGGAAGCAAATATAACCCATACTTAAAGGAAGAGTCTGAGCTTCTGTACTTCCCAGCCCTGATCCCCTCTCTCTGCCCCATGAAAGTCAAGACTAAGAGAAGAGTCTGCATTCAAGTGTTTATTTTGAAAAGCATCCCAGGGAGTAGGAGTGGGGGTTGGGGCTGGAGAGAAGGATGGAAATCCAATACAAGGGTACACAATCAGATCAGCCACTGCTGTGGGCAACTGGGGCTCACCCTGCTCAGACCTTTGAAGGAGAGGAGCTGTATAGAGCACATCGAAGATGGAAGGGGATAATATTCATCCACCTGCTCCTAAACCCTGCTGCTCAGGGCTCGCCTCCAAGGGTGGGTGTTATCTCACTCTGATTCTAGGCTACCAAATTGGCTCTGGGTGGGGTGGGGGACGGAGGCCCTCATGTGTAGACTCCAAGCAAGGCCCAGACCATGCCCGATACAAGATGGCCCCCAGGCAGAAACAGAGCGCAGCAAGTCCCCTGGCCGGCTTATCAGGAAGCAAGCAGACCATGTCAGATGAGAGTCAGGAGTGACCACCTCAAGGGAGAAACCCAGACCCAGGAGACCCAAGGAGGGATGGCTGAGCCAGCCCCCAGGATGGAAACTAAGCTCACGGGGAGAGGGGTTGATTCCAGCAACAACTGCACCGAAGTCACACCTGGGGGTGACCCACAGGGGACCACAACTCTGTACATACTCGAATTAACTTAGAAACTGGACATGGCTCATCCCCTAGGGTGGGGTCCACTCGCCACGCCCCTTCCTATCACCTCAGTTAACATACAGTGAATTATTAAGTCATCTCAGAACACTTGGCTCCAGTGAGAGGCCGGCACTGGTCCCTCCGTGGCCGGTCTACCATGGGGAGGTGAGGAAACAGGGCCCGCCCTGCAGGCATAGTCAGCTGGCTCACCCAAGTGGCCATCCCTGAGTCCCCGGAGCAGGCAGGAAGAGACAAAGTCCAGACGTCCTCAGCTGCCCCCCTCCCCCGGGCAGGGCAGAACCGGACTGCCATCCAGGTCTGTTCAGGCTGCTGTCGAGGAAGACCCTGCACTGGGTACCTTGTAAACAACAGACACCTGGGGTGCCTGGCTGACTCCGATGGTGAACCGTCCAACTCTTGGTGTCAGCACAGGTCATGATGTCAGGATCATGAGATTGAGCCCCACGTGAGGCTCCCTGGAGTCTGCACGAGATTCTCTCTTTCTCCCTCTGCCCCCCCACCTCTGCTCTCTCTTGCTGGCTCACTCTCTCTAAAATAAATAAATAAATCTTTTACAAATTTTTTTAAATTTATAAAAAATAAAAATATAGACATTTATTTCTCACAAATTCTGGAAGCTACAAAGTCCAAGATAAAGCCACCAGTAGCTTCAGTGCCTAGTGAGGGCCACTTCCTGGTTCCCAGGCAGCCATCTTCTCCCTGGGTCCTCACATGGCAGATGGGGCATGGGAGTTCTCTGGAGTCTGTTTTATAAAGGTATCCTCATTACCTCATCACTTTCCAAAGGCCCTACCTCCCACCTCCAAAGGCCATCACACCAGGGATTAGATTCCAACAGAGGAATCCAGGGGAAACCCAACCAGTCCATCTATGGCAACGGCTTTGTTGGGGTTCCTCCAGGGTAGAGAGCAACGCTCAACTGTCCAGGTCCAGGGTCCTCTGAGAATGGCTCTCACCCTGTCTGTCCTCCCACTGTGGGTAGGCAGGGCTACCACGAGGGTCACAGAATGTCAAAGGTGCCCCCCACCCTGTTTTGGAGCTGTGTATACAATGAAGGTGTGACAGGAGTCACATACAGAGAAGCCAGTGACAAGGGCCATCTCTAGGCCAGGAGGCCATAGGGGTTCCGAAAGTCAACCATTTGATATCAGTCAGGACAGAAGGAGCAAGGGGCCAAGGGAGGAAGAAGATGTCCGGGTGTCAACAACCAAGAAGACAGAGGCACAGAAGAACCTCAAGGGGAAAATTCTGAATGCCTTGGAAAATTCTGGTGACAGGTTTTCCAAGTACATGGATGCTGTCACATGTGGGCCCTCACCTTCCTAGCAGCACTAAGGACTGTTTTTTGGGCACTGCCCAGGGGAAACATAGAAGGGAAAATATAAATTATGGAGCCCAGTCTCTTCCCCCCAAGCACGTGAGGAGCTCCCTTCTATCAACATTACGGACACAGAGAGAGAGCCAAGAAGGCTTTCCTTACCTGAAGGAATACACTTTAATGCCAGAAATTCAGGCCCAAGGAGACAGCCTTGCCACTCACCACCCACCGCCCTGCTCATGGTCATGGCCAGACCTGCATGGGACGGGTGGGTGGACAGTACAGAGTGGGAAATTTCCATTAGGGGCAAGTTCTAGCTCAGGCGCAGACAGCAGGGGGCCCTTTTAGAGTCTTTCTCATCTTCACCACCTCCTCCTCTGTATCCCTGAGGAGACCAGCCTCCATGGACTGTGCCCACTGCCCTGGGAGGGGAGATGGAGGGGGGTAGGTGAAGGGAGAGCAGGGAGCCAGGGAGGACGCGGTGTTCCCTTTCCGCTCCTCTGCGCCTTAATTAAGTGCTTTCATTTCCCTCCTTCCTCTCCACGCAGGCCCGGCTGAGATAAGGCATTGATCCCCTCCCAGAGGAGGAAGAAGTCGGCGGGAAGCCTACAGTTCTCTCTTTGTGGGACAAGATGGATGGCTTATTAGGCAGCCCTTAATTGTGTGGTTTGTAACTTGGGGAAGTTCAAAGAGAAAAGAAAAGTCTGAACTGAGGGCTGCCTAGAGGTACATTTCTCCCCTCAAGGAGGGTTCTGCTCAATATTCCTGACAGGAGAGCCCAGTCCAGATCAGCCCAGCCCAGCCCAGCCCCACCAAGGGCAGAGCTAGGACCCAGGAATGTTCTGGATGAAAAAGGCCTGAAGATCATCCTAAGTAGCCAGAATGATGCTCCATGTTGCTCAGCACAGCCAAAGACAAGGCCCTGAGCTGGGAGTCCAGAGACCTGGGACTAGGAACCAGATCTGCCACTGGCTTGCTGAATGACCTTGATCAAATCTTTGCCTCCCTGGGCCTCAGTTTCCCTTTTTGTCAAATGAGTGGGTTGACCAGCATCCACGATGTTTGAGCTACATGTTAGGAGTATGTGGTGTGGAGGGGTAAAAGGAGAAGCCAGAGCCCCAACTTCTTCTTCAAGGCCCATTTAGCTCTTCTTCATCTGTGGGAATTTCGTGTAAACTCTGTGACATGAGACACATTATTTAACCTCCTTGTCTCAATTGCTTCAGCTGCAAAATGGGCTAGTAATAGAATCACAGGATAGTCAGGCTCCAGTAGGATTCCCAGCACATAATAAGAAGTCCATTATTTTCACTTCTTTTTATTTTTTTTTAAGATTTTATTTATTTATTTGACAGACAGAGATCACAAGTAGGCAGAGAGGCAGGCAGAGAGAGAGAGAGGAGGAAGCAGGCTCCCTGCAGAGCAGAGAGCCTGATTCGGGGCTCGATCCCAGGACCCCTGAGATCATGGCCTGAGCCAAAGGCAGAGGCTTAACCCATTGAGCCACTCAGGCCCCCCTATTTCACTTCTTTTTTAAAAAAAATGATTCTTACTTAAAGAAATAAAAAAAGATCAGATTTAATCCCACAAAAAGCCTAGGTCAGGTGATTCTCCCTATGTTAGAGGTGAGGAGACTTTGCTTAGAGCAATTAGTTGTCTTGGCAATAGACAAACAGCTGCCCCCAACAGCCCAGGGCTAAGACAAGTCCAGAGGGGAGGGTGACAGACATTCTATCACAGACTGACTCCCGCCACCCACCGAGAGGAGACAGACATTCTATCACAGACTGACTCCCGCCACCCACCGAGAGGAAACACTGACCATCCCAGTGAGGGAGAAGGCACTTCCCAGAAATGGATTTCCACCCACTCAGAAGCTTGGTATCTTCCTGATCATTTCTTATGAAACACGCAGCAGGTGCCCTGTTCATTCTTAGTCAGTGCCCATGCACACACTGGGTGGAAAGGTAACAAAGCAGTATCCCAGACCTCTGGGAGGTTTCAAAAAACTTGAGTTCAAAACCCCAAATTTCCTTCCCCAAATGCAGGTGTTGAAAATCAAGACAGGGGCGCCTGGGTGGCTCAGGGCATTGGGCATCTGCTTTCGGCTCGGATCATGATCTCAGGGTCCTGGGATCCAGCCCCCCATCGGGCTCCCTGCTCAGCGGGGAACCTGCTTCCCCCTCTCTCTCTGCCTGCCTCTCTGCCTACTTGTGATCTCTCTCTCTCTCTCTCTCTGTTAAATAAATAAAATAAAATCTTTAAAAAAAAAATAAAGAAAATCAAGACAATGGCATTTACTGCAAAGATTTTCAAACCGGGTGACGTAGAACCCTGGAGTTCCTCAAAGGGGATTTAAGGGCCGACCAGGGTGTAGGATATCCTTAAACTGGTCTCCTGCTCCCGCTCCTTTCCTCACTGACCACACGTCCACCAAAACGTCTCCACCTGATCTGTTCTATGTTTGAGATCTCCATAAGAGAGTCCACTTTCTAAAAGATTCTGAAGGATTCTATATGTGTATGAAGGATTGGGCAATCGACTTTGTTTCCCAGGAGCTTTTCCACCTGTGGTTGCTGGTCCGGCTTGACTCCCTGGGCTGCTGTGTGTGGCAGGGACCGAGGCCAGGTGGGAGGGAAGCCGTAACTCGAGCCGTGAGGCTTTCTGAAGTTACCAGAAGACTAATAAAGCCTTGGGGTTGTTTTCTTCCTCATCTCACTCTGGCAATATTGATACTGGCTTGCCAAACAGAAAAACAATTCTTCTGTCCTTCTGGCAGGAGGAGGACAAGGAAAATGAGCCTGCTCATTAGCAGGCCGGCCAAGCTCTCTCCACCCCAACCCACCCCCTCAGCTCCCCTGTTCTCCAGGACCGCTTGGAGACCCGGACAAAAACACAGAGGAGAGATATTTATCTGTTTGTATTGAATTTGAGGCTGAAGTTCCCAGTTCTTGACAATGCAGAGCCGCATTCCAACATGTCGTACCCGGACGGGCTGGGGAGGGAGTGATTATTGTCTGTGAGGGACAGTAATTATAAATCAAGGGCTTCTTGAGAATATCTGGGTCCCTTCCCTGTTTCCTTGGTGATTAAAGCAGCACAAATAAGTCAGGGCAGGTAACTGATTTAAAGGGGCACTGGCGAGGACTGGCACTTCCGAGACCTCCAGAAAAATCTATCTCCATCAGTAACAGAATACAGAAGCTTCCCTTTATCAATTGCCTGCTACAGGCTAAACCCTGAGCTCAGGACATTAGAGACTTGATCTCAGTAAATCCCTCCCACAGCCCTGAGGCGGAACAGGGGTGGTGAGAGCTACAGTTCACTGCTGTGGAAACTGAGGCTCAAAGGTTAGTAATTTGCTCGAAGTCATAAACCTTGAGCCGGGTTCTAACCAGATCTCATTCCAAGTATCACAGCCTATGCTCTTAACCATTCCCCTGGTGCCTCCCAAGGTCCGGGGTCCACAGCAGGTGACGAGGATGAGGACGATAGTGAGTACATACTGTGTGCCAGGCCCATGGCACTGTTTCTGGTTATCTCATTTACTCGGCGATCTCTGACATACCGCTACTATCCCCAGGTCACAAATGACAAAATGGAATCACGAAAAAGTCAATGACACAAGGCCACACACCTATTTGGAATGGAGCTGGGATTCACGATTCCCTAGTTTGTCCGGATTGACTCTCTCTTGTGAGTCTGCTGGCCAGCGGGTGGGGAAGGGCCAAGCCAGGGCCCGTGGGCAGCTTGCCCGCGGTGGGCCCTGAGTCGCCCATGGCCGACCCTCTAGGGAGAGGCAGGAGGCAGAACCGTCCTCTTCCACATAGAACAGGGGCTTAAAAACCAGGTTTTCACACAGGCAACCAAGATGCAACAGATATGACCTGCCCGAGAACGAGGGGCCTGGGGTCTAACTCCTGCCCAAAATCTATCTGGGCAAAAGAAGTAGCAGAAAGAAACAGCTGTTCAGGGGGTGGCATGTACGTCCAGTCCAGAACTTGTGGGACCAAAGGCTGTTCGCATGTTAATTGCAGATGCAAGGGAGAGAAAAGGGCTCGGCCCGTTAAGTCCTTCCAGAAGAGCAGAGACTCAACAGTAGTTCTGTATGGAGTAGACCTATAGATACCCAGGAGCTGAGGGGAAGCAGAGGATATGGTCACCAGTCAGCCTCCAAGAGTGGCAGGACCAGAGAAAAGGAAGGAATTTCCCTGCCGCACCCACTCCTTCCCCATCCTTTCCCAGCTCTGGAGGGGTCATGAACAGCAGCCTTATGGCTCCCGTCCCCTATCGCCTGTCAACTGCTCTGGGTTGGGGAAGGGAAAGATGTGACATTAAATCAAATTTGAAATTGGGGATTATTATCTGGGACTCTACTTTCTAATTTTGGAATTGAAACCCGTTTAATGCCCGAAAATGACTTTTTAAAAAAGGACTTGTAACCTAAAAGGGAGCCAGTAAGCTGTGGGGCTAAAATTCAAAAGGACAACGAGAGACACAAATAAAGCTGTATTTTGCTTACCTCCCATAAATTGCAATTTGCAATTTTTCAATGCATCGGTTAGATACCTGGCTGATGCAGGATTCTGTGGGATGGTATAGAGGAAGAAATCCTAAATTCCAGCCCAGAGCAAAGGTCAGGAAAGGATTCATCTTCTAATGGAACCACGCAGAGGAGCCAGAGTCTCTGGGCCAGGTCCTGAGCCTGCGTGTGTGAGGAGGAAAAGGTGAACGAATGTACCCTTTTACTCACTCCCACAGTAGGACTGTCAGAGGACCCAGGAAAGTCACGCAGCCCTTGGACCTGGTTCTTTCCTTGAGAACTCTTGTCCCTCACTTGCCAGGAGGCTGGGATAAAAGAACCTTGGAGCGTACTGACATAAAGCCTAAACTGAACCTCATTCTGCAGGCAGTGGAAAATCATGGGACGTGTTTAAGCAAGAAAGTCGACTGGGACTTCTGGCCTCTGAGACCCCAGGGGTCCAGAGAGCTGGAGAGGGGGCTTTGGTGTCTCAGGAGAATGCTTCTGACTGCTTCTGAGTCTCGCTTGCCCACCCACCCTGGGGGTGGGCTCTAGCTTAGGAGTTTTGTAACTTCCCACAGCCCAGCTAGAGGTCGGATCTGGACCCAGGAGCAGGAGATAGAGCCTCCCTGGACCTAATTCCCCATGCAGCTGCCCTTGTGATCTCCAACCCCCAGGACGTCCCCAGTCCAGAGCAGGAGAACCACAGCCCAGACCTGAGCATCTCCTCCCCAGATATCCGAGACACCAGCTCTCCGGGCAGGCAGGGGTGAACCAGGAGGGGTAAAGGTGGTCGTCTCCCAGATCCGGTGATCCTTGAAGCTCCAAAGAGAGAAAGGTGAGCCTGGCCTGTCCCCCAAAGGTCTGTCATTCATGAAGGGAAGCAGGCAGTGTCCTTTGCAGCCACAGGCTCCAGCCAACCCTCGATCCCTACCCCAGCTCCAGGGTGGATTCTCCTCCTAGGGTAGATCCAGTCCCTGCTCAGAACCAGGTTCTGAAGCCAGGCTGCCCAGGTCCAAATCCCCGATCTACCATTTAAGAGCTGTGTGCCCTTATGCAAATGACTTAGCCTCTCCACAGAGGTCATGTTGCTCATCTGTCAACTAGGCGTGCTAACAGGACCTACCAGATAGGTCAGGCTGAGGCTGAGACCATTGCTGGAACAATAGCTGGGGAGTGTATTCTTTGTTCTCTGTCAAGTTCACCCCACTGCTGGTTGCCTCCAGGCCTCGCCCACTTTCCTGGCTTCCCGTCTCAGAGGGCTAATATAGTGTGTTCACCTCCTCTCTCTCTCTCTCTCTCTCTCTCTAGGGTGGATTGGTTTGAATACTATCTGTAATCTCCCGAAAGGCCCCGGAGGGACCCATTGGCTCCTTCTAAGGAGCATTAACTCAAATGGTAACCAGCTCCCAGCGCCTGCCAGGAGGCCATGTCCTGGGGGAGCCCTCCTGCCTGCCATGAAGGAGCTAGCAGGCTAGTTTGGCAGCTTGGGAGTGGGGACCGCAAGACAACTGTCCCCAAGCCAGCCCTACGCATCCTCGGGAGCCTGCTGCCCCCAGAGAGGAGTCCCCTAGGAGCTACCTCACGGGGCCCCTCATGTCCCAGGCAGCAGGGAGAGTCTTACTGAGAAGTCTGGTCAAGGAGGAGCACGAGAGCCAGAAAGATCCCTCAAGGGGACCAGCAGGTCACGGGGAGGAGCACGGAGGGGCCCGACCACCTGAACCGCCAGCACTAACTCAAAAGTCCTCACGCTCAGCTGCGGACATTTTGTCTACAGCACCCACGTCCTGGGTGCTGGAATTGGAACTAGGCCCCAGGAGAGAGAAGGGGAGAGGCCAGGAGAGGGAAAGAGAAGGGAGGTTTCTGCGATGCCTTTCCTCAGACTGGGGCAAGCTGAGAACAGAACGGGGTCTCCTGGGCAGACTGGAGCTCCCTGAAAACAAAGCTGGGTCTCCCCCCTCAGACTGGGTTCCCTAGTCTCTTCTAAGCAGAGCATCTGGTGGGCTTTAACGGGTAGGCCCACCCCCATCCCTGTCTGCAGAGTACTGACCCAAACACACCCCAGAGGCCTCAGCGCCCCACCCTGCCCCCACTCTCAACTTGAACTGCCAATCAAGTTCACTAGGAAGAAACAGAGGCTGATAGGGGTGAGCTACCTCAACCTCCCATCCCATCCCATTCTGCTCCCTGAAGGAAACAGTGTCTGTGTGGTTACTTGAACTCCTCTGGGCTCAGCTTCTCCTACCCCCTGGGGTCAGCTCTTCTAAAGTCCCCTGCTCCTCTCTCCACTCCCCTGCCATCTGCACTGAACCATAGGCAAGCCTCCCTCCTGCTCACCTGCTCCTCTGGCTATCAGCCCCTCCTCCTTTCTATAGAAATGCAACTCACAAACACTGTTGGAGGGTTCCTGATGGGGAGGTGGCTGGACGGGGTATCTAGCTATGGGTCATTCATTCAAAACCACTTACTGAGTGCCTCTTATGTGACAGGCAGACCTGGGGCCTGGGGTTTGGTGGTGAGCAAGGCAAGAGCAGCCCCTGCCAGGGAAGGACCCAGTCTAGCTGCAGGTCCGCTGTCTGCCTCCCTGGGCCAGTCACAGGGTCAGGGAATCAGAGCAGCACAGTCTCCCTTGACAGCCCCTCCCTCACCAAGACCAGTAGTCACAGGATAAAACAGCAAACATCCTGGGGTCCTCACCAGGGCCTGTCCCATTCAAATCTTCCCATCACCCCTCTGAGTTCATACCTCATTCCTATCACTCCTATGTTATTGAGACACAGAAAGTTCTGGTATGAATGAATGAATGAATGAACAAAGAAACAAAGGAATAATTGTTTCTGGGGTCAGCAGCTGGCCCCACGGCAATCACCCTGGTTGACAGATTATCTCCCCAACTCCCAGCAGCCCCCATGGCCAGAATGCAGAAACCCAGCCTAGGGCCCTGGAAGATCTAGAAAATGCAGATGCGTATGCCAAGCCGGGGCCTCTGTGGGATTTGACGGTGGAGATGGAAGACAATGTGATCGAATCCATGCCCTGAAAGTCAGTGTAGCAGAGAAGCCTTGAAAGCCAGGCCCCTGAGCCTCTCTTGTTTGGACCGGTAGGGGGCAGGGTGGGGGGAAGGGAGGAGCAGGAGTGGACGTGGCCCACATGCAGATACCCCTGTTAGACACTGGCCTGTCCCCAGACTCCCTGCCAGGCCTGCCAGCCGCTCACCTAGATCCCAGCAGTGCCAGGTCACAGGTGGAACCCGGAGACATCCCCCCTCCCATCAATCCCCCACTGTGTCCAGAGCACCTACCTCTTACTCTGGGCCTCCGTGGGGTCCTGCTGGGCTAAGAAGGGCCTGAGCCTCAGGGAGGAGAGAAAATAGAAAACTGTCGATGATTCCCTGCCCCGCCCCCTCCCGATGTGCACAGATGCAAGTTGCCACTCAAAAAGCAATCTCTCCAAACGTTTAAAAACTGCCTACAATTTATATCTTGTGCTTGACAGAGCATCTCCAAAGTCATTTCCTGGCGCACAGAAGTACAGACTCCCAAGCCAGAAGCCGCTCCACCCCCCAGCCTAGGTCATTAGGTTGGGTACCCCCCACGGGAGAGGGAAAGACGAACAAGCAATCCCCTTCTCCCCCCTTTCCACCTTGGAGGGAATCCGAGGGAGCTCCGGGGAGGCCAACAGCTCTGTCTCCGGAAGCTTCAGAGGCATTGACCAAAAAAGGGTCACCTTCTTTGATTCCTCAACAGACACACTTCCGAATAAGCCCTCCCTCCTCGTGGAAAACAGGGGATTCTAACGTGCTGTGTCCGTGCTCAAAGACAGGCAGCATGAGGACCCGGGGACTCAGAGCAGGGACTGTCAGCCTTCCCTGGCCGACCTGAAACAGGGAAGGAATTCCACACGGAGGGCACAGCCTGGGCAAAGGCAGAGAGGAGTGAAAGAACCAGAGGTACGGTGTCCAGGAGGGGCCGCGGGAGGTGAGGCGGGGGATGGGCTGGGGTTAGAGAGGCTCTAGAAGCTAGCTGTGCCACTCGACTATATCTACAGGCCCTTCAAACAGGAAGGGACGCTGATGGAGGGACAAAGAGAGGCAACCAGGAGAGGAGAGAAGCACTCCGAGAAGGGGTAGGGTCGCCATGGAGACCTGGAAACTATGACCGTCCCCTCCCCACTCTCCCCCCTCATCCAGGGTCCAGGGTCTGCGTTCCGACCTCAACATCTTCCACCCCCCTGTCTCAGGCCACCCCACTAGCCACATTTGGGGTTCAGGCTGTTTGTGCAACCTGGAGCACTCTTCCTTCAGATCCCGGATGGCTGGCTCCTTCTCCCAGTGCAGGTCACCGTTCATTGTCACCTCCTCTGGGAGGCTTCCTCTGACCTCAATATCCGGCAATGCCTCCCTGATGGACAGGCCCCATCAGCCTTTTTCATTGTCTACAGAGCACTTGCCACCCGAAATTAGCTTATTATGGTTTTACATCATTATTCCTCGTCAACTGCTCAGAATGTTAAACTCCATGGGAGCAGACGCCTTCTCTGCCTTGCTCGCGGAGACAGCCCCAAGCACCTGGAAAGGCGCCCGGCACATAGTAGGCACTCAGGAAATATCTGCGGGACGAATGAACAAGACCTACCTCCCAGCACCTGAGATCCGGGCTCCCGGCTCAGAGCGGGGCTCCCCCGCCTGCACACTGCAGCCCGGCTGCTGTCGGGGTAGGTCCCTTCTGCAATTAATCATGTTCTGTCAGCGATACCCTTTGTGTTGTCATTGGAGGCTGCATCTCATTCATCTCTGTCTCACCCCAGGGCCCGGCGCATAGTAGGTGCTCAATCAGGGGTTCCCTGCCATTAACCCTCACCACCTCCCTGCACTGAGGGATATAAACTCAGCCGCAGAAACTCCTGAGGGCAAAAGCAGCAGGGCTGAGCAGACCTCTCCCCACAACCCTCACCCGTGCAGGTCCCTCTGGGCAGAGGGAGGAGCAGAGAGGAGGTGAGGCTGTGCAGACGGGCTCAAAGGGAGGACTTTCAGCAAGGACTTTGCTCTCGCGTTCTTGGGGAAAACTCCTTTGCGGGCAGGAGGGCAGCTGGTGCAGCCCGAAAGACATAGGTATTGGTATCAAAGAAACTGGATTCTAGCTCAGCAAGTAGCTTTACCACTTGGGGGCTGGGTGACCCTGGGCACTCCAGAGCCTCGAGTCCCTCATTAGGAAAAGCCCATTGAGCAGATCCCATATTATAGTGAACGGAAAGCGCCCAGCACATCGAGGCATCTGGGGGTGGTGGGGGTTGCCAATTAAAGCCACTGAAATAACTAACACACACTAAACAGCCCACTTGGTGTCCCACGCTATCTCCCCAACAGCTTTGATCCACATTCTAGTATTTATACCAATTGGCGGGTGAGGACGGGGCATCCAGAGAGGTTAAGTAACTTGCCCAAAGCCACAGAGCTAGCGAGCGGAAGAGCCAGGATTCAAAGCCGGGAGGTCTGGCTTCAAGGTCCAGCCTCTGAAGTTTCCTATTCTCATTGCTAGAACAAGGCACAACTCAAGCAAAGCACAGCCTTACTGCTCCAAGCCTCAGTCTCCCAGTCCATAAAATGGGGGTAAGTAACACTGCCTTTCAAAGCCGGGAGGTCTGGCTTCAAGGTCCAGCCTCTGAAGTTTCCTATTCTCATTGCTAGAACAAGGCACAACTCAAGCAAAGCACAGCCTTACTGCTCCAAGCCTCAGTCTCCCAGTCCATAAAATGGGGGTAAGTAACACTGCCTTCCCACAGGGCTATTACGAGGACTCAATAATGGATTAGAAGGTTTCCAGCATACAGTAGGCACTTAATAGAGGCCGGCGGCCTTCCCTTCTGGTGCCCAAAGGGCCTGCAGCCCACTCGGAGCACGGAGAGCAGGAAGGCACGTGGAGAACAGAGGCAGCTGATGAAACAAGTGTCGGCTGCTCATTTGGTAAATGGGATTTGGTTAGAAAGATGAACGCTGCCACTTCTGGCTAATGTGTCATGTAAATTCTAATGATAATACAGCTCCTGCGCCCGCGCCCGCCCCGTGCCGCCGCCTCTGCCGCCGCCGCTCAATTATCTCCCGGGGCTCCTGGCAGAATCCATGCTTCACTGGGATCCGCGCCCCAGCCTGCCTTCCCCAGCCGCAAATAATGAAAACCCGCCTCGTCCGCGAGATTGCTCACTTACATTTTCTATTAATTTTTTCCTTTCAGAGGAAAAATGAGAGGAGCTGGGAAAGGAGGAGGTGAGGCGGGGGGCAGGGGCGAACTGCAGCCTTTGCAGGCCTGGTCAGCTCCATCCCAGTTGGCGGGGGGCAGAGGGCGGCAGACACACAGACAGTCTGGGGAGGGGTGGTCAGGGTTGGGAAGACGCCACCCTCACCAACCTGGCCTCCGTCACTGAATCCCCAAGACAGAGGAAGCTCCCCTGAGGGAGTGAAGCTCAGAGGTCAGAACCAGAGCCCTTGGTGGGGGAAGGAGCACTGGACCAGGAATCAAGGGCAGGGGTCCCAATCTTCTATTCACTTTGAACAAGTCTTCACCTCTCTGGAAGCAGTTCCTTCATCTGTGAAAGGCAGGGCCCGCTGGTTGGCTGGTGTCCAAGGCCCCCAGGGACAGACTTCAGGTCCTTGCCCACAGGAAGGGGTGCTGTGATGGGTGGTGAGTTCCCTGTCAAAGAAGGTATTCTAGGGGCGCCTGGGTGGCTCAGTGGGTTAAGCCGCTGCCTTCGGCTCAGGTCATGATCTCAGGGTCCTGGGATCGAGTCCCGCATCGGGCTCTCTGCTCAGCAGGAAGCCTGCTTCCTTCTCTCTCTCTGCCTGCCTCTCCATCTACTTGTGATTTCTCTCTGTCAAATAAATAAATAAAATCTTTAAAAAAAAAAAAAAAAAAAGAAGGTATTCTAGCTGGAACAAGGTGTGCAGATAGAGGCAAGATTCTGAGTCCACCCCCAGATACTTCTGCAGAATCTGACAGTTGGGCCAGGATGGAGAGGAGGGGAGAGCAGGGAGAGTCATCTCCCTTCTAGAAAAAGGAAATGAAAGTCTTGGGGAGGGAGAGGTCCCACCCAGAGGACTGAGCCTGTGTGCGGCCAGTAGAAGGCCGCAGTCAGTGTCTTCCGTGTACTAGAAATGTGGACTTAGCCTTCAACCTTGCCACAGTCTTTGATCTCAGTGAGCTGTTTATAGTGTAGTGGGGTGGAGGGGAACCTACAAACAGCCCATTGCTCTTGAAAGGGGGACCCAGAGGAGAGAAAAAAGCACAGGGGGTCATAGCAGCAAGGAAAAGACACACACACACACACACACACACACACCGCCCCACACAGGAAGGCCTCATGAAGGAGGTAGCTTTTAACCCGGGGAGCTCCAGAAGGAGCAAAGGTGGCTCAGGGATTCAGTAACATGTAAGAAAGCATCAGTATACAGTGGCACTCAATAACTCTTGTGGCCCCACCACCTCCCCAACCGAGGGTGGCTGGCTTCATGAATCCACAAAGCAGACTCGACCCCACTTGGCTAGGGCAGGGAGGGTCCCGGCTGCCGCCTGCGCCATCTGTCCTGGACCCTGGACCCTGCATGCAGCTCCAGCCCGTCTGGGGGAAAGCCAGCCCCACCTCACCACCCTGTGACATGGCCAGCACACCTCTTATCCCCCATCCCCTCAGCAGACCCCTCCTGGTGAAGCCACTGTCCACCAGTCTCCTGACAGAGTGGCCTTCTCCTCCAGCAGACCCTCTCCCAGAGTCGGTGCCGCCTCCCCCTCGGCCACCCCTAGGCGGGGAGATCTGTGCAGAAGCCTGGGGCCCAGCACGGGCCAGACACCCAGCAGGACCTCCATACACCCTTGCGGAGCGGGTGGGTGACAGAACTGTAGTTATGTGCAAAAACACAAACCCCATTTTTGTTTAAAAAACAAAAAAATCAAAAAGGAATTCTAAAACTTTATGGTTTTATCTGTATGTATATGGGGAAAGGTCAGTAGAAGAGATACCACATGATTGATTGAGGTCACCCCTGGAGAGTGGGCCTGGAGGAGAGAAGAATATTCACTCTGTACTCTAGAAACTTCTGTATTTTGTTTTTTAGAGCAAGGAGGTATTATTTTTGTAACATTAACAACAACTTTTAAAGTGCAAGAAACGTTTAAAGTTTATAGACTAATTAAAAGATAAATCTGTATCAGAGAAGATTCCCTTGTCCTCCATCTCCCCCCCACCATCCGATAACTGTGCTAGCCAGGAAGTCCTTCCAAACATCAAACCTAAATCTCTCAAGATGTAAAGCTCGCTTTGGGCTATCTCCAGGTGAGGCAAGGAGAAACAGGCAGAATTCTCGGCCCAGCCAGGGCCTGCAACCCTGGGAGCTGCGCCCAACCCCTATGAAAGTGAAGAGAAGGAAGGGGACAGGTTTGCCTGGCCCCACTCTGGGGAGAGCTGCCCACCTCCAAGAAGGGATTTTCTTGGCAGAAACTGCAGCCCCTTCAGCTCCCAGGACGCGTGGGATGCCTTCAGGCCCAACATATGTGGGATCTTCTAAAACAGGGACAGGAAAGGAGGAAAAATAAAGTCTGTTCCCCCTGGTCTGTTGTCTCAACAGGCAGAGGCCTCCAGAAACACTTCCCACAGAGGCAGTGGGGGCCAAGTTTCAGAGACAGAGCCCCAGTGTACAGATGGGCAAACTGAGACCCAGGGATGAGAAAGGATCCAATCGGCATCACCCAGTACTGTCGGTTAGAGGAAAAGCCAGGACTGGAACTTAAAACCTCTGGATTGGAACATGAGTAGAAGGAACTGTCCCAGGAGAAGCGCTGTCCCAGGTTAGCACTCTAGGGGGTCCCTTCTGGGGACACAGCAGAGCTCCTGGGCCCCGTGGCATGGGCAGTTGGAAAGAGCAGATAGGTGACAGGTGCTTTCACTAGTTCTTTCCTCTTCTCCCCAGCTTCACAGCAGGTGGTAGAATTGCACTCCTTAAAGTTGGAAGTGAAGCTACTAGTTCTGGCCACTTCTGTTAGAGGAGTGACCACTCCCGGGTCAGAGCATTTAAGTGCCGTCAGCCTCATCATGCTGACTGATACACAAAATGAGCCTTGGGACCAGATGGCCAAGGTTCAAATCCCACCAATCCACTGACTCCCTGGATGGCCTTGGGCAAGTCCTTTTCCCTCTGGTTCTCTGTATCCCCTTTTGATAAAAATAGAGCGTCCTGGGCATGAGCTTCCTTCCAGCTCCCAGAGTTCAAGGACTCTCTACCTTGTCTCAGAAATCTCCCCACCCCTGGCCAAAATCACACAGGGTCCTGAAGTTCCCAGGAGACAGTGTGTCTTTGGGAATCCCAAGAGGGAAGTCTTTCTATTGCAGTGGGATGTGCTCCGTGGGGTGTGTGGGATGGGTCAGAATCACCGGGGAACTTCAAAAAAGCAGATTCCTTGGCCTGACTCCCAGAGATGCTGGAGGTTTGAGGTGGTGGCCCTGAGGCCCACTTTGGGGAAGCCCCAGACCAGAGAACCTCACCCCGTGGCGGTCCCCACATCTGGCCACAACCTGGACTAACCAGGCCATCCCAGCCCTACATCCCCACAAAGCCCACTGCCCCTTTTCTCCAGGAGTCGCTGTCTCTGCCTCCCCTCTAGAGCTCTGTGAGAGACCCCTCCTGGGGTTGTCCTGCCTACATTTTACATAAAAGCAGGACAGGCCCTGGGTAAGGCAGCTCGAGCCCAGCTCACCTGCACAGCCCTACGCCTCCCCAGCCGCATGCTAGCTAGAAGAATCTAGCCGGGAGACCTGCCTCCTCCCACCGGGTCCTTCTCCATCCTCCCCCTCCCTCCACAGTCCTCCCCAACCTCCCACTGGGCCAAAGGGAGGAAAACTCTGAAGTGTGAATTTCTGATTAAAAACCAACCTCTGCTTATTGCCTTGACTGTTCTTGCAAAAGAAAAAAAAAAAAAAAGTTTTGGCTTTGGTGTGAAGGCACGTGTGTGCTCAGGTGTGTCTGCGGGTTAATGGTTGGGCTAGTGTGCCTGTGACTTGCTGTGTGTGAGCGGGTATCCGTGTGTCCACTGGAGTCTGGGGGAGTGAGCGTGTGTGTACACACGTGTCTTGGTGCAAATATACAGTTTGGGTGAGTGTATGTATGCTTGTGTATCCATGTGTGTGCAAGGATGTGCGTGGATGCAGGGCCGAGGGTGTGTGTACATGGATTTGCTTAGAAGAGCGTACGGCAGTGAGTGCATTCAGACCTTTTACACAGGACAAGCCTTCTGGTTAAAGTAGTACCATTAGTTTGGGGTAGTGGGTTAATTAAAAAAAAAATTGGTACTGGGGGAAGTCATTTTAAAAAATACACACCTTTAAAACTCCAACTTATCATTTCAACTTAGAGCATCTAAGTTTTTTTGCCTTTTTCATTTTCTTTAGTGCAGGACCAAAGTCTCCCCTTTGCCTGTAGGTCTGCTGATGGGGGCTGTGTCATCTTTGTTGGGTAAACTAAACCCACAACACATCATCCTCAACTTCCAATTTCAATTTCTCCAAAGTGGAGCATGAACGTCAAAGACACTTGTAAAGTGATGTGAGTACTGAATCTTCTAGATTTTTACCATTTTGTTTTCAATCTTATCTTCCAGTGGCTTATCCACACCTAATTTGACAGCAATTTTTTTTTAGCAATTCACCTGGATAGAGTCTTTCTAAAGACTTCAATGCAGTTTTGCAGACACAACTTTTTGTGTGGTCACAATATTTTGGTTTGCTTATTATTTAACTGAACAGCCCAACTTCTGTGACAATTGTCGCTGGCATAAATGGATTCGGAAACAAAGGCAAGGGACCCCGCGTAAGCCTGTAACCCAGCCCAGGGGAGCAGGAGCCCGCGGACGGGCAAGGTCTGTGCATGGAGGGGGCCAGGCTGTGCGGTTTACAGAGAAAAGGGCAAACCCCAGGCAAACAGCAGAGCAGAGAGGAATCTGAGGAGCCTCCAGGCTGTGTGGGCGCACTAAGCACGAGTGTGCTGAGAGGATGTGTCTGTTCGTGTGTGAGTCTATGTGCCGAGGTGCTGGTGGCAGCACATCTAACGTCCCTGTCACTTACGCCAGTGGGCGAGTCTCAGCCCAGACCGTGAAACCATGGTTATCCACCCAATCATCCACCAATGGCAGATGACAAGGGCAGTGGTGGCAGCCAGGGCTGTGACGTGTGTAGCTGACAACAAGATACAGCCAGAGCTGAGGCAGAGCGGGTGAGTGTCCACACTCTGCCATTGCCTTGCCCTCTCCTGATGACCCATGAGATGGAGATGCTTCCCATCCCCCTCACTGCAGATGAGGATACTGAGACTCTGGGAGGTCTAGCGCTTCCCAGGCTAGACAGTTGGTGGCGCTATGGTGCAGACACAGGCCCTTCAGGCCCATCGCTGGCCAGGGCACCTCCCCAAGAGGCTAAGAGACTACTGATTTCCTGGGAAGCGTGGCTGAGCTCTACTGTAGACACAGCCCTCTCCTCATTGACCTCTGTAGATCTGAAGATCGAGGGGGTTAGGGAGGCTCCCAGGTGGGTGCCCCAGAGACCGGAAGGGGGCCAGGAACAGGCTAGCATCCACGATGAACCTGACAAGGGCTCATCCTGCCAAGTTCTCCGGATTCTTCAAAGCTACCCACATCCCTTGAGACACTGGATGCTCCTATCGTCCTTAGGAGGAACGAGGAAGGGGTTCTTCTTCCCCATTTCACAGATGAGGAAACTGAGCCCAAACCTGGGCATGACCCACACATACCTCTGCTCTCTCCTACGCAGACTCTCAATGCTGGAAATTTGTAAGTGCGCCAATAAAATGCATTCTATTGACCAGGGTTGCCAGAAAAACAACAAATAATTTTTTAGTATAAGTATATCCCAACTATTGCATGGAATATGCTTATGCTTAGAAATAAATTTTGTACTCAAATGCAACCAGGCATGTTGTATTTTTATTAGCTAAATCTGGAACCTTAAAATGACCCCCTCCTCCTCAGTCACCTGCTGCTAAGCCTCTTGGAAGAGGAGAAAAGAGCTGACGACCCCTAGGTCTGAGTTCTTGCTCCTTTGCGTAGTACCTTGGCCAAGTTTCTCCTCCCCCTAAAGTCTCTATAGGCTGGTTATGACGATTAAATAAAATAACATATGTGAAATGCTGTGTCTTGTGGAAATGTTCAATGGACGGGTGCCATTATTATTACTATTCTTACTATTATTTACCAAGGGGTGAATTTAAGGCTGAGCGAAAGTGACTCAGGGTCATGAGGAATCAGCAGCAGACCAGAGAGATGCCCATACTCCAGCCTCCCATGTTTCGGCCTTGGCTGCTACCCACTGCTCAGCTGCTTTACTGCTTCATGGCTAAGACACTGGTGGCTGGCTGGGCAGTCAGGCTGTGACCTACCCTTGAACGTTCTCCATCTCTAAGCAGCTGCCTGCCCCCTCCCCCAGCACATGGGGGCTCACAAGCAACTCAGAGCCCCAGAGTCAAAGCTCACCCACTGCTCTCTCCCCAGAGCACCCACTGACTAAGGATGGCCCTTAGTCCCCTCTCCCCTGGGACCTGGGGTGCCTTCAGCCCCCAACCCTGGGAAGTCCAGAGATGTGCTGGGTTAGCAGGAGTGAGGAGGGACACTCCCGCCCAGCTCTCCCCAGGCTAGGATGCCTGCAAGTCCTCTGCCCCACCTTCACACATTTGCTACTTCCAGAGACAGCTGCCCAAGCCCCAGCCCTGAACTTCCCCTGAGTCTCTCCTGGGGTTGGGAGGGACCAAAAGAAGAGAGTATGGGGTCATGCCTGGGGCTCTGCAAGGAACCGGGTCAAGAACTCTGCCCTCCGACTCCCTTCCTCCCTCCTCCACCCCCAGCTCCCCATCTGTAACCCTAATGAGCTGCAGTTCCCATCTGCTCTTCTCCAGCTTCCTGCGGCAAGGGAGAAAGGGGAGGGGATGCCAAGGAAGGTGGAGCAGAGAGAGAAGGTGGGTTTCCAGTGCTCAGCCCTGGTCACATCTCATCCCCAGGAGCTGCGAGGCATCTCGGACATGCATGGGTGCCCCGTGCTCTGGTGCCAGAGACCTCCTCCTACCCACAGCCCTGGAGACCCCACTCCTAAAAGTGGGAGGATCTCTGAGAGAAGAGGCGACAGCCACTTCCTGTCTTGCCTGGACCCCCCAGGCCCCAGGGGTTGGAAATCTTTGACTCCGAGCCAAGCTGTCTCAAGAACAGAAGGGGCAAGCCTTCCTTCCAATCCAGGAATTCCCAAAAGGTATCTCCCCACCGCGTTCCCCTCCTGTTCTGCTCACAGACCGTGCGGAGGAGGGGGAGGCTAGGGAACTGAGGACCCGGTTGCTTGAGGGCCTGAGCCTAAGGGTCCCTGCCCAGCCCCCTCGGCCCTCGACTCCTCGACTCCTGCTCGCCAATGCTGCCATCTAGAGGTAATATGGAGAACTGCAGGCGCGGGTGCTTGGCTTGGGAGCCCCCGGAGTGGGCGGGATGAGGGGCGGGGAGGGATCCTTCACCTGCTCCCTGCTCTCTTCACCTTCTCAGAAAAGGATGGACCAAGAACGAAAACGCCCATACACCTCCCCTGGAGGAGCTGTGGGAGATTTCATCCACTATCCTGCTTCCAGGCCTTCATGCGGCCATGAACTATTTCCTGGCTCCTTGCTCACCAGGCAAACCCCTCTAGGAAACCCAGGACCCCCAAGAAGAGAAAGCTATGTGTTGCACACTCATCTTACATCGCCTCCTCCAAGACTTGCAGCAACTGCCACATGGATAGTGTGCTCCGTGCTACAAACGAGGACCCCAGCACAGGCAGAGAGAGGGAACCATTCATGGAGAGCCATTGACACCCAGACCTCGACGGGAGCCGTCTTCTTGAGTTTTTTGTTTGTTTGGGTTTTGTTTTTATTTTGTGGCTCACTTGAGGAGCTCGGAGGTTCACTGATGTCCCAGCCCCGTGCTGGAGAATTACCTGATGTAGGCCAAGGTCCAGGCCAGGTCCTGGGCACCCTAGAGACGTAACAGACCTGTCCTCACCCTTGCCTTCACCCTGGGTATGCTCACCATCAGTGGTAAGGGGGCTGTGAGCAGGAAGTCACCTGAGGGACAGGCCATGAGGTCCTTGTGAGAAGTCACCGACTGTGAAGGCAATGCCAACAGAGCCAAAGGAGGACCCTTTGGCAGCCCATGCTTCCTAGGAGGGCTCTGTCCTGGGCTCTCTTCAGAGGCTGCCTGGCGAGGCACGTGGAGAGGCCACCATCCAGCATTCTTCTCCTTCAGAGGACCTAGCCCTTCCCTGAGATACCTGCGCCCGACCCCCAGCCCTCAGCCAAGCTAGAGAGCCCACAGGACCTGACATACAGTAGGTGCTCAATTTATGTTTGAAGAATAAGTGAGTACATTAGGGGCTGTTCACATGGGAGCTCCCAGCCATATAAGATTAGATCTACCTCCCCCCTCTATCCCTGGCTGCCCTCACCCAAAGAGTCGGCGAAGTCCCTAGAGCAGAGGAAACCCTGGGGACCAAAATCCTAGTCCCATTTCTGCTTCCAATTTGCTGTGTGGACCATGGCCAGACTCCACTCTCTGGGTCTCAGTTTCCCTGTATGTGTATAGGGGAGTAGACCAACCCCGAGGCCTCTGCAGCAAGCAAGAGGAGGGATCTTGGTGCAGGAAAGGAGGCTTGAGCCCACCCAGCTCCCTGCTCTCTTGTCCCTTCCACTCTGGGTTAAAGGTGTGGCCACTCAGCTTGTAAGTGCCCCCCACACACACAAACACATACGTGTATGTGCAAGCACGCACACACGAGCGTTAAACCACATGCACCCACCCACACAAAGCCACAGTTACCCTCGCAGCCAGACAGCCCCATTCCCACGCACCTGTGTCTGAATGCCGCATGCTCTGGCGCATACTCTGTGCTCGGCACACAGGGCCTCAGGAGCAAGTTTAGGGATGCACTGAAGTTATGAAATTGATTTCTCTGGGAACAGTTGGAATTAGTTTTAATTATCTTTATCTTTCTTCCAATTGTGCTCTCAGCCTTCTCCTCGCTGTTTAATCCATTGCTATCGACTTCCCCGCAGGCTCTGAGGAGGGGAGTCGCAGGTGGGGTGGACAGTGTGTTCATTTTCTGAGAAAATAAACAGCAACAGCCGCACCCACCCACCTCTTCCCCTGCCCTGGCCTCACCCAGGCAGGGCTTCCCGCACCCATACACACACTCACATACACACGTGCATGTGCACACATCACACACAACAGCGAAACCTCACTCTGCACAGAAGCCCCGCCTACAAGTCCTCCCTGCCTGGCCGAGAGTTGTGATATGCCCAGATGACATCTCCTGAGTGTGCTTCTTCAAAGTGGTCCCCTCGGGAAGCTGAACTTCATTCAGGTCAAACCCCCACTGCTGAAAAGCCCATTCCATCTCATTCTCCAGGCTCCCTTTCCCGAACCCACCGCCCCCCCCACCCAGCACCTGGGGTCTCCTGGCTATAGTACTTACCATGGTAAGGGCAGGACCTGGGTCAGATTCCTTTCTGAGACCAGACGCGTGGTAGAGGGTCAGTAAGTATTTGCTGAATAAATGAATGAATGGGAAACCTCTCTCAGAAACCAGCTTCCACGGTTCATTACCTTCACCTGTTCATTTCTTCATTCAACCAATACAGAAATGAATGTGAACTGATCCTAGGAGATGTGACGGGTGAGTAGACGTCCCCAGACTGAGCTAGGGAGAAGGCTGTGTTTGGAGAAGGAATGAAAGTAAAAGATTGTACTTTAAATATCCTGATGAAGGCAAATCTCCACCTTTTTTTTTTTAAGATTTTATTTATTTGCTTATTTAGTTGACAGAGACACAGCGAGAGAGGGAACACAAGCAGGGGGAGTGGGAGAGGGAGAAGCAGGCTTCCTGCCAAGCAGGGAGCCCTATGTGGGGCTCGATCCCAGGACCCTTGGACCATGACCTGAGCCAAAGGCAGATACTTAACGACTGATGCACCTAGGTGCCCCAAATCTCCTCTTTTTGAGAATCAGTGGATTTCCTTGCTCCTGCTCTGCCTCCAGAATGGGGAGGACGGGTCATAGTGTGTCCTGTCCTCTGGGGGCACCCCCAGCTGTGCCCAGGCCTGGACCAATTCCACAGCAGGTGCCTGGAGGGTCTGGTGCCCTGGGTGTGCGGTGTGTGGAATGACACAGCGGCCCCTCCTCCATGGGATGCTCCCCTTGGAGCTGCGGAGAGGGTGGGGGCCATCCCTCACCAGTGCGAGGTGCCCGTGCTAAGTGCCCTGCGGCGCTAATATTTTATGATTAAAAACCATTAAGGTTTAGACCGTGAAAATCAGAGGGACACAAAATCAATGGCCCAATATTGCTTCCCCCAGTAAGTTGTGTAAATATTGTGTCTTTTATTGTTTGGCCGATGGCAAGAGCAGAGATACAGGTGCAGATTATACTAACGAATCCCCTCCCCTCCCAGCCCTGATCTGGTGGAATTAGCTTGCAGCAGCCTGGAGAGCTGGACAAAGGGAGGTCCCAGGCTCGCCCACTGTGGAAGGTCATTCCGCTTGCTCCTCCTCCCACAGAATCCCCACCCAGCACTGTCCAGCCCCACTGGCCAGAGGCAGCGCCACTACCCCAGACTCTCCCTGTCCACCCCCCCGCCCCGTGCAGTAGCCTCCACACTAATTGCACAGACACACATTTACACAAAAGGCACACACATCACATGGTGACATGCTCTCCTGACAGCCCGTCCATCACTGCGCTCCGCCATCTGTTTGAATTTGCATATTTAATCATGATCTGTCTGTTCTCCTCTGGGGGTTCATATTAGGGTGGGGAAGATGATTCCAGAGGTTGCTCATATCTCTGGGGAAAGGGATGATTGAGGGGGTGTCTCTCCTATTTGGAGCCGGGGGAACTGTAGGATGCCTGGCCCTCCCCCTGCCCTCTCTGGACCTGTGTAAGGCCGGGACTCCGCCTGCCTCTGGGAGGGGTTGGCGATGACGTAGGGGTCCCTCCAGTCAACAGGTAGATGGGAATGCCCGGTTTCTCTCCATCTTCTTCCACTCTCGAGTGCGCCCTCCTCCCTACCCTTTCCATTCTCATGGACCCGGGATTAGACACCTCATGCCTTGTCCCTGTTTCCCACGGGGTGAGGGAAGTTGGAGCAGAGCAGGGAGACCCTCTAGCAATGCCAGAGAAGCTGCCTTGGGGACCCTCAATATATTTCTTCCACTCCCTGAGGAGGGACCCAGAACCGAGAAACCACTGAACTGATAGAAAGAGAGAAGAGTCAGCTGATGCACGAGGCTGGGGGGCAGGGGGACACAGCTGTGCTGATGGGGTGAGGGGGAAATGGGGGAACAGATGTGGGGGGGGGGTTGGGTTGACCTGAGGAGAAATAGCTAGGATGATGCTGGGTGGAAACAGCTGAACAGATGGGACAAGACACCTGGCCTGATGGAAGGGCAGAACCACTGGTCTAATAAGGTAGAACAGCTGGGTGACATGGGAAACATCTGGCCTGATCTAAGGGAACAGACAGCTGATGTGAAAGAACAACTAAGCTACTGTTGGGAAGCAGCTGGGCTGGTCTGGGAAGGTCATCTTGACTAATGTTGGGGAATAGCTAGGCTTATACCAGTTAGAACAGCTGGACCAAGGTGAAGGGGAAGCTGACCTGAGGCAGCAGCTGGCCTGATGTGAGGACAACTGAGATGAGATGCGGGAACAGCTGGCTGAGATGGGGGAACAGGTGGGCTGAGGTAGGGGACAGCTGGGCTGAAGAGAGTAGACAGCTGATCTGAGGTGGAAGACAGTTGGCTGAGGTGGGGGGACAGCTGGGCTCAAGTGGGGAGACAGCTGAGCCGAGGTGAGGGACAGCTGGGCTGAGGAGGGGGGACAGCTGGGCTAAGGTAGGGACACAGCTGGCTGAGGTGCGGGACAGTTGGCTGAGGTGGGGGAACAGCTGGGTTCAAGTGAGGAGGCGGCTGGGCTGAAGTGAGGAGACAGCTGATCTGAGGTGGGGGGACAGCTGGCTGGGGTGAGAGGAGAGCTGGGCTGAGGTGAGGGGACAGTTCATCTGAGGTAGGGAAAGTTGGCTGAGGTGGGGGGACAGCTGGGCTTACGTGGGGAGGCAGTTGAGTTGAGGTGAGGGGACAGTTGGGCTGAGGTTGGGGGAGAGCTGAGCTGAGGGACAGCTGGATTGAGGTGAGGAGGAGGACACCTTGGCTGATGGGATCAGAACAGAGTCACACAGCAGTGTCAGGGAGCCCCCAGGTCCTGGAGACTCTGGATAGAAACCCCTGTCTTCAGTGTTCTGGCCGACATCCTATTTTCCAGAAATGCCTCAGAAAGGCCTAAGCCAGAGTGTCACCCTGATGCTCCAGGCCACAAGAGGGGAGGGGCATGGGCAGGAACACCTTCCTCCACCCCCTCATCCTACCTTCCACCGCCTCCAGGAAAGGAGGCAGGAGCGCACTGGGGTACCCCTCCCACCCTCCCCTCCAGAGACTCAACCAGGACTGATTCCAGGGTCACATGGTGCTGGAATGGAGCAGGTCTTTGGAGACAGTCCCACCCAGGCCCCCATGTCACAAGGAAGAAAGGAGACCTAAGGCAAGTCCAGCCTGCAGTGTGGGCCATGAGAGAGCCAGGTCTCAAGGTGGGCCTCAGACCAGCCCTCCCCAGCAGCCGTCCCTTCCTGTCCTCGTCCGCTCAGCTTCCCGTGACAAAACATCACAGACTGAGGGGCTAACCAATAGGAATTTTTTGTCTCACAGGTCTGGAGCCTGGAAGTCCCAGATCAGGAGGCCAGCGTGGTTGAGTTCTGGTGACAGCCCTCCTCCCGACTAGTAGGCAACCACCATTTCACTGTGTGCTCACATGCCCTCTTCTGCATGGTGGGGGTTGGAGGGGCATGGAGAAAGCCCTCGGGTGTCTCTTCCTCTAAAGAGCCCTGACCCCTGACCCCATCATGGGGCCCACTTCCTCATGAGCTCACCTGAACCTAATCACCTATCAAAGGCCCCGCCTCCAAATACCATTACACTGGGTGGTAGGGCTTCAACGTACGAGTTTTGGGAAAGACACACATCAGTGCATAGCAGTCCCCCAGCCTCCTTGACCCAGAACCCAGGCCACTTGGGGACTCCCTGATCCAAAGCTCCCACCCAGAAGGAGAGCCGAGCCCCTGACCCCAGGAGTTGCCCTGGGTCCCCAGGCTAAGTTCCCAAGAACCCACAGAAGTGGGGTGGGGGAGTCTGTATATCCACCCATTTGTGCCGGACACTTCTATACGCGTCATGTGATTTCATCCCCCCAATAATATCACATGCTGGGCCACCTTGGGAGCTCCATTCTTCTGATGAGCAAACTGAGGATGAAGGGACCCGCCCACAGGGGTGGGTCAAACAAGAGTCGTCAGTCCTAAACAGGGACAGACTGGGGTTAGCTCAGTGTCAGGCTCCTGGTCACTAGGCTGCCGCCAAAGAAACCTTTTTGGAACTCATCCCAAGGAGGAAAGTCTCCAGGCCCAGCTGTCCGGCTTAATGACTCACCTTCCCCATTCTGCTTAAGAAAACCAGGTCCCAGGCTCCTGAGTGGCTCAGTGGGTTAAGCCACTGCCTTTGGCTTGGGTCATGATCTCAGAGTCCTGGGATCGTGTCCCACATTGGGCTCTCTGCTCAGCAGGGAGCCTTGATCCCTCTCTCTCTCTCTGCCTGACTCTCTGCCTACTTATGATCTCTCTCTGTCAAATAAATAAATAAAATCTTTTAAAAAGAATTAAAAAAAAAAAAGTCTAAAAAAAAAAAAGAAAGAAAACCAGGTTCCTGGCTGTTACTCCCTGCCTGGCAGCGCCTCCTGCCACTCGTCACCCCCACCCCCAAGCCCTGGCCCTGAGTGATTCCAGCAGCAGGAAACAGCCGTTTTTCAGGCCAGCAAGGGGGATGTAGAAACTGGGGAGAGGAGGAGGCCCTGGGATGACAGACAAACAGCAGAGAGGCCCTCTCAGAGGAGACGCCTGGAAAAGCATGCTGCCCCCGTCCCCCCCAGCCCTCAGGACTCCCCTCCAGGGCCTCTTCCAACATGAACTGCCCCTCCCTTCAGAGGCAGGCCACTGTGAAGTCCCCACACTGCACCCTCCCTGCAGGCCACCCTCCCCAGAAGCAGGTGCACATTACTCCAGATGGGCCAGGAGGGGGCCGGGATGGGGACCTCGGGTGTGTGTGTGTGGAAGGTTCTAGGTCTTTGGTTCTGGGTGGGTGGCAGGGGGGGCAGTTGGTCAGATGCAGATGTGAGGAGACAACAGTTACACATACTCGAGAGCCTGACAGACAGTAGCTCTGCTACTCCAGAGCTGTATGACCTTGGGCGCCTCACCTGGCCTCTCTGTGCCCAGGTCCCTCATAAACTAAGGCTAGTAATAGTACCTACCTCCCTACCTCCAAAGGCTATTGCCGAGACTTTAGGTTTGTACACGTGAAGTATTTAGAGCGGTAAGGCCCACAGGCCAATGCCGTCTACGAGTTAGCTGTAATTACTATGTGTGTCGTACAGTCCGTTCCTGTCTACGTCTCGCCGCTGGAGGCAAAGCTGCTTGAGGGTAGGCACTGAGTCTCACTCTTCTGTTCGGCCCAGGACCCGCCCGAAACCTAGCAGGAAAGGTGCTTCATAACGCCCAGGGCCTGACAAAGGGACCTGCCGGTAGGTTCATGAGTGCGTGTGTGTTTGTGTGTGTGCGCACGCACGCGTGTGTGTGTCATTTACATGTGCACTGTTCACGTGTATGTCAGCCGCCGATGACAAGTATCTACGCCAACATCACTGCTGTGAGGTGTCTGTCCTGGGCTGTCAGCGTGGCATGCCGCACATGTCCCTCGGATGCGAATGCTGGTTGGTCGTAGGTGTGTCTCCAGACTGTGCGTCCGCGTGTGGGTGTCCGTGGGCATCAGCTTTGGGGAGGTGTACGCACCACAGTCAGGAGAGTCTCCGCACGTGTGTCAGTGTATGGATGTGTGTAAACCTGTCCACGCTGGGGTGGCGTGGAACCAGGGCATGTATACACATGTGTCAGCGGTGAGTCAGGCTGGTGCTTAAGTCAGGAGTGTGTGTGTGTTGCTGTGGGTCAGCGTCTGGAGCATATGTGTGTCCGCGATGGGCACATGTGTAGGTGTGGACCAGTGATGGCTTCACAGACGTGTCCATGAGGTTATCTGTGTCTCTGGACGGCAGCGTGCTTGTATCTGCGTCAGCAGTGTGTCCGTGTGTCGGCACACTGTGTATGCGTGTGGCAATACTGAGTGTGTATATGCATGTGTCTATGACAGTGTGTATGTGTTCCAGCATTGCGTGTAAGTGTGTATCAGTAAGTGCCTATGTGCATCCATGTTGAACGTGTGTGTGTCAGTGTTGCACGTGCATGTGTGCGTCAGCGTGGAACATGGCCGTGAACCAGTGTGCATGCCCACGTCTTCCCCTCACCTCCCTATCCTCCTTGAGGGAGGAGGCAAAGAGAGGCTCCCTCAGACCCTGGGTCTGAGCCGGGCTCCCCAGTGCCCCTGGGGACCCGTCTCCCCAGCCCCAGTGCCTGCGCGCGCCGGGCCCCTGCCCCCACCCAGCTCTCCCTGACTGGCACCCGAGTTAATAAGTGTTGCTTTTCTCCTATTCTACTCAGGCCTGTGATGGAAAATCCTCGGGCTGGAAGTGAGCCCCGAATCGATAGTCCATTCCATTTAACAGGGTGGCTGTCACCATAACGAGATAAAAGTGGATTAACTTCTGCGCCGCTGCCGCGTCCACGGGGAGCCCATCTGTTCCCCGCACAGCCAGCCTGGCTCAGAGCGGCAGCCCAGCCCCACAGGACCTGGCCACGGGGGCTCTAGCCACAGCCCGGGATACGTGGACCTGCGCGGGGTGGTGGGGGGTGCGATCAAAGAAGCCTCCAGATTGGGATCCAGACGGGGTTCAGAATGGGGCTCAGGATAAGTGGCAGGAAGGATCACAGTGGGGTCGGGAAGGAGACAGGGACAGGGAGGAGGATAGCACAAGATGAGGGCCGGCTGTGGACCTGTGGGTCCAGGATGAAGATCCAGTGGAAGCTCTAAGAAGCCTGAACTCTCCCAGACCTTGCATATGGCTGAACAGTATCTGCTAAGCTGTGAATTCCTGAAGCTTCTTGGCCTGGACGCCCTGGGAACCGCACACAGCACGTGAAGTCACTTCAAGGAAAGGCTCTCCCACTCCTCCGAGGCCTGAAGGATAGAAAAGCCTCCCACAGCAGCAAGAAGTTGGGCAGGATGAACACCAGGAAGAACTTCCTGGGCATGAGGGTAAGCATTTTCATGAGCAAATGACCAGATGTTCACATTTCTGGAATTTCTCTTAGCTTTTGCTGATTTTTAATCCTAGGTGTCAGGAGCAAACTGAAATGGAGATTGAGTCAATTAAATAAAATTAAATAAAAAATTAAATAAAAGTCAATTAAATAAAAAAAGTCAATTAAATAAAAAAAATTTTAAAGTCAATTAAATTTAAAAAAATTCTTTTTTTTTTTAAGATATTTTCCCATTTGGTCTGCTTTTTTTTATTTTTTAAAGATTTATTTATGTAATTGAGAAAGACAGGCAGACAGAGCACAAGCAGGGGAAGGCAGAGGGAGAAGGAGAATCTCAAGCAGATTCCATGCTGAGCTCAGAGCCCAACATGGGTCTTGATCTCATGACCTTGAGATCGTGACCTGAGCTGAAACCATTCATGACCTTGAGATCGTGACCTGAGCTGAAACCGTTAGCCGACTTAACCGAGTGAGCCACCCAGGCGCCCCCAGTCTGCTTTTTAATTTAGGGAGTCTCTATTTACTTCACCAATTCTCACAACCCTGTCTGTGGCTTCCTCCTTTGTGTTCCTGGGAAGGCCCACCGCATCTGGAGATAATCACCTGTTTCTTCTAGATCTTTTATGATTTCATTTTTTATATTAACGTTTTTACCCATCGGGAATTTGCATGAAGTCAATGTCCTTATTTTTCCCAAGTAATTAACCGTCCGCCTCCATTTCTATGCTAATTTGGAATGCCACTTTTATCATTTATGAGGGTCTGATGCGGGGCATCTCTCTTACTTTGCTAATTCCCGGGCTAACCAACTCCAGTTTTATTAAGGATAGCTTTGTGACCTATTTTGATATTTGAGAACGTGTTTCTCTTTGACGTTGATGGCCCCAGGCCTGTGTTATTTAATCACTGTATAAATGCTTTACCTAATGTGTAAACTTGTCCAGTGCAGGGACCAGAGAAGCTTACTATCTGAAGCCTACAGTGACTGCTTTTCAAATGAAGGCACCAGTCCCCAAATTCTGCCTACATCCAGGTTTCTAAAGAGCCCCTCTTTGCTGGAGCAGTGTGAAGAAATCAGAGCTGAAGCATTGGGGAATCCCCCCCATGCAATCCTAAGAAGGGAAAGAGAGAATCAGATGTGCATATCCCAAGGCTCACCCTTGGGGATGCGGGATAGACAGACCATGAGTCCTATGTTGGCTTGGGTTCTCTAGAAGCCAACTCTGAGACAAGGATTTGAGTGCAAGCAATTTCTTTGGGATGCGTCCCAGAAACCCAGCAGGGGAGCAAGGGAATAAGGCAGGGCAGGAGGATGCAGAGATGTGTGCCTTTAGCAAGCAAGTTACTACAATGGAGCATCATTCTACTGGCGACCTCGAGGACTTGCGTAGTCCCTGGGCCTCAATTACCCAGCCCAAGAGCTAGGGCGTTTATACAGCAACTCCCCTTAGCAGCTGGCCAAGAGGGGAGCTGAGAAGCAGGGAGGGCTCCAGAGAAACTCTGCAGGCTTTTGGAAGTAGCACAGGTATGTACTACCTGATGGAAGGCCCAAGGCCTCTGGGCAGGGCACCCACCTGTGAGGAAGCAGGTATAGTGGCCCAGGAAGAGACCCAGATGAGGGCAAAGGGAGAAGAAGAGAGAGTCAAGAGGCCTTTAGGGAGCAGAATGGACAGAGCCTGGGGACCTGACACCACGAGGGTGTGGAAGGGAGAGGAGACTGGGGTGTCCCTCGGATTTCTGGCCTGGAAGACAGGATGGATGATGGAGGGAGAACCGAAATGGAAAATCCAAGAGGTAGAGCCAGAATGGAGTGTGGAGCGTCAGGGAGAAGTCCAGGAAGCAGATGGGTACATGGGCCTGGGCCACAGTGGGGAGGTAAGCAGAGCACGGAGAGTCGTCTCTGAAGCCATGGAAGCTGGGGGTATGGACGGGCAGCACGTCCATGCTGAGGAAGGATCCAGGTCAGGACCAGAGACGGGGTGTTCGAGGCCTCAGGGAACACCCCACAGATGTGCAGGAGCGATTGTGAGTGAAGCTCAACATGGGCTTGTCTCCCCCTTGGTTCCCCAGTGGCTGGGAGGCCCCTCCCATCCTTCTGGGGCCACGAGGGGTGACACCAAGGGAGAGGATGGGAGGGGAGAGGAGGGGACAGGGTGATGTGGATTCCAAAGGAGCCGACAGCTGTCAAATAATATAAAACCTCGTATGTTAATAATTCTTACAATTTTGCCAAAGACTTAATGGCTGGTCTGTCAAGAGCGGTGACAGAAGCTATTATGGAAACAAGATGGGACTATTTTGGAGGCAGCATCGACAGCATATCCCGTGCAGGGCCTCCCAGGACCAGGAGGAAGACAGCAGGGCCTCCTGCCCAGCACCCCCGCCAAGGCCACGTGCTCAGCCAGGGAGGAGCTGGGTCGTTGTGGATTCAAGCCATTGACTGTGGATTAATCACCCATGAGGACATTTTAATTAACCGTCAGATCCCAGAGCTGCCCCATCCTTCCTGTCCCCCACCCTCCCTGATCTGTAGTCACTTCCACGCCTGACACACACACACACACACACACACACACACACACAGAGCAAAATCTGCCAACATCTCAATCCAGCGAGAGGTAGGCACCGAGGGGGTTTCAGCAGCTGGAGGGGGATGATATCCAGCTGCTCTAGGAACCCCGGAGGGGTCTGGCGGCGCTCGAGGCTACCAGGCCCGGGACCAGGCTCAGTTCTATAGCTGATTCACTAAAGGAGCTTGCACTCCTCGCTTGGTTTGAAATGCCTCCATTTCTCATGTTTAAAATGGGACCAAGAGCAGGGAGAGTAAATAAAACATATGCAAACCTGCCTGGAGAGCTTCACGCAGGTCACCTCCTTCCACTCCCAGATGAACCTTCCGATTCCTCTTCCAGAACTCTCCAGTCAGCTCCAGAAGGTGGCATCATGATTTCCATCTCCACTGGCGGAGACAGGGAGGCGGGGAGCAGAAGTGGGCGCACACCACTCTCTTGCAGAGCCCGACGGTGAGCCCCCCACCACCCCGCTTGTCTCCAGCACCAGAATCTGCCTTCACGTGAGGGATTCTTGTCAGACTAATGATCCTGACAGCTACTCTCGTGAACGCTTACTCTGTGCCGAGAGCTGAGCTAAATCAGAGCTGTGCTAAATCAGATGAGGCTGCCCAAGGAATCTCTGGGCACCTTTTGGAAATGTAGACTCCAGTACAGAAGGTCGGGGGAGGGGCGTGGGGGTGCAGAGTAGGGGCAGGACTGGAATTCTGCATTTCTTTTTTTTTTTTTTTAAGATTTTATTTATTTATTTGACAGAGGGAGATCACAAGTAGGCAGAGTGGCAAGCAGAGAGGAGAAAGCAGGCTCTCTGCTCAGCAGAGGCTCGATCCCAGGACCCTGGGATCATGACCCAAGTCGAAAGCAGAGGCTTTAACCCACTGAGCCACCCAGGCGCCCTGGAATTCTGCATTTCTAATAAGCTCCCAGGAGATACCCAGTCTCCCAGTCCAGAAACCATACTGAGTATCAAGTATAAATGCTTTCTCTCATCTAATTGGTACAACACCCTTTTAAAAAGAAAACCACCGGCTTGGGGTGCCTGCGGCTGCTCAGTCAGAAACGCCTGCGACTCTTGATCTCAGGGCTGTGAGTTCAAACCCCATGTTGGCTGTAAAGATGACTTAAAAATAAAATCTTTAAAAAAAAAAAAAAAAGGAAAGAAAGAAAAAGAAAACCACATGCTTCAAATGACATCACTGTGGCCAAGTCATCCAACCTGGGGCTTAATACCTAACATCCAATCACAGTTTTAACCTTCCCCAGAAATGGGGGAATTTCAGTCCATCGGGAAATTTGTGATCAGCACCAAGGAGGTAACCTGTCACCTGGGCCCTCTGCATCCCCCAGAGATGAAGTAATCTACCTAATGAGACCCCCTGCCCTGTTTCCATCTCAGGGCCGGTGACCTTGCCTGAAACAATCCTTTCTTTCCTTTTGCTGATCATTTTCTTGCCCCACTCTCCTTCTTAAAAAAACTCCATTTTTTTTAAAGATTTTATTTATTTATTTGGCAGACAGAGATCACAAGTAGGCAGAGAGGCAGGCAGAGAGAGGAAGGGAAGCAGGCTCCCTGCTGAGCAGAAAGCCTGATGCGGGACTCGATCCCAGGACCCTGAGATCATGACCTGAGCCGAAGGCAGAGGCTTAACCCACTGAACCACCCAGGCACCCCAAAACTTTCCATTTTGTACAGCTCCTCAAAGTTCCCCTCTTCTTGCTAGACGGGATGCTGCCTGATTTATGAATAACTTAACAAAGCCTATGAGATTTTCCAATGTACTCTGTTGAATTTTGTTTGTTAACAGTCCCTATGAAAACCGTACTCTTAGGATGCCCAGGTGGCTCAGTCAGTTAAGCTGCTGCCTTCAGCTCAGGTCATGATCGCAGCGTCCTGGGATCGAATCCCGGATCAGGCTCCTTGCTCAGCAGGGAGACTGCTTCTCTCTCCGCCTCTGCCTGCTTGTATGCTCTCTCTCCCTCTCTCTCTCTCTGACAAATAAAATCTTTAAAAAAAAAAAAAAAGTACTCTTATCATCACCCTTGTTTCTAGAGGAAACTGAGGCCTGGATAATTGGAATAACCTGATCAGGTCACAGGCTAACTAAAAGAACCAGGATTTGAACCCGGGTCAGCAGGCCTCTGTGGCTGCTTAGCCCAGAGCTCTACCACTTTCCCAGAATTTGCTGAGGACGTCAATGACCAGGGGTGAGTCTCTGAGGATGAGCGGGACCCACCTCCAAATACATCACATGGAGAGTTAGGGCTTCGACATGGGAATTTGGGGGGTGGGCGGCACACAGACTTTGAGTCCCTAGCGCCTGATTTGGGAGGAGAGTGCTCCCCCCAGGAGAGGTCCCCCCCCCCAGGGTTCGCTCACCCACAAAGAACAAAACCACAAAGCTCCAGGCCATCCCCAGGGCTCTCTTTCCTGCAGCCACCCTCTCTGGGCCCCCCAGGCCCTCCCCACCCCGGCCCTGCTCCCAGGCCGCTGGGCTGCAAGCCCACACTGCCTGCCGCCGCCTGCCCAGGAGCATTAATTGAAAATTAATCCGCTCAGTGCGTGCCGACGAGCAAATCAAAGCTAAGTGTCTCAATTAGGAAGAGAAATGGAGTCGGGCACTCTTCTCAGGAGCCGGCTTATTTATGGGGATAATATCATTTTTAATGAGGGGAGCTACTAAAAGGCACAACAAATGCAACATTTAATAGAAAAATATTACAGTATTCCATCAGCGGAGTGCTGCTGGGAGGGTGGACTGGGGCCACACGGAAGCCGGAGAATCGCTCTCTGGCTGTGTAGGCACCTGCACACCAGCATCTGTGTGCGCATGTGTCTGTGCGAGCACACGCATCTGTGCATGTACGCGTGCATGCCTGCACACGGGTCCGTGTCTGGATGTGTGAGCACGTGTACACGTGTGTCTGGGCCTGGGCTGCGCAGCAGGGAGGGTGAGGCGTTCCTGAATTTTTGCCACTGAAGGCAGATCTCCCACCTACCACCAGAAGCAGCCCTACTCAGGGTGCTGGACCAGCCAAATAAGGATTCGGAGAATTTCCAATCCTGAAGAGGACCTGGTCCATTTAGTCCTGGAGAACTGTAGGCCTCGGTCACCCACCTCCCTGGAGGTTCATAACAGGGGAAATTAGGCTCTGGGCCCCAGGCTCCTCTGGGTTCTCCTTGCTACACGGGAACCATGGCGTTTCTAGCTCACCCATCCCTGAGAGCTGCTGCATGAGGCTCTTGGGACAAGACTGCCCTGTCCCGAGGTGGCACTTGGGCCCAGCCACCCCCTTCAGCCTCAGTCTCCAGCTCAACAGCCAAGGACTTTGCTGGCCAGGTTCAAGTCTGAGTTCCTACACCCACTGCACCCCTCCTCCACCCAACTACAGCCCAGATCCAGACCCAGGCTCTGCAGCTCCAGCCCAGGATGGCCTCCGTTTTAGCATCTGTGGAATGGGGAAGGAGCTGAGGTGAGCAGCTCAGAACCCACCCTGCTTTCCCCTTCCCCCAACACAGCATGCACACCTGGACCTGCTCACCTCTGCTCACATCAGAGCCCCCCTGGAGCAGGTCCCAAATCCTGCCCTCATTCCCAGACCTGGAGCAACACCCCACCACCCCCCACCCCATGCGCCACAGCCCGCTCCTCCAACCACTTCCCCTTTCTCAGACTCCTCATGAGACGTCAATGTCCTCAGCGTCCGAAGGGAAGGGCAACAAGGCCTGCCTCCCAGGGAGGCGGCTTACAGTCCCTCCGTCAACCCATGGGCCAGAGCAGCTGCTGGTTAGTTCTGTGACCCCAGTGACAACATCCATCTCTGTCACCACTCTCTAGTCCCAGACAAGCCCGTGGAGATGCACAGCAGGGATTTTTAATCCTTGTTTCTCAGAAGAGGTCCCTGAAGCTCAGAAAGGTTAAGAGACTTAGCTGAGACCACAAAGCAGGTGTGAAACATCAGAGGGTTTGCAGAGGTTCCGGGGGGTACCAGAACCCAGGCGCTTGTGGCCAAGACCTGCGCTGTCCCACCTCAGAGAAGCCAGGGGACTCAAGTTTCACCCGGCGATGCCTTCCACCCACTATGTGACTTGGGCCTTGTTCATTAACCTCTCTGTGTTTCAGTTTCTTCACTGTAGGGTCCAAGAAGCTAATACCCATCAAGGGCTTAGAATCAGGCCTGGCACATGATAAGCCTCTAGTATGTACTGAGACGTTGTTACTAATATAAGGCCACCCTACCCTCAGATTGCTCTCTCCTTGGCCAGGCAGCACGAATCATCCATCAGGCAGTCTTTGAAGTTCCTCAAGTCAGGTTTACCCCTCCCCCCAAGACGTCTCGCGTGGGAGCCAACATTAACTTTCCTTGACCTGGGCTGGGAGCTTTCCCGGGCACTGTCCTCATTCACTGCACTGCATGCTTACATGTTCTGTATGTGTGTGGGATTTTCCAAAAGTTAAATAATAATAATAAAATAAAGCCAAGCAGGAATTTGTGCCTGGCAGAGGGTACTAACCTGGCAGTTGTGTTGGTGATTATTGATTTCCTATCTACCTCCACATGACAGGGTGCCCCACGCGGTCAAGAACAACGTCCACGTCCTTCCCTGCAGTTCCCACGGCATCTAGAGAACTGTCTAGCTGGGGTAGGTAAGCAATTATTATTGAGGAGAAGGAGGGAGCTGAGTGAGGGAGCTCTTCCCAGGGTGGTAATCTGAGTCTTTGAACCCTCAGTCTCAGGAGGGGAGACTCCCACCCCAAACCAGGAGCTAGAACTGGGGTGCTTCCCTCTCCCTCCCAGACCCCAGGCACCTCCAGACTGAGGTTTGAAAGTTAACTTCCCACAAAAGTCACTCTCCAGGATTAATATTTATTTCTTATGAAATTTAAATTTTTCAGTGTAATTAAATTTTTATTCATCGTGAGTTATAGATAAAAATATGTATAACTTTCCCTTTCGCGCCACTGAGAATGAGTCTTGGATGGAACCAATTACTCAGGCCTCCTCCTGGTGCCTGCTCCAGGGTCAGGAGCAGGGAGGGTGTCAGAGGGGTCGGTGGGGGGCAGAGCAGGCATCCATCTCCCCAGGCAGGAGTGTCAGCGCTGCCTCCTGCATCCAGGCACTGGAGGTGACTGGTAGAAGGAGAGAGCTCAGGCCTAGCCCACCCCCAACTTCCCAGCAAATAACTCGGTGGGAGCTGGGATCAAGGCCAAAGAGAGGCCAGAAGGAGGATAGGAGAAGACAGGAAAATGAGGCCTGAGAATGAGAGCAAGAGAGGAGGGAAAGATTGTAGAGAGAGGACCCATGTCTTCCCACCAGGGCACCAACATGGTGGAACAACCTGTCAAAGGCAGCCAGGAGGTTGTGGCTCTGGGTTCTGGAGCCTGGAATCATTTTGTCCCCAGAATCATCATGAGCGTCCTCTTAGGGGAGGAGCAGCCCAAAGTGCACATCTTCTGCCCAGATGGGGAGAGGCGGGGAGAGGCAGGGAGGGGGAGCCCTGGGTTCCGAAGCCACGCAGGCCAGCATTCCAATCCCGGTTCTGAATGACCTGGTACAACCCAGAACCTCCCTGAACATCAGCTTCCTCATCTGTCAAATGGGACAGATGCATGGTCTGCAGATCGCATCATCCGATGTGTGAAAGGCCTGACACACACCTGGGGTTCCATTCATAGTCAAGGATTCGGGCCCTTTCCTCAGCTGCCACTCAAGGGATCCGTCCCTCCAAGGAAGGTAACTTTGGGGTGAGGCCCTCACTTCCTCTGACGGCAAGTCCCACGTGGGGCAGCACCCGCTCAGCACTTACTGGCTCCATGGCCGTCATCTTGGAGCTGGCCTGCATCTATGTCCCATACAACGATGAAGGCACGGTCCAGAGTATAAGATCAATGCCCTCATGGGACCAGGGGGTCTAAATGTTTTCGCAAAGACCCTAGCCAATGTCAACATTGGAGCCTCATCTCTAGGAGCTAGGGGAGCTGCCCCAGCAGCCAGTGTTGCACCTGCAGAAGGTCCCACTCCCTCCACTGGGGCTGCCCCAGCTGAGGAGAAGGAAGTAGAAGCAAAGAAAGAAGAATCGGAGGAGAAGGAAGTAGAAGCAAAGAAAGAAGAATTGGAGGATTCTGATGTTGACATGGACTTTGGTCTTTCTGCCCACCCCTCTTCTGTAACCTGGTCAATAAAAAGCAGAACTCTTAAAAAAAAAAAAATAGTAGAGTATCCTAGGCTATCTCTTCACTGACGGGGAACTCACTACCTCATGAGGATAGCTCCTTTGGAAAATGCATCTTCTCACTAAGCCTTGACCTTTCACCCTTAAAAATGGAGCTATGTGGACCCCCTGCAATTTCACATGTATCGCTCTGGAATACAGTTCCCTCAGGCACAGGAAGATCAAACCTCACCCCCAAAACTCGCCCACGTTGATGTTGACTGGCTGTCAACACAGCCTCAAATCCAACCATGAACTTGCTGCCTTGCTAGGAGAGTGCTTGGGCCCCACATGGCCCTGACACATAGTGTTACCAGCGGCACGCCTCCCATAGCCTTCCCCAAGGAAGACATTCCACCAGCATGGCGACATTAACTAAGAAAACCCATCATGCCCTTGCCACCCCTCCCTGCCCTTCCTCCTATGTGCCAGACTCCTGACAAGGACAAGGGTCAGGACTCACTTCCCTATAGCCCCTGGGCAGGGATGGCGCCCCCTCTTCCTCCTCCCGCAGCCCGGCTCCCGCGGCAGTCTGTACTCACTAATTAGACCTGTCACTGCTCCTGAATCATTCCCAGGCCAGGCTGGGGAGGTCATTAAGCCAGAGATGGATAAGTGCTAAGCTGGCCCCGCTCTGGAGATTTACAAGGCTCAGGCTGGGGAGGATTTATAAGGTTTGTTAAATTTCTAATTGAGTTTAGAGTGCAGTGCCAAAGTCTCAGTGACCAAACCGCATGGATGAGAATTAAAGCAAGTGCACCTATTTCTCACGTGTGGGAAGATGAGCGCTTCCCTCTCGGCCCCCCTCCCACCCAGGCTGGGGGGCTGCTAAAACACCAGCCCCGGCCAAGCCACGCGGCACAGCCCACCCAGTTCCAGGCCCAGCGGCAAAGAGCGGCAGGCGCCACGTTCATCTGCAGTTGGTTCATTTTTGGGATTTGGGGTCTGTTGTTCTTCTTTTTTTTTTTAAATAGTTAATGGACTCACATGGTCCAAAATTAAAGAGTAGAAAGGACACCCAGAGTAAGCCTCTTTCCTGCCCTGTATCTCAGCCACACAATTCTCCTCCCTGGAAAAAAGAGTGGTATAACAGTTTCTAGCAAATTCTTCAAGATACACACACACAAGCAAATAGATACATCCATATATATCCTTTTGTACGTACGGATACTCTCTTTCCCCTTTGATACACATTGCTTTTTTTTTTTTTTCTTTCACTTAATACCAGATCTTAGGAGTCTAGAACGCTGATTGGTCAGCACCACACAGGCCTGGATTTGAATCTCAGCTCTGCCCCCCCATGTGCTGAAGCCGGCTCGTATCCTCACCCAAGAGCCGATCGTGAGCATCTCTTTCCAACCTCAAGTTTGGCAAGGCCATCTTGCTAGCTTGAAATTCTGGGGGAAAATATGCCCCACAGAGAGTGACCGGTGCCTCAAACTCAGACTTTTTTGTTTTGGTTTGAGTGCTAGTCGTTAACCTGACGGGCACACCTCTAGTTTTGCTCCTTATGAGCTGTGTGAGCTGAGGCAAGTCACTGGACTTGTCCCAGAGATACCGTTGAGAACAGAAATCAACCCAGGCTTGGCCACGCAGCTCCCGCGGTATCACCACCGTATCTGCGACATGCCTGTCCCCACACTAGGTGTGATGGATGCAGAAATGAATGAAGTTTTAGTCCTGCCCGCAAGGGGCGCCAGTCTAGTGGGAAGGGAAGCAGACAGCTAAACAGACAGTGCCATCATGCTACAGACGTCCGTGGAACAGGCTAAGTCCAGGGGAAGAAGACCTGACTCCCCAGGTGGGGGTGGGGTGACTTCCCATTGAAGGGTGGCTAGGAAACCAGGTCAGAAAAGGCTGGGCCTGGATGATGGAGTTCCAGAGCTGGTCTCAGAAAGCAGAGCTCATTTCTTTTCAGCTCAAAGAGAGAAAGTCACTTGCTCAAGGTCACACAGCATGGAAGTGACAGAGCCAGGATTCTAACTCAAGTTTTCTGGGCCCAAAGCAGGACTCACCTCCTGCTGCCTACTCTGCGGTGCACCCAGGCATCAGGCTGTCCGGCAAGTGGGCCCTCATGGCTCTGGGAGAGATCTCAGGAACCCCGAGCACTCGCACACAGGAAGGGGGGCGCTCTCTGCAGCCTCTGGATCAGTCGGGTCCTCTAACGGGGAACTCACACTCTCACACAGGGCAGTCACCAGGGTCAGAAATCCCAACCACACACTTAGGCTGAGTTTGGAAAAGCAAAGGCATGAAGCCCCCTGTGCAGTTTCTGGGCTCCGTTCTTCATGCATGCAGGAGCTGGGGGAGGGGCAGAGGCTGAGGAAGAGAGGGACTCCTCAAGGAGACTCCTGCTGAGCACAGAGCGAGACATGGGGCTGGATCCTAGGACCTGAAATCAAGACCTGAGCCAAAATCAAGAGCCAGCCACTTAACCACCTGGGCCACCCAGGCACCCTGAGGATGAAGGAGTAAGAAGCCCAGAGAGGAATGGGTACATCAGCCACAGAGCATCCCAGAGCCTGGGGCCTCCAGGGAAGGGTCAGTGGGACTCTGCCCTGTTGTCTGGAGACCGGCACGGTGACAGGTAACTCTCCATCCTCCTCATTCATTCGTTTAGTAACACCCACAGGGACCTCTTACTGTGTGCCATGTGTGAGATGTGACCCATCAGGGAGCAAGGCAGGCAAGGTCCCCACCCTACGGGCAATTTCTTTCTGACAGGGGAGATGGAGCATAAAGCATAAGCCAGAAAACTGGCTGATTTCAGACGGTGATAAGTGCTCTAGAATAAATAAAACCAGCTGCTGAGATGCGAGGGACCAGGTGTGGTCAGGGACATTTTCTCTGAGGCGGTGACATCTGGCCTGTCATCCAAATGACAGGAAGCAACCAGCCACATGAAGGTCTGCAGGAAAGGTATTCCAGGCAGAGGGAATAGCAGTGCAAAGGCTCAGAGGTTATGTCGGCTAAAGGAGCTAACTTTCTAGGACAGGAATGGCCCAAGGGGGCATTGGACACACACCCAAAACAGAAGGTACAGCAGAACCAAATATACCACACGCCGATATGCGACCTCAAACTGATCTTCCTATTCTCTGGGCCTCAGTTTCCCAATCCATCCATGGGTCAATAGCAGAAACCTTCCCACTTCTTGAGAGAATGAAATGAGTTTGTATACATGTGACCCTCCCCACTCAGAACACAACTCCCGGCTACACCTGGGATTGCCCCACTAGGACCTTGGAGTCTAAGGGACAATCTGCAGGCCAGGGGTCTTCCAGGACCTGAGGAGGGACAGGGAAGGGCTCAACCCCAAAGGAAGCCAAAGAACTGGAACAGGTTTGCCAGGTTTCTAGTTTCTTTGATGGACCCCAAGGATAATAGGGTCACCCTGCTCAGTGATGTCAAACGGTTTACTTGTCCAGTTGATTTGGGGGTCCTGGACATATAAGAAGCCACTGAGCACCCTGCACAGTTTCCATCCTAGTGGGCCCCCTTCTTCCCTTCTGCAGGAAGACCCAAGGGAATCATTTCATGGGGTCTGTTGATGGGTAGGGAGCCATGGGAAGGTGGGCAGTGAGAGCTGAGACCCACACCTTGAGCGCTGGAGTCAGGGCTCCTAGAAACGCTTCCCCATTCCCCACATGCATTTACACCACCTTCATGCAGAAGTCCTAACTAACGGATAGTCAACCACAGCGACGTCTACCAACTCAAAGAAGAGCTAGGGCACAGAGCTCATGGTCAAGAATCCAAGCATCAAGCGCCCCCTGGTGGTGATCATAATGGTCCGACACCTGGAGCCAGCAGGCTCTGGATGGTGAACATCCCGCCCAATCTCCTCCAGCGTGGTGGGGAACAGAACAACAAAGCCCAGGGCTTATTTGGTACAGTGCACAGCCGGGGACGATGAGCTGACATTCAGCCACTGCCCACTAGAAAGGGACATGTCCTGAGGATATGTTCAGGACTTGTCTACAGTCAAGCAGCAAGTAGATTGTACTTAATGGCCAGAAAGAGCACTCATTCATTCATTCATTCATTCAATCTGCTTCACTGAGCATCTACAGTATGTCAGGCACTGTTCTAGGCACAGATAACTCAAGAGTGACCAAGACTAAGTCCCTGTCCTCGTGAAGCCCCCATTCTACTGAGGAAAAAGATGATAAGCACAGGAAAAAATCGCTATGGGGTGTGTCAGGTGAGGATTTTAGAATGAAAAACAAAGCATGGTATGAGGAGAAGCAACAGAGGTGTTATCTTAGATCAGATAGCCATGGAAGGGCTCTATGAGGACAGGACACTTAAGCTGAGACCCTGGGAAGAGGTAGGCAGAGAACTCTCTAAGGGGAAAGCATTCAGGCAATGGAACAAGAAAGTACTCCCTGATGCAGGGACACCCTTGGCATATGTTCCAGTCACAGCATTTAATCTGTAACCCCAAACCCAGCAAAAATACCTTTCCAAACAAAGACAAAATAAGGACTATTTCAGACATCCAAAACCTCAAAGAATTCATCAACAACAGACTTTCACTATAATAAATGTTAAAGAAAGACTTTGAGTCAGAAGAAAAATGACACCCGATAGATATATGGATTGAAGGAATGAAAAACACCAGAAATAACAACTACACAGGTAAATATATTAGTTTTGTTATTATTTAAGCCAATTTTAAAAATAATTAACCACTTAAACAAAAATGACAACGTATATTGTGAGGCCTATAACATGTATATGTAAGTAAAATGTATGACAACAATAGAATTATAGTCATATATACACCTGAACTGATACAATACCATTTGTAGACCATTATAAGTTAAAGATATATAGTATAAATCCCAAAATAGGGAAGCCTGGGTGACTTGGCTTAAGCATCTGCCTTCAGCTCAAGTCATGATCCCAGGGTCCTGGGATGGAGCTCCACATTGGGCTCCCTGCTCAGCAGGAAGCCTGCTTCTCCCTCTCCCTCTGTCTACCCCTCTGTCTACTTGTGCTCTGTCTTTATCTCTGCCAAATAAATATAACCTTCAAAATAAATAACTAAATCCTAAAATAATGACTAAATTAAAACTAAAAGTTATAGTCAACAATAGACTATAACAATAGTTATAGTCAACAGCTGGGACAAACATAGAACAAATAACAAAATGATAGGATTAAGCCTCACCATATCAATAATCACATTAAATGTGAATGATCCAAATACCCCAATTAAAAGACAGAGATTGTCAGGTTGGATAAAAAGCAAGAACCAACTAGGTGTCTCAAAAAAGACACATTAAATTTAAAAACACATATAAGGGGGCACCTGGGTGGCTCTGTGGGTTAAAGCCTCTGCCTTGGGCTCAGGTCATGATCCCAGGGTCCTGGGATCAAGCCCCGCATCAGGGTCTCTGCTCAGTGGGGAGCCTGCTTCCTCCTCTCTCTCTGCCTGCCTCTCTGCCTGCTTGCGATCTCTGTCTGTCAAATAAATAAATAAACCTAAAAAAAATAAAAACACATATAGGTTAAAAGGACATGCAAAAGTTATGCCATGCTACCACTAAACAAAAGAAAGCTAGAGTGGCTATATTAATATCAGAAAAAGTAGATGTCAGTTCAAAAACTATCAGCAGGGATAAAGAAAATCACTCATGGGACGCCTGGGTGGCGCAGTTGGTTGGACGACTGCCTTCGGCTCAGGGCGTGATCCTGGAGTCCCGGGATCGAGTCCCACATCGGGCTCCCAGCTCCACGGGGAGTCTGCTTCGCTCTCTGACCTTCTCCTCGCTCATGCTCTCTCTCACTGTCTCTCTCTCTCAAATAAATAAATAAAATCTTTAAAAAAAAATAAAAAAAAAAAAGAAAATCACTCATGATGATAAAGAGATCAATTAATACAGAGGGCATAATAATCCAAAAGGGAGGGCATCTAAGAACAGAGCTCTAAAATACAGGCTGCACAAACAGAACTGCAAGAATAAGTAGACAAATCCACAGTTATGGTTGACAACTTCCAGACTCCTCACTCAATTATTAATAGAACAAGTAGACAGAAACTCACTTATGATATGGAAGATTTGAACAACACTCTAAAACAACTTGACCTAGTCAACATTTATAGAACACTTCCCTCAACAACATCAGAATATACATAATTTTTAAGTACTCATTGAATATTTTAAAAGAGAGAGCCATAAATCAAATCTGAATAAATTTTAAAAGATCCAAGTCATACAAAGAATATTCTCTGACCATAATGGAACTAAATTAGAATACTTTAACAGAAAGATATGAGGAAAATCACCAATACTTAGAAACTAAAAACAAACTTTTAATAACCCATGGGTCAGGGACATCTGAGTGACCCAGTCACAAAGTGTCTGCCTTTGGTTGAGGTCATGATCCCAGGGTCCTGGGATAGAGCCCTGCATTAGGTTCCTTGCTCAGTGGGAAGACTGCTTCTCCCTCTACTTGCTGCTTCCCCTGCTTGTGCTCTCTCTCTCAATCTGGCAAATAAATAAATAAATAAATTTTTTTTAAAAATTACCCATGGATCAAAGAAGAAATCAAAGGGAAATTACAAAGTATTCTGAACTGAATGAAAATGAAAACACAACACAAAATAAAAACTACAAAATTCATGGTATGCTACTACGACAGTAGTATATATTCCCTAGGAGGGAATATATAGCACTAAACACCAATATTAAAAAAGAAGAAAGGTCTCAAATCATTAATTTCAACTTCTACCTTAAGAAACTGCGGATGGGGGAATGCCTGGGTGGCTCAGTGGGTTAAAGCCTCTGCCTCCGTCTCAGGTCATGATCCTGGGGTCCTGGGATCGAGCCCTGCATTCAGCCCTGCATCAGGCCCTCTGCTCGGCAGGGGGCCTGCTTCTCCCTCTTTCTCTGCCTGCCTCTCTGCCTGCTTGTGATCTCTGTCTGTCAAATAAATAAAATCTTTAAAAAAAATAAAAACAAAAATAAATTTTAAAAAGGAAACTAGGGATGGGCTGGTAGGAGTCAAGATACAAACATATAGCTATAAAATAAATAAGTCCTAGAGATGTAATGTACAGAGTGGTTAGGGTTAATAGTTAATAATATTGCATTGCATATTTGAAAGTTACTAAGAGTAAATCTTAAAAGTTCTCATCACAGGAAAAGATGTGTAACTATTTATGGTAATAGATGTTAACTAGACTCATTGTGGTGATCATTTGGCAACATATACAAACATTGAATCATTATGTTGTATGCCTGAAACCAACATCATGTTACACATCAATTCTAACTTAATTTGAAAAAGAAGAGGCAAAGAAAACTGGGGTGGGAAAAGCAAATTAAGGCCAAAGTAAACAGAAGAAAGGAAATAATAGAAATTAGAGCAGAAATCAATGAAATAGAAAACAGAAAAATAAAAGAGAAAATCCCTGAAGCCAAAATGTGATTCCTCAAAGAAATCAGTAAAATTGATAAACCTCTGAGTAGACCAGTAAGCAAAATAGATAAAATACAGATTATGGGTATCAGGAGAGATGACATCCCTACAGATTCCACACCTCCCTACAGATTCCCCACATATTAATGACATCCTACAGATTCCCCACATATTAAAAGGAATAAGGGAATATTACAAACACCTTCCCACAAATAAATTTGACAATTTAGATGAAATGGACAAATTTCTTGAGACATAAACTATCAAAGTTCACTCAAAAAGCAGATACCCTGAATAACCCTATATCTATTAAATAAATTGAATTTGTAGCTAAAAACCTTCCAACAAAAAAACTGCAGGACCAGATGATTTCAGTGGAGAAATCTAGCAAATGTTTAAGGAAGTCATAATAATGCCAATTTGGCAAAAACCCTTCCAGAAAATTAAAGCAGAAAGAATTCTTTCCAGCCCATTCTTGGAGGCCAGCATTACTCTGATAACAAAGCCAAAGACATTGTAAGAAAACTACAAACCACCATCCCTCATGAACACAGAAGTAAAATGCTAAACGAAATTGTAGCAACTTGAATCTGACAATATATCAAATAGATTCTGTATAATGAATGACCCAGTGAGGGTTATCCTGGGAATACAAAGTTGGTTTAACATTCAAAAATAAACCCACGTGGGCGCCTGGGTGGCTCAGTGGGTTAAGCCGCTGCCTTCGGCTCGGGTCATGATCTCAGGGTCCTGGGATTGAGTCCCGCATCAGGCTCTCTGCTCAGCGGGGAGCATGCTTCCCTCTCCCTCTCTCTGCCTGCCTCTCTGTCTACTTGTGATTTCTCTCTGTCAAATAAATGAATAAAATCTTTTTTAAAAAAATAAATAAATAAATAAACCCACGTAATCCGTCATATCAGCAGAAATGTTTAATGTCCAATGGCCACTATAACAAATTACTATAATCTTAGTGGCTTACTACAATACAGACTTAACTCTCTCATGGTCCTGGAGGTCAGACATCCAAGGCTAAAATCAAGGTGACAGCAGAATTGCATTTCTCCTGGAGTCTCGGGGGGGGGGGGTACATTTCCCTGCCTTTTCTGGCTTCTAGAGACTTCCTGCATTTCTTGGGGGCATGGCTACCTCCTCCCTCTTCAAAGTCACCAGCAGCCTAACGTCATGGCAGAGAAGGGCTCCTAGAGGTTGAGGGATGTGGCTGTCCAGGTGTTCTCATTTGGTGGTATTAATTTTTGTTTGTTTGGTTAATGAGTATCCCTGAGGCTGAACTGTCACTTGGTCCAGCCCCCTGCACTCAGAAAAACATGTGCCCCAACTCCCAAAAGAGAAGAGTCAGATGTTAGTCTTCCTAATGGTCAGAGGTTGGGAAGAGCAGGACCCACCAGAGGAAACAGAGGATGGCCAGGGAGGCGGAGGGAGAGCCTTGGTCTGTGCTGCCTGAGGGCAGAAGCTGAGCGCAGAGACTGTTTCTTTCAGGGAAGAGAGAATGGTCTGCAGAGATGTGAGAAGTGACCGCTGAATCGGCAATGAGAGGCTCACTGGGATCTTGGCAAGAGCTAGTCTCACCAGGCCCGTGGGAGGCGAGGGCCGACTGGGTGGGGGAATGGGAGGGAAGGAGGTGGTGATGGTGAGGACAGACGATGTCTTCCTGAGATTCTGCTGGGAGGTAGGGCTTGGCCACACTCAGGGCCTGAAATTTTGAGGATCTCTAGGAATGTTAAATGTTCTTCTGCCCCAGAGGAGTCTGGGACACCGCCCCCCACCCGCGAGTAACGGCTTAGGGGCCACTCTCCCCGACCCCAACCCACCAGCAGTCTCAGCTCGTGCCTCCCCCTCACCATAGTAGAATAGTAGTTCATACTTTGCAAAATTCCAGGGAGCAGGGGGCCCCCAGAGGGGGTAGCTGGTGCAGAGGAAAGAACTCTGGCTTCAGAGCCAAGAGGCCTGGGTCCCAGCATGAGCTCCATTCTCGCGGCAGGACCCTGGACAAGTCCCACCTGCCTCCACTTCCTTTCCTATAAAATGAGCTATGCCTGAGAGAGGAAGTCTCCCAGCTCCCCCGTGCCCCCAGGACCCTCCCGGGGATTGGCGGGGAGACGTGGGAGCCCCACGCGAGGGCATATTGAGCAAAATGGTTAAGACTGTCCTTCAGGACCCTAGTGTGAATCTAGGCTGCCCACTTACTAGCTGTGAGACCCCGGGTAAGTCACCCCACCTCGCTGAGCTTCGGCTGCACGTCCTATAAAGCAGCGCCTACTTCAGAGTTGGCGTGAAGACTGAATGAGAGCCTGCAGGAACGGGCTTCACCCAGTCCCTGGCCCATGGTGAGCACAGTGCGTGTGAGCTGTTACTGGCTTCCACCCAGCCCACCAGGAGACGGGTGTCCCCCCCTCCGTGAGAGTTTCCTGTGAGCCCGGGATTCGGAGATCCAGGGAGCCTCGGTCCCTCAGCTCAGCCAGGGGCTTCAGAATAATAGACATCCCTTAGACCTGCCCATCCCCTTCCAACATCTGGATTAGCCCTGAGAGCTCCAACTCAGCTGCTCTCCTTGCCCAGTGGGCCCCTCTCACCTCATCCCTGCTGCTCCCAGTTTGGGAGCAGGGTGGAACCCGGGGCAGGAAGTTGAGGGAGGACTTCAGAGCCTGGCTCGGACTCCGCCCCCCACCCCCAGGCCTGTGACTTTAGGCAGGTCACTGGACCCTTCTGTGCCTCCATTTCAGCATCTACAAAACAGGGCTAAGAATGGTACTCCCCCCATAGAGTCCGGGTGCAGATCCTAACAGTGAATAAATTCCAAGCGCTTACAATAGTGCCTGGCACCGCTAAAGGCCATGTAAATATCTACTATTCTTATTATGCCTCTGGTTTTATCCAGCCCGCAGCCAAACACACAGTAGCAGACTCCACACCATACTTACTGAATTAATAGGGGGATGGATTCATTAATAAAGCAACCAACCCCTAAGATTCCTCAGTTCACTGATAACTGATAACAAAAACCGTGGATTTCGACTGCCTCACAGGTGCCAGGAGCTTCATAACACGTGACCTCACGGAATCCTCCTCAAACCCAGCGAAGCGGGTACTGGTACGCCTGTTTCACAGATAAGGAAAGCACGACTCTTCGGGGTTAATGGGTCCAAGAGCGCACAGTCATTTTTTTTTCCTTTAATTTTTAATTGTACCCGTGGTACAAAAGCAGTGAGGGGAAAAAAATTTGAATAGAAAGAGGCCAAATAAAAACAATAAAGATAAAACCACCTGGGATTCCTACACCCAGAAATTTCCATTAAGTTTTCGCTGACTCTCACATAGCCTTTCTTCATGCACATATATATGTATATATAATTTTTTCCCCACAAAGATGGGCTCACATTATGCACACACGGCACTCCGATAGACTGTGGCTCTCTTTCTATGCCAATAAATCTGCACCACGGGCAGCTAGTGTTCTATCGTAGAGCCGGATCACAATTTATTTAACCAATTTGCTGTTGTGGGATATTTAGTCTGATCCAATTCTCACCACTTTATGTGATGAATATCCTCCTTATCCATACAACTTTCTGAACTTGTCCAATTATTGCTGTAGGATAAATTCCTAGAAGTGAAATTTCTGAGTCAGAGACAATACATTTATTTAGGGCTTTTCATACACACGAACCGCCACATTGTCTCGCAGAAACAACGCTGCCGATTCATGCTCCCGCAGGCAGTGAATGAACTATGAGCCCCTAATACTGAAGATACACAAAATGGGGCCGAAACGGTGCATTAGTCAGGAAAGGTTAGGCCAAGCTGCAGTAACGAATTAACCCCAAATCACAGCGGCATAAAACAACGGAAACTGGGGTGCCTGGGTGGTTCAGTGGGTTAAGCCTCTGGCTTCAGCTCAGGTCATGATCTCAGGGTCCTGGGATCGAGCCCCGCATCAGTCTCTCTGCTCAGCAGGGAGCCTGCTTCCCTTCTTCTCTCTCTGCCTACCTCCCTACCTGCTTGTGATCTCTGTCTGTCAAATAAATAAATAAAATCTTTAAAAAAAAAGATTGACTTCGGGCCACACTGCAGGTTCAATCTGGGCCAGCAGAACAAGGGCCTCTGCCTCAGCCAGGTGAACTTCGTGGACCCAGGGTGACAGAGAGCCCGCCATCTTGTAGCTCCACCGTGTGGAACACAGGACCTCCAAGTTCCCCCAGAGAATTCGAAGAATGAGCACCCAGGTTCTTAAATGCCTCGGTTCAGAAGTGACACATGCCATCTCCAGTCCGTGCATCAGCTAGAACTGTCCTGTGGCCATATCTACCTGCATATGAGGTGGAAAGTGCAGTCTTCTGTGTGTCTAAACCTGAGACACATGAACACCAGTCAAGTCCACTATGGGTAGGAAGGGGTCAACGTCATGGACGGTCTTCTCTGACAAAAGAGATCTGAATCAAAGCCTGTAACTTGCCCCAGGTGTGGATCTTCTTGAGAAAGAATTATGTCTCAGGATAATGAAGACAAGAGGGAAGGCCAGGCAAGTGAGTCAGGCAGTGGGCTGGTGACAAGTCCCCTCTGACCTGCAGGGCAGCCCGCCCCAGTGCTTATCCTGGGCTCCGTCACCCAGAGCCATGTGGACCCCAGGAAGGCTAGGGACCAAGTTTATTCTTCCTGCAAATCTACGGGAGGCACAGGAGTGGTGTCTATGAGAAATTCTCTCTATAGCCCATTCAGCCAGCCCCTGACCCAACAGCAGACAGCAGCAGGAGGTCAGCCCACCCCTGGGGGTCAGGTGCAAACAGGAAACTGGGGGACAAAAGTGGTGAGACTCTCTGGAGCGAGACTACCTGGGTTTGTGGACCAGCTAAGCCACTTACCATTTCCATAACCTTGAGCAAGTTACTTATCATCTCTGGGCCTTTGTTTCCCTATCTCTACACGGGGATAATTAAGAGTAGCTATTTCCAAGGGCTATTACGAAGCTTAAATAAGTCACTGTTCATTCCTTTACTTAACAACCATGGAACAGACACCCTCATAGACACTGGGATGCAGAGGTGAACAAAACAAAGCCCCTTCCCTCAAGGAGTTTATATTATCTTAAGGGGACAAATAACAAAGAAACTAACAAATAACACAGCTTTTCAGGCAGTAATAAGTGCTATGGGAAAAAAACTAAGCAGGGGGAAGGGGAGAGGTAGTGATGGGAAATGTTATTTTAGCCAGAATAGATTCCTCTGTGAAGTGACATTTGAGCAGAGACCTAAGTGAAGTAAAAGAGAGAGCCATGTGGATATCAAGGACAGAAGTTCAGACAGTAGGATAAGTATGTGCAAAGGCCCTGAGGCAGGGGTATAAAAAGGCCAGTATGGATGGGGCAAGTGAACAAGAAGCAAGTCAGATTCAAAATCTATTCACCACACAGAGCTTTCTGTAAGCCATGCAGTCCAGAGTCACCTTCAGGTTCCTCAGCTCAGTGGCCCTGAGGTGCCAGCCTCTGTGCTCAGCCTACTCCAGGAACATCACTTAGTCCTTCATGGCCCACTGCCTGTCAGGAGTCTTCAAGCCTGCAGGGAGAGGGACCTGGTTCCCTTCACCCCTGGACAGCCAGTTGGCAGGAGAGAAAAGGTACAGAAGCATCATTACAATATATTTGCATGAAGAAGAGAAGAGGAATGAAAACAGGTTGAAAGGAGACAGTCCTGAGCATAGTCAGACCTGTGCCCTGGCCTTCAGGCATAGGGATGGACGTTGGTCGAGAACTTACCTGCCAGGCACCGTTCAAACCATCAGTCCTACGAACTAGGTATTATTCTCCTGGTGATACAGAAGCAGAAACAGAGGAACAGAGAGGTTGAACTTGCCTGAAATCACACAGCTGGAGAGAGACAGAGAAAGAATTCAAACTTAGGATGTCCAGTGGGCATTTGGACTTTTCTCATTGCCCTAGACTGTCTCTTGAAAGGCAGATTTCTTCTAAAAAATTAGAGAACTGAATCTCCCTCCCCTCCCCCAATCAGGCAGCAGATCCGTTCACTGGGGAGGTGCTCTGGGCTGCACTTGTCACCCAGCGGGATGCACCAGAAAGGGACTCACCTGCTGAGGGAGAGGCATGAACAGGGAGGAGGAGACAAAGGGGCTGTGGCACCCTGCCAAGTTCAGGAAGGTGGCCATGCTCTGGACTGGCGTGTCTGTTTTCCATGGTCAGCGGCATAGAAATTTGGCTTATGGCCATCCTATCACTGGCCTACGGGCAGGCAGACAGGGCAGAACAAACACGGCCAGACAGAAGGGACATGGGAGACAGGAGAAAGCACGGGCCAGGGGTTACAGCCCTCCGGTCCACTGGCGTCGCTCAGCCCCTCGCACATCTGCCACCTCGCACACACCCAGACCTTACACCCACCCAGAGTTTGTGGGGGGCTTTGGGAGAGGAGAGCTCAGGATGCAATAGGGACCCAGAGACAGGGCTGATGGCTCTGGAGGCCACCAGCCAGGACAAACCAAATGCAAACAAAGATACAGTCAAGGCTGTAGACCAGACCCAGTGGGGGAAACCCTACAGAACAGGCTCAGCTATAGAAGCTTTCGAGGTAGTGAGCTGGTCCACTGAAATAGCCACTTCTGCCATCTGGCTGGGAGTAAGGAAGGGTCCCTCTCAACATCTAGATACCAGAACTCAGCAAAAAATTCCCAGCTGAAGCAAGCCAGCTGTCACCTCCCAGCTCAGGGCCAGGGGGCAGGACTTCAGAGCTGACGGGAGAAGAGCAGAGAATAAAATACGCAGTCATAGATGCTCCCCAGACCCCCGAGGGAGCCGAAAGAGAGAGAGTTAATCCTGCCAAGCCCTAGCTGACTCCGGGGCAGATTTCAAAGAGCTGGACAGTGAGGACCCAGAGAAGTCCTGATTGTATCTTATCCCACGACCCTCATTTGCTATCCTGGAACACCCCAGCCATCAGGGAAGGCCACAGTCTCCAGGAGTATGGATGGCACAGAGCTCTCCCCACAAAACCTCATGCTCTCCTGTGGGAATGCCAAAGACAGGTGGTGGAGAGAGCCACTTCCAGTGACTATCTGTCTAATAACCTGCCCCACACTTAGGTCAGTACTTGTGGCCGTGGCATGGAGATAGCCAGAGAAGACTATACCACTCTCCATGGGAGAGAGAAAAGACACCACGAACCACAGTGCAGGTCGGCGGTGGGCTGAGAATCTCTGTTGGCTAAGATCGCCATGTCCCACGTGGGGCCGCCAGCACAGCCCCCACACACGCCCCAGTGTGCCACGATTTCCAGTTGTAGAAGGCTGAATTTGTAGGCTCCAAAGATGTGTCTGCCTTGACCCTAGGATTGTGCCCTTACCTGAAATAAGGGTCTTTGCAGATTCGCGAATACATGTCTTAAGGACCTAATGATGGTAAGGATCTCAAGATGAGATCATCTTGGATGAGGTGGGCCCTGAACCCAATGACAAGTACCCTTAGAAGAAGCAGAAAAGGGAAAACAGAAACAGAGAGAAGACAGCCTGCAGAGAGGGAGTGGTGTTGGGACCCACGAAAGCCTGAGCCAAGGAGCACCCAGTGTGGCTGGCAGCCTCCAGGGACAAGTGGGGGGCACAGATGCTCCCTTAGAGCTCCAGAGTGAACCCACCGGCTGACACCTTGACTTTGGACTTCTGACCTCCAGAACCACGAAAGAATAAATTTGTCATTTTGAGCCACCATATTTGGGGTCTCTTGTAACAACAGCCCTAAGAAATCAATACACTTGACAACCATTTCGGTTTTGCTACATAACAAACTTAAAACTTAACAGCTTAAAACAGCAACAGTTTGTTATTTCTGCAATTCTGTGGGCGGGGGACGCAGACAGGAGTCCGCTGGATGGTCTTTCTGCTGTGTCCGGGTTGGGCCGGGGCTCCCATGCATTCGGCTGGCATGTGAATCAGGCTGGAAAGCCCCGCGTCTCACTCGCCCATCTGGTGCCCCCAACATGTTCCATGTGCCTGGCCCAGGCTTCCTCACAATATGGTCTCGGGACAGTCGGGCTTCTCACACCGCACCTGGCTTCTGAGAGGCCGGGCAGAGCGGGAAACGTGCAAGTGGCTGATCTCTTTAACTTTGGCCTTGGAAGTGACACGGCGTCATTTTCGCTATTGGTGAAAGCTGTCAGGGGCCAACTTAATTCAAAGGGAAAGAAAATACACTCCACCTCTCAGGGGGAGGAGTGGCACAGAATGTGCAGTGGGTCCGTCTTTGACCCGCTGCAGAGACCAAGACCCGGGATGCGGCCACATTCTGAGCATGGAATGGTTGTTCAAAATCTGTCAGGGCTCTGGCTGGAAACAGACCGCTCACTCCAAGGGCTCTGGGAGAAGGTTTAAAGCCTGCCCCGTTTGCTGGGGCACTTTCAGAGCTCAAGGGACCCATCAGCTGCCACCCAACAGAAGCCTCCCGTGGGCCACACCCACCTGGAAGCCAGAGAGGGCGGTGGCAGGAGATCCCTCCCTACAGGTTCTGCCTGCCAGGTGCAGAGGAGGGTGGCAGGGGCTGGAGGCAGGGTGAGGGAGGGGGCAAACAGCAGAAAGATCAGGAGCACCTGTTTCCAGACATGCCTGCGCTAACCCTACTCTGTGCCCGGCACTTTCTGAGTTTTCCTGGACTGGAGCCTGAGGCCGGGCAGGGGCTTGGCAGGGCCAGGCTGGGGGTGAGGGGCTCTGCCCAGGTATAAGGGGCTGGCAAAGACTGACCCTGCTGTCCAGAGGTAAGGTTGGGACCCCTCCAGCCATGTGCCCCTATCCCAACTCTCTGATGGGTCACTCAGGAGGTCACCCCTCTCCCCCAACCCAATTCTCCCTGGCTCCCCCTCCCCTAGCTGGACCCCATCCTCACCACCTTAATGAAGTTCCCCAGCTGACACTTCCTAATTCCCCAGTGATTAACTTCCAGAGGATTAGAACCGGGACAGCTATTTAATTAACACGCATGTCTGAGATTACTCAGGACTCATTAAGACTCCATGATTGACTTGTTAAGGTACAGGAATTCAATTACTTGCCTGGCAATGAACTCCTGGCCAGGGCATGGCGGTGGGGGGAGGGGCAGCTCCAAATGTCCAGCCTAAGAACCCCAGTCTGAAGCGGGGGAGAAACAGGCCTGTCCCAGAAAAGCCCAAGTGTGAGAGAGGAGACAACTTGACCCCAGGAGAGCCCCGATCTGAGCAGGATGTCACAACCCTTGCTCCCAGAGTGCCCCAAACTGAGCGGGGAGATATAGCCTCTATCTTTGGGTGTTTCCAAGTGTGAGAGGAGAAATAGATTTCTTATCCCCAAGGAACTTCCTGAGGGGGGAAGACCTAAGTCATATCCCTAAGACACAAAGGCCCTGGCCTGGGGAAACACAATCTCTCTCTTTGGGTACCCCCGTTCTGAGAAGGATAAGACAGCAGTCATAAGGAGACAGTCTGGATGGCCTTGGTGGAAAGACACACCAACATTGGGGGCCCCAGTCTGAAGGGGGAGAGAGAGCCGAGGCCGTGGGAAGTCCATTCTGAGGACACATGGACCTTTCCCAGGAGAGCCCCTGATTGAGGAAGGGAGGGAGGGCACAAAGCCAGCATGTCCACTGGAGAAACCCAAAGACCAGAAAGACTGAGCCGTCATGGCGGAAGGGAAGGGGATATCTGGAATGGCCCTCCCTCAGAAGGGACCAGGGAGGGGGCCTCAGAAGCTGATGGGGAAGGGATGGGCAGAGTCAGTCCCAGGCTCCCTTCCCCAGGCCCAGCTTCTCCATCCACACACTGGAAGCCTCAAGGGCGGGACAAAGATTATTCTTCTCTACAGCCCCAGACCACCCAGCTAGGACCTGAACTGCACCATCAGAGAAGGACAGGGGAAACAGGAGTAAAAGAGGGGCCCAGGTAACTGAAGTTTGACAAATAAGGTTGGGGTGTCCACAATAATGACGGGGAATTTACTGACCAGCTCCTTGACATTGAGCATTTTCCACGCATCCTCTCCGTTGGTCTCCCCAGATGGGGAAATGGAGGTCCAGACAGGTTAAGTAACTCATCCAAGGTTACACAGCAGTAAGGAGTGGAACCTGGCTGAAATTCAGGCGGTCTTGGTCATTACCCTTTGTTGCACCACGCCCGGGCCCTTCCGCTGGCCTGTGGGAGGGCCGGCTCACACCTTCTGCTGCAGCCCCTGTGATTAAAACCCTTTCCACAAACCACGTGGCAGAAATCTGCAAAGGCAGATTTGCAGATGGGTCAGTGAATGAATGAAGCCCCCACTGCAGCTGCATGAAGAGGAGACCCCATGGAGAAGCCTGGACCCCTGAGTCAAGTGGGCCCAACAGGTTGATGGTGGTGCAGGAGCAGAAACTTGGACCGGATCCCTGCAAAACTCTGGAGCACATTTTTCAGCTGACAGATAACACTTAAAGTGGACAGTGGGGCGGGAGGGGAGTGGCCAAGAAGGGGTGGGCTCTGGTGGAAGCCAGGGGGTGGGCTCCAGGCAGGGCTCTGCCACCCACAAGCTGGGTGGCCTCAGGCAAGTGATTCACTCTCTGAGACTGTCTCCTAACCTTGAAATAGGGCTGGTGAGGGTATGACCTCAGGTGTGCGAAATAACCACGTATGGCAGGTGAAAAGCACTCAGCACTCGGGGTCATTTGTTAACTTTTCAGGAAGAAAAGGGAAGTCCCCAGGAGCCAACAAAAAAATTCCACCTGCTAACCGCCATGCAGAACCGAGTTTCTGGTAGGATGAGTGGGAAGGGCACGAAGGATCTTCAAAAACCCATCCGATGGCCTCCCGAGCCACATCGATTTCTGTCAGATGCGGGCTGGGTAAAATACGGGCACATGCTGACTGAAGCCATGGGGGCACATTGATTAAATGGCGCAGAGGCCACGGCATTGGAGAGGGTCATTACAAGTCAGAAGGACCGATGGAGGAATGAAAACCCACCCGGCCAGTCCAAAGCAGCGCATTCGGGCCCAAAAGACAACGTGTAACAGAGAAAGGGGAGAGATCTGCTCTCTGAAAGCCAACAGGAAGAGAGTTTCACCTCCATCTGCTGCTTAGCACACAAAGTCGTGAATAAAAACGGAGTGTGGGAAGGAAAACGTGTGTATGTTTGTGTGTGTATGTGTGTGTGTGAGTGTGTGTGTGTGTGTGTGCGTGTGTGCATGCGTGTCCTTCCGTGGCTTAAAAATATCCTTTAAAACCCTTTCCGATTGCCTCACAATATCTTAAACCATGTTAAAATAACCTTATATATCTTAATATATCTCTGGAAATATCCATAAGAAATTAATAACTTTTTAGTCTGTGGAGAGAACTAAGGCTACAAGACAGGGGTGTAGGAGGGAAATTTTTCCCTGAATAATACCCTTTTATGATTTTTAATTTCGAACCCTGTGAATGTATTGCCTATTCAAAAATTAAATTAGAGAATGTTAACACTGGTTATCTTTAGTTGCTGGGGTGATAGGTGGTTTTACTTTCTTCTTCGTATTTTCCTGTAATGTCTGAACTTTCTTAATGACCATGTATTACGTTTTTAAATCAAGAAAAATAAGAGCGCTGTTAACATTTTTCTGTAAAAGTCTGCCTCGCTTGTCTAGGCTGAAGGTCTGGCTGGGCCACAACTCACGTGACAAAAGAAATACGGGAGGCTTGCGGCTCCGAGGGAAACCGTTGAGAAATAGGACCAGGGTTGCTGGGTGGCCACAGATGGCAGAAGGAGGCGGCAGAGGCAGAGTGACATGCTGCCAGAAAGAACTTTCTATCAAGGTTGTCTTGGGATGCAGTGAGCTCCCCAACCCCAGAGGTATGAAAATACAAAACAAAACAAAAAACAACCTGCTGTTCTTGTCTGGGGGTTACAGAGAGAATTCCTGCTCAGCAACGGAGCTCTGGGAGCTCTGGGGCCCAAGGTCGGATCTCAGGGAAAGAGTTTTCTAAGCCCACGGGTGCTGAGCAGGAAGCCTGCCCTGGAGGTTTGCACCGCGGTCCACTGTACCGGCTGCTGGGACGTCGCAGCCATCACTACGGGAGCAGCATCACCTGAAACGCAGCAAGTGTAAACCTGTTAATAATACAGATTCACAAATGATCACAAAACCAGCCAGTGTTCATGGAGCACGGACTGTGTGCCAGACCCTAAACACTTCTGGAGATTAACTGATTTAATTCTCAGAACGGCTACAAGGTCGGTACAGTTTTTCCCTATTTTGCGGAGGAGGGCACTGGAGCACGGTCAGGCCAGGGTGCTCTGGTCACAGAAAACTGTGCTGGAGAATCTCTCTCACAGTGTTATGGGCTGAACAGTGCCACCCTAAAACTCATATATTGAAGTATAGAGACTTGGTACCTTATATGCAGAATCGAATTTCTTACAAATGCCCTGTAAAGTAAGTGCCATTCTTGTCTTACAGAGGAGGAAACTGAGGCGGAGTCGCTAAGGAAGCTCTGCACGGTCACCCCCCCTAAAAAGCAAAAGAGCCCAACCCTCGCTTCTGACCCATGTGCTCTATGCCTCCCTGTATGCACCTTCTTTCCATCTTTCTTTCATTCTCTGGAGGTATATAATTATTCACCGTACAATGGTCTAATATTAAAATGAAATTAGCAGCGACCCAGGCGTGGGCAGACACTTTGAAACTTGGCTCCCTCCCCCATTCCCTTCCCCGGCAAAGCCAGCCCGGGTGTTAAACGATCATCACTGCATAATGGTTTTTGCCTTTGTTCTTTTTCTTCCTGACGAAATTGGCCAGAACACACACCTCTGTTACACCCAGAGGCATCCAGACAGGGTCTGATGACGAACACGTGTTCAGGTGGGAAAGGTGGAAATGTCCACTGCCGTCTGTCTGGTCTGCAGTCTAGAATCTCAGAATTTTCAAGTTTGGCTGAGGGCAGCAAAGGGTCAACGGATGGCCTCTTTGGAAGATTAAAGGCAGGGCAAAGATCCTCCAGGACAAAGAGCGAAAGTCACAGCCACAAATTTCCTCTCCTGCCAAGGCCCAGGTCTCGTATGAAAATGGAGATGAAATTGCTAGAAGGAGATACGGACATTACCATCTCTTTAGGGCTTATAGAGGCTAAGAGGAAATCTTTCTCTCGGAGTCAGGCTGGACCCAAGACTTTGCTGACCCTCAACCCGTGGAATACGCTACCTGTCGGTAAGACCTCCAGAACATTCTGCCAGCCCAGCAATCTCGGTCTTAATTTTTGTCATGCCGTGCACAATGCCAGAAGCCACAGCTGTGGAAGGATGGATCCTGATGGGAAAACACAGTGGTTAAGACCAGTGTCTGTGAAGCAGCTATCATGGGCCGGGAGCTGAGGATGTCTTTGTGAGGACACCATGGTCCAGGCCCTCGTGACTCGTGGTACTGTGGGCTCTGGACAGGGGACACCCCACTGCCCAGTGACAGGCTATGGCCTGCTCGGGAGCAGGGATGGGCTCCGTCCCAGGCCACAGCCCCTCCTGGGACCTGCTGTGGGAAGGGCAGGGCAGATGGCAAGAGCGTCCCCTGTGGGCAGTCTGGACACACGGCCTGGAATCCCTTGTGTTCAGAGAGTTGCAGGAACTTTCCCAGAAAGGGCGGTGGAAACCCCAGGGATGTTCTTGTCAGAAGACTGAGAGGGCCCAGTTTGAGGGAAAAGGACCAGGTTCCCTATCATGCCCCCTCCCTACCCCACCCTGTCTTCCTCAACAGACCTCCTCTCTCTCTCTCCCCCCACTTCCTCTTTCCCTGTCTCTCTCTCCCTCCCTTCCTCTCTCCTCCTCTCTCTCTCTCTCTCTCTCTCTCTCACACACACACACACATCCTGGGGCTCTCAGGACAGATGGCCACCCCCACAGGTCAAAAAGGGAAACAGAGAAACCACAGTGTCCCCCACGCAGCCTTCAGGCCGGGAGAGGACTCTGCCACTCATCGCCAACCCATGGAAGACCAGAAGCCTGTGCCGCCATGAGCCCAGGCTCAGCAAACTTGGCTCTCCAGCCTCCAAACCTGTCCCCTCCTTCCCGTGCCTATGTACACACCCCAGCTAGGCAGTCACAAGGTGCCAGCAGGGAGGGGCCTGGGGGGTGCCTAGGGACACCTGACACTCTCTCTAGGGGTCTCTCAGTCTCCGAGGGAACCTCCCCACTCTCAAGGAAACTCCAGGCAGAGATGGAGGCAGAGCCCCACTAGGGAGAGCTGGCTGTGTCCTCCAGGAGCCCAGTCTGGGGTTGGGGGCTGAGGGGGACATGGCCGTGCCCTCAAGACATCCAGTCTGAGAGGGGATCTGTCCCCAGAATAGTCCCGTCTCGGGGAAAACCCGGCCATGGCCTCGGGAAGCCAGGGTGAGTGCCCGACGGGGGAGCCTGGAGAGAGCCCAATGCTGGGTCCCCCATTCTGAGGAAAGCGGTGAGACGGACGTCAATCCAAGAAGTCCTGACAGACGCGTTGGCCCTCCCCAGCCCTGACCGCCCCCGCCCCCGGACCCAGCAGGCCGCAGGCTGGGGTGCCCGAGGGTTGGGGGGGCCTCACAGAGGGTGAGCCAGGCAGCCAGGCGGGAGCCAGGCCCCGGCTGTCACTCAGCCGCCGCGGCTCCCCAGGGAACGTTTTACAACTTCACCTATTCCGCGTTGCCTGCTTGACGGAGCATCCAGAGCAATTCCAGGACTATATTTCATTGTCACATTTATTTGCAAGGGGTGTCAGTCAGACCCCGGAAGTCAGCCGCCCCGCGGCTCCTCGCTCTCCAGGACACGCGCGCAGGGGTCCACACTCCCTGGGGCCCCACGCTCAGGGACCCCCCGGAGACACACGGAGCACGCCCGGAGCAGCCGGGCAGTCTGGACACACCACGCACAGCGTGCACACCCAGACCCAGAGCCCAGGGATCGGGGCCGTCCCAGCACACAACGCCCCCACCCCATTCCTCTTCCACGTGGCCACGCAGGTGCGCCCGGCCAGGCTCAGAGACGGTGGTCCCTCGCACACACACGCAGGCACACACACAAACACAGACACACACCCCCAGCAGGACCTCTTCAGCTGCCCAGCGAGCTGCAGCCGGCCATTAGCAGTAATTACCACGCTTGTTGGGGAAAGGATTTAATTAACTCTCCACTGAGGCTTCGGAGGGGAGCCAGGGCCCAGGGCAGGCTCCCCAAGCCTGGGCCTCTGTCCCCTCCCGCTGGTCGCTTGCCAGGTGTGGGGGAAGTGGCTCTGGTCGGGGGTAGAGGGGGCCACCTGTCCCCATAGCTGGCCATATACCGACACCAATCCCATGCATTCAGACGTATGTGTGTGTGTGCACAGACCTACTTGGCAGTGTCCCCACATACGTGGGGCCCCACGGTTAAAAAGAGATGACAGAAACATAGATACATAGATGGATGAGTGAGGAATGAATGGATGGAGAAAATGAATAGGTAATAAATGGACGGATGGGTAAGTAATGGGTAAATAAATAGAAATGGATGGTAGGTGAGAGAGAGAGAGATGGATGGATGGGAGTGGGTAGGAGGAGAGCAGACCAATGGATTGATCAACAAATATAGTTGCATGCAGCCAAGGACACAAGGGACACAGAGCTGCGTAGTCTACGTGGTTCTATACTGGGACATACAGTATAATCATTCACAGATCCACTTAGGTGCACATTCTCTCCTCCACCTTCTCCCATCTTCTTCCAAGAAAGGAGGATTCACGGCTTAGTGGTTGTACCGTGAACTCTGGAGTTCAACTACTTGGATTTGAATGATTCTGCCCTGGCCTTGCTGTGTGAACTTGCACACGTTCCTTAAGCTGTCCCTGTCCATTTCCTCACCTATAAGAGGAGGCAATGGTACTAGCATAGAGGGTTGGTGTGAGGAACCCAGCAGAGGAACAGACCCTAGAACACACAGAAGGTAGTTGGAAGATGCCCCCCACCACATACACCCCGGAGACCAGGTCCTGAACAGAGCCCCAAGGGTGGGGAAGAGATACCCTGTGGACCCCAGGGTGAGGGCAGACATGGGCTGAGCGAGGCCCCCAGCAATCAGTCTGGGAAAACTAGCCTGCAGGGCCCCCGAGCCCCCAGCCCCAAACAATGATATATATTTTCAATTTTCTCAAAGATTATATTTTTTCCTCTAGACGTTCATCTTGTGTTTTTGACCAGGATAAACTGAAAAATAATAGAATCCAGATGGGAAAGAAGATAGTCATTCATTCTGTACAGACTGTGCTGCTGGTACCAACTTCTGAGGGTGGGGGATGGGGAGCAAGTGGTCAGGCCAGTGCCAGATATGGGATCAGTCAGGAGGGGGCTCACAGACCCCTGGGACGCTGCAGCCCCCACTGGCTTCCTCCCAGCCAGGCAGCATGGAAGGAACCAGAGTATGGAGCTGGGACATCAGAGTCTTACCTCGTTATCCGACCTTTCCTAACCCACTCCCCTCTTGGAGACTCATTTTCCTCAGCTGCAAAATCAGAGTAATTCCTCAGTTGTCCACCCAAAGAGAGGATGGCAAACTTGAAGGAGCTGCCCGGGAGAGGGCTTCGTGAGATGTGACCCCAACCCACACCGGCAGCATCTATAACCGCAGGGTCCCGGAGTCCCCCAACCCCACTTCCAGGGTTCCGGGCCTTGGGCCTACGTCTAGCAAATGGACTTCTTCATCTCTCCTGCAATTTACCCTGTCAAGTCTCCCTGACTATCAGAGCCCATCCTGAGACCCTCAAACCCCCTTGGACCAGTTAGATTTCTCTTACTCCAGAACCTTGTCTAGCTTAGAAAGTCTACCACGATGATCCCTCTTGTTCTGAAAGACCACCAGAGAAGGCAAAACCACAGACTCTCGTTCATCTCTGTTAGTGCCCACTCCTTTGGGAAGTCCTTCCCAGTGTCTAACTCAAATCCACGTTGCTGCAATGTACTTGCTTCCTCTTCTTTTTTTAAGATTTTATTTATTTATTTGAGAGAGAGAGAGAGAGACAACATGGGAAGGGGCAAAGGGAGAAGGAGAGAATCTCAAGCAAACTCCTTGCTGAGCGTGGAACCGGATGCAGGGCTCGATCACGCCACCCTGAAATCATGATCTGAGCCAAAATCAAGATTCAGACGCTTAGCCAGCTGAGCCATCCAGGCCTGGTAATTCCCTGCAAATTGGAGGGCTGCCTGGCTCCCGGGGACCTGTCTCCTCTTCTCCCCTACACCAGAGCCAGCCTCCCGGCCAGGAGTGAAACTTTTATCTGCCCAGAGCAGGAGGGCGGCAATCTGGAAGGCAAGGAGAGGGGCTGCTCACTCTCTGCCCAGAGTAATTGGTGGTAATCCTGCCGCAGAGCCTATCGCCTTGCTCCCAGCCGTGGGGAAGCTGTGGCCTCATCATCCGTCATTAACTGGGGCTCTTCTGGCGGCTCAATTGTAGAACATGATTTTAATAACCCTGGCAGGAGGGGATCATTTTTCTTTTGTCACTTAACTCCGATTCTGTTGGAGAGAGACAGAGACACAAAAAGAGAGAAAGACGAGCTGACAGAGCAGCCGAGACAGACAGAGTAAAAGGGAGAACTGGGGACAGACAGTCGGGGAGGGAGACGCATCTAGAGAGCCAGGAACTGGAAATGAGGTCAGGAAGAGGGAGAGGGACGGCAAGGGAGTAAGCAGGTGAAGAAGCAGCAGAGTGGGAGCACAGCGGCTAGGACAGGCCCTCCCTCGTCCTGCCCCCCGACCCCTGCACTGACCGCACATGTGAAGTTGGGGTAAGACGCCACCCCACCCTGGCAGGCCCAGGCTGCTCCTTCGAGCTGTCCGTTCTGGCTCAGCTCAGGATCTTGTGCAGATGGTCAAAGTACTCCAGGATCGAGGTGGGGGAGGAGGAAAGGAGGGTTTCAGATTTAGGGCCATTTGCCTAAAAGCAGTAATTCCTCCAGGACGTGGCTATAGTCTAGGGAAGGGGTTGAAACACAGGGGTGAGTCAGGCAGGCTGCAGGCTTGGCTCTGCCACATGTTAGCTGAATTACCCTGACCTTGGTGTTCTCATCTGGACAATGGGTACCTACTTCACACAGTTGTGTGATGAGTACCTGCACTGCACCCAGCACTGTGTGTGGCACATAGAAGCCATCAGGGAATGAGACACCCAGGCCACCGAGAACAGGCTACCTGGGCAGCAGAGAAACCACTCAGGATAGCAAGGAGCTGGGATAAGGGGCATGCCATGAGCTTGTGTTGGCTCTGCCAGCCCCGGGAGACATCCTGCCCCACCAGAATCCACCAGAAGAGGCAGGGAGAGAGCCACAAAGGGGCCTTGGCAAGATTCAGGGTCCCTCCAGGGCTGCAGCCCAGCCTCCCACTACCATCAGAGCCCAGCTGCAGAGCCAGGCCTGAGGATGGGCAAAGCTGGGGACACAGCACCACCTGCTGGCCATTGGGGAAAAGACACAAGCAGCCTGAAGGAGAGGGAAGCCCGGTTCTCTTTCGGGATGGGGGCCTCCCCAGGAAGCCACCAGAGTGGGTCCCAGGCCCCTTCTCTCCGCCTCAGAGCCCATCCAGATCCCCTGGGCAGGGCCAGGAGAAGGTGGTGGTGAGGTCACAGCTCTCCAAGTTGGGAATGACAGCAACAGCCTCTCCATCCTCTAAATCTCCAGGGTTTGGGCCCAACACAGTGAAAGGAGCATCTTCAATTCAAGTCTGCAAGACTTTGCTGTGGACTGGGGGGTCTCAGAGGAGAGAGGATCCAGTTCCTGTCCCACTTCCCACAGTCTGGTTGGGGTGAAGGGGCTGAAAACAGAGCCTGTCGTGGGTCAGGAGTCCCAGCAGGGGACAAAGAACTGGGACTATGGAGAAACCTGGGGTGCAGCTAGGGGTCCTGGAAGTAAGAGGAACCCCAGCGTGACTGTCATTAACTCAGTGAGACTCAGTTCCTCAAGGGTCAGGCCTACGGACAGGGTTATTCCCATCTTTGTCTAGTGACCGTAAATGTCATCTCCTTTCTGGGTCTGTGTTTCCCCATCTGTGAAATGGGACAAAAGGGACCCAGGTCTCTGACCTGAGCCCAGGGTTTACAGCCCAACAGTGCCACCTCTGACTTCTGCTTTCTCGTGTCCAGGAGGAAGCCATGCTCTTCTGAGACCTGCTGGTAATTCCTCTTTCCCAGGAATGGCAGGCAAGCCCAGGGGTGAGCTCAGAGCCTGGCCAGGAAGAAGGGACACTGCTGTCCAGGCCCGGGTTTGAGCAGGGGCAGAAAGGACTGACCACATATCTTCAGCCAGGAAAGCAAAAGCTCACAGCCTGCCGACCAGTGAGCTCAGGTCAGGGGATCCCAGGACCCGGCAGAGCTCCCAGGACCAGCCTGAGGGACAGGTCCATGGCCAGCTGAGGACTTTGTCCCCAAGCTTGGTCTTGAGTGGGAAGTCTTGCCCTGACCAGACTTGGGCCCCCAAGCTCCAGGGACTCCCCACACCTTTCCACCCAGCGTGGGGCTCCTAGGCTGTCCCAGCAGCCTCCTGACCCCAGGGTTCTGGCCTCCTGGAAGAGGGCAGCATGTGGTCTCACAGCCCCACTTCACCTCCCGTTGGGCCGGCTCAATTTTTGTCTCTCCCCAGAAGCCTCCTCTGAACCAGGCTATGGTTTGTTACATGGGGACCTGAACTCAGCGAGGCCCCACACTGCATGGGCACCAGCATCAGGCTGAAGCACCCAGACCGCATGTGCACCCTCCCCCCACTGAAGAGAAAATGCGTCCCTTGTCATGCGCCCCTGATCACATCCAAGGAGTGTTCAAATCCTCTTGATTCTCCCTCCTTGAAATCCTGCAAATCTATGCTGTTCTCTCACTCTCGTGGGCTCAGCCACCCATGGGCCCCTCTCCAACCACGAAGGACAGCTCCAGGAGCCCTCTGCCACCTCTCCCCACCGGGAGGACGCAGGGCCAGCAGACTGACAGCCCCCTCACCTGGGAGAACAGCACCCCAGCAGGGCATCCCAACAGAGTGCTGGGGGCTGTTGCCACACCCCAGGCACTGCCAGGATGGCCCAGCAGCCCCAGAGCAGCGACCTGCTCCCGAACCATCATCAGGAGTCCGGCCAGACGACCAGGACCCCATGCCTCACCCCCTCTCTCCCCACAGGCTTCTCCTCCAGTTTCTCCCTATGTCAGTCCCAGATCTGTCAGCCCTCAGAGCCCTTCCTCGCTCCTGGTACCCAGGGGCTGGCGCCTGCAGGCTGTGTGTCTCCAGCCCCTGGGACAATAGGAGGCATTCATGGGAGACTGGCAGGAGGAAGGGAGAAGCCAGGGCATTACCGCCCTCCCTCCTTGGGTGGCATCTCTGACAACAGCTGTGTCTCCGTGTGGGGCCCCAGCTCGCACCTGGCAGGCCCTCCATGGGGCGACTGGACCCAGCCCCTGAGTTTCAGGAATCCTTCTTCTTGTCTTAGGTCTCCTTCCTCGGAGTGGTAATGCTCCCTGCTGTGAACAGTATCAGGTCAGCCTCAGGGACTTCACGTTGGCTTCTCCCCCCTTCCATAAGCCGTGGAGCCAATACCCTGCACTAAATTCCACCGACTTAAATACTCAGTGGTTTCATTTTCCTGGTTGACCTTTCCAGGGTGCCCCATGCCACACCCTGGCTTCCCTGCCTCTCTCCCACAGTAGCACTTGACAGAGCTTAAGGACCAGCAGACACCCACCACCCTGGTCCTCCCAGTGTACCTTGCACACACACACACACACACACTCACTCCCGGGGGACAGAGGGGGAGCCAACCCTTGGGAACGCCAAGGGATCTGGGCCTCCACAGAGAAGTGATGTCTTTTCACTTCTTCCTGCTGATTCAGCCTCCCTAGTTAGGGCAGAATGAAGGACTTCAGAAAAGAAGAAACAATGTCCCCATCCTGTTGGACCACGTGCAAAAACTATACCCTCAGAGCCTTCCCAAGAGTATTGACCCTGGGGGAAAAGGACATGGCCGGTTGTGCAGGCTGGATACCAGAATTCCTGTTCTCAGCTGAGTCTCCCAAAGACAGTCACTGTCCCCTGAAAAAGAGGACCTTGTCGTGTAGTCATCCTGTTCAGAGGCCCTGGAGAGGAGCCTGGAACCTTGTTAACTCCTTGCTAGATGCCCCTGTCTTTCCTCAGGCCCCCAGGCTGTCCACAGTGTGGACTGGTCCTCCCAGTCATCCTAGGTGAGTAATTCCCAAAGGGAAACAGAATTAAGTGCCCTGTCCAACAAGCCACCACCTGCACATCGCAACCCTGACTCTCACTAGCCAGTCCTCGCCCCTCACTCCCGAGAGCACGAGGGTCACAGTCCTCAGAGTCCATCTAGAGGGGGGCCCATCTTCTGCCATGAGGGTCCACATGCACTGAACTACAATAGGGGCAATTTCATGCTCAGAGCCATCTGTCACTTTTTCTGTGGCTCCTCCACACCTGCCCTGTCACCCTCTACCTGTCCCATACTCAGTGGCAAAATCCCGTGTCTCCCCACCATGAGATGAGGGCAGCTTCCGGCACTGGGCTGCTTTATCCTTCCTGGGCGGCACTCATGCCCCTTCCTGCCGCAAACATCATCACCCAGGGCCCCAGGGCTGGTCCTGGGCTGTTGCAGCAAAGGGCACCTGCAGCCAGCTGGCTCAGCTCCCGAACGTACCCGAGGCCGGCGGCCCTGCATCGCCACCCCAGAGCCCAGGGAAGGGCGGCAGCAGGTGAATCCCGTTACAACAGCCCCAGGGGACCGACTAACACAACTGCACAGGAGCTGAGCGCGCAAACTTTAAAGCCAGGTTGCCTGGGTCCCCTCCCGGCTCAGACACTTCCTGGGCAATGTCAAGTTGGTCAACGAACCTCTCCCGTTCATCTCTAAAATGAGGGTGCTGCTTGTAGCCACCTTGTCGATTCTCCTAAGGACCTGTAAACTGTAGCTAGAATAGTGACTGGCACATAGCAGGGCACATATGAATATTGCGTGAATCAAAAATGCTGTCGGGGGCAGTTGGCTGGCTCAGTCAGTGGAGGGTGTGACTTTTGATCTCAGGGTCATGAGTTCGAGCCCCACATAGAGCTTACTTAAATTTATTAAGTAAAATTAAAATGCGGCCCATTGGTTCCAGTCGTGCTCAAGTCGTGACATCCCTCCACAGAGGCACCGTGTTCTACAGCGTCCAGCCTCCCTCACAGAAGGCTCTGGCAGGTCACTATGACCTTGGCCCCAAAGTGGCCGCTCCTGGGCCCTTATTTAGAAGAACCTTGGAGGTCGCCTTGCACTCTTCCTTCAACCCCTCCTCCAGTCTGTTGCCTAAAACATGGATCTGCCATCTTGGACCATGAGGACAAGAGGGGCTCCCTCGGGACAGGAAGCAATAAGCTGCCAGGAGCCAGAGTCCAAGAACATTCCAGAGCTCCTCCAGCCCTGGACTTATACATGACAGGGAAAGAAGTTCTCCGTTGTCTAAACCCCCAAGCAAATGCCCCTTCCCAGCTGCCACGTGAAAGGAAATGCTGGCCGCAGTCGTGGGCTTTGCAGTGGGAGAGGCATTCCTCCGAAACACTGTAGAAATGTCCCAGTTCAAGTCAATCCCAGAGCAAACCCACAAGCTGACAGCTGCCTCGTTCACACCACTGAGGCCACTGTGGGTGCCTTCTGATCCCCACCCAGCACGACAGGTCTGGGCATCGTAGGTAACTGATGATTCCCAGCCTAGAGGTTTTGACTCTCAAAAGACAAGAAATGTCAGTACAGTGGCTTCTGAGGCCCAGGGCCTGGAAGGATCACCAGGTAAGCCTCTCACGTGGTTTCCTCCATGAGACATCAGGGTTCCCATTGGTACTTGACGTCCTCCGCCATTTTAGACCAGAAAGACAGCTTGATTCACTGGAGTTCTGTCTGTCTTCAAGTGGCCGAAGCCATTCTCCACAGCTCCTCAGCTCGGGGAGCAGCATTTGGGGGCAAGCAAATTGTTACCCCCTTGTTTCCACAGCCCTTGGCAGTGTCTACTGGTGAGTTTGCCGACCTGGTCCCTACAATAACATGGGGGTGCCTTGGGGAGAGTCCTGATCCTTCCTGCGAGGTCCCCTATTCCTACATTCCATCCCCACTCTCTGCCAGAGACGTGGGGGGCCCACTGCTCAGCAGGAAGGTATGCATGGGCACACCAGGACCACGTGAACAGCCACAGATCCTCACTACCTCTGGAACTCTCCTTCAGGAGCTCCCCCTGACCCCAGGGATCACAGAACTTGCCAGACTTAGATGGGACTCTTCATGCTGCACTGGTGATGGGGACCCACTGGTTAGGATCAGGGCCGGGAGAGGGTGGAGACGGTTCAGAAGCTCAACTAGAAGCAGGAGGATTTTTCTAGCAGGATGAACTGGTAAGTTCGTGATTTGCAGGGCTCTGTGTGAGCTGTGCCCGGCTGCTGGCCCACCCTGGACTCTGGCTAATAGGAAGCCATGAAAAGTGACCCCCTTGTCGATACGGTCCTCTTAGAAGGGATGATCTCATTTCTGGCTGACAGAGAAAGCATCGTCAGATTAATCTGGGGTCAGCCCCATGGGTAGACCCGGCACCAAACCCCCACCTCAGGGAAATTATCCCTCCTCCTTTGCCTCCCAGTGCTGAGACCAAAGAATCTCAAAGTTGAGATTCTTTTCTTCTTTCCCCTTCAAATCGCAGTCTGTTGCTTTTCTTTTAGCTTTGTTTATGGTGTCATTTGTCTTATA